>NW_006921597.1:9696064-9722859 GCF_000298275.1 Orycteropus afer afer
AATAATGAACATCACCACTAATAAAGATTTGATTTTTGACCTAAATTGTGAGCAAGTATACATGCAAAGTTCAAGCTTGTTCTGCAATTAGGAATCTGCATTGCTGCCATCCTCATCCAAGTCACAACCATGTCTGTCTGGACACCAGTAATCACCTCCTAAATGTTCTCCCACTTTGACTTTTGTTTACCTCCAACCAAGCCTCCACACAAAGCATGAGTGAACTTTTTGAAATGCACGGTTAATCCTATCACTTTTCTGCTTATAACCCATACTTTTCTGCTTATAACCCATTAACAGCTCTCATTGCTCTTAGAGTCCAAACTCATTTACCAGGGCCTCCAAAGGCCAGCACAATCTTCTCTTCTTCATCTTCACTTTCACTCTGGCTGCCGTAGCATGAACTAAATTTTTCTTAGCTACTCCAGTGTTCCAAGCCCATACATCTCCCTCTAACTCTTCAGTCTCCCACTACACACACACACCAACTGGCCAACTCCTGTTTATCCTTTAGTTTTCTCCTTAAGTGCTTCTTCTTTTGGAAGACTTTTTCTTTTAACCAGGTCCGGCTGAGGCATCTTGTGGCCGGCCCACTCTCATTTGCTCCTGTAATTTTACCTCATAGTCCTTAACACAATTGTGCTCCATGAAGTCAGGGCTGGACATATGCAGCATGTAGTAAATATTGAATGAATGAAAGGATTCTGGAAAACTAATTCCCACCAAGGTGGTAACCCATAATTCTTTACTGTGCTTCCTGGAGGGTAGAGGATATCAAGATGAAATTTTCAGGCATACAAGAGTGAAATTCTATTGGTAAAAATTTAATTATTGGCATATTTCTTAGCTAGAGGCTTTTTAGCTCTGACACGTCCAAGATGTTCACTAGGGGAAAAGGGAAAGGAGAAGTCTATCATTGGCCATTAATCCTTCCATCATCTGTCCCTGTCCCCTGCCTCCTCTTTTAACTTCATCTTGTGCTAACAGCTGTGCCAACCCCTGTCCCCCCACTGTGCTCCACCCAAACAGACTTTGTTTCAGTTCCTTGAACACATGAAACTCTATCTCATGTGCTGTCTCTTTCTGTGGAATGTTCCCTCCATCCCTACCTTGCTCTTCATAAGGTAAGTTCCTTTACATAGCAAATGCCATTTTCTAAGGGAGGCTAGCTTTGCTATTCCTGTCCTGTACTTGCTTTCTCTCCATCATGGCATTTGAACATAGTTGGTGATTTTATGCATGTGTTGAATTACTTCCTTTTTATCTCCTTTACTCTCTATATAAATGAAGGCATGAGGCAGTGATAGTTCAGTGGTGGAATTCTTGCCTTCCATGTGGGATACCAGGGTTCTGTTCTCAGTGAATGCACCCCATTTGCAGCCATCTCCCATCTATCAGTGGAGGCTTGTGTGCTTCTATGATGCTGAATAGGTTTCAATTGAGCATCCAGACTAAGAGACTAGGAAGAAATGCCTGGCAATCTATATTCAAAATTCAGCCAATGAAAACCCAATGGATCACATGATCTGATCCTCAACTGATCATGGGCATGGCACAAGGCTGGTCAGCATTTTGTTTCGTTGGGCATGGGGTCATCGTGAGTTGGGGGCCAGCTCAACAACGGCTAGCAACAGCAACAAATGAAGGTGGGGGCCACATCTACCTTGCTCACTGTTGTTTTCTCAGAATCTAGCACAGTGCCTAGGGCATAGTTGGTACTCAATAAGTATTTATTGAATCAATGAATTAATATTTAGAAAATGAGCTGGTAGTTATTTTTATTAACTTGTATACCCTAAATAGCTTGACAAAGAAAATTAGGATATTTTTGTTACATTGTAGAGATTTGGTAAGCCAAATATAAAAGTAAATCTGAAGTTACCTCTGGATGGATCTCTAAAATGGGATGTGGGTATTGGGAGACAGAGGGAAAGCAAGGACAAAAGGATGAATGTGAAGCTAGAGAATGGGATAAAAGATAAGGAAATGTGAGGGAGCCAGTAGCATTTGGACATTTCATCCTTTGTGTCCTTTCACGAGCTTTACCATAGAAAGTCTCATTTGTCATACTTTAAGCCTGTAAAAATATTCAGCCTCCAAGTTAATTTTCACTCATGGGGTCGCTGTGAGTCAGAATCAACTTGATGGCAATGAGTAAGTTAAAGTGGCCAAGGAAGTTATTGGGGTCCTGCATTAGTTTTCTGTTGCTGCCTTAACAAATTGCCACAAACCTAGAAACAAACAGAAACTTATTCTCTTTCAGTTCTGGAAAGCAGAAATCCAAAATGAATCTTTTGGGACTAAAATCAAGGTATCAGCAGAGCTGGTTCCTTCTGAAGGCTCTAGAGGAGACTCTGTTCTTTGTCTCCCTAAGTTTCTGGTGGCTGCCAGTGTTCTTTGGTTTATGGCTGCATCACTCTGATCTCTGCCTCTGTGGTGGTATCACCTCCTCCATAGTCTGATCTCCCTCTTAGGGCCTACCCAGATAATCTCTCTGTAATCATGATTCTTCATTTAATCATGTCTGTGGAGTCCCTTTTGCCACATAAAGTAACATTCACAGGTTCCAGGGATTAGGACCAGTGGACTTTTGGGAGCTATTATTTAGCCTACTCACTTCAAATTTATATTTCTATCACACCGATTCTTTCAACAAACAGTATTTGGTTTGTTTGTTTGTTTTTGCTTTTTACAGAACTCTAGTATATTCTTTAAGGAGCTCTGGAGGTGTAGTAGGAGCTCTCATGGCACAGTGCCTAAGGCATTTGACTGCTAAGCAGAAGGCTGGCGGTTCAAACCCCCCAGCCACTCCATGGAAAGAAGACTGGGCAATCTACTTCTGTAAAAATTTACTGCCTTGGAAACCCAAAGTGGGTTGCTATGATCAGAACCAACTTGATGACAAGTTTAGTGTTTGCAGTGAGTATATTCTTTATTATTTTATTTTTTCTTTCACAGCTGTAGCAATTTTCCATGCTAATCAAACTTCACCGCTAAGTACCATATACCATTGCTATCTGATTGATTCTGACTCATAGCGACCCTATAGGACAGAGTAGAACTGCTCCACAGGGTTTCCTAGGCTGTAAATCTTTATGGAAGCAGATTGCCTCATTTTTCACCCTGGGCAAGGCTGGTGGGTTTGAATCACCAACCTTTTGGTTAGCAGCCGAATGCCTTAACCACTGCACCACCAGAGCTCCTTCAATACTGTATAGTGACTCTTCTTTCTCCTATACCCAAAACTTTGTTTTTACAAGAGGTGAAAAATTTATTATAAGCCAACAAAGCAACTTTAGCTTTATGTTTTATGTCAGTCTTCTCTGTAAAAGGTGTTTCCAATGAAACTAAATTAAATAAATCCTTTTCTGATTAAAGATCTGTTTTAGAGATGTCAGGAAATAAAACTTTGAGAGGTATCTGTTTGAGAAAGTGCCGAGTGAAACATGTTTCTGATCTTGTCTAATCTGGTTCCCTTTACCTAGAGGAAGTAGAAATTCACTGCAGGTAGTTTTGTGTTTTTCTGCTTTAACTTCAGGATAGAAGTAAAGCTTGAAAATCAATGTAAATGGAGTTTTACCTTTAGATTGTTATCTAAAAGCTCTGAAAACCTGTTAAAGTACAAATCCCCAGCATTACAGCCAAGTCCCTTGAGGACAGAACTTTAATGACCACTCACTGATGTGTAGTGCCTAAGGCATTTGACTGCTAACAGGAAGGCTGGTGGTTCAAGCCACCAGCCACTCTGGGGAAGGAAGACTGGGCAATCTACTTCTGTAGAGGTACTGCCTCAGAAACCCAAGGATCTGTCACTATGAGTCGGATCCACCTCGATGGCAGTTGAATTGGGCTTGTTTTGGATATCTAAATATAAGGAAGGAGCTCTGGTGGTGTAGGGCCTAAGGCATTTGACTGATAACCAGTTCAAACCCACAAGCCACTCCTGGGAAGGAAGGTTGGGCAATCTTCTTAGTGATACTACCTCAAAACCCAAGTAGGGGTCCCAGAAGGTACATAATTTACAGGAGCCTGGCTTGAGTTGAGAATCTCAGAAGCTAGGGCCTGGAGCTACTCTTTGAAGAAGACCTGACTCTGTGGCCTGGAGGTAGGAAGCTATACCTGCAAGGAACCACCCAGACTTATCAGCTCAATTGCAATGGACCAATGTGGCCCAATAGAAATACAATGAGAACATATAAGTTATTTAAAACTTTCTAGTAGCCACATTAAAATAATAATAGTAGTAATAATAATAAAAGGAACCAAGTGAAATTAATTTTATAATATAATTTATTTAATCCAATGTATAGACAATATTATCACTTCACTCTGGTAGCATAGTGGCTAAGACACTTGCCTGCTAACCAGACGGCTGGCGGTTCAAACCCACCAGCCACTCCTCGGAAGGAAGGTTGAGCAATCCTACTTCCGTAGTGATACTGCCTCGGAAACCCAAGGAGGGGTCGCTATGAGTCGGGGCCGACTCGACGGCACATAACAACAGCAACAACATGTATCAATAAAATAAATTTTACATTTTTTCTTTTATATTAACTATTGGGATCCTGATGTGTATTTCATACCTCTTCTTGCTGTTGTTGTGTGCTGTGGAGTTGGATCCAACTCATAGTGATCCCTCCTTGTGTTTCCGAGGCAGTATCACTATGGAAGTAGATTGCCCAACCTTCCTTCCAAGGAGTGGCTGGTGGGTTTGAACCACCAGTCTTCTGGTTAGCAGTCAAATGCCTTAGGCACTATGCTACCAGAGCTCCTCTAGCAGGTCTCAGTTTGGACTAGCCATGTTTCAAGTTCTCAGTAGCTATCTGTGGCTACTTGCTACCATATTGGACAATGAAGTTATAGTCTTTTGGGGTTACTAACAAACAAAACTTTAAAAAATAACAGGACCAGACAGTGTTTTGTCCTGTTGTACACAGTGTCACTGTGAGTCAGACTTGCCTCAACAACAACAAAACTTTACTTGGTCAGTAGTGATTCTTCTGTTCTTATAGATATATTCTTTTACTCCTTTATATGCTTTCTGGCTTTGTTGTATAGTTTTCTTATTTGGTTTTGTTTATTAACATTTTATTTAGCTGTTAATTTTTGCTTTTATGTTCTTCAATGGGGAACACTTTCTCTTAATTGGTGCCAACTGGAGGATAACCTATGTACTAAAAATAAGATAAAATAATTTTTATTCCCCTAGTTAGGAGCTCTGGTAGCATAGTGGCTAAGGCACTTGACTGCTAACCAGAAGGCTGGCGGTTCAAACCCACCAGCCACTCTTTGGAAGGAAGATGGGGCAATCTACTTCCATAGTGATACTGCCTCGGAAACCCAAGGAGGGGTCGCTATGAGTCGGGTCCAACTCGACAGCACACAACAACAACAACAGTTATCTTCACAGATGTTTCTGAACCCTTCAAAATGTTGAAGACAAAAGTTGTGAGACGCTCCTGCCCACTGAGGCTCCCGAGTCAATAAGGAGAACTCTGAGGTGAGGAGAGAGCATAGTTTATTTAATGCAGGTGTACAAGCAAGGAACTTGGAGGACCCCACCTCGAAGTGAATTCCCCAAACTGCTTCCATTTGTATGAAACAAAGAAGTCATATCGATTCAATTACATGGACAATATTTGCATTCAAGAACTAATTAGTATTAGTGAGGGTGCAGTGCCGTAGCGGGGGTGGGGGGATGTTTTGTGTCCTATGCTGTCAAAAGTTCACTTTCTGGTGAAGGTTTTCCACACTGCACCTGTGTGGCTAAGCAGAAGCAGGTCTGGCCTCTTCTGGCATGTTCTACCCAGATCTTATCTTAAGATACCTTCTTCTTGTTTATTTTTTCTTCCGTGTTCCATAAGAGGGTTAGCTCTTACATATGATCATGAGGAATGTGACTGCCTCAGGCTGGTCAGTACCTAGCACTGTAAGGAATGTACAGGCTGCCTCAAAAATATATTCTCCAAGTCCCAGAGTATAACCTTGGCCTGAAAACAACATGTGGAGAAGGGGGACAGAACCATTCCACAACTGCTCCTCGTGGTAATGCAAACCCCATGTGCCTCCCAAGATAGCAGTAATAACACCTTCCCAGTACAAGGTCAGGGGCAGCTTCTGGAACAGACTTGCTTTTTTTTTTTTTTTTTTTGATATTTAGGATTCCTCAGACTCTACCTGGGAAATAGTTCTAAAGTAGAATTGGGGAAACCTGGCTTTTTTAGCTAGTTGGGAGACCTTGGGTCACTTATTTAAATTATCTGAGCCTCAGGGCACTCATTAGTAAAACGATGAAGTGAGAATAGGTCTGTGCTTTTCTAACAATAAGCAGGAAACTGATTTGTCCAACAAAATTTTACGGAGAATCCCAACACATAAAACATATCCAAGTGGAGCTACTCTGGTAGCAACAGGGACAGGGAATTGTAAGGAATGGGGGCACAAGCAGGGGCAGGATGGATCAGACTCTCACTGCCTTCACCTTCCTTTTTGTCTCTGACACATAGTTTGAAATCTTGGGTAGATGATCTCCACTGTAGCTTTCAGCATTAAACAGTCCAATTCTCTGTCATTAGCCAATCAGCCAAAGCTTCTAATTAACTCAAGCTGTGGACTAAGAGCAAAGTACAAGGGAGACAATTCCCAAGGAGATTTAAGGCTGGGTTAAACTTTCATAGGCTCTGAAAACTTTTTCAGGAGCCCTGTTGGAACAATGGTTAAACACTCAGCTGCTAATTAGAGGGTTGTTGGTTCTAAACCCACCAGACAGCCCATTGGGGGAAAGATGTGGCTGCCTACCTCTGTGAAGATGACAGCCTTGGAAGCCCTATTGAGCAGTTTTACTCTATTCTATGTTGTTGTTGTTGTGTGCCATCGAGTCGGACCCGATTCATAACGAGCCCTCCTTGGGTTTCTGAGGCAGTATCACTATGGAAGTATATTGCCCCATCTTCCTTCCAAGACTCTGTTCTATAGGGTCACTATAAGTCAGATCAACCTAATGGCAACTCTCTGGGGTTTAAGCACTTTTCCTTTGTTCTCGTTAGTTGCTACAGAGTTGATTCTGGTTCTGGACGACCCCAAATATTATAGACTAGAAGTGGTCCATAAAGTTTTCTTGGCTGTAATTTTAATGAAAGCAGATTGCCAGGCCTCTTCTTCCATGATACCACTGGGTGGAATAGAACTGCCAACCTTGAAGTTAGCAGCTAAGTGCACACTGTTTGTACCACCTGGGGAGCTTGGAACTCCACCCTCCCTCATGCCATGTCAAATGCTTGATTTTCTTTTCGTATTTTAGAGATAATTTTTTTCGTGTCTGAAACATTTTTGGAAGCCCTTGAAAGACTCAGAGGCTGCATCTACAATGCCTGATGGATAAACAGCTCAGAGGAGGGTATCCCAAAAAAATGTCACCATGCCCCCAGGGATGAGACATGATGGAGAACTGACCAGTAGCAAAACATCCTCCAGTACCCTCCCCCATTTAATCTTTAACCCCAAATAATTTCTGTCTTGTGGCTAGAATATAAAAGATCTAGTCTAAGATGTAAAAACCATAAGTGAATGAATGAAGGAAAATATAAGCTATATAAAAATTACCATAGAATCAAAGCCCAGTAATTATTTCAAAACCTGATCTGAACTTGGCTATTTCACTGTATGTAGCTGTTGACATAATAAATAATGTTAGACTCTGAAAATATGAGAGGAAAAAAATGTAATTAATTGTAGGACAAATAGTATAGTCATTGGATGATGAACTTATTTCATTTTCTGGTGGGTTTTGTGTGTGTATGTGTGTGTGTGTTTAAATCTGACTGCCTGGTGATATTATTGTAAATTTTGGCTGTATTTCATCTTATAGCACTGTCTAAGGATGAGGTATTCTACTTGAACAACAACAACAACAAATTAATTATTTTCATACAACCATAGGGATCCTCCATTTAAGTGGGCCCTGTGGTGATTTCTTGACATTTCCACTGAAGGCTACTTTCCTCAAAGCCTTCACTGCATGAAGATTACAACTGAGGTATAGGAGGAGGTTTCCCATTCTTGACAAATGTCAAACTTTGCTCATTCCCTCAATTACAGCTGTATGGATGCCATAGAAGTGAAAAAGAAGTTCATGAACTTGCCAAGTTATTATAACAAACAAGAATGAAAGGGAAAAACTAAATATAAGCAAAGATTAATAATGTAGGGAAACACTAGAATAAAAACAGAATGTATAACTTTCTACTAAAGACATGAAAAATAACTCTCCTTTATGGTTTCTAGCTCTCTACTAAGCTGCCCCATGCTTGTCCTTTTACACTAGATTCTTTAGTCATAGGTAATCATATTCGTCATTGCTATTCAAAGCTCCTTTATGATAGTTCAAACATCTAGGTCATCCCTGAATCAGGCTCTTTGATTGTTTTATGTCCAAAAGTTTCTCTCCCTGGGTTTTTTGTTTCATAATTTTCATTGAGTCCTGGACATTGTATTTAGAACAGTAGAGACCAAGTTAAATAGCATTTCTGTCTGGAAATAGGCAAGCTTTTTGTTCTGTCAGGCCATTGATATGGAAGATTGAATCAAGCTAGTCAGGAGTTGAGCTGGGTTTGGTATATTCAGTGCACTGCAGGATTTTTAATCAGTAAAGAAATCCTAAACAAAGGTCCTAGTTGCTGTCAAATTGATTCAAACTCATGGCAGAGTAGAATTGTGCATCATAGGGTTTTCTATGACTAATTTTTAAGAATTAGATTGTCATACCTTTCTTCTGAGGTATCTCTGGGTGGGCTTGACCCAAGAGCCTTTTAGTTAGAAACCAAGCATGTTAACCATTTGTACCACCCAGAGACTCTCAAACAAAAGTAATAAGGGGAGAAACTGAGAGAGGATATTTCCAATATTCAATAATAACAAGTGCTACAAATAGAAATAGTGTAACAGTAGAAAAATGGGAAAAATACATGTATAGGCAATTATCTTGTTAGAATACCTAAGTATATGAAGAGGTGCTACATATTGCTGTCAAGACAAACGCAAATTAAAACAAGTACCACTTTACACCTATCAGATTGGCAAAAATTAAAAACTCTGATAACACTAAGTGTTGAAAAAGATGTGGAGAAATCAGAACCCGCATTTTGGAGCATGTATAAACTTGTGAGTAGGTGACAAACATTTGGTGAAATTAGATAAGCAATGCTACTCTGGGAAACTCGTGCACAGGACCAAAAAAGAAATATTATTCGGTATATACTAGGTATTCAATAAAAACTTACTGAGTGAAGGTGTTTATCACAGTATAGTTTGTGACACATGGAGTTGAGGGCAGCCCAGTTGTTCATTAGGAGACAACTAATTAATCATTAATATCACATATAAGTAAAATTTTGCTGAAGATAACTCACAAACAGTTAAAGCAGCTCATTAACAGTGAACTGCCAGGAATTCAAGCTGGATCCTGAAGAGGATGTGGAATGAGGGATATCATTGCTGGTGTCAGATGGATCTTGGCTGAAAACAAAGAATAGTAGAAAGATGTTTACCTATGTTTTATTGTCAGTACAGGTGTTTCAGTTTGGATCATAACAAATTATGAATAACTTCGTGAAGAATGGGAATTCCAGAACACTTAATTGTGCTCATGCAGATCTTGTACAAAGGTGAAGAGGCAGTTGTTAGAACAGAATGAGTGGATACTGTGTCATTTAAAACCAGGAAAGGAGTCCATCAGGGTTGTATCCTTTCACAATACTTATTTAATCAGTATGCAGAGCAAATAATCCAAGAAGCTGAACTATATGAAGAACAACACAGCATCTGGTTTGGAGGAAGACATATTAACAACAGGAAGAACCCTTCCTTGGGTTTCTGAGGTGGTATCTCTATGGAAATAGATTGCCCAATCTTCCTTCTGAGAAGTGGCTGGTGGTACAAACCCCCAGCCTTCTGGTTAGAAGTCAAATGCCTTAGGCCCTATGCCACCAGAGCTCTTAGAAGAAGGAACAAATCTGTCCTGGAAGAAGTGCAGCTGTTATGCTCCTTGGAAGTGAGAATGACCAGACCTCATCTCACCTGCTTTGTTCATGTTGTCAGAAAGGATCATTCTCTGGAGAAGGATATCATGCTCAGTAAAGTAGAGGGTCAGTGAAAAGGGGGAAGACCCTCGACAAGGTGGATTGACATAGTAGCTGCAATGATGGGCTCAAGTATAGCAAGGATTGTGAGGATGGTGCAGAACCAGGCAGTGTTTTCTTCCACCATACAAGGGGTCTCCATGAATTGAAGCTGACTTGTGGACACCTAACAGTAATGACAACAACATATGCAGATGACACAATCTTGCTTCCTAAAAGCAAAGAGAACTTCAAATATTTACTAATGACGATCAAAGACTACGGCCTTCAGTATGGATTACAATGCAACATAAAGAAAACAAAAATTCTTGCAATAGGACTAATAAGCAGCATCATGATAAATGCTACAAAGATTAAAGCTGCCAAGCATTGCATTTTACTTGGATCCACAATCAACGCCTATGGAAGCACCAGTCAAGACATCCAACAATGTATTACAATGGGCAAATCTGTTGCAAAAGACCTCTTTAACGTGTTAAAAAGGAAAGATGTTTTTTGAGGACTAAAGTGCATCTGACCCAAGCCTTGGTGTTTTCAATTGCCTCATATTCATGCAAAAGCTGGACAATGAATAAGGAAGACCAAAGAAAAATTGATACATTAGAATTATGGTGCTAGTGATGTACTGCAGCCTGCCCTAACAATGAATAAATCTGTTTTGGGTGAAGAACAGCCAAAATGCCCCTGAGAAACAAAGATGGTATACTTTGGACATATTATCAGGAGCTACCAGTCCCTGGAGAAGGATGTCATGCTTGGTAAAGTAGGAACAATGTCAGAGAAAAAGAGGAAGACTCCCAACAAGGTGGACTGACAGAATGGCTGCAACAGTGAGCTTAAGCATTAGCAACAATAGTGACGATGGGCAGGCCAGGGCAGTGTTTTGTTCTACATAGGTCTGCTATGAGTCCGAGCCAACTCGAAGGCACCTGTCAACAAGAACAAGGAAAGTGGGAGGTATGAAAGGGATTCATCTGCTAATAGCTAACATTTGTTAAATTCTTCCAGTGTACTAGGCAGTCTTTTTGTGTGCATGTGTATGATTTGGGGAAAGTTTACAAAGCAAATTCACTTTCCATACAGCAGCTCACATACACTTTGTCTAGTGAAACTGACTACAATTTCCCACAATGCAACAGCTCCCCTCAGACTTCCTCCCCATAGTTACCTCTTCCCTGTGTCCTTCCCTCCATGCACTCCTGCCCCATGAGCTGTCTCCCTGTTCATACACAGCCCTTTTATTCTCCCATGATTGTGTCTATTTAATGTAAATGTTCAGCTCATACACCTGTCCTTTGTTTGGCTGGAAGCCACAGGAGTGGGTTCAATTACAGACCTGAAGGGCAGCTAGGGGTCATAGTCTCAGTCGTTCCATCAAGCTCTATCAGACCAGCAAACCTGGTCTTATTTATTTATTTATTTTTTAATGATTTTGAGTTTTGTTCCACATTGTTCTCTCCTCTATCCAGGATCTCCTACATAGATCCCCCTCCAAGTGGTTGACAGTGGTAGCCAGGCACCATCTAGTTCTGGTCTCATAGTCATATAGGCTGAGGATTGCATGGTGTACCAGTTACTTGGACTATTTCCATGCATCTTTGATTTTCTTCATTCTTCTTTGCTCTGGACAAGGAGAGACCCATCATTGCATCTAGATGGCTGCTTATAAGCTCTTAAGATCCCAGTCGCTACTCGCCAAAGTAGGAGGTGGAACAATGTTTTGTGTAGTATGTTATGCCAATTGAGCTTGATGTCCCCTGCGACTATGGTCCTGAGCCCACAGGTCCAGCTACTTGCTCCCTCTGGGTAGCTGGTTGTCCCCAAGAAGTGACTACAACCTTGTCCCTTGTCAGCTGTACTATATACCTGGGAATTCTTACAGAACATACAAATACACTTGTAGAAACACTGTCTTGGGCACACTTCCCCTGCATAGACATATCTAATATTTCAGCTTGTCCACCCATCGATCCACCTGTATACCCATGTTTGCACTAGGCAATCTTTTAAAGGCCTCACCAACGCACCAGCCACTCTTTGGAAGGAAGACTGGGCAATCTACTTCTGTAGATATACGCCTCTGAAACCCAAGGAGAAGTTGCTATGAGTCGGATTCCACCACTTGAGGGCAGTGAATTTGTTTTTTTGTTTCTTTTTGTTATGTATTAACAGTTATCCTCACAACTCTGTAGGTAAATACTTTCATTGTTTCTTGTTTTACACAAGAGAGATTAGGTCAGATTAAGCCAGAAGTCATACACCACTAAGAGTCAGAGCTAGGTTTGAACCTGGGCATCTGGCTCTAGCAGCCAAACACTGAGCCAAGGTGCTACCTACCTCTTTGTACAGTGCTGTCTCTACCAGGGGCCTTCCTTGTGGTCTAAGCACTCCCATCTTCCCAGACAATCCTTTCTGTTATAGTTCTCTCCTCTTCAAGGCGAAACAGTTCCAACTTGTCCTCTCCTCCCAATAAAAGACACTTCAATAGGCTGCAAATGAGTCTTTCTTTCTATAGTTAACGTACTGCCATCGAGTCGGATCTGACTCATAGCAACCCCTCCTTGGGTTTCAGAGGTGGTATCACTATGGAAGTAGATTGCCCAACCTTCCTTCTGAGGAGTGTGGCTGGTGGGTTTGAACCACCAGTCTTCTGGTTAGCAGTCAAATGCCTTAGGTACTATGCCACCAGAGTAAAAAAGTATTTTCCCAGGCCATTCAAATGTTTAAAGGCCCTGCAGTGAGGAGCTGGGATTTGAAGCAAACTCTCTCTTTCCTTTTCCCTTGAGCTTCACTCTCAATCCTCCAATAACTCCTCCAAGTCCCTTTCCCCTGCATTGTAAGCACACTCAGCTCTACCAGGATCTTTTAAAGACACTGTGGCCAGCAGGCTTTAGGCTATAGGAATGACAGTCTTTGCACCGCGCTATGATATAATGAGTCCCTCAGATACTTACATCTGTGGGGCTAATTTTTCCTGCCCTAAGTAATTTTCTGTCTTTTTCTTTGTGTATCTATCTTCTCGTTTAACACTCATTAGCATGTCTTCTCTCTTATAGTTTTCTCACCCTGTCTACCATATTAGTTAGTTGTGGCCAGTAAATGAAATGACCAAGGTTGGTAGAATTGCGCCTAAGAAAGAAGTCTTTGGGTCCTCAGCCAAATGCTGAAAGACTCTGTGTATGAGCCTAGTGGAAACCATTTTCAAATTCAGTTTCAAACATTTATTAAGTGCCACAATCTATGCCATCCACAGTCCTGTGTTACCTGAATTCTCAGGATCATCCTATAAAGTGAGTGTACATGTTCCCATTTTGCAGACACCAAAGCTCAAGGAGGGTAAGGATCTTGTCACACGCGACACAGTTAAAAGTTTGCAGACCTTGGATTCAGCCCAGGTCTTTGGCACAACTACCTCAAAGTCATTCATTCTTTCATGTTTTTGCTAAACTCTGGTTAATGAATTTCTACTTAAATAGCACATTTCTGTATTTAATTTACTTTTTTGTTTTAAAAAAACAACTTACCTATAATTTGAAACACTCTCTTGCTTTAGAATATTCATCTGTTTCACAGAGATTAATTAGAAAATGGAAATTTCCTACAAGGAAAAAAGTCATTTTATAACAAGAAACATAAACCACTTCTTCTTGAGGAAAGTTTTGTTTCCACCAGCCTGGCAGTCCTCAGGGAGGAGGGGTCTCCTTTGCTTGGTGCAGGTTTGTTTATTGATTTAGCAAATTCTTATACGGTGCACTAAGTACTAGGCACTATTCTGGACCCTTTCCAAATACTAACACACTTGGTCCTACAGGTTGTTGTTGTTAGGTGTTACTGAATTGGTTCTGACTCATAGTGACCCTATGTACAACAGAATGAAACACTGTCTGGACCTGCTCACAATCCTTGTTATACTTGAGCCCATTGTTGCAGCCATTGTGTCAGTCCATCTTGCTGAGGGTCTTCCCCCTTTTCTCTGACCCTCCACTTTACCACGCATGATATCCTTCTCCAGGGAATGGGCCCTTCTGACAACATGACCAAAGTACGTGAGACAACGTCTAGCCATTTTGCTTCCAAGAAACATTCTAGCTGCACTTCTTCCGGGACAGATTTGTTTGTTCTTCTGGCAGTCCTTGATACTTTCAGTATTCTTCACCAAGACTACAATCCAAAAGGATCTACTCTTCTCTAGTTTTCCTTATTCAGTGTCCAGCTTTCACATGAATATGAGGCAACTGAAAATACCGTAGCTTGAGTTAGGCAAACCTTAGTCTTCAAAATGACATCTTTGCTTCTTAATACTTTAAAGGAGGTCTTTTTCAGCAGATTTTCCAAGTGCAATGTGGTTGTTGTTGTTAGGTGCCGTCAAGTCAGCTCTGACTGATAGCAACCCCATGTACAACAGAATGAAGCACTGCCCAGTCCTGTGCCAGCCTCATAATCCTTGCTGTACCTGACAATGCTTTAGGGCTATTCATAAAGTTGTCCAGAAATGTATCAGACAGTGTTTCACTGCTATTCATCAGGTTTTCACTGGCCAAATCTTTGAGAAGTGGATAACCCCTTCCTTCTTCCTAGTCTGTCTTAGTCTGGAAGCTCTGCTGAAACCTGTCCCCCATGGATGACCCTGCTGGTATTTGAAATAATGGTGGCATAGCCTCTAACCTCACAGCAACACACAAGCCACCACAGTATGACAAACTAACAGACAAGTGGTGGCCCAGTGCAATAGGACGTGTGATTTCTTGACTGCTACTTCCATGGGTGTTGATTGTGGATCCAAGTAAAATGAAACCCCTGACAACTTCAATATTTTCTCCATTTATTGTGATGTTTATTTGCCCAATAGTGAGGATTTTTGTTTTCTTTATATTGAGGGGTAATTCTTACTGAAGACTGTAGTCTTTGATCTTTATCATTAAGTGCTTCATGTCACTTTCAGCAAGCAAGATTGTGTCATCTGCATATCACAGATTTTCAATCAGGCTTTCTCCAATCCTAATGCCACTTTGTTCTTCATTTAGTCCAGCTTCTTGGATTATTTGCTCAGCATAGAGATTGAATAAGTGTGGTAAAAGTATACAACACTGATGCACACCCTGTCTGATTTTAAACTATGCAGTATGTTCTTGTTCAGTTTGAACAACAGCCTCTTGATCTATGTACAAGTTCCTCATGAATACAATTAAGTGTTCTGGAATTCCATAATTCACATTGTTATCCATAATTTGTTATGATCCACACAATTGAATGCCTTTGCATAGTCAATAAAACGCAGGTAAACATCTTTCTGGTATCTTTGTTTTCAGCCAAGATCCATATGACGTCCCTTATTCTGTGTCCTTTTCTGAATCTGGGCTGAATTTCTGGAAGTTCCCTGTCAATACACTGCTGCAATTATTTTTTAATTATCTTCAGCCACTCCTTGGAAGAAAGATTGGACAATCTATTTCCGTAGTGATACCACCTCAGAAACCCAAGGAGGGGTTGCTATGAGTTGGATCCACCTTGATAGCAGTGAGTTTGGTTTTTTTTTTTTTTTTTTTTTGGTTAGCAAAATTCTACTTGTGTGTGATATTGATGATAGTTTTTGATAATTTCCATATTCTGTTGGATCACCTTTCTTTGGAATGGGCACTGATATTAATTGCTTCTTGTTGATTGGCCAGGTAGCTGTCTTCCAAATTTCCTGGCATAATTGAGTAAGCACCTTCAGCACTGCATCTATTTGTTGAAACATCCCAATTGGTATTCCATCAATTCCTAGAGCCTTGTTTTTCACCAATTACTTTAGGTGGGACCTAATAATATCATCTTCATTTTACAGATGATGAAACTGAGGTTCAGACAAATCAATCTATTTATAAGAGTCAAAGGCAAGATTTCAACCCCTGAAGCATGTCTCTAGAGTCCAGGGGCTTAAGTATGCCACTATAGTGCCTTCTTTGCTAACCCATGTCCTGTGATATATTAAGCTGAATAAAACACTATCCCAAACAAGACCAAAAGAACCAAACCAATTGTCGTAGAGTAGATTCCAATTCATGGCTACTGCATGTATTTTCACAGTAGAACTGCACTCCATAGGGTTTTTAGTGGTTGTGACCTTTCTTCTCAGATACCTCTGAGGAGGTTTGAACTTCCAGTCTTAAGATTAGTAGCCCAGCTAATTAACTGAGCCACCCAGGGATTCCCAATAGCAAACAAGAGTAGATAAGAACAGTGAGGAGCCCAGGAGACCCTTTTCTGCAGGTAAAATGAGCTTTGAAAGCCAAACAACCTACAATGAACCAATCCTCAGTGCCTCTGTCAACTCCTTAGCTGTTACAGAAGATCATTATGGAGGGGTCAGAAAAGGGAGAGGTTCTCCATCTTTGTCAGCTGAAACTGTTCTAGTCTGAAGCAGATTTTTGTGCACAGGGAATATGTTAATCTTTTCAATAACCTACAGCCCAATTTCAACCTGCTCTGGCTTTTGCCACTCAGACCACCTACCTGGTACGTTCGATGTAGGATCCAGGTGTGTGTGTTTAGAACACCTTAGCCTTAAGTGGGTGGATTGTTAAATCAGAAAGATATTTTTTATAAGGAAGAGCACTGATGTTGTTCAGTTCATCACCAGGAAATGGAAAAAGAGGAAAGAATTGCATTTTGCTTCTGTTTTTAGAGTCCGTAGAATGAAAAATACTCTCAATTTTGTCTTTATTGACAGAGGGGAGCAGGGGGCTTACAAACACCCAAGCCTAAGCACAATATAAACAGATTCTTCCCTTTAGAGTCTAGCTTTTATGTTTGTGGGTTATCCAGACATCCTGCTTTCTACTTCACTTTTCTCTTGGTTCTAGCTTTTGGATGAATTAGGTCTCAGGAAGAAGAATGGTGAAAACTCAAAAGATGAAAGACAGTTCACAAGCATCTTTTCTAAAGTGTGATGAAAAATTTTCAAACAAGATGGTGTGTTTGCAAGGAACAGAGATTCACCCAAATTTTCTGGGAAATTCAGAAAAGCCAGTAAGTTCCAGGATTGGATCTTTCTCTAAGCTTCTTTGCTGCCCTCGTTCCTTTCCTCTTCCTCTCTCCTTTAGAATTTCTCTGTTTCTCTCTGCCTATCTGCTCCAGCCTCTTCTCTCCAACAACTTGCTTCTTCATCTTCTATTTATAGAACATGCATTGTCCCTCTACATGACATTAGCTTTCATGTGGTTTTTTAGTTAGTTTGATATCCTTTTACCTTCAGCTCTACTGCTAACTCACTCAGTCTCTCAGTTGCCCAGTTCCTAATTCCTTTAAGAGTTATCTGAATGACTCATCTTTTCAATTCGAGCTGCATGGGCCAGAGGCTTGTCTATAAATTCATAGCTTTGGGACAAGTTGTCCATCACTTGTCAGCAGTGGCAATTAGTATAAAACATGAGTGCTTAGGAATAGGACTGAAAGTGTGAGAAGTTTCTCTTAGGAGAGGGCGTGGGTGGACAAGCATCATAAACAAGTGGAAGAAAATGAAGATCCCTTAAAATGAGTACATCGCCTGGAGCTGTACTTTAAAAGTTACTTCAGGGTTTGTGCCATTGATCTTACTGTGCATTAAAAAGTGATAAATATCTTTATGGTCCTTCCAGAACAAAATTCTTTGGAAGTTCTCCAAGATAAATAATTATGTTTTTAAATTCAACTTTGGCTAAGTAGTAGAATAGAGACTTTGTAGGGTATAATCTATTATTTTTGAAGTACAAGATAGGCGATTTTGATATCAATTTCAAGTCTGGCTGAATATTAGTAGGGAGACTTTGTAGCCTCCAGCATACTAATTTAATTTCTGAGATCACAAGGAAATGAAAATTATGACCAGGTATACCAGAAACCCTCAGTAAGATGGATTTAAATAATAGCTGAACCGGTAGACTCTCACCTACCAAAGAACATGAAGATGGTGCAGGGGCAGGCACTGCTTTGCTCTATCATGCATAATGTTACATGAGTCAGAGGTGACTCAACAGCAACTAACAACAACAATTGGAAAGATCACAGGTCTTTGCAATCAGGCAGAACAGGGTCATATGCAGAGAGAAACAGATATTCTCAAAGAAATAGGAAAAAGAAAGGGACAAAGGATGAAGAGATGCTAAGAGACAGCCATAGAACTAGCTGGATTCTCTGAATTTCCCAGAAAATTTAGGTGGATCTCTATTCCTTGCAACCACACCATCCTGTTTGAAACCAGCTTTCTTAGCTGTAAAACATAGGTAATACAGTAATATCTTCTTCACAGAAATAGTATGAGAATTCAGTCCATAGGTAAAATATTTAGAGTACTTGGCTCATATCAAAACCAAAACACCAAACACACTGCCATCGAGTCAATTTTGACTTATAATGACCACATTGGCTTTCCAAGGCTGTAAATATTTCAGAAGCAGACTACGTCATCTTTCTTCTACAGAGTGGCTGGTGAGTTCAAACCATCAACCTTTGGTTGGCAGCCAAATGTCTTAACCACTATGCCATCAGAGCTCCTTGGCTCATATCAAGTCATTGATAAATGGCATTTGAGATCAGCTATAACCCTCTTCCTGGGGCATCTGTCAGGACTTGTGTGACCTGAATTTTACTGAGAGGAGGCCATTAAAACAAATTATATGGAGATTTGGTAAAGATGATCTACATTCTAATAGAATTCACTAAAAAAGAAAAAGAAAGAGAGAGATCTCATTTTCAATGAAACAATTAAAGAGCCATGCTATCAGTTAGATTTCTTAGCTACAAAAAAACAGGAAACAATTCTAGCTGATGTAAGTAGAAAAACAATATATGGTAGAGATACTGGGCAACTCATTGACTCCCTGGAAAGGAAGGAGAACAAGGGTCAGAAAACAACCAGGAACCGAAGGAAGTGAAGACGTGAGACCCACACCAAAATCATACCAATGCAACTACCTGACAAGAAAACTGCTGCTGTAAAATCCAGACTTACTGGCCTATTGAGACTGGAGAAACCTGTCAATCTATTGTTCTGAGAAAATCTTCAAACCTGAACTGAAATTACCCCTGAACTCATCTTTAAACTAAATTAATAAAGAATATTGACCATGAGCACAGCATGGCACTCTTTTAAAGAATTACCTATATGAGATCAAACTGCCAACAGTAACTCTCAAGCACAGATAAGAAGTTTAAGGGGTACCGAGTCTTAGTTGATGGTAGTGAAACAATGTGGATAGAGATATTGAGAATGGTGACACAATGTAAAGAGTGTAATCAATGTTATTGAATTGTACATGTTGAAACTGATGAATGGGTGTATATTCTGCTGTGTATATTTTCACCAGAAAAAAGAACATGGCTGCTGCATAGCAGATGGCAGATATCCAGGGTGGCATCAGCATTAGTACTACCATTACCACCACCAGCACTGGGCAGTCCACGAAGCACTACTGGTTCTGGAAATCGCTGCTACAGCCACAGGAATAGATTATTTGTTGTTCCTGATTCTTTGCATCACTCACTCATTCACTCACTCATTCGCTCTAGGCTCCATGAGAGCTGTCTTGTTACCATGAGGAGAAACATTGCCAAGGAGCTGAGGAAGGAAGAGTTGGAGGCTGAATAGAACCTGATTCTTTGATGGCATGGTTGATCCGTTTAATCCACCCTTGTGTTGCCTTTCTCCAGACTGCCTATAACTTAGGTCATTTTAAAATAGCTTGTTGTTGTATTACTTCATGCTAAATGCACCCTAACTGATATATTCCTTTTGAATAATTGGGCCCAAGCACACCAACCTACACCAGAGCTCTTCTTTTTGCCTATTTGTCATTGGCAGGAGGAGCCTAAAAAGGCCAGCTGGCAGTCTCGGCTTCCAGTTCGGTGAGACCATTGGCTTATCCCTCTGGAAAATGCCTCCTTTGGATTCTAAACCATCTGTATCATTGGAGCCCATGTTTTGGGGAATAGAGGCAATATGTTACACATGGGCCAAAAGACCCTTTAGGGATCCATATGACATTTTGTTCTGTGGAAAAAATGGTACCATATATTGATCACTGGTTCAGAGCATAAACTTTACCTTGTAGGACCACATGGTATCCTCACCTGGTTTTATTTCTCAATAGCCTCTGTAACTGAGCCTTCAGTGGACAATTCCACTCCTCTGTTTTAGGCAGTATACAGTAGTGGTTACAAGCACAGACTCTGGAGCTAGATGGTCTGGATTCAAATTCCCGTTCTCCTGTTACTCACTGAGTGACCAGAAACAGTGCATTAACCATTCTTGTTTCAATGTCTTCCTCTTGGAAATTGGTATAATTATGGTAATTACAGTATACAATTATGGTAATTGTACACACTGAACACTAATGACTGAAGACCAGATGACTTCAAGGACATTACACATGAAAAAGCAAAAGATCATTAAAAAGGAAAGAAAGAAAAAACAACATATTTCACGAGAGATCTGTAATTAACTTTTGAACGTAGAGGAGTCAAAGTGAAGAAATGATGGCTTAAAATAGCTGAAAAGAAGCTTTCAAAGGGTAGCTCGTGAAGATAAAGTAAAGCATTGTAATAAAAGGTGCATAGACCTGGATGTAGAAAACAAAAAGAGAAGAATACGCTCAGCATTTCTCAAACTGAAGAACCGAAGGAAAAAATTCAAGTCTTGAGTTGCAATATTGAAGAGTTCTTTGTACCTATATTGAATAACGTAAGATGCATCAAAAGAAGATTGAACGAATACACAGTCTCTGTACCACACAGAATTGATTGACATTCAACTATTTCAGGAGGAAACATATGCTCAAGAACTAATGATATTGAAGAAATAAGTCCACCCTGCACTGAAGGCATTGTCAAAAACTAAGGCTCCAGGAACCGACGGAATATCAATTGAGATGTTTTAACAAATGGATGCAATGCTAGGAGTGCTTACTCACTTATGGCAAGAAATTTCAAAGATAGCTGCCTGGCCAACAAACTAGAAAAGACCCATATTTATGCTGACTCCAAAGAAAGGTGATCAAACAGAATGCTGAAACTATCAAACAGTATCATTTATACAACACACAAGTAAAGTTTTTTGGATGATAATTCAAAAATGATTACAGAAGTACATCAACAGGGAACTGCCAGAAATCCAAGCTGGATTCAGAAGAGGATGTGGAACCAGGGATATCACTGCTGATGTCAGATAGATCTTGGCTGACAGCAGTGAATACTAGAAAGATGTTTACCTGTGTTTTATTTATTTATGCAAAGGTGTTCGATTGTGTGGATCAGAACAAATTGTGGATAACATTGTGAAGAATAATAATTCCAGAATCCTTAATTGTGCCCACATGGAACCTGTCCATAGACTAAGAGGCAGTCGTTCAGACAAAACAAGGGAATACTGCATGGTTTAAAATCAGGAACGATATGAGTCAGGGTTCTATCCTTTCACCATATTTATTCAATCTGTATACTGAGAAAATAATCTGAGAAGCTAGCCACTCCTCGGAAGGAAGACTAGGCAATTTACTTCCTTAGAGATACTGCCTTGGAAACTCAAGGAAGGGTCACTAAGAGTTGGAACCGACTGGATGGCAGTGAGTGTTTTTATATGAAGAAGAATGCAATATCAGGATTGGAGGAAGACTCATTAACGATCTGTGATATGCAGATAGCACAACATTGCTTGCTGAAAGGGAAAAAAGACTTGAAGTACTTCCTGATGAAAATTAAAGAACTACCAGTTCTGTTTCTGGCAGTTCCCTGTCAGTGTACTTCTGTAACCATACTGAAGGCTGTAGACTTCAGAATACACCTCAACAAAAAGAAAACAAAAATCCTTACAACTGGACCAATAAGCAGCATCACAATAAATGGAGAAAAGATTGAAATCGTCTTTCACTTTACTTGGACCCACAATCAAACAATGTATTGCATTGGGCAAATCTGTTGCAAAAGACATCTTTAAAATGTTAAAATGTTAAAAAGTAAAGATGTCACTTTGAGGACTAAGGTGCACCTGATGCAAGCCGTGGTATTTTCATTTGCCTCATATGCATGTAAAAGTTGGATGAATAAGGAAGACTGAAGAACTGATGCTTTCAATTATGGTGTTGGTGAAGAACATTGAATATACTATTGATTGCCAGAATGATGAACAAATCTGTCTTGGAAGAAGTAATGCTCCTTGGAAGCAAGGACGGTGAGGGTTCACCTCACGTCATACTTCGTACATGTTATCAGGAGGGACCAGTCCCTGGAGAACTATATCATACTTGGTAAAGGAGAGGAGCAGTGAAAAGGGGGAAGACCCTCAACGAGATGGATTGATAAAATGACTGCAACAATGGGCTCAAACATGGCAATGATTTGAGGAAAGCATTGTACCAGGTAGTGTTTCATTTGGTTTTACATAGGGTTGCTATGAATTGGAATCGACTGCACAGCACTAACAGCAAATGTTAATAACCTTAAAAGACTGTCTTGGGTTTCCCAGGCAGTAGCACTACCAGAAGTAGATTGCCCAACCTTCTTTCCTAAGAGTGGCTGGTGGGTTTGATCCACCAGCCTTCTGGTTAGCAGTCAAATGCCTTAGGCACTACACCACCAGAGCTCCCACTTAGTGGTTGTCATTACTATAAGGCCAGCTGCATCTGGGTGATGGGGAATAAGTTCTGTGAATCCCCTTGCCCTCTTTCAGAAAACAGTGATTTGCTTGGACAGAACACTATGTGTGACACCATTGTATGTGTTAAGCATCTGTTACTTCTAGAGATGACGAGGAGGCAGAAGCACAGTGAGCAGGGAAAACAATCCTAAATCCAGATCATAGATCTATTTCAGGGAGGACAAATTTCTGCCTTTCCACTTGAAAGCAGGAGTTCAATGTTACTGGGGGTTTGCTGGGACCCAGAGATAAGGTACCATATTAGAATCCCCAGGTTAGATGACACTGAAGCAAGTTGGGTAATAGAAGAAGAGGTAATAGCTGAGGACAATAGCCCCTCTTCCCCAAGTACAGAAGGAAGCCCATGATGCTGAGCCTATGAATACTTCTGTTTCTGCATCATGACCAGTGGTGGTTGCTCATAAGCCTATTGAATAAACCCTGGAGTATCTGGGGAAGGAGGGCAACTTGCAGGCACGGAGCAGGCAATCTTGTCTACCTGGTTATTAAAATTTTTCTCTTTAAAGGGGGCTTTTTGGTAAACATTCATGGAGACACAGATAGTCTCACACTTCTGGACCATTTTCAAGAATTCACCACCTACTCCTCCTCCAACCCTTCTTTCTATTAATCCTTCCATCTTGCAGCTTTCTAGTCCCAGACCATTCAGCCAAATCATTGGCCACTGCTTATGAGAGTAGATTCTGACTTCAGAACACTTCTCCATATAGGGAAAGTGCCTTGGTGTTCCTTTCAAAATTCTGCCCTCTGTGGTGATTTTCCTTCCTCATTGTCCTTCAGGGCCACTTTGAGTATGGCTGTAGTGTTGCAGCTGTCCACTTCCACTGATGTCACCTAACGCAGAGCTTTCTCCAAACAAGGCTTGCTTTGTTTTTTCCCTCAGTGCAGTCCGTAAGAGTGGGTTTTAGAAGACCTGGTAGTGGAGTGAGATCTGCTCTTGTGACTTATTGTATCTTTAGGGTCTGTTCAGTCTGCCCTATAATTTTAAACCGTGTCTACCTGATGACATGATGCTGTTGGGCTTTCCTAACTTTATGGCTAGGAGAAGGTCATTTCTCACCCTTCCAGGATGGGCATATTGCCCGGTGAAGCCCATATAAATAAAAGTCCATCCATCTGATAAAAGGATAATAATCTCTTAAATTATGTGTAGTAAGGATTGGCCAGTTTTTCCTGTAAAGGACCAGTTAGTAAATATCTTGGGCTTTGCAGGCCATACTCAACTTTGACATTGCAGTGTGAAAGCAGCTGTAGATAGTACATAGACGAATCAGCATGGCTGTATTCCAATAAAACTTTATGGACCCTGAAGTTTGAATTTCATATAATTTTCATGTGACATGAAATATTCTTCTTTTCAACCATTTAAAAATGTCAGAACTATTCTTAGCTATGGTCCTTTCTTAGTTTGTTGGCCATGAAGGCAGCAGGCTAGATTTGGCTTGTGGACCAGTTTGCCAACCCCTAGTGTAGAGTTTTATGTTTTACAAAAGGTTTCATGTACTCAAGTGTGCCTTACTTGTTCTTGAGGTCAATTCACTAAAGTCAATTCAAACCCACCAGTCACTCCTCAGAAGGAAGGTTAGGCAATCTACTTCTGTAATGATACCACCTTGGAAACGCAAGGAGGGGTCTCTCTGAGTCGGAACCGACTTGATGGCAGTGAGTTTGGTTTTTTGGGTTTTTTAGTATAACATGTTCCCAGGCAGATAAACCAAAATTTACCTTCTGAGGAAGGTTGGGCAAATCGACTTCCATAATGATACCACCTGGGAAACCCAAAGAGATACTCACCTTTAAAACAAATTTTAGAAAAGCTATCAGCTCTTGACTATGTATTCCTTGGAAGGAGGTGCTTCCATTGGTAAAGTAGACACTCTTACAACAAGGGATGTGTTAGCATTCTCTCTAACTCTATCAGACACCCAGAAGTGGTTTGTGTTCACTGTGAGGAGCACTGTGGTAGAGAGAAATCTTGTCTGAAACTCCCAGCAAGGGCCTGGCCCCAGAAACTCAACCTCAGGAAATAGGCCCCAATGGGTTTGGACCTCCTCTGAAGGCACTTCTTATGGCAACTCTGTCATGCACTCAGCACACTTCAGCTCCTGGCCACCTGCTGTTTACTTTACTATGCCCCAGTGACTCAATATAAAGAATAAAGAGAGAGAGCAAGAGAAAGTGAGCTGCAAAGTGTGGGTTTGTGCTTCACCTATGTTGTTGACCCCCCACCCCAATCCATTACTGCCAAGTCAATTCTGACTCAGTCAATTCTGACCCTTAAAGATCTTGTAGAACAGAGTATAACTCCTCTATAGAGTTTCTGAGGCTGTAATCTTACCGAAGCTGACTGCCACATTTTTCTCCCCTGGAGCAGCTGGTGTGTTTGAACCACCAACCTTTTGGTTAGCAGCCAAGTGTTTAGCCACTGCACTACCAGGGCTCCTTTTATAATATATATATGCATAATGCCTAAGGCACTTGACTGCTGACCAGAAGGCTGGTGGTCCAAACCCACCAGCCACTCCTCGGAAGGAAGGTTGGACGATCTACTTCCATAGTGATACCACCTCAGAAACCCAAGGAGGGGTCGCTATGAGTAGGGTCCAACTCAAAGGCACAAAACAACAACATATGCTACTGTTTAATTATATGTGTATTCAAGTAGAGAAAGATTTAAATATGTATAAGGACTTGGGTGGAGTCTATCTGTAGTGCCAACAGTTAATAGACTCACTACTTATGAAAAAGCAGGAGGTTGGAGTCCACTTAGAGGTGCCTAGGAAGAAAGACTTGGCAAACTACTTTTGGAAAATCAGCAATTGAAAATCCTCTGAAACTCTGTTCTACTGTGATGCACATGGTGTCTTCATGAGTTGCTGTCAACTCAATGGTAACTGCAGGTTTAAGGACTTGGGTATAAGAGCTATTTCCAAATATCAAATTTCTCTTTTCCCAAACTTGAAAAAAAAAAAAAAAAACTATCCATTCATTAATTCATTAGCTGGTTATTTTACATTTTTGAGCACCCACTATGCGCCAGATCTTTGCTTATTTAGAACTCACAGAGCTCCTTGAAACATCCAGAGTAAACATCCCCTTACCCACTGGTTCTCATTATCACTAGTTTTTTTTTTTTTTTTCATGCTTAGTTATTGAATTTCCCAAGGGGTTTTAAATATTCTTTCCTTAGATCTCCACCTTTCCTTTTAATGTGGCTTGGCACAGGGAAAACAACAACTGCTCCGTGCACCCCATGTTTCCCAGTGTGATGCTCAGCATCTCTGCTTTTGCAATTAGTTTTTACTTCCTCAAAGGGAGGGCCTCTCTGCCCACAGGTACTATATTTGATTGTTGGGCATTTAAGAATTAATTGCTTGGATTTACAATATTTTTATCCTTAGTAATTCTAACAAGCATCTAGTTCACTTACAAGATTGATTCAGATTTTAAAATGACCATACTTCTTTTCCAAAGCATATTTTAAACACATGTCAATATACCACTAAAAATCATGTTTTAAACAGAGTTGTAAAGTGATTTTTCCATAATCATTGGCACCGTTGGATGGAAACAGGGTGACAAGCTCTGTAGCTCCAGGAAGAAAATAAAAAAGGTTGTTAATAGTCCCCCAACACTAACTTGAAAAAAAGGAGAATGTGTTATCCACACCTCCACACATTTAACTTTTCTCACACCCACACGCCCACTCCATCCACTCCATTCACTCCCTCTGCTTGTGCTCACAAGTCTCTGTGTCCTGGGAGTTCTCAGTCATGCTGTCATGGCACACTTAATCAGGAGTGCCATAAGTACATTTTTCCTGATCTAGTTCTTAAGTATGCAAATTACTTACTTTTCCCATAAATTCCAGATTTTTCCCTCAAAACCATCATTAGCAGGAGACAGGAGGCAATATGCCAGGGCTATGGGAGCTCTGGTAGCATAGTGGCTAAGGCACTTGACTGCTCACCAGAAGGCTGGCGGTTCAA
>NW_006921597.1:9722959-9729629 GCF_000298275.1 Orycteropus afer afer
TAGTGATACTGCCTCGGAAACCCAAGGAGGGGTCGCTAGGAGTCAGGGCTGACTCGACGGCACATAACAACAAACAACAACAAGATTTTTGCATTGCCTAGGATCACAGCCTCCAGCTCCACCAGTGACAAGCTGAAGAAGTTTAGTCCGACACTTAAAACTAATAAACCTCTATTTTTTCATCTACCAAATGAGAGTTATAATGGGATTTATCCACTGTCATCAAGTCAATTCTGATTCTTAGCGACCCTTTAGGAGAGAGCAAAAGTGTCTCATAGGGTTTCTTAGGCTGTAAATCTTTATGGAAGCAGAGTGCCTCATCTTTCTCCCGTGGAGTGGCTGGTGGGTTTGAACGGCCAACCTGTGGGTTAGCAGCCAAATACTTTAACCACTGTGCTATCAGAGCTCCTCATACTAGGATTAAGTGATGAATTATGAGAATTAGTTCAGAATATGAATAAAAGAGCACACTGTTTGGCATATTGTAAATGCTCAATAAGAGTTGACTAAAATTATGCTATTTTCAAAACTTATACTAGTACTAGCACTTATTAGTATTATTTATTATTATAATTATTATTACAGAGAGCCAGTCTACTGCAGTAGTTAAGGAAGAGGTTTTCAGTTCAGATAAACCTGATCAGTATCTAGCTCTGCCATTTACTCGTTCTGTGACCTCAGACAAGTTAACTTCTTTTAGCTTTACATTCATCATAACAAAAATGTACATAGGGTTGTTGTGGAAGTTAAATGGGCAATAAGACATCATGTAAGAAAATACATACCTGATAGATTGTAACTATTTCATAAATGTTGATGATGACATTGACAGTGCTTTCTTAAATGTGAAAGGTGGGAGGAATTTGTGTTTAGAAGTTTCAGATCTATAATCCATTTGGGCAACAAAGTATTACTGATAATGGAATTAATGTGTGTTTGTAGGAGACAGTGATTGGCCCAGCTAACTTATGGAACAAAGTTCAATTCCTCTCATTCAATTCCAAACCACTAGAGAAGTCTAGAACCCTGAGACAAACTGAAACTAAATATGTATAGTTCAACATCGGGTGTATTTATTGAATGGTACAAAGCACACAAATTTTTGAAAGCAGGAAAACCTTAGAAATTATATAGTCCAGTTCTTGCATCTTGTAATTGAGGAAACTGAGGCCCAAGAAAGTAAAATGATTTGCTCAAAATTAGTATCAGGCACTTGATACATAGTCAATAAGTATTGATTTTTAAAAATATGGTCACTTATTTTGCATCCCTACATCTATCTTTATGTTGGTATATTGATATGGCTCTAGGTTTTTGTTTAAGATTGTGTTTACATGCACCAACTGAGAACTGAAAAGAGAGAGAGCCAGTTATTAGGTCAGATCTTTCAAAGTCTCTGGATGGTACATCTGATATTTATCTATAATTCATCTGTAATTTCCAAATTATAAGAAAGGAGAAATACTTACTGAGGGCATTTGCTTAGGGCAGGGGTAGTTCAGTGATAGACTTCTCACCTTCCATGTATGTAGGGACCCAGGTTTGATTCCTGGCCAATGCACCTCAATCATCCATCAGTAAAGGCTTCTGGGTTGCTGTCATGCTGAACAAGTTTCGGTGGAACCTCCAGACTAAGATGAAGTAGGAAGAAAGGTCTGGTGATCTATTTCCAAGTGCCAGCCAATGAAAACCCTATGGATCACAATAGTCCATAGTTCTGTTGTGCATGGGTTGCTATTGTGACTTGGGGGCCAATTCCAAGGCAGCTAACAACAACAAACACTAACTGCCAGTCACTTTTACATCAAATGCTTCATATAAACTCTATAGTCATCTTGGAAGGGGATCTCTTGATTTATAATGGGCAGTGTGGAGAATAGAAACTACTCTGGTTCACTTAAGCAGAAAAGGAATTTGGTCCCTATAAAAGTGTTAAAAAGGATAAAGGAGCAAGTTTTAGGCAACGTCTCTAGAAATGGCTCACAAAACACCATCATAGAGGTAGTTTCCCAAGGGAACTACTTCTGCTACTACAATTAGAAACTGAGTCCAGAAGCAGACATTCTTACTGCAGACTCTGAGATCATGCCATCAAAGCTATGTATCTGGGATGTGACTCCACCACTTGGACTGTTAGCCCCAGAGCTGTGCTACAGTTGCTAGATTCATATCAACAAAAGTTGATGCCTTTTACACCACTGCCTACTTTCCTGCTTGATTCAGTTTCAAATTCAGTTCTCATAGTTCACATCTGATTGGCTGAAGCTAAGTCACATCAAGAACCTTAGCTGCAAGGGAGTCTGATAAATATAGTTTTTAACATTTTAAGCCTCTGCAGAATAGGAAGTCATATTCAAAGGAAGTTGTAACAAATAGTAAGCAGAACAAATTATCATATCTACTACAGGTAGATGTTATGTCAAATTTTCTTTTTATAAAGCCACTAATACAAGAAGTTAAATAATTTACCCAAGGTCACACACCAGTTAATAAAAGGGAAGAGATTCAAATTAAGATCTCCTGACTCTACTGCTATATCTTTAATAGTTGGTTGGTATGTTTGATATAGCTTTTTTCACATGTAGTTGTGTACTTAACTGCCTTGATTAGGAGTTCCTTTAAGGAAAAGACTTGTTGTGGTTGATTGTTACACTAAGAACCTCCCAAGGGAGCCAAGTAGTGAAATGGTTAAGTGCTTGGCTGCTTGCCAAAAGGTCAAAGGTTCAAACTCATCACCGACTCCATGGGAGATAAGATCTGGCATTCTGTTTCCATAAAGATTTCAGCCTAGGAAACCCTAATGGACAATTCTGCACTGTCCTATAGGTGTCATGAATCAGAATTGACTCAATGGCACACAATACAATAAAAAGGCCTCCCAAATATTATGTAGCCCCCTTCCAAGGGATTCTGTACTTGGCTATGTGATTTGTTTTGGTCAATTAGATGTCAGTAAACTTAATGCAAGTTTGATAAGTGTTTGAGTGTTGGAACTTTGCTACCACTATGTGAGGAAGCCCAAGCTAGCCAACTTGAGGGTGAAAGACATACAGAGAGATAGAGACCTTGACCCCTTAGCTGTCCCAACTGAGATCAACTTCCTGAGACCCTCCAACTGAATATAGCACCATGAGTGAGCCCAGGTGAAATAGCAGAACTGATGAGCCAACTCAAAGAATCATGAGAAAAAAAAATTACTATTTTTTGTCTCTAAGTTTTGGAGCTCTTTGTTATGCAGTAATAAATAAATGAAGCATGTTGTTGTTGTTGTTGTTATGTGCCGTCGAGTCGGCCCCGACTCATAGTGACCCCTCCTTGGGTTTCCGAGGCAGTGTCACTACGGAAGTAGGATTGCCCAACCTTCCTTCCGAGGAGTGCTGAAATGAAACATATGTCTTATTTATTGCTACATCCATGTATTCACTTATTTGTTTTTTCAGCAAATATTGGCATAGTGCCTAAGGTAAATACTGCTAACCAGAAGGTTGGTGGTTCAAATCCATCAAATGCTCCATGGCAGGAAGATGGGGCAATCTACTTCCATAAATATTTATAGCCTTGGAAACACAGTGGGGGTCACTATGAGTTGGAATCAACTTGATGGCAATGAGGTAAGGAGATCTGGTGATGTGATGGTTAAAGAGCTTAGCTGCTAACCAAAATGTCGGCAGTTTGAGCCCACCAGCCACTCTGTGGGAGAAAGGTGAAGCAGTATGCTTCTATAAAGTTTTTTTAAATTTTTTTTATTGTGATTTGAGTGAAAATTTACAGAGCAAATCCACTTTCCATATAGCAGTTCACATACACTTTGTCTTATGACATTGACCACAATTTACCACAATGCAACAGCTCCCCTCCCACTTCCTCCCGACAGTTACGTCTTCCCTGTGTCCATCCTCCATGCATTCCTGCCCCCTGAGCTGTCTCCCTGTGCATAAGCAGCCATTCTTTCTCCCATACTTGTTCTCTCCAAGGAGTGTACCTACCTCAGATAAATGTTCAACTCATATGCCTGTCCATTATTTGGCTGGAAGCAACAGGCGTGCGTTCAATTCCAGACCTGAAGGGCAGCTAGGGGCCATAGTCTCAGTGGTTCCACCAGGCTCCATCAGGCCAGCAAACGTAGTCCCCACCCCCCTTTTTTCCCCAAATGATTTTGAGTTCCATATTGTTCTGCCTGTCTATCCAGGATCTCCTACATAGATCCTCTTCCAAGTGGTTGGCAGTAGTAGCTGGACACCATCTAGTTCTTCTGGTCTCATAGTCATATAGGCTGCAGATCAGATGGTCTACCAGTCGCTAGGACTAATTGTTTCTGTGACTTTTTGGTTTTCTTCATTCTTCTTTGCTCTGGATGAGGAGAGACCCATTGTTGCATCTAGATGGCAGCTTGCAAGCTTTTATGATTCCAGTCGCTACTCACCACAGTAGGAGGTGGAACAATGTTTTGTGTAGTATGTTATGCCAATTGAGCTTGATGTGCTCTGCGACTAAGGTCCCGAACCCACAGGTTCAACTACTCACTCCCTCTGGGTAGCTGGCTGTGACCAAGCATTGACTACAACCTTGCCCTTTGTCAGCTCCATTATACACCTGGGAATTCAGATCATACACATAAAGTTATAGGACCACTGTCTGCCAACCTTTGGCAGACAGTGCACCTTGGTGCACTCCACACTTCATAGACATAGCTAATAGTTCAGCCTATCTACCCATCTATCCATCCATGTACCCATCTTTGCCTTCACTTACCACATTGTACTATATGTGCAAAAGGGTTCATCTTTGTTGTCTGTACTTCCCACGTACCTCTCTATGTCTTTCTCTTCCTCAATGCAACTATATTGATCACTCACATTTGGTACATTGCCTTTCTCTTCACCCAAATAAAAACTTATCTCTATCTATCTAATCATATTCTCTACCCTCTCCTCCCACCCCTGGTAACCAACACAGAAAATGTCCTTCCATAGATAAGCATTTCCCTGACTTTTACAATAACCGACTGATACAATATTTGTCCTTTTGTGATTGACTTATTTCCCTCAGCATAATGTCCTCCAAGGTCATCCACGTTATGCTGTGTTTTGCAGATTCTACATTATTCTTTAGTGTTGCATAGTATTCCATTGTGGGTATTTACCATAATTTGGATATCCATTCCTCAGTTGATGGACACCTAGGTTGTTTCCATCTTTTGGCTATTGTAAATAGTGTTGCGATGAACATGGGTGTGCATATGTCTGTTCTTGTCATGGCTCTCACTTCTTTAGGATACATACCTAGTAATGGAATAGCTGGGTCAAATGGTATTTCTAGTTCCAATTTTTGAAGGAATCACCATACTGCTTTCCACACTGGTTGTACCATTTTACAGTCCCACCAGCAGTGTATGAGAGTCCCAATCACTCCACATCCTCACCAGCATTTGTTTTCTGTCTTGTTGAACTTTCCTGCTAGTGCTGGAGCAAGATGGTATCTCATTGTTGTTTTGATTTGCATCTCTCTAATAACTAATGATCATGAGCATTTCTTCATATGTTTGTTGGCCACTTGAATGTCATCCTTGGTGAAGTGTCTATTCATGTCTTCTGCCCATTTTTTAATTGGATTGTTTGTATTTTTGTTATTGAGGTTTGGAGTTTCCTATAGATTCTAGAGATAAGTCCCTTGTCAGATATGTCATTACCAAATATTTTTTCTCAATATGTAGGTTCTCTTTTGACTCTTTTGGAGAAGTCTTTGGAAGCACATAAAAATTTAATTTTTAGAAGGTCCCGATCATCTGGTTTCTCTTCTTCTGTTTGTGCATTTTGAGTTATGCTTGAAAGTCTATTTATGCCATGTATTAGGGCTCCTAAATTTGCCCCTAGTTTTTCCTTGAGAAACTCTATAGTTTGGGGTTTCACATTTAAGTCTTTGATCCATGTGGAATTCCTTTTTGTGTATAATATGAGGTACAAATCTTGTTTATTTTTCTGCAAATGGATCTCCAGTTTTGCCAGCACCATTTATTAAACATTCTCTTCCCCATTTGTTTTGGCCCTTTGTCAAAGATCAGCCAACCATAGGTTGATGGATCTATTTATGGGATGTCAATTCTATTCCATTGGTCTATATATCTGGCATTAAACCAACACCAGGCAGTTTTGACTACTGTGGCTGTACAGTAGGCTTTGAGATCTGGCAGTGTGAGACCTCCTACTTTGTTCTTCTTCTTCAACAGTACTTTGCTTATCTGAGGTCTCTCCTTTCCATATAAAGTTAATGATTGGTTTTTCCACATACCTAAAGAATGTTGATGGATTCTGGATTGAGATTGCATTGAATGTATAGATTGCTTTGGGTAGAATTGACATTTTCACAATGTTCATTCTTCCTATGCATGAGCATGGGATGTTCTTGCATTTATGTAGCTCTCTTATGGTTTCTTGAAGTAGTTTTTTGTAGTTTTCTTTGTACAGGTCTTTTGTGTCCCTGTTAAGATTTATTCCCAAGAATTTTATTTTTTTGGTAGCTATTGTAAATGGTGGGAGCTCTGGTAGCATAGTAGCTAAGACGCTTGCTAACCAGACGGCTGGTGGTTCAAACCCACCAGCCACTCCTCGGAAGGAAGGTTGGGCAATCCTACTTCTGTAGTGATACTGCCTCGGAAACCTAAGGAGGGGTC
>NW_006921597.1:9732959-9751909 GCF_000298275.1 Orycteropus afer afer
TTTATTTTGTCATTTTGTTCTTGTATTTTCTTCCAAAATTCCTCTAAGGTTTTTTCTGTGTTTTCTTTGGTCTGTCTCTCAATCCTTTGAAGATATCTAAGTATAATTCTTTTGAATTCCTTATCAGAGATTCCAATGCTGCTTCTTCCTCAGGGATGTGTTCTGGGTCTGTATCCTATTCCCTTATTTCTACCACTTTATCTTGCTTCTTTGTGTGGACTGTGATGGTCTGTTGTCTCTGAGACATCATGGTATTGTGTTAAGATCTCTGTTAATTGTTTGTGAAGAGCATCCAAGGGTAATTCAGGCTCTTCTTGGTGGTTTTTTTATCATTGGCCCATTGGTGGAGAAGGAGGGGCTGGCTCTTGCTCAGTAAGTGAAGTTGCAGAAGGTGTGGGTGTACCTGTATCTTATGGGCACTGATGCTGTCTCCCACTCAGTTAGAGAAAAATTACAATTGAATAACCATCAAAAAACTAAAAGCACATGCATAAAAAATACACCATGAAATCACACAGGAATGGTAACCCAAAAAAAGAAAAAGGGGAGAAAAAAAGAAGAAAACAGGAAAACCTGCAATATCTGGGGATAGGGTACTAAGAGAAAAAAAGGTTCTCTAAGGAGAATAATGAAGAAAAAATGGGAAAAATGAAAGAAAAAAAAATGGGGTTAACCAAAAGAAAAAAAAAAGGGGGAAAATAAGAGTTATAATTTTTTTTTTAAAATCAGGAACTGGGAAAAGAAAGAAACAAAAAAAAGAAGGTATAAACTAGGACCTTTTCTGTAGTGCAGGTCCGAAGAGTTCTTGGGGTTATTGGAAAGCAGAACCTCCTCTTAAGCCCCTGGAATCTGGTAGAGCACTGACTCTTTAGGTTGTCTCTAGCTGCTAGTTACGTGTTGATTTGTTTTGTCTTGGTTTTATGGTTTAATATTTTGAAAGGGTGAAGCTAGTGTATTTTATTTTATTATTGATTCAGGTATGTTGGGTCACCCTGCTCTTTTCTTTGTGATGGTGGAATCACTGTGTGGAACGTGGATATGTGTTTGTATTTGTCATAAAGAGGATTTAGAGTTCGAAGCAGGAGGTTTTATGGTAATTGGCTGTATGTGGTTTCTTCTATTGAATGAGTGAAGTTATTGGTAGAGAAAGGTGAGAGCAAAAGAAGGAAAGCTTGGTGTTGCTAGGGTCGGTTTCTAGGGCTTTGAGCAGATTATTGTTGATGATGTGGTTATTTACAAGAGCACGGCTCAATCTCAGGGAAGATTCCTTTGGTGGGGATTCGCAACTTTCCGCCTGGTTCAGGCACACTCAAAGACCCAGCTTCCAAGGCCTCTTAGTGCCAATGAGCCGATCCAAGGCAAAAGAGCAGATCCAAGGCAAATTCCTGGGACTGCACTCAGCCAGGGCTTTTTCTCTCCCCGCCCCCACTTCCACCCATGGCTCTGGTGCAATACCTCCAGACCACTAATGGCTCTGGAGTTTGTCTGTGATACTGCCCACCTGCGGCGCCAAAGATGCATGTGATTTCAGCTGTGCTGGGATCGGGGGAGTACCTGCTAGTAAACTATTTTCCTGATATCCGTGACCAGATAAGCAGTGTCTCCCAGGCTGACCCAAACCCAGTTGGTGACCAGCTGAGAGGGGAGGGAGCTTGCCCTCCTGGCACAACAGTGAGTTCTCTGCTTGAGTTTCAGTGGTAGTGCATGTGCCCGCCTGCACCTAGGAGACCCAAATTACCGACAAAATCAGTTGCTGGAGGCAGGTTGCTGGGGCTGGCCTGTGGGTTGTTGGAGTGGTCACTGGTATGTTGATACAGGGTGTCTTCTTTCTTGGGTCACGGGGATCTTATGTGGCCTCCCTTGCCTGCCGGGCAGTGACTGCTCCAGGAAGTTTCCAATGGCCTCTCGACTGCCCATCCATCCTCTGCCCTGTAGCTCTTTCTTAAATAATCTCCCTGTGTCTTTCCTCTAATTCTGCTCTTCTGTGTTTGGTGCACTCTGATTCAGTGAGCCATTCAGAGCACCAAAATCACTAATTCAAACTGCCATACCTAGTTTTTCAAGCACTTAGATTGTAGAGGGATATAGCGTGGTACTTACTGATGAGACTTCATTTTGAATTCCCCCTTCTATAAAGTTTTACAAGCTTGAAAACCCTATGGAGCAGTTCTACTTTGTCCTGTAGGGTCATTATGAGTCCCAATCAACCCAGTGGCAGTGTGTTTTTTGTTTGGATATCACAGGTAAGAAGCTCTAATGGCACAGTGGCTAAGCACTTGATTACTAACCAAAAGGTGGGCAGTTCAAGCCCACCAGCAGCTTCATGGAAGAAAGATGTGGCAATCTGCTCACATAGAGATTACGGCCTAGGAACTTCAGTGAGGCAGTTCTACTCTGTCCTACAGGGTCATATAAGTCTGAATTGTCTTGATGTTAATGAGTTACATATCGTAGGCTCTCTACCTGTCTGCCAGTTTGTTGTACTGTGTTGTTGTTGTTGTTAGGTGCTGTCGAGGCATCTCCAACTCATAGCGACCCTATGCACAGCAGAATGAAACACTGCCTGGTCCCACACCAGCTCCAGGATCCTTGCTATACTTGAGCTTATCGCTGTGGTCACTGTGTCAAACCAAGCATGACATCGTTCTCCAGGGAATGGTCCCTTCTGACAACATGACCAAAATAGATGAGACAAAATCTGGGCATTCTAGCTTCCAAGGAGCATTCCAGATGTACTTCCTCCAGGACAGATTTGTTAGATCTTTTGGCAGTCCATGGTACTTTCAGCATTCTTCACTAGCAACACAACTCAAAAGCATCAACTTCTCTTCAGTCTTCCTTATTCATTGTCCAGCTCTCACATGCATATGAGGCGATTGAAAGTATCATGGCTTGTGTCAGGCACACCTTAGTCCTCAAGGAGGCATCTTTGCTCTTCAGCACTTGAAAGAGTTCCTTTGCAGCTGATTTGCCCAGTGCTATACATTGTCTGATGTCCTGACTGCTTCTTCCATTGGGATCAATTGTAGAACCAAACAATGTGCAATCTTTTCTCCATTTATCGTGATGCTGCTTATTGGTCCAGTTGTGAGGATTTTTGTTTTCTTTATATTAAAGTGTAACCCATATGACAGACTGTATTCTTCAATCTTCATAAGTAAGTGCTTCAAGTCATCCTTGCTTTCAGCAAGCAAAGTTGTGTCATCAGCGTATGGCAGGTTGTTAATGAGACATTCTCCAATCCTGATGCCACATTCTTCTTCATGTAGTCCAGCTTCTCGGATTATTTGCTCAGCATATAGATTGAATAATTATGGTGAAAGGATACAACCCTGACACACTCCCTTCTTGTTTTTAAACTGTGCAGTGTCCCCTTGTTGTGTTCAAATGACAGCCCCCTGATCTATGTACAAGTTCCTCATGAGTACAATTAAGTGTTCTGGCATCATTGTACTGTAGTGGCTTGCATATTGCTAGGATGCTGGAAACTATGTCATCAGTATTTAAGATAGCAGCAGGTCATCTGTGGTGAACAGATTTCAGTGGAGTTTCCAGACCAAGACAGACTAGCAAAAAACGCCTGTCAATCCACTTCCAAAAATTAGCCAGCAAAACTCTATGGATCTCAACAGAATATTATCCAAGATGGTGCTGCAAAATGAGCCCCCTAGGTTGGAAGGCACTGCACAATGGACTCAAACATGGCAGCAATCGTGGGGTGATATGGGACTGGGCAGTGTTTTGTTTCTTTATACATTGGAGCTGACTCCATGGCAACTAACAACAACAACAAATATCACTGGCACTGTGATAAGCACTGGGGGCTGTAATAATGAACAAGACAGAGTCCTTGCTATGGAAAAGCATCCAACCGGGGTATGTAATTATAATACTATGAGATCTGAGCTATTGGAAGGGCAAACCCTGGGTGCTATGGAAGAAACTAGCAGTAGTGTCTAATTTCCTTTAGGGAGTGAGTGACAGCATAATAGCAGATATAGACACTTAGACATTTATTTTCTATTGTTGTGGATGAGAAGTTCAGTAATTTTGTCAATTCACTCAATTATTGAGATTAATATAATTTCTCTTGAATCTCATTTGAGGGCTCGTTACTCAAAGGTTGCTTATTTTCATAGGTATTTTTGTTTGGTTGGTTTTGCTACAGTGGGAATGCATTCTGACCAATAAGAAACAGACTTGTGCTCCAAATAGTTAGGACTTCTGCTTGATTTTCTAAAACAGATTAGCCCAATTTCCCACCAAATAATTCTTTATTTAAAATTTAAAAGTAAAATAAACAATTAGATCAAACCAGTTGTCATTGAGTCGATTCTGACTCATAGAAACCCCATATGTTTCAGACTAGAACTACACTCTGAGGAGTTTTCAATGGCTGTGACCCTTTGGAAGTAAATCTTTGCAAACTGACAACCTTTTGATTAGTAGCCAAGCCCTTAACCATTTGTCCATCCTAACTGATAACAATGTTAACTAATAACATTTATAATAAATGTTAACTAATAAGTTAACTACTAACATTGAGAAGAATGGGAATTCCAGAACACTTAATTGTGCTTGTGAGGAAGCTGTACATAGACCAGGAGACTGTCATTCGAACAGAACAAGATGATAATGCATAGTTTAAAATTAGGAAGAGAATGTATTAGGGTTTTATCCTTTCACCATACTTATTCAATCTGTATGCTGAGCAAATAATCTGAGAAGCTGGACTACATGAAGAAGAGTGTGGCATCAGGATTGGAGGACTCATGAACAACCTATGGTACACAGATGACACCACTTTGCTAGCTGAAAGTGGAGACGACTTGAAGTACTTACTGATGAAGCTTAAAGACTACAGTCTGCAATATGGATTATATCTCAACATAAAGAAAATGAAAATCCTCACAACTGGACCAATAAGCAGCATCACGATAAATGGAGAAAAGACTGAAGTTGTCAAAGATTTCATATTACTTGATTCCACAATCAGCATCAATGGAAACAGCAGTCAAGACATAAAATGACGTATTGCACTGGGTAAATCTGCTGCAAAAGACCTCTTTAAAGTTCTGAAGAGCAAAGATATCTCTTTGAAGACTAAGGTGTGCCTAACCCAAGCCATGGTATTTTCAATCATCTCACATGCATGTGAGAGCTGAACAATGAATAAGGAAGATCGAAGAAGAGCTGATGCGTTTGAGTTGTTGTTGTTGTTGTTGTTATTTGTCATTGAGTTGGACCGACTCATAGCAACCCCTCCTTGGGTTTCCAAGGCAGTGTCACTACAGAAGTAGATTGCCCAACCTTCCTTCCAAGGAGTGGCTCGTGGGTTTGAACTGCTAGCCTTCTGGTTAGCAGTCAAGTGCCTTAGGCACTACACTACCAGAGCTCCTTTTTGAGTTATAGTGTTGGCAAAGACCAAAAGTACCATGGACTGCCAAAAGAACTAACAAATCTGTCCTGGAAAAAGTGCAGCTGGAATGCTCCTTGGAAACAAGAATGGCCAGACTTTGTCTCACCTACTTTGGTCATGTTGTCAAAAGGGACCATTCCTTGGAGAAAGATATCATGCTTGGTAAAGTGGAGGGTCAGAGAAAGAGGGGAAGACCCTCAACAAGATGGACTGACACAGTGGCTGCAACGATGGGCTCAGGTCTAGTGAGGATTGTGAGGCTGGCACAGGACCAGGCAGTGTTTCATTCTGTTGAACATAGGGTCGCTATAAGTCAGAGTTCACTCAATGGCACCTAACAACAATAACAACAACTGAAGTTAAAATTAAAAATATATACTGGAAAGACACATTTACAGAGCAAGATTTAATGAAAGCAAATAGTGAGATACCATCTTCGGAAAGGAAGTTTGGGCAATCTACTTCCGTAGTGATACCACCTCGGAAACCCAAGGAGGGGTCGCTATGAGTCGGGTCCTACTCCATGGCACATAACAATGACAATAACAATAACAACAACAAATTATTTATCCTTAAATATTTTCAGTCACTGGGTAATCCAACTGTTTTCTTCCCATCAAAGCACAAATAATGGGATGACAGAGATTTTGGGTCAATGAACTGTGGCCATTTAAAGATTATTCTAAGACCTCGAGGTGTCCTAGTGTCAAAAATGGAAAAATTAGAGCATTAAGATAAGCAGACATAATCAATAACTGTTATTTTAGTTAAAATACAGTCTTGTACATAGAAACAAGGCCAGCAATCTAGAAGAAAGTCCTGAAACAGGCAGTGCAGTTTTAATTAGTTGAGTATGGAGACTAATTAATATGCAAATGAGGAGCTTACCAATATTAATCATCTGTTTTACTAGGCGGCTTTTACTAAAGAGTTTCTAACGAGTTTGCAAATTAAGTTTCTTTGACATTAAAAATCAGCTAAACGCCTGCCTGAGAATAATCTCTTCTAACTGAAGGATGGAAAAGGGGAATTTTTTTTTTGGATGAAAAGCAGCAATGTTTAATACCAGTTCCCATGTTGGCAAGTACTGTGCAAGAGCTCTGTATCAACCCTTTCCAGGCTCTAATTGAAACCATTTCGATAAGAGAGACACCAGAAAACAGTTGGAACAAGACACAAATAAGAGTCATGGTAATTTTGTTTTCCTCTTACATGTATTTTATCTTTTAAAAAATATTTTATTGTACTTTAGGTTAAAATTCACACAAGGAATTAGGATCCCATTTAACTATTTTTATACAAATTGTCCTGTGACATTGGTTACAATTTTCACAATGTGTCGTCATTCTCATTTTATCCATTCTGTTCATTCTGTTTCCATTGATCTAGCTTCCCTGCCCCTCCTTGCCTTCTCATCTTTGCTTTTGGGTAAATATTAACCATATAGTTGATTGTTTAATGAAGCACATTAATCATGGGTGATATTGTTTATTTTATATACTAATCAACTGGCTGAAAGGTGACCTCCAGGAGTAGATTCAGTTCCAAGTTAAAAGGATATTATGGGGTGATAATCTTGATGCTTCCTCTAGTCTCTATCTATCCAGTAGGCTGGACTATTAGTTTAAGAATTGAAATTTTGTTCTACATTTTTCTCCCATTCTATCCAGGACCTTCTATTTTGCCCCTGATCAGAGCAGACGATAATGGTAGCTGACACCATCTAGTTCTTCTGGTCTCATATTAGAAAAAGCTGTGGTTCATGTGGTCTATTAGTCCAGTGGACTATTTCTCTTGTGGACTATTTCTTCTTTGAGTCTTTTAATTCTCTTTTGCTCCAGACAGGAAGAAACTGATAGTTGTATCTCAGATGGCCACTCACAAGCTTTTAAGACCTCAGACACTGCTCACCAAACTAGGATATAGAACATTTACTTGATGAACTATGTTATGCCAACTAAGTTATCCCACAAGACTATGGTCCTAAACCTTTTAATACAGTAAGCCAATCCCATGAATTGTTTGGAACTCTGCCTCCTATGTGCTTTACATAGATATATATGCAGAAAACTCAAACAGGTATATACATGTGCCAACAAATACATCAATACATGCACATGCATGCAGTCATGTATGCTTTCCTATACACATATATGCATATATATATATATAAAACTACACACATATTTTTGTTTATTATTACCATCGTTGCAAAATTGTATATGTTACAGCATTTACCAAAGTTGTCCCTTTTTCTTGTATACTTCCTAGTGTCTTCATTTACCTTGGTCAAGTTGCACAGACTTCAATCATATTTGGGATTGCCTTTCTCATCACTAAAGATCACAAGGGTCTGTTGTTGTTGTTGTTATTTGCCATTGAGTCGGTCCCGACTCATAGCGACCCCTCCTTGGGTTTCCGCGTATCACTATGGAAGTAGGAATGCCCCACAAGGGTCTACTATCTAGAAAATGATTCCCCCTTCCATCCCTAAAAAAACCAAACTCACTGCAATCTAGTCGATTCTGACTCATCGCAACCCTCTTTGGCTTTCTGAGGTGGTAAATCTTTATGGGAGTAGATTGCCCAGCCTTCCTTCAGTGGAGTGGCTGGTAGATTTGAACCACTAACCTTCTGGTTAGCAGTCAAGTGCCTTAGGCACTATGCAACCAGAGCTCCTTCTCCCATCCCTGGTAATCATGAAAGACTGTTGCTTTCTTTGTATGTATCTATTGTTGACTTTTTATAACAGTGGGACCATACAGTATTTGTCCTTTTACGATTGACTTATTTCACTCAGCATAACGTTCTCCAGATTCATCCATGTTGTATGATGTTTGGCAGAATCCTCGTTATTCTTTAAAGTTGCATAGTATTCCATTGTATATATGTACAATTCGTTTATTCATTCATCTATTGAAAGGTACATAAGTTGTTTCCATCTTTTTGCTACTGTGAAAAATGCTGCAGTGAACATAGATGTGCATGTCTATTCACGTCACTGCTCTTGTATCTCTTGGATACAGAGCCATGATGATTTATTGATGCATGACCTACAAAGTTACATTACAAAACTGGTTTATTTAAGTTGGGGACTTGTTGTTGTTGTTATGTGCTGTCAAGTTGGACCCGACTCATAGTGACCCCTGCTTTGATTTCCGAGGCGGTATCACTACGGAAGTAGCTTGCCCAACCTTCCTTCCGAGGAGTGGCTAGTGGGTTTGAACTGCCAACCGTCTGGGTAGCAGTCAGGTGCCTTAGGCACTACGCTACCAGAGCTCCCAAGTTGGGGAATAGCATTGTTAAAACTCAAAAGAGGTTACAAACATTTTTTAAAAAACTGCCTTTTATGGTTTTTAACATACCCTTATGGTTCTCTTTTCTTGGAAATATTAAAGATTGGGCTGGACACTGACTTATCAGGGATAATTTAAAATATGGGATGGATTGCAAGGTTTTCCTATGTTCACTTTAGTTTTAGGATTTGTTTTCATTCATTTTGTGAAAAAGTGTATGGTCTTGGGCCCAAATGTATTAATCATTTTTAATGCCAATTAACTCCATTATTGTGCTGTTTAACCATTAATACAAAATCACCTCCTTTGGGTTCCCAACTTCCAGGAAGAATGTTAGGAAATTTTGCAGAGGAGACCTAATGGACTGGATGCACATTTTTCTCTCACTCTCTGTCTCACTGATTGAAACACACCAAAAAAAAAAAAAAAAACCCGCTGCCACTGAGTCTATTCTGACTCATAGGGACCCTATAGGACAGAGTAGAACAACCCATAGGGTTTCTGAGACTATTAATTCTTTACAGAAGCAGATTGCCTCATCCTTCTCTTGTGTAGCAGCTGGTAAAGTTGAACTGCCAACCTTTTGGTTAGTAGCCCAATACTTTAACCACAGCACCACCGAACTCCTTAATTAAAACACACAGTTGACTTTAAAAAATGCTTTTCCTCCCAATCACATCCTTATGGAGATTCAAAGGGAGCTTTGAAATCATATTCTTTTCAATTAGCTTACAATCTATGTTTCTTCTCAACTTTTGTACCTTTTCCCCACCTTCTGTATAGCTTTTAGCTGTAGATGACTATAACCTGGGCTAGACAAATTTGGTATGGGTGATCTTCTTATTCATTCATTCATTCAATAGCTATTTATTGATGGAGTTTAAACAAGGTGCTAAAGACCTCCCACTGTATCAAGTACTTGTGGGATGCAAAGATGTATAATATAAGTAGCAGCCTCAAAGGATTTACAGTTCATCAAGAAAATAAGGTATGTACCCAATAAGCCCATTTGAAGAATGATAAGGTAAAAGCTGGTTCAAATCTACCAGCCACTCATTAGAAGGAAGATTGGGCAATCTAATTCTGTAGTGATACTGCCTTGGAAACCCAAGGAGGGGTTGCTATGAGTTGGGTCTGACTCGACGGCACATACCAACAACCCAAGATAAAAGCAGAGAACTATGCTCACGGCCAATGACTAAGTAATCTGGAAAACATTCCTCCATCAGTCTCTTTCTTAATACAGCTTAGGGAGTACTTGGGTGGTGCAAATGGTTAACACGCTTGGCTACTAACTATTAAGCTGGTGATTGGAGTTTGCCTAGTTGTGCCTCGGAAAAAAGACCTGGCTATCTACTTCTAAAACATCAGCTATTGGAAACTCTGAAGAGCATTGTTCTACTCCGACACACATGGTCATTTTAGTGAGATAGGGTAGAAAAAGGATATGATTAGTGATTTATTACCTTTCAGTTTTTACAAGTTTAAAGTGGCTAATGAGAGAAGCAGTGGAACATGTTCCCACTTTGAGTGAGACCTTTTATTTGTCTATGAATGTACTTATTTGCTGACTGGCAATGATGGTGAGCCAATGGCATTCTCTTATTAAAGATGCCCAGTCTTAGAGGTCTGGACTGTATTTTCCAGTCTCTGTTATAAGCTTTGCCTATCTGAAGACTTATTTCTTTTAGTTAGCCAAGCCTATGCTAAGTATTGTGGCTGATGGAAAACACTGCTGGGTTCAGATTCATTGAAATTCATGGCAAAAAAAAAAAAAAAAAAAGTCCTTAATCAAAGGCATGCAATAGATTTTGCAAAGAAATAACGGCCAGAAAATTAATCCAAAACGTGCTTTGGTTTGGGCTTTTGTACAAGTGCGACTTGGCGGCAGATCTGGGCTCAAGGTTCCGGGAATTGTAGGGGTGGAAAATGGAAATGGCTCGTCCGCACCTGCCATCTCTCCAGAGACTTGGCTCATCCTCTCCCATGACCACACAGAGCCATTTCACACTCTGAGAAAGGCTACAGGCCACCCCTCCTTGATGCTGGGCCTCAATAGTCTGGTCCCACAAATCACTCTCATTAAAACTATACTGTTGTCAGTTGCCTGAGAGTCAATTCTGACTCATAGTGACCCCAAATGATGAAGTAGAAGTTCCCCATAGGGTTTCCAAAGCTGTAATCTTTATGGAAAAGGGGCCCTGGTGGCACAATGGTTAATTGTTTAGCTGCTAACTGAAAGTTAGTGGTTCAAACCCACCAGCGGCTCCACAGGAAAAAGATGTGACGGTTTGCTTCCATAAGGATTATAGCCTTGGAAACACTATGAGGTAATTCTGTTGTGTTCCATAAAGTCTCTGTGACTAAGAATTGACTCAACAGCGATAGGTTTTAATTTTTATGGAAGTAAATCACCAGATCTTTCTCCTATGAAGTCTCTGGGTAGGTTTAAACCACCAATCTTTTGGTTACTAGTCGAGTGCACAACAGTTGCACCAACAGGGCTCCTTAGAACTATACTTGGGGTTATATGTTTGGCTCTAGCTTGTATTTCTCTGGTATGTGTGAATCCCAATCCTTTACTCTAGGGGTGTGTTCAATAGAACTTTCTGTGGTGACAGAAATCTATAAACCTGCATGTCCAATACAGTCATCACTAACCATGTATGGTGATTGACCACTTAAAATGTGGGACTGAATTTTCAATTTTGTTTAAATTTAATTTAGCCACATATGTTTAGTAGCTACCAAATGAACAGAACAGCTGTAGAAAATAACTTCTTCCATTTGGATTTCCTATTGGTTAGCAGTAAAAATGCCTTAGGCACTATGCCATAAACATGTATGCTGTTGTTGTTGTTGTTATGTGCCATTGAGTCAGATCTGACTCATAGAGACCCCTCCTTGGGTTTCTGAAGCAGTATCCTATATAGGAATAAATAAGTGATTATGCAATGACAATGACACATTTTTTTTTACTTAGGAGCATGAACTAATTTTCTTAATTTTGACAGAATGAATAAAACTCTGAAACCTTTTTCTTTTTTTAATTTCAGGTGGTATCTCAGGCTTTCTCCTCAATACTCAACTAGCAAGATGAAAGGAAAATAATTTTAAAAGACTAGATGTTTTATCAGATGATTTGTTAACGTTATTGTTGTTCACTGTCATAGAGTCTGCCCCTGAGTCACGGTGATCCCACGTCCAATAGAATGAAACACTGCTCAGTCCTGAGCCATCCCCATGAATGGTTACAAATCAGACTGTTGTGATCCACAGCGTTTTCATTGACTGATTTTTCAGAAGGAGATCACCAGGCATTTTTCCTAGTCCATCATAGTCTGGTATCTCCACTGGAACCTGTTCAGCATTTTAGCAACACACAAACCTCCACTGACAGACAGGTGATGGCTGCGCCTGAGGTGCACTGGCCAGGATTAGAACCTTGGTCACTAACTGGGAAGGTGAGAATTCTACCACTGAACTACCAATGTCCACTTACTAGATGATTACCTAGGTATTTTGAATACCCAGTAGATATGAAGTCCTCAATCAGCAATTTTAGGCAATGGAATTGGTGCATTGATAATTACTCAAGACATTCAAAGGGAAAATATTCAACTCTTGCTTTTGATTAAAAAAAAAAGTGAGGCTTTCATCACAATTGTCTAGACTGAATTTGTAAATTGATCTAATTAACTGACCAACTACTTTCTTGGCTTTTTTTTTTTTTTTTTCAATCACTGTACTCCTTTACTTCTGTAGTGATACTGCTTCAGAAACCCAAGGAGGGGTCTCTGTGAGTCAGATCTGACTCAATGGCACATAACAACAACAACAGCATACATGTTTATGGCATAGTGCCTAAGGCATTTTTACTGCTAACCAGTAGGCTGGTGATTCAAATTCACCAGCTACTCCTGAGAAGAAAGACTGGGCCATCTACTTACGTAGAGATACCTACCACCTCAAGGAGGGATCACCATGAGTAAGATCCGACTGGACGACAGTGAGTGTTTGTTTTTTTTTTTTTTAAACATCTTTATATCCTACACCTGGCCTTAGACAGGTAAGATTGAAATTTATTCATCTTCCATCTTAGATGCAACACTAAGGCATAAGAGGACCCTCTTACCACAAAAACATTATAAAAATATAAAGTAAATGCAATTAATAATAATAATAATAATAATTTTAAAAGTTAATTCAAATGGAAATTAATACAAAATGCAATATGAATCAACCTCTTCAGCAACTTGGTAATATGTCTACACTGGAGTTAATTTTCCATTGTTTGAAAACTATGGAATCAAATATTATCAATGATGTGTTCTAAGAGGAAAATAATATTCTCTTGAGTATATGGTAACATATGAGATTAAGCACAAATAATACACACCATCATATCATCTACAGATTTCTATTTTGGGGTTTTGCCCCTGACACTCCCCATCCCAACACCCACAACAGAATTACAAAAAAAAAAAAAAAAACTGAACTAATTGCTGTCAAGTCAGTTCCGACTTGGATTTCTGAGGCAGTATCTCTGTGGCTGGTGGCTTTGAACCGCCAGCCTTCTAGTTAGCAGTCAAATGTCTTAGGCACTCTGCCACCAGAGCTACAGAAAGTAGCATAGTGCCTAAAGCACTTGACTGCTAACCAGAAGGCTGGCAGTTTAAACCCACCAGCCACTCCTAGGAAGGAAGGTTGGTCAATCTACTTCTGTAGTGATACTACCTTGGAAACCCGAGTAGGGGTCTCTGTGAGTCGGGTGACTTGACAGCACATAACAACAACAACATCAAGACTCAGTAAGTCTGATTCTGGTGGCTGGACAAGTCAGCACTCTTGGGACACAGAATGGGTACGTCTGAGTCCCCTTCCTTTGATTGATCCATATAATGGACTAGAATTTTGTCACTTTAGAATCTACTACCACTGGGTTGATGTCACATCCATGAGTATGGTTGATTTAGACTAGATTGAAAAATATAGTTTCTTAGGTTACCAGAGTTCAGCCAAATTCTAGGAGTGGGTTTGGGAGCACCTGTTCCTCTGATTGCATTAATATGTTGTTGTTAGTGTTGTGCCGTCGAGTCGGCCCCAACTCATAGCAACCCCTCCTTGGGTTTCCGAGGCAGTATCACTACGGAAGTAGATTGCCCAACTTTCCTTTCAAGGAGTGGCTGGTGGGTTTGAACTGCCAACCTTCTGCTTAGCAGTCAAGTGCCTTAGGCACTATGCTACCAGAGCTCCTTGCATTAATATGGCTCCTGGTAAATTGACTGACTTATTCGTATAGCCTGCCTTACTTTACAAGATTCTTGTGGGAATCAAATGATCCCGAGAGAGTTAGACTTCTGTGAAAGAAAGAACAGTCAGATGGATCAAGAGACCTGAATTTAAATCCTGGGATTTGGAGTCCATGAGTGGTCCAAACAATTAACATGCTTGGCTGCTAACCAAAAGGTTGGTGGTTTGAACCCACCACAGAGGCATCTCAGAACAAAGGCCTGGGAATCTATTTCCAAAAAATCAGCCATTAAAAACCATCTGGAGCACAGTTCTGCTCTGACATACATGGTGTGTCTGAGACTCAGAATTGACTCACTGGTGACCTGGTAAACCTGGGAATTAATTCTTTTGTGTTGTAGTTTTCCTATCTGTAAAGTAAGAATAGGAGTATATATGTGCTCTATATACCACATGATGAGTTATGATGAGGACTAAACAAAACGATCTACGTGTACACATTTTTCAGTTCCAATTCTGTTACAAGTATGGAGATTTCTGGTCACTGTCTTCTTGATGTTTCATTTGCTTTAGTCCCTCAGTCACCAGTTGCACATATATCCACCATGATTGGCTGGAATGAGTGGTTGGCCTATGAAGGGGAAATTGAGTGAAACGAGAAGAACCATAAAAGGTCCCAAGCCCATGGCCTTGGCTTCATTAAGCAGGCACAATATTCATCTATGTGATCCATCTTCAGTCAAATGCAGCCTCCTGACCTTTTGCCAGCTTAGCCCTGCTGTCAGCAGCTGGGGGCCCAGCCAAAGGGCAGAGGGAGACAGCCCCAGGTTGCCCACAGTGCAGATTATCTCAGGAGTATTCAAGAGGGACTGTAAAATAAACCTCCAGTCTTGTAATTTTACTTCAAAAGCAAAAAAAAAAAAAAAAAAAAAAAGCTCCAAGATAATGAGCATTGTGTTCTATTAAGAACTGTAGGATTGATTAGGTTCAAACTGTTAACAGACACATCCTTATGGTTAATGAAACAACGCTGAAAATGCCTCTTGATTCTTGGGAAACTTAAATCATACAAAGGCAGTAAGGAGCAAGAGAGAACTAGAGGTGGGATGGATTCAACTCTCTGCTAGTTAATATACTCCAGATAATGGACAAAAAAAAAAAAATGTTCTTGGAAAAGTTAGTATTTATTGAGAGTCATCTGTGCAGTGGGCAAAGAATAAACTTTGACGATTATCGTTAGAATGTTCTTGGGGTAGCATGCTTTTCCGGGAATCTTGGGTGGGGGACGGAAGTTTCTGCCATTTTAATTCCTTTGTTAATGTCTTTATGAATGCAATTAACACTTCATTCACGCTTCTTTGTTTCTGGATCCCATTAGGATGTGGTTTATGCCAGTTTCTCTCTCCCAGGAGACAACCCACATCACACAACATTTCACTCAGCTGTGTGGCTGAGAGCTGACAAACTCAATTTACAAAAGGCAAGAGTGAGTTGACACCCTGCTGTGGCAGTTGTCCTGATGGGAACAAACGACTCATTTCATTCCAAGGTGGAACTCACCTTCTCTGAGAAGCATGCATGTGCACGAGAATACTGAGGACAAGGAGGTAAGAGAAGCCTCTTGGCTGACACAGTAAAATCACTGCTGTTGAAGAAGTGCTAAGAACCAAATCTGGTTCCTGGACTTAAAAAGGAAAATCAGCTATTGCATTGTAGGTCCAACAGGCTGCTATTATCTTCACCAAGCATGTAAGTGTGATACAAACCAAGGGAGGAGACCGGAAGCAGGCTACACAGTCTCTTTCTTTCCTCTGAAGCTTACAATTTTAATGAGGCAAGAAACACATGTAACAAATATGTGTTGCTGTTGTGTGCTTTTGAATAGATTCTGATTCATAGCAACCTTACAGGATAGAGTAGAACTGCCCGGTGCTGTAATGTTTACAGGAGCAGATTGTCAAGTCTTTTCTCCTGATGAGCTGTTGGGTGAGTTCAAACCAACAACCTTGCAGTTAGCAACAGAGCATTTAAACACTGTACTGCCAGGGCTTCTAACAAATATATAACCAAGGGTGTATAGCAACGTGGGCTACCTGAAGGAGAAGCATAGAACATAAGAACATGAGCTTAGATTTCAGTGTGATAGAGAGTTTGGAGAAAGCTTTTCTGAGAAGGAGGGACTTGAATCAGGCCTTGAAATAAATGCAATTCCCTAGCCAGCCTATGGGCTCACCAATAAAAAGGAGAGGGTGGGAGGAATTGCAGCGAGGGAAGGAGAGATGGGCATTAGCAAAGATGCAGAGGTGAAAATGAATATGAGGGCTCCATGTTCATGACAAATTATTTTCCCTTTATATTAAAGTCTCTCCTCCAATTGATGGCATCATTTCTATTTCAAATATCAGTGTGATATTTGCTTAACAGTCAAAGGCACTACAGATGAATATATCTGAATCTTACTAAGATACTGTACAGAAGAGATGCAGGAGAGCTCAGGAGAGGGCAGAGACAAAGAGAGGAAAGAAGGAAAGGCTGCCTATCTTTTTGGGTCACAGGTTTACTTTAAATGAAAAAAAAAAGTTGCTTAGAATCTAAACACATACAGATTTTAAGTTTGGTTTCACTCTGCCAAAGAAAAAAAGAGCAGACTTTCTAATATGTATTACAAAGGATGAAATATTACCAAAAGAGGAGGTATAAGAGAATCTTCCAGCTCTAAGTCATCTGTGCCTAAGATTAAAGGTTGTGACTAAATCAAGGACAGTATTCAGTTTGCAGTTTTAACATTTCTGAATGGTAAGATGATCGGTTATGTTTTCGTTTTCTCTGAGTGTCTCCAAAAATCTAGGCTTTGTTCCATTAGTCAAACATCCTTATTACCAAGGTCTTTCGCATCTCTTTCACCTGATGTGGGCTGCCAACACCATCATATTCTATTATAATAAGGCCTGAGTGTGCCTCTTCTGATTGGTGGCCTCTGCACATTAACATTACAGACAGCAGTTGGCCCCCAGCACCTTTTTGCGTTAAGAAGGGCACATTGTTTACATTTCAACATATATGGGTTCTCTTCCTGGGGAAAATGGCCTTCCTATATTACGGATAGTCTTGGCCAAAGAACAGGTCACAACTAATGTTCCCATTGATCTGAATCAAAGGTTAAAGTGTCAGTGACTTTTGAGACTGTTTCTTTCACTAAAGCACACTGCTGTCAGTTGTCAGTTTTAGAATTATTCTGTAATTTATGGGAATAGAAACGACCCATTAGAATTATGAAATTAATGCCCAAGCATTAAAAGGGGAAAGAATAAAAAAAAAAAAAAAGGTGACAGTGAGCATGTTGGGGGGAAGTGGTGAAAGGGACAAGATTCTGAGGTTCAAAAAAAAAAAAAAAAATCTTTACTTCTGCTCTTGTGTGTGTTTGTGTGTGTGTGTTTAATAGAAAAAAGTCACTCTGCATTCCCTGGCCTCAAGCCATTAGGTAGCTGTGTAAAACATAAACGGGGTCTGTGTTTTGCTGCATTCAAGAAAGATGTAAATGTGTAAATATGATGGAAGAGGTTTTATTTTCTTTTTCCCTCTCAGGAATGGTCTGACAGCCCCAGGCTAGAGAATGTGTCTCTCCCAAGTACTCTGTCACCCTGGTAACCATGGAGACCATGACGATCGATCAGATGCCATCTGATCTCAACCTCATAAAAAAAAAAAAAAAAAAAAAAAAAGGCAGCAGATGGCAAACAGGCCACTAGACCTGTCTCAAGAGAGACGAAGAGGAAGGGACAGAAAGAGAAGGAAGGAGAGCAGAAAGGAACAGAGGTAGGGGAGCTGGGGCAAGAAGAGAGCACAGAGCAGCTCTGGAAATGAAAATTTTAGGAAGGAGTCTTAATAGATACAGTGTATAAGGAAAGCAGGTATAAGCCAAAGAAGAGACATTATAAAAATGAAACTAAAACCCGATTGTGCAATAGGCCTCTGCAGTGAGTTACAGGAAGAAAATTTGACAAAGAAAGCAAATCAGCTGTCTCCTAACTTTCTACTTGCATTTGTAGGTCTCAAACAGTTAGACAGAATGCTCTGGAACCTGGGCACCAGGGCTTTTCTGAGGGGCGCTCACACGGCTGTCCTTGTGGTTCTTGGTATCAGTTGAAATTTGATGCATCTGCAAAAGAATTCTGAGGCTTGGTTCTCAGGATCGTCTGATAGCTTTCGCTTTCCCGTGGCCTTCAGACAACCAGATAGGACAAGACCTAATAAGCCTGTCACCTCTTCTCCAGCAATGTTCTGTTGTTGTTGGCTGCCTTTGAGTCGAACTCACAGTGACACCATGTACAACGAAATGTAATGCTGCCTGGTACTGGGCCATTCCCATGATTGGTTATGGATTGGACTGTTGAGGTCCATAGGGTTTTCATGGGCTCATTTTCAGAAGTAGATCCCTAGGCCTGTCTTCATAGTTCTTAATGCAGAAGCTCTGCTGAAACCTGTTTGGTATCATAAACCAAAAGCCAAACTCAGTGCCGTTGAGTCGGATCTGACTCATAGCGACTCCTCCTTGGGTTTCCAAGGTGGTATCACCACGGAAGTAGATTGTCCAACTTTCCTTCTGAGGAGTGGCTGGTGGATTTGAACCTCTAGCCTTCTGGTTAGCTGTCAAATGCCTTAGGCACTTTGCCAAATAGACAGGTGGTGGCTTGCACATGAGGTGTACTGGCCAGGAATTGAACTTGGGTCTCCCTTATGGGAGGTCAGAATTCTACCACTGAACCACCAATGTCCTCACCAGAGTTCTAGTTAATCCTTAAAGAGAGAAGTGTTGACAAGGTCAGTAGATAGTCCAGGCGCAAAGAAAATGAAAACAATGAAGTCAGTGCAGGTAACCTAGGAGTCTTAGCCAGTGCCCCAAAGTGAAGTAATGATTAACACTAAAAAGTATTTACTATGTGTCAGATCTCGGAGCATAGTGCCTAAGGCACTTGACTGCT
>NW_006921597.1:9752009-9756198 GCF_000298275.1 Orycteropus afer afer
ATCCTACTTCCGTAGTGATACTGCCTCGGAAACCCAAGGAGGGGTCGCTATGAGTCGGGGCTGACTCGACGGCATACAACAACAACATGTGTCAGATACTGTGGTAAGCATTGTATATAAATTATTTCAGTTAATTCAAATAACAGTGCCATAAAATAGGTGCTATTATGTTATTTTTCTCCCCATTTTAAAGACAGGAACTGAGGTTGGAGAGGTTAACTTCCTCCATTAAGAGCACATCTAGAATACAGAAGACAAGTAACAGTTTACGTGTGTAGGGAGAGGTAACAATTTCCTTGCTTGCTCTTGTTCTTTTTTCTTTCTCTTTTAAAACTTTATTTAAACTTTTTGCTGATTATAAAAATAAGACATATTGCTTACGAAAAAAAAAGAAAGAAAAAAATTGCCTATAATCCCATTAGTCAGAGATAAGCATGGTAAGGATATGGGCTGTATACTATCCTACATTTTATATACACACACACACATACACATTTTAACCATATATAGTATTAAACCTTACATATCACTTGGTTAATCTACCTTTTTTCAACAATATATTATGAATAACTTTTCATGTTTTTAACTATTCTTCTATTTCATCTTATTTAATGACTATACAGTATTTTATTGTTTGAGTTACTCCTTATTCTTGGACTTGTTGGATTTATGTCCAGATATTTTGCTACTATAAATAATATTGTGGTGATTATTCTTATATATAAATCTTATTTATACATCTCTGATTTTTTCTTTGGGATTAAAGCATAAAGGGTATTTTTAACCAAAAACTTAAATTGAGTTGTAACATAAATACAGTAAAATGAATAAATCTGAAGTGTGCAGCTAGTAGAAATTTATATATGTAGACAGTATACAAGGAGCTCTGGTGGTACAGTGGTTAAAATATTTGGTAACAACAAGGTCAGTGGTTCTAACCCACCAGCCCTCTGCAGGAAAAAGATGAGGCAGTCTGCTTCTGTAAAGATTTACAGCCTTGGAAACCTTATAGGGGCAGTTCTACTCTACTCTGTATGGTGGAATCGGCTGGATGGCAATGGGCTGGGTTTGCTTTTTTTGGTATATGGTAAACACAACTGTATAGCTGCTGCCCAGATCAAGATATTAAACATTTGCTACAGCCCTGTGTGCTCCTTTATGCCTCTTCCTGGTAAATATCCACCCCATGTTCTTGAAATTCATTTAAGTAGAATCATACAGTGTATATGCTTTTGTTTCTGACTTTTTTTGCTTACTAGAATGTCTGTGTGATTCATCTATTCTCTGGCATATAGCTCCTTATTTTTGTTATTTTGTAGTATTCAATTGCTTGACTATACTATGATTTATTGATCCAATATACTGTTGTTGGACATTTGGGCTATTATGAATAAAATAGTTATATATATTCTTGTTCGTGTCTTTAAAAGACATTTGTATACATTTATTTGATGTAAACTAGGAGCTGAATTACCAGGTCATAGAATAGGTATCCACCACCTCTCTGTCTGTTGTACTATGGTGGCTTGTGCATTGCTATCAAAGCTATACCACCAGTATTACATTTACCAGCAGGATCACCTGTGGGTGGACAGGTTTCAGTGGAGCTTCCAGACTGACAGACTAGGAAGAAAGCCTGATAATCTACTTCTGAAAATTAGCCAATGAAAATCTTTTGGATCACAACAGATCTGACTCTCTTGCTTTGGACATGTCATCAGGAGGAATCAATCTCTAGAAAAGGGCATCATGTTTGGTGAAATAGATGGCCAACTAGGGGTTAGGGACATGGATTGGCACAATAGCTGCAATGTTGAACATGAATGTGCTGGCAATGACGAGGATCTCTCAGGGCCAGGCAACATTTCATTTTGATGTACATAGGAGCTCTGGTAGCATAGTGCCTAAGGCACTTGACTGCTAAAAAGAAGGCTAACGGTTCAAACCCACCAGCCACTCCTCAGAAGGAGGAAGGGGTAATCTACTTCCGTAGTGATACTGCCTCGGAAACCCAAGGAGGGGTCGCTATGAGTAGGGTCCGACTTGGCAGCACATAACAACAACAACAACAACAACAGGATCAGTATGAGTCAGAGTAGATTTAATGGCAGCCAGCAACAATAACAACACAGTAGGTTTATGCTTAGCTTTAAATACAGGGTAAATATATTTTCTTAATCTAGTTTTAAATTGGCCTCCTAAACAGTTGTACCAATTTGAACTCCAGCCATCCAATGTATGAGAGTGCCTCTCCCTTTGCAACCATACTAAAAGTGTGTATTCCCATTTCATTTGCATCTTTGCCAGTCTGAGAGATGAAACGGTTTCTGCTTGTTTACATCATGTTTGTTTACCAAACATATTCAATAATTATTGTTATGTTATCCATCCTGTTGCCATCAATTTGACTCCAACTCATAGCAACCTTATAGGACAGGGTTTCCAAGGCTGTAAATCTTTATAGAAGCCATATTTTTCTCCCATGGAACACCTGGTGGGTTCAAAACAACATTTTGGTTAACAGCTGAGTGCTTAACCATCACACTACTAGGGCTCCACTATGTTACCAGCCGTTCTTACTTCTTCTTTCATAAATTACCAGTATGAGTTCATGCCCTATTTGGCATTAGCTTTACGATAAGGCAGAAAGGTGAAACAATCCACGTGGTCTGTACAGATTCAGCAGTACTGTAAGAAAAATACATTGGCATTTATGGCTATAACAAATTTACATTCTTATATAAGTTGACTCCCTGTTCTATTTACTTTAGAAAAAAAAATCTAACATTTACAGAATACCTGAGCTATTTAGAACAGCACTGCTCACTTAATTCTTATAGCTTCATTTAATTCCTGTAGTAGCATTAGCTCTAAAAGGCACTTAATATTCTGCCTATTTTCACAGATGTAGAAATTAAGTCTCATGTGGCTCTCATTCACATAACTAGTTAAGCAGCAGGACTGGGATTTAAACCCAAGACACTCCAAGTCCAAAGTTAATTTTCTTTTCTATATTTTCTATGTACTATTGCCTATGGCTGTAATCCTTATTTATTTTTCCACATTATAAACCTTAGGAGGCCTTTAGAATTCTAGGAGTCTCTTTTTGACACTTCTTTCTATCCTCAAGGTCCCTGAGGGTTGCATATAGTTTGTGCTTGACTACTAATCAAAAGGTTGGCAGTTCGGACCCACCCAGTAGACAGTGGAAAAAAGGCCTGGCAATCTGCTTCTGTAATGATTATAGCCCCAAATCCCTGTGGAGCTCATTTCCATGCATCAGAATTAATGGCAACTGGTTTCTTTTGTTTTCATTTTTCCATCCCCAACACACGTACACCACTCCACCATCAAAATTTGAAGGAGTGTCAATAACTCTGTCCTACTGAGAAAAGACTAAAGAACTCTTGTGGCATAGTGGGTAGGGCATTTTGGTTGCTAGCCAGAAGGTTGGTGGTTCAAACCCACCAGCTGTTCCATGGGAAGAAGATGAGGCAATCTACTTCCGTAAAGATTGACAGCCTTGGAAACCCAATGAGGGTCTCTATGAGTTGGAATTAATTTGATGGCAGTGGGTGTGAGTTCTGGGAGGAAAGATGAATAATATAGAAAAAAATCTATTTTAGTTTTACCTATTTTAGAAAGTATCTCCCTCCTCCTTTTTGTTTTGTTTTGTTTTGTTGTGTGTGTGTTTTAAAATCTGAGTAATAGTTTAATCAACCCATGGTTGGAATGAGGTAGAAGCAGGGGTAGATCCAGGATCTCTTTCTCTTAATAAAATTATGGCCTTTGGGATCTGAAGTTTTAATAGCTTTAGAAACTTTTTAAAAGAAAAGCCATCTAAGATTACCAATACAAAATTAAGTTCAAGAATGAGTGCTTATTCAAAACATTGTTCCACCTCCTACTTTGGCAAGTAGCAACTTGGATCTTAAAATCTTGCAAGCAGTCATCTAGATGCAAGGATGGGTCTCTCCTCATCCAGAAAAAAGAAGAATGAAGAAAACCAAAGACTCATGGGAACAATTAGTCCTAGCAACTGGCACATCATGCGGTCCTCAGCCTATATTACTATGAGACCAGAAGAACTAGATGGTGCCTGGCTACCATTGTCAACCACTTGGAGGGGGATCTATGTAGGAGATCCTGGATAGAGAGGGAGAACAATGTGGAACAAAACTCAAAATCA
>NW_006921597.1:9756794-9759676 GCF_000298275.1 Orycteropus afer afer
GCATAGTGCCTAAGGCACTTGACTGCTAACCAAAAGGCTGGCAGTTCAAACCCACCAGCCACTCCTCAGAAGGAAGGTTGGGCAATCTACTTCCATAATGATACTGCCTTGGCAACCCAAGGAGGGGTCGCTATGAGTCGGGGCTGACTCGACAGCACATAACAACAACAACATGCTTGAATCACCTCTTCATCTGACAAAGATTTTGTAGTATAATTTTTATTGAGAAAGTAGCATGATTGATCAAAATTTGCTTTTATTAACAATTTAGAAAAGTTTCTGTGAGTTTCACAAATCATTACTCATACCATCACATAGGTTGTTAAGAATATGGTCAATGTTGAGAAACGTCTACCAAGTTTTTGTCCTATATGAGCTGTAAGATTTCAGGGCACTTCGAGGTTTTGTTGTTGTTAGTACCTAATATAAAATTTGCTTTGAATTGATGATGCTCACTATTAAGTAATTTTATTATCAATGTTTTCATCATAGTGATGTATTATGAGTTCTATTATTTTATCAATGAGAATTCCTATCAAATCATAAAGAAATTTAAATATTTTTCATATGTATTCATGTAATTCACTCTTCTTCATTAACCTGATCATCAGATAATACAAGACCCTATCTATTATTCCTATTAGCAATTTATCTCTTCTTAATGATTTACTACTTTTTGAATGATCTGCATTTTTTTGTTATAATTCATTTCTAGATGTCAGAATATGTTCCATTGCTTTTACATACAAATCTATGGAAAATGTTTTATTGTTCACTGCATTTTCATGTATATTTTCAGTAGAAGACAACTTCATTTTGACTAGATGTCAGTGAGAACTGAATCTTCTGCTTATAATTAATTGGAAAGAATTTTCCACAGACTAGCTTCTGGTTCCACACACTTCAAACCTTACTTGCCTTCCACCAGGGGCCATATAACACGTTCATATTGTAAACCTTTATATACCTTTAAATCTTCAGCTCTGTGTTGTGGCACCAAGTTAGTTTCCACAGTGAGCTATAGGGGTGTTCTAGAATGCCATTCCTATACCAGAATGACTAAAAATAATTATACATACAAGTGACGGGGAATCACGCAAATACATTTGACTAAGCCCAAACAAACGTATCTCCAATTCTACTTGCCTTAGCTGGAACCTCAAAATGCCTGCAGCCACTCTGATGCCACTTGATATGAGGGTAAATTGAAGTAGAAAGAGACATCAGGCCTAACCTGTTCTGACTAAAATATCTGACTTTGGCAAATTTTGTAAGTCAATGCATTGCTACAGCTAGAAAGTATGAGACTCACAGCATCAGATTCATTAGGAGCTTCATGCTAAATCCACCTGTGGAGATTTGGAAGATAGGTTGGGGAGATGGACATCTGGGGAACAAGATAAGGATGAGCCCATGGAAAGTGTAGGTAAATTGGTTCAGATTAAAGGGAGCTCTGGTAGAATAGGGGCTAAGTCACTTGACTGCTAACCAGAAGGCTGGCGGTTCAAACCCACCAGCCACTCCTCGGAAGGAAGGTTGGGCAATCCTACTTCCGTAGTGATACTGCCTCGGAAACCCAAGGAGGGGTCGCTATGAGTCGGGGCCGACTCGACGGCACATAACAACAACAACAACAACAACTTGATTAAAATACTGTCTGCTTTTTTCCTACCTTTTGTCTTTGTATTTCCCCCTTCACTGAATGGTTTACTTTTCCTTTCTCTTTCAGCCATATGTTTTTGTCATTAGTTGCTGTCGAGCAGATCACCAGGCCTAGCTTCTAAGGCAGCTCTGTTGTTGTTATATGCCCTTGAGTCGGACCCACTTATAGTGACCCCTCCTTGGATTTCTGAGGCAGTATCACTAGAGAAGTAGATTGCACAGCCTTTCTTCCAAGGAGTGGCTGGTGGGTTTGCTCTGGGTGAGTCAAACAGCCAACCTAGTTGTTAAGTGCTTAACCATTTACATCACCCAGGGACTCTGTAGTGACCATAAAGAGAAAAACAAGCAAAAAAACTACTGCCATGGAGTCAATTTCGACTCATAGTAAATCTATAGGACAGAGTAGGACTGCCCCATAGGGTTTTCAAGGGTGTAAATCTTTATGGAGGAAGACTATCTCGTCTCTCTCATGCAGAATAGCTGGTGGGTTCAAACCACTGACATTTCAGTTAGCAGCCAAGCATTTAATCACTGCACCATCATAGGTGCAGTGATTAAAGGATTTCTTCTCCTTTCTTAAAAGTTTACACTTGGTAAAGACTCAATATCTACCATTCATTCATTTGCTCATTTATTCGGAAATGTTTATTTTGTATGTACTATGGGTTAGGCACCATTTTAGTTACTAAGGATAAAGCAGTGAACAAGGAAATGACATCCTTGGCCTCACAAAGCTCCTATTTTAGAGCTAGTGAGACAGAATCCCTGAGTAGTGCAAATAGTTAATGCCCTCACTGCCATTCAAAAGGTTGGCAGTTCAAGTCCCCCCAAAGGTGCTGCAGAAGTAAGACCTGTTGATCTACTTCCAAAAATTCAGCCATTGAAAACACTATGGAGCACAGTTCACTCTGACACATATGGATCACTTTGAGTTGGAATCAACTGATGACAACTGGATAGTGAGACAGAAAGTAAACTGAAGGTGACTTTGTTGTTGTTGTTGTTATTTGCCATCGAGTCGGCCCCAACTCATAGTGACCCCTCCTTGGGTTTCCGAGGCAGTATCCCTACGGAAGTAGGATTGCCCAACCTTCCTTCCAAGGAGTGGCTGGTGGGTTTGAACCACCAGCCTTCTGGTTAGCAGTCAAGTACCTTAGGCACTATGCTACCAGACTTTAGAGTGGCTAAGTTTTTCGTGTTATGTTAACGCTTTCACCAAA
>NW_006921597.1:9760471-9763434 GCF_000298275.1 Orycteropus afer afer
AGTTTCCAAGGCAGTATCTCTACAGAAGTAGATTGCCCAATCTTCCTTCCGAGGAGTGGCTGGTGGGTTTGAACTGCCAGCCTTCTGGTTAGCAGTCAAGTGCCTTAGACACTACACTACATTAGTCAATATTATACAGGCAGATGTTTTCATCTTTGTTATTTGTATAAATTATAAGTTTTTAGTTTAATAACTTGTATTAGTTAAGTTTTGTTTGTGTGCAAGTATATGCATGATTAAAATAAATTATTTTTATTTGAAGAGTTCACTTTTAATTATTGAAAATAGTCCACAAGTATAATAACACTGCCTTAGCTGCCAAACTTTGCATAGAAACGTTGGAGAGATTTCACTGCATATTCGTGCAGTACAGAGAGAGCCTTCCCTCACCCCACCCCAAGGCATACAAGATGGGGTCACTGATTGAGTGGTTAACCTGCATCTTGAAGCATCTTGGACAATGGAAGATTTATTTAGGGGCTTTAGCATATTCACTGGTTTCCTGCTTTCCACCTTCAAAGGTATTTTCTTTCTTGAGTTAAACCTCAGGTGGCTCCTAAAGTTTCAAGGAGATTTGCCTTTCTCCCTCTGTTTTCTTTTAGAGGTGGGATAGAAGTAAGGTATACAGAAATCCTCAATTTTATGTAAATGACCTACCTTTCCTTCTCTCCTCGGGGTGTTATGAAAATTAGTGTTCTAAAAACATGTTTCACAAAGTGTTCTCTGGAGAAGGAAGAACAGTGCTATCAGCCCAGCAGGTTCTCAACAAACGTTTTGAAGTGGGAGGAGGGAGGGAGGAAAGCCAACACACATGCCTCTGGCATTTTTCAGATTTGGGGGCATTTGTTTTTTAATATCATTATAAAAATTATTTTGGTTCTTCACCTTTAACTAGCTCTCAGACTGAGCCTGCGTTAACTTTTTCCACTTTGCTGGCTGTTGATTTAAATAGGGTGCCTCACTGGGAAAGGTTAGCACATCAGAGTGGTGTTTGTTGAAACTGACAAAATGATAAACTACGTTTGTATTTACTCTATTGTTACCAAGGATACTTTTAGCATCCCTTTGATGTACTAATAGTCCTTCCTGAGGAAAATTAAGCAAAGAAACAAACTATTAACTAAATCAAGGGCAGCAGTCCCCACAGAACCGCAATATGCAGATTTGCTGATCTGGATGGACTTGAGCAATGGCTTTTGTTTGTGAGGAATGATACCAGGGCCAGCTCTGTGCATGCATATGCCCACCTCCCCATAAAGGCAGATAGAACCTTGTGTCCTCTCACCCCTCCAGGATCTCAGAGAGCTCTTTTCTACCAGGGCCTCTGGCTACATTTTTCCAAGTCTTCTAGGAAGATCAACTGCAGATTCAAATAACTAACAAGGGGGAATTGGGAAGGTAATGTAAAACCTTCCAAAAACTAGTCATTAGGTCAATTCCGACTCATGACAACCCCATGTCTATCAGAGTAGAACTGTGCTCCTCAAGATTTCCAGTGGCTGGTTTTTCAGAAGGAGATTCCCAGGCTTTTCTAAAGCACCTCTGTGTGGGGTCAAACCACCAACCTTTCGGTTAGCATCCTAGGACATTAAGCATTTGCACCACCCAGGAATTCCAAAGACCCTATGTTGTCATCCATGTTCCCTGTATGGCTTACAATTTTCTACAGAGATGAAAGAAGTTTATCCCATTAAAACCCCAGAAGCCAAAAGATTATGTGGTGTCTTGTAAGCTAAGTCTTGGTTGCCTGGGTACATTTCACCCATCAACCACTTGTGGTCATGTGAGCCACTAGCTATAACTATACTTCTGTAGTGATATCACCTCAGAAACCCAAGGAGGGGTTGCTATGAGTCGGGGCCGACTAGATGGCACATAACAACAACAACAATGGTAAATCTGGACAGAGTCAGGCCTGGCAATATGTGTGCTGATGCTCAGGTCATTCAGAGAAGCGTCATGATATTTCTTGGTCCCAGATGTGCTCTAGTTTATCCACAGCCCACACCAGTGCTACGTCTCCTGGATGCTTTACTGCCCTGGCAGTTTCCAACTCACTGGCTGCCCACTCTTCCCGTTGGGTGACTTTCAGCGGCACAGCTGCCTGCAGACATTGTATCTCACATGATTTTTTTTTTTTTTTTTTCCCTCTAGCTCTAGCACTTTTTCCCCTCACTCTCAGGAGTAATCCTATTTGCTCTTTTTCAAAGTTCTGCCCAGGTTTTTCATTGTTTAAATAAGGCTTTTTAACCTCCTTTCTTCCCTAAAATGTCTGAGGGTTGTATTTTACACTTTACAACATTAACTTTATGAAGTGCTTCCCATTGCAAAACCTCATGATTCGCAAGTCTTGAGCTTGACCCCTGTGCAAAATTTGGTCCCTTGTCTCTCTCTACCCCACACCCTCTGCCTCACAATCCAGCCTTCCTCTTCCCATGGAGTATAATAATAAAAATGCCATGGAGACTCTCCCTCTATCCCTCACATTAGCTTAAGGAAGCCTAAAATGGCACCACTGGAGATATATGCCTTTGGCCTAATTAAGGCATATTTCCTAGTTAAAGTGGAGCTCTCCGAGAAACAGACGTACAATAAATGTTTATCCATCATTTGCACTTCAGTATAAATGAGGTCATCTGGGCCTTTTAAGGAGAAGTTTCTCCAGAAGTAAAGGATTATGGGAGAATGTTATGGCGTAAGATCTGAAGAGAGGACAGGGTGGGAATAAGTTGGGGAAAGTGGAGGGCAGAGGAGGAAAGGATGTAGTTTGTTGACAAGCCTCATCTTCTCTCCACTTTTGCTGAGAGCCGGTCTATACTCAATACATTAACTGAGACCTACAGAGGGGTATGGCCCACCCTGGGCCCCTGCCTGACCTCAAGGCATTCTTTTTTTTTTTTTTTTTTTAGGATTTGGGTGAAGATTTACAGAGTAAATTCACTTTTCATACAGCAGTTCACATA
>NW_006921597.1:9765139-9777816 GCF_000298275.1 Orycteropus afer afer
GTCTATTCATGTCTTCTGCCCATTTTTTAATTGGATTGTTTGTCTTTTTGTTATTGAGGTGTTGGAGTGTTCTATAAATTCTAGAGATAAGTCCTCAAGGCATTCTTGAATTCTGCAAAATCTTCAGTTAATCTGAAGACAAAAATTGGGCTCTGTCTCTTTTTTTTTTTGTTATTGTTGTTGTTATTTGCCATGAGTCAGACCTGACTCATAGCGACCCCTCTTTGGGTTTCCAAGGCAGTATCATTACAGAAGTAGATTGCCTAACCTTCCTTCCAAGGAGTGGCTGGTGGGTTTGAACCACCAGCTTTCTGGTTAGCAGTCAAGTGCCATAGGCACTACGCTACCAGAGCTCTCTTGTTTTAGGGTTTGTTTATTTCAATTCTCTTGGTTGAACTGACCAATTGTTTCTTAGAACTGCCAAGTGCATCACGGAGTAGCCTGGCTGTTTGCTCAAGAATCACAAATCACTGGTATGACCAGTACTTTTGTTCTTGTGTAAGCGTGGCCTTGACAAACCAAGCTCTATTAATGTATAAGCAAGGCCTCTGGGAATATGACCCAATGGCTAAGAATGGAGGCACTGGATTCAGAGAGGCCAGACATCAATTCCTGAACCAATCTTTGTTAGTCATTGGACCACTCTATATCCTAATTTTTTCATCAGCAAATGAGGATAATAGTAATCTCTACCTTTAGGGTTGTTTAAGGATGAATGGCAATGCATGTGAAGGGTTTACAGTGCCTGGCAAATAATAAGTATTCAATAGAGACCAGCTGCTATTTTTTAATCCTAGCATAAGGCCAATAGATCAATTATTTAATAACTAGTGTCTTGACAATAAAAAAGCTGTGGTGGTGCAATGTTTAAAGCACTCAGCTGCTAATCAAAAGGTTAGTGATTCAAACCCATCAGCTACTCCACATCTGTCTCTCAGGGAGTTCCACTTTAACTAGGAAATATGCCTTAATTAGGCCAAAGGCATATATCTCCAGTGGTGCCATTTTAGGCTTCCTTAAGCTAATGTGAGGGATAGAGGGAGAGTCTCAAGGCATTTTTATTATCACACTCCATGGGAAGAAGAAGGCGTCGTGGCTGGATTGTGGGCTAGAGGGTATGGGGTATAGATAGACAAGGGACAGAATTTTTCACAGGGGTTAAGCTCAAAGATGAGGCAGTCTGGTTCTGTAAGGATCTGCAGCCTTGGAAACCCTGTGGGGCCATTCTACTCTGTCCTATAGTGTTGCTATGAGTTGGAATCAACTCGCTAGCAGTGGGTTTGGTTTTTGGTTTGCGTTGACCTGTAATAAAGCAGACTACAGCATCTTCCCAATGAATTTAATTTATCCCCAGAGAGTAGTCCTCAGGGAAGAAGATATATCTGCAGCCTTCCTTATCTTCCTTACATTGTACCAGGGAGCAGGAGGAGAAAGGCCCCTTTCCCTAAAATCCCACAAACCACCATTGCACATGCAGAAAACAGCACCCATAGTGAGGATGGCCTTCTGGGGGAAGGAGCAAAGAGTGAGGAATTTGCAAAAATCTTTGCTTGGTCTATTCCCAGTCCACTACTCTCAGAAAAATGATGTGTCCACAATGCATACATATGGACACAACCTCAGTGCATGTACATGCACACACACACACACAGGCTGTGTACTCACACACACACTCACAGGTCAGACCACCGTTGCACTGGGTGTATTTTTTCTTGTCTTCTTTCTCATCTCTTGCATCCTTTTCAGTCCATTCGGGCATAATTATTATTGCTTTGCTTGCTCGGTTCTGCAGCTCTCTAGAGTGGAGCAGATGTCGACAGCTCTGAAAGATCCCATGCTATTACACAGCAGAACAAATGAGGATGTCAAAAAAGGCTCTTCAGTCTAACAAGAAAACAGAGGGTAGAGACAAAAAGAATCAAGCCTTTGGAGACCAGCAGGCTTGCTCTGATTAGATCTTATGCTAACATGATGCCCACTCTGCGTACTAACAGTGATTTAATATGTTTAAACGATGCAGGGGAAATAAGTCTGGGGGAAAAAAAGAAAAAAGAGAAATTCTTCCCTGGCAGGCATGATTAAGATGGTGCGGGCTCCTTTGGAAAATGTAACTGCAGCCTGAGCCGGTGTGGGCTGGCCAAGCATATTTACCTACAGTGCTTGACATCGTCTCATTACACTGGGCAGCGCCTGCTTTCCCCGCCACTGGCTGACTGATAGGAGCTGTTCTGATGGATTAGGTGGCTAGGTGCATAATGGAATGTCAGCCTGACTGCAGGGTCATTGTTTCCTCCATTAATGAGAAGGTAGAATTTTGAAAACATCTTATTTATACGGCCACAAACCCACAAATCCCAATTATCCAGAATAAAGATAAAAAAAAATACTCTAGGATTATGAAAGGGGAAAGGGGAAGGTCTCTAGGAACCAAAATGGATGTGTCAAAGTCCACACATTATGGATCATATAGAGCCATTTACTGATTAAATGTGTCTTCAGCTCCTTATCTTGAACCCTTTTACTCATCTTCTACTTATAATTCTAATCATTAATGTAATGGTTCTTTCTTTTACCAACCCACAGAAGAATAAAAACTAAACTAGTTACTGTCAAGTTGATTCCAACTCTTGGCACACCTAAGTGCTACCTAGGGTTTTCAATGGCTGATTTTTAGAAGTAGATGATCAGACCTTTCTTTCAAGGTGTTTCTGGGTGGACTTGAACTGCCAACCTTTCAGTTAGCAGACAAGCACTTAACTGTTGGTGTCACCCAGGGGCACAGATAGCAAAATAGAGGAGACATTTTAAAAAGACCAGCTTTGAGATAGGGAAGATGGGGAAAGGTTGTTAAAGATATACAAGTTCTCACATAATCAAAAAGTGGTAGCTGGTAAGTTGATAGCAAGTGAGAGGTTATATATATGTTATATATGGTTATTAGTTTGCATTTTTGTTCCTTAAATCCTTCCACAATGAATCTGAGACAGTTATCTAGAGTTTTTGCTATACAGGTAGATGGCAACAGATATTTCAAAAATGCCTAAGGCATAAAAGTTTCAAATAAAACAACAAATAAGCAAACGAAATCTCCCTAGAGAGGAGCAAGTTAGCAAAGTTAATTGTTGAAATGCATAAAATTGAAAGCCCCACAAATTTCCTCTTTGCTCATACATGCTCAGATTCTACAGTCTAGAGGTTAGGACCTGTCTAGCAGCACAGAATCTCTCAGGGGGATGAGAACTCCAAAGTCACTGGCCCAGTGTTCTTGACATGTGATTCATTAACCTGTATTTGAGGCCATCTAGTGACAGAACCAAGGAGCTCTGGCAGCACAGTGCCTAAGGCATCTGACTGCTAACCAGAAGGTTGGTGGTTCAAACCCACCAGGCATTCTGCAGAAGGAAGACTGGGCAGTCTACTTCCATAAAGATTTACTGCCTTGGAAACCCAGTGGGGGTCTCTATGAGTCAGAATTGACTTCATAGCAGTGGGTTTTTAGTGATAGGGCCTTGCTCCCTCAAGAGAAGCCAGTCCATTGTCAGAGAGCTCTAATTATTAGAAAGTTCACGTTTGTTTGAATCCCGATGTGTCTCTTTGTATCTTCTCCCTATTGGCCATAGTTCTGCTTTCTAGGATACCAGGGAGAAACAATCTAAGCCTGTCACATGTATTAAGACAGGGATCATGATAACCCACTTTCTACTCCACATCCCTCCCCTGTGGCCCACCCACAGTCTGTTCCCATTTCATATGTGACATAATGTCAAGCCTTCAACTCCTTTAATTTACAAGTGCTCATATTTAAATTCTAATAAACCACAGTCTAGCACATTTCTCTGGGCATGACATAAAAAGACAAAAAGGCAGACTAGAACAGTAGCTCGACACACTGTATAGAGTCAGAAAACTGAGTCCATGGCCTGGGTCTAGTTATGTGACTTTGGACAAGCTACTCAATCTCTCTGAGCTTCAGTTTCCTTATCTGTAAAATGGGATCATAGTAGCACCTCTAAGGCCAGTGCTGTTGTTGCTGTTATGTGCCGTCAAGTCGGACCTGACTCATAGTGACCCCTCCTTAGGTTTCCGAGGCAGTATCACTACGGAAGTAGATTGCCCAACCTTCCTTCTGAGGAGTGGCTGGTGGGTTTGAATCACCAGCCTTCTGGTTTGCAGTCATGTGCTTTAGGCACTATGAGTGAAACCACATAAAAATGTTTGTCACAAAATGAACACTCTGTAAATATGAGCTCTCATTTTGGAGGAAGGAAGGATTGTCACCTCTTATATTCAACTCCATGCTTCCATTATAATCTCAGTTTACAGTGCACTAGTGATTCATTTTGAGCTTACAGACAACTAAAACATCTCTATCATTTTTGCATAGGCTACTATGAAACCACATCTCTCCCATCTGCTGCTTATTCCATCTTATTTGCTTGTTTATTTTAACCAAGTGTAGGACTTTACATTTATCCCCATTAAACATAATCTTGTTAGATCTGGTCCATTGTTTCAGTCTGTCAAATCTTTTTTGCATCGCAATTCTGCTGTCCGATGTATTAGCTATTCCTTCCAGCTTTGTGTCACACAAATTTTATCACACAAATTTTATCACCAGGCCATCAATGTCTTCATCCAAGTCATTAATAAAAATGCTTAACAAGGCAGGCTGGAGGCCAGAAACCTGTGGTGTAAAAGTAGATATCCTTTCTCTAGGTTGACATCAATACATTAATTAGTATTCTATATTCAGTCAGTTACTCCTCTACTTCACTTGGCTGGAATCAGCCTTATCCATAGGTGTATCTTGCCTTTAAGGATAGAGAATTTATCTGTTAAACATATTACAGCAACCCAAATGCGCTCCAACTACACAATACCTGAATAAACCTGTCTAGCAATTCTCTCAGAAAGTGTAGTCAGTCTGACAAATGCATTGACTACTTGCCTCACACCTGGGAGACAGGTCCAGCTCACCGGACAAAAGATCATCCAAATAATCGGTCCTTTATTTAAAATGGCAAAGGTTTCCCATTGCTGCACTTCCAGCACATTTCCTCAAAGCTTCAGCCTTTCAAAGCAGGCATTGAGTCTGCTAGAATATAACTGGTCTAGCTATGAGACTGGACTCCAAGCACTCCTTTTGAATCTTCTCTCTGGTGGTGTAGTGATTTTACTGCTAACTGGAAGGTCATTGGTTCAAACCCACCAGCCACTCTGCAGAAGAAGACAGGACAATCTACTTCTGTGGAAACCCAAATGGGGCTCACTATGAGTTGGAAACAACTGGATGGCAGTGAGTTTGGTTTTTATTTTGTTTGTTTGTTTCTCTTGTCTTGGGCTTCATTTTTTGTCACCAATATCTATAGAAACCTTAGTGTTTCTAACTTGAATGGTACTCTCCTTGGTAGGGAATATGGAAGGAATATAAACCCTGAAATATCTGTTTTCATTTTGAAAATTGCTAATATAAAGCCAATAAAAATATTGTTCTCAAGCTATATTCATATTTATTCTTTGTTACTGATGTGCCAAACATAACTTAAAAATCCCTTTTTGTTTTCTTTGTCTTAAAAGTCTAGGTGCCTGTATCTAGTCTATCACATGGGACCACTATGAGTTGAAATTGACTTGATGGCATCCAACAACAACAACAACAGTAGCAATCTTTATGGGAGTATATTATCAGGTCTTTCTCCCACACAGTTGCTGGGTGGGTTTGAACTATCCACCTTGTGGTTACCAGCTAAGCACTTAAGCACTGGGCCACCAGGGTGCCTTAAAAATGTATGTGACCATGTGTGGTAGTTAAGTTTGTGTGTCAACTTGGCTGGGCCTGATTGAGTGGCTGGGCAGCTGGTTGTAGTATTCCCTATGATGAGACTAGTAATCAACTCCATGGTGGAATCTACTGTGAGCCTTAGGGATGTAGTCTGCTTCCTGTATATAAGGAGAAGTCTTGGGGAACGATCTCTAGCTTATGACATGGTTGAACACTGCATGTAGCCATGTCATTGTTCAGCAGCCTACCCTGCTCTGCCGACCATGAGACTTTCAACGAACTTGAATTAATGGCCTGCCATGTGGTTTGGTAACATCGGGACTGTGCCTTTTTACTTGTCAACCTTGGGCTTGTCAGTCTTAGCAGCCAGTTGCTGTCTGAGTGAAGAAAAGCCTCTAGCTTCAATGGGCCAGAAGCAGGAGGCAGAGCTGAAGCCCAAGATTGAGGGGCTTTCACCCAGCCCCTAGAGCCTGGCGCTTTGAACTCAGACTTCTAGCTTCCAAAAATTGTTAAGAATAAACACCTGCTTGTTCAAGCCATCCCATTTGTGGTATTTTCTGTTAGAGGAGCACAGAGATAATCACAATACCATGTCTTTATAGTGTTGTCTTCCATGTTACACAATGAATTATTTTGAGGGTAAGTTCATGTTTTAGTCAGACTTATCTTTTCCTTCACTCTTCAGCATTAATAAATAAATGAATTCTTATATTTATTATTGAGTTCATCTTCTGTAGCTCGTACTGCTATATACAGAAACTACTGTGATACAGTTTCTGTCTTTAAGAGGCTAGGGTGGGGAGGAGTTCTTATTCTGGTAAGGACGTGAAAGATTGCAGAAGCTCTTCATCCCTATGGTAACTCCAAGAAAAATCTGAATGACATAAAAAATCATACAAATCTAGTGAGCCATCAAAAAGTGGTAGACACAAGAAAACCTTAAGCAAATTCTAGAGAAAGTAGTGTTTCATAGGTGGGGAGCAAACTGCAGCAGGGCAGGTTCTGGAGGGAAATGCTGTCTGAGTGTGAGTCAGAGACTGACTTTACTGGTGGAAAAGAAGTCAGCTGAGCTATTGGTGATAGGAGGGTCAGGCTAAATAAGTTGGTCTGTAATATGCTCAAATGCAATCATTAATTACTTGACATAATAATTTTTACTCCTCCTCCTCCTCAATTTTACTGAGAAAAGAATAGTGAAGGCGGCACTAAAAGCAGTAATAACTCTATTCCTTGGAGCCTCAGCACTGTGGCCTGAACTCCTCCCAGATGTAGTCCTAAACACTAAAAGAATCAAATAGTGTAGCCCCTGGGCGGCAGCAACATGAATAACAGGAGTTAGAGACTGAGCTAACCAGAGATGAGCTCTGTGTTCTTAAAGCTGTACTTAGTCTCAGATCCATTAAAACTTGGTGGAATCTGAATTATCTCAACTTAGCTGCCAGGCACACATCATCTGGGAAAAGCAAAACAACACTGCTGACGAGTTGATTCCGACTCATAGCGACCCCTCCTTGGGTTTCTGAGGTGTTAACTCTATGGAAGTAGATTGCCCAGTGTTCCTTTTGGAGAGTGGCTGGTGGGTTTGAACTGCCAGCCTACTGGTTAGCAGTCAAATGCCTTAGGCACTACACCACCAGAGCTCCCAACACAATAGTAGGAAAGCTCAATATCAACTGTTCTTTTATACAGAATGTCTGATATACAGTGAAACATTATACAACATGTAAAGAAACAAGAAAACAGGACATACAGTGAAGGAAAAAATCAAAAGCTAGTACACTGATGATGTAGATATTGGCACAAACAGATAAGTACTTTAAAATGACTATTACAAATATGTTCAAAGAGTGACAGCAAAAGATGGAAAGGAAAAGTAAACAAATGGGGAACCTCAGCAGAGAAATTGAAACTATAATAAAAGAACCAAATAAAAATTATAAAACTGAAAATACAGCATATGAAACAAATAAATTAGATTATGTTAGCAGCAGAAAGAATACAGCAGATGAAAGGATCTCTCATAGAAATTATCCAAAATTAAACACGCAGAGGAAAAACCTTGAACTAAATAAAACAGAGCATCAATGAGGATATTAATTGGATAATATTAGGGAGTCCAACATATGTGTAATTGGAATCCTAGAAGGTGAAAAGAAAGAAAATGAGACAATTTTTTTTAAAGTAATGGCCAAAAATTTCGAAGTAAATATGAATCCACAAAACAAGTAGCTTACTTAGCACATCCAAAATTGGATAAACACACAGAAAACCATACATAGACATATCATAGCCAAACTGCAGAAACTAAAGAAAAAGAGAAAAACAGTCAGAGGGATAAAAGATACAATATACAGAGAATGTATGACTACTTATGAAGCAATGAAAACCAGAAGACATGGCATTTTTAACATGCTGTGAAGAAAAAAAATAGGCTGTTTATTAAAATTGTATAGTTAGTGAAGAAAAGTTATTTAAATAGTCAAATACAGGCATTTTCCAACAAAATACCATAGAATTTGTTGCCAGCATATCTGCACTTAATCAATGCTGGAGGAAGTTCTTCAAGAAAATGTATACCAATTGGAAACTCAAATTTACAGAGAAGACTAAGCAGTACCAGAAAAGGTATATTATGGTATGATCCTATATTCCTAAATTCATAACTCTTTGAAAGACATTTCACTACTAAAAATATAACATTTTATTGTAGGGTTTATAGTATACATATGAGGAAAATATAAGACAACAATAGCAGAAAGTTTAAAGGCAATGGAATTATACTTTTGTAAGATTCTTAATTTATTCTTTACTTGAGGGCAAGTCATATTTTAGTCATACCAAACCAAATCAAACTCACTGCCATCAAGCTGATTCTGACTCATAGTGATCCCCATTGGGTTTCTGAGGCAGTGAGTCTTTACAGAAGTAGATTGTCTTATCTTCCTTACATGGAGCAGCCGGAGGGTTTGAACCGCTAACCTTCTGGTTAGCAGTCAAATGCCTTAGGCACTGCACCACCAAAGCTCCTTTGTTTTATTCATAACCCCCTTATTTTTTCAGTCTTCAGCACCAATTAATAAACTCTTATTGATAGTATGGTATTAATTCAACATAGATTGTAATAGTTAATAAAGCATCCTATCATACCTGGAAAAACTTCTAAAATATCATACAAAAATGTATAGTTAAAAGACAATAAAGAAATAAATTAATACTAAAAAATTGATTAAAAAGAAGGAAGATGAAAGGAGCGAGGAACACAGGCAGATAGAAGCAAAAAGCAAGATGGTAAACTTAAATGTAACAGTGCAAATAATTATATTAAATATAAATTGGTTAGATGGTTCAATTAAAAAAGCAGAAATTGTCAGAATGCTTACAAACTCAAGATCCAACTATATGAAATTTTAAAAAGAAACATTTTATATAAAGACACAGTTAAGTTAAAAGTAAAATGATGGCAAAACATATACCACGCAAATACAAATCGTAAGAAAGCAGCATGTTTATCTTAATATCAGACAAGTAGACTTCGATATAAGGAGCATTATCAGAGAAAAGGACATTTCATAATGATAAAAGTGTCAATTCATCAAGAAGCCATAATAATCCTCACTCACTACCATTGAGTCGATTCTCACTCACAGTGACCCCCATTGGTTTTCCATGGCCGTATCTTTACAGGAATAGATTGATTGCCCCACCTTCCTTCCACAGAGCAGCTGGTGGGTTTGAACTGCCAATCTTCTCGTTAGCAGTCAAATGCCTTAGGCACTGCACCACCACAGTTCCTTATATTAATCCTGAGTGAGTATATATTTAATAACAGAGTGAACCATGATAGAAGTAAAAGAAAAAGAAATAGAAAATCAGCTATTACAGATTTACACTCTTCTCTCAGTAATTGACATGAAATCAGTAAGGATATGGAAGACTTGAAGAACACCATCAGCCAAATTGACACAATAGACATTTATAAAACATTTTACCCAACTACAGTAGAACATACATTCTTTACAAGTGCCTATGAAAAACCAAATACTGGCCTATAAAACAACTCTCGATAAATTTCAAAGGATAGAAATCATACAGGCTATATTTTCTGACCACAGTAGAATTGAATTATAAACCTTAGTAAAAAATGTACCCAGAAAATATTTTTTTTAAATTGCAAAATTAAGCAATATACTTTTAAAGAAAAAAAAATGGCAAGAGAAATTAGATAGTATTTTTAACTGAACAACAAAACCCACAATATCAAGATTTTGAGGATGTAACTAAAGTAGAACTAAGAGTAAAATTTGGAATTTTAAATACTCATTTTATATTATAAAGTGAAGAAGGTCTAAAGTCCATAACCTAAGATTCTATGTTAAGGAAGTAGAAAAAAGTAAACCTAAAAAAAGTATAATTCAATAATATAGAACAATATAGAAAAAATTAGCACAAAATAGTTTTTGAAAAGATCAAGAAAATTGATAACCCCTTCGTTAGATTGAACAAGTGAAAAATAAAGAGAAGATACAAATTACCACTATGAAGAATAAAAGAAAAGTAGCCCACAAGTCTTACAGACATTAAAAGGACAGTAAAGGATATCATAAACAATTTTATGCCAACAAATTTGATAATATAAATGAAGGACAAATACTTTGAAAAATAGGCTTTTCAAAACTGACATCAAAATAAATAAATTACCTGAATGTCTGCTAAAGACATTGAATTCAAAATTAAATTATTTTTATAAAGACCACTTCTGGTCAAGATAGCATCAAAGGTAAATTCTATCAAACATATAAGGAGGAAATACAGTAAAACCTATAAAATCCAGAACCTGTTTAAGGCGGAAACCTGACAGAGAAAGAAAACGCAATTATTTCCCACTCATGCAACAGAAAGTGTTAAGACTGCACTTTGTCAAAGGTAGAAAAATCGTGAGAGCTGGAAAAATAAGCCAGTACCAGTGAGTTCAGCTCTGACAGATTTCCCTGTAATGTCAATCTTAAATAATCTCTTACAGAAATAGAGAAGAAAGGGCCACCTCTCAACTATTTCTACGAAGCCGACTTAATCATAATATCAAAATCTGTCAAATACATTAGTAGTGAAAATTACAGACTGATATACTTCATGAACTGAGATGCAAAAATTCTTCTTTTTTGTTTTATTTTTAATATAAAAGGTGGGGTCAACTTTCTTTTTTCTTTTTTAATTTTTTATTGTGATTTGGGTGAAATTTTACAAAGCAGTTTTGTTTTACATCCAGAAGTTCATACACATTTTGTTTCACAACACTGATTACAATCCCCACAATGTAATAACTCTTCCCATTTCCTCCCTGTGGTTTCCCTTGCCTGTTTCATCCTTCCCTATGCATTCCTGCCTCCATTGCTTCCTCCCTGTGCAAATTATGCTCTTTTGATCTCCTAAGGTTGATTGTTCTAGGGAGGGCATGTACCTAATATAGATGTTCAGCTCGTAGTTGTCTATTACTTGGCTGAGAGTTAAGCCACAGAGTGAATCCAATTCCAGGCCCAAAGGGTGTCTAGTGGCCACAGTCTCAGGGTTATACCAGTCTCCATCTGAAAATTAATCCTGGTCTTTCATATGTTTTTTAATTTTGTTCCACATTTTTTCTTTCACTCTATCCAGGATCTCTAATTTTGATCCCTTTCTGAGGGGTTGGCCTTGGTAGGTAGGCACCATCTAGTTCTTCTGGTCTCAGGGCCATATAGGCTGAGGTTTCCATGGTCCACTAGTCCTTGACTAATTGTTTCCATGTGTCTTTGATTTTCTTCACTTTACTTTGTCCTGGACAAGAAGAGACCAATGGTTGCATCTTACATAGCTTATCACAAGCTTTCAAGACCTCAGCTGGTACTCACCTAAGTAGCATGTGGAACAATGTTTTTGTGCACTATGTTGTGTCAATGGAGCTTGAAGTGTCCAGTGACCATGGTCCTGAGCCTGCAGGCCCAGTGACTCAATCACTGAAGGTGCTTAGCTGTGGTTAAGAAATTATCATAACTTTGTGGAGATCCAGCAAGATGGCAGACTAAGCAGAAAGACTGCACAGACCCTCTTCAATAAAGAAAAGGGAAACCAATTAACACAGACACAGAAGATAATCCTGGGTCCCTGAACCTTGAAGGGAAGGGTATAGAAGTGGGCTAAACCCCAAATAGCAGAAGAATTTGCATGAAAATACCAAAAAAGGAGACAGATGGAGCTGTGGTCTGGCAGCAATCCCGAGTAATCCTAATGGCACAGACAGCTTGGAGATTCCTGAGTGTTGGTAGGACCTAAGAATTAACCTAAAAATCACCCTGCTAGTCAGGGACTGCACAGAGGACTGTGCACGGTGGCTGGAGAACAAATGCTGTGGACTTTTGCCGGTCCAGAGGACGCCGCCAATTTGAGTTTAAAAAGAGGCTTGACTATTTTGGATATTTAAAGAGACAGTGCTTTTGCAGATTCTTGGGGCTTAAGAACACGTTCTGCTTTCCAGCAACCCCAAGGACACTCAGGACCTGCAAGATGGCAAGGTATGACAAGGTACGACATTGCTCTTGTTACTCTTGGTGAATGGAGGTGTGGCCATCCTCCACTCCCACCTACCTTCTGGGCCCACAGGACCTCCATCACAGTCTGTGTGCTCAGACGGAGCCTGGGTGCCCTGCCCTGTCCCCAACTGATTTTTTTTTCTCTTTTTTTATTTTTATTTTGTCTTTTTCACTTTCTTTTTTTCTGATGATTAGTTTGCTTGTATTTGTCTGTTTTAAAACAACTAATATTATTAACACTTTTGTCCTTTTTATTATTATTCTTAATCTTCCCCTACCAGGTCCTAGTTTTCAGCACTTTTTCTTTTCCCTGTGCCTGGTTGAAATTTTTA
>NW_006921597.1:9781232-9814691 GCF_000298275.1 Orycteropus afer afer
ATAATATAATAAAATATTTGGAAACTAAAAAAAAAAGAGAAATTATCATAACTTTGTCCCCTGTTAGCTCTATAATGTATATTAAAAAAAAAAAACCAACACTGCCATCAAGTTGATTCTGACTCATAGCTTCCCCCATTGGGTTTTCAAGGCTGTAAATCTTTATGGAAGTAGATTGCCTCATTTTCTTCCCATGGAGCAGCTGGTGGTCGGTTTGAACTGCTGACCTTCTGGTTAGAGGCCAAATGCTTTAACCACTATGCTACTGGAGCTCCTTATAATATATATAGACTTTTTTTTTTATACCACATACAAATACATATGTAAGAATATAATCTGCCAAACCTATGTATGGTTATGGGTATTCTCCTATTCACCTACTCTGATCTTCATGCCTCTACCTATGTATCCATAGTGTTTGTTATTACTGAAAATGTAGTATTTTGTATATAACAGTATTTATCATCTTTATTGTCTGTATCTCTTGTGCTCCTCTCTGTGTCTGCCTATTCCTTAATGACATTGTGGTGGTCACACACTTTTGTTGTATTGTTTTTCCCTTCACCCAAATCTACACATGTCTGTTAACTAGCAAGGAATTTTCCCTCTCCTTCCCTCCCATTCCTGGTAAACAACAAAGAAAGTTCCCTTCTCATTGTAAACTTTTCATTGACTTTTTATAAAATAGACTCACACAATATTTGTCCTTCTGTGATTGACTCATTTCATTAGCATAATGTCCTCCAAATTCATCCATGTTATGAGGTGAATCATGGATTCTTCACTATTCTTTAGTGTTGCATAGTATTCCATTGTGTGTATATACCATAGTTTGGTTATCCATTCATCTGTTGATTAACACTTAGGTTGTTTCCATCTCTTCACTATTATAAATAATGCTATGATGAACATAGGTGTACATTCATGTCCCAGATCTCACCTCTTTTGGATATATTCTTAATAGTGGGAGTGCTGGATCAAATACTATTTCTATTTACAACTTTTTAAGGAAGTGTCATACCGCTTTCCACAGTGGTTGTACCATTTTATAGTCCCACCAGCAGTATATGAGAGTTCCAATATCTCCACACCCTCTCCAGCATTTGTTGTTTTCTGTCTTGCTGAACTTTGCTATAATTTGCTGGAGTGAGATGAGATCTCATTGTTGTTTTGATTTAGATGCAAACATTCTGAACAAAACATCAGTAAATTAAATTAACTGATACATTTTTGGGAATACATCATAGTAAAGTTTAGTGACACACACACACAGAAATGCAACTTTGTTAAAATATGAGAAATATCTTTCCATGTAATTAATTCTGTTAACAGAATAAGGAGAAAAAAATCATATTAGTATCTCAGTTGTTGTTGTTGTTATGTGCCGTCGAGTCAGACCTGACTCATAGCGACCCCTCCTTGGGTTGCCAAGGCAGTATCACTACGGAAGTAGATTGCCCCATCTTCCTTCCGAGGAGTTGCACATATCTCAGTAGGTCCATGCAAAAGAATTAAACAAAAATTGAAATCTATTTCATGATAAAACCTCTAAACAAACTAGAAATAGAACAGAAACTTCTTCAATCTGAAGGAGCTCTGGTAGCATAATGGTTAAAGCATTCAGCTGCTATTCGAAAGGTTGGTTGTTCACAACCCACCAGCCTCTCTGTGGGAGAAAGATGAGGCAATCTACTTCCATAATAGTTTACAGCCTTGAAAACCTTATGGGGCACTTCTACCCTGAACTATACCATCACTATGCATCAGAATTGACTTGATGGCTGTGGGCTTGGGTTTTTTTTTTTTTTTTGGCTTCCTCAATCTGATAAAAGGTATCTATGAAAAATCTATTGTTAGCATCATAATTAATGATAAAATATATAACATTTCCCCTCTGAAGTCTGAAACTAGGTAAGGATGTCTACTCTCAACAAATTTTATTTAACATTGTAGTGGAGGTCTTGCCATTAGGCAGGAAAAAATGAAAAGACTGAGGAAGAAGAAGTAAAGCTATCTTTATTTTCTATGACATGGTTTTGCATGTCGAAAATTCAAACAATCTGACCCTCATCCCAAATCCCACTAACCTTAATAAGTGAATTAGCAAGGTTTAAGGATGTAAAGTCAATATAGAAAAAAATATAATTACATTTTACATATAACCAACAAATGAATGGAAAAAGAAATAAATTGATACCATTTATAGTAGAATCAAGATCATAAAACACTTGTAAATAATTTTTTAAATGTATAAATCTTCTATACTTATAACTGCAAAATATTGCTAAGAAAAATTAAGAAGACTTAAATAAGTGGGAAAAGGCATATCATACTGAGTTGGTAGAATCAATTGTAAAGATGTTGATTCTCAAAAAAATGACATATAGATTAAATACAATTCAATTCAAATTTCCAGTAGATTTAAAATTTTTAGAAACTGACAAGTTGATACAAAAGGAAATAGAGAACACATGACCTGATCTTAAATCTTACTTTAAAGCTTTATAATATTTTTTTAAAAGACTGCTTAGGTCTCTTACATTTCCATATAAATTAAAGTATTAACTTTTCAGTTTCCTAGACAGTGCTGCATTTGTATAAGAATAGACAAATAGATCAACATAACAAAAACAGACCCACAATTACAATCCAATGACTTCTGACAAAGGTGTCAAAGCTTTTGAACAAATGGTCTTGGAATCTATGAAGCAACAAAAATAATAGATGAACCTCACAAACATTATGTATTAGAATGAAAGAAGCCAGACACAAAGGAATACATGAAAAACTCCATGAAGAGGCACAATTAGTCTGTGGGAATAGAAATCAGAATAGTGGTTGACTCATGATGTATTGACTAGAAAGGGGCACAAAGGAATTTTCTCATAGGATAGCAATGTTTTATGTCTTGTTTAGGGTGTTATACCAAAACCAAAGTCACTGCCATCAAGTCACATCTGAATCATAGCGACCCATCCTTGGGTTTCTGAGGCAGTATCACTATGGAAGTAGATTGCCCAGCCTTCCTTCTGAGGAGTGGCTTGTGGGTTTGAACCACCAGCCTTCTAGTTAGCAGCCAAATGGCTTAGGCACTACACCACCAGAGCTTCTGTTAGTTATACAGATTCTTACATTTACCGAAACTCATAGAAAAAGAGTTGATGCTTTTGAGTTGTGGTGTCTGTAAAGAATACTTAAAGTACCGTGGACTGCTGAAAGACTAACAAATCTGTCCTGGAAGAAGTGCAGCCAGAATATTCCTTGGAAGTGAGAATGGCCAGACTTTGTCTCACTACTTTGGTCATGTTGTCAGAAGGAACCATTCCCTGGAGAAAGATATCATGCTTGGAAAAGTGGAAGGCCAACGAAAAAGGGAAAGGTCCTCAACAAGATGGATTGACACAGTGGCGGCAAAGATGGGTTCAGGATCATGAGAATGGCACAGGACTGGACAGTGTTTTACTCTGTTGTACACAGGGTCACTATGAGTCAGAGATGACTTGATGGCACCTAACAACAACAGCAACAACATGGAATGATACACTTATAGTCTCTTCACAGAAGGTTATTATACTTCTACAAACACACATTTTTAAAAAAGAAGCTAGGAAAGGGAAAGAAAAAACACATAAAAATTAATTAAAACATGATAGTGTAAGTGCAATGTTAGAGACATGCACAGAGTATTATGAGAGAAAATGGAAAGAGCACACAGCTAACCCTGGATTGTTGACAAGTTTTGTAGCCTAGATCAAACTACATGAGAATCGTACTTCTCTTCCCCTTCTGGACAGGAGCTCTGGTGACATAGCGGGTAAGACATTTGGCTGTTAACCAGAAGGTCAGCAGTTCAAACCCAGCAGCTATTTCATGGGAGAAAGATGAGGCAACCTATTTCTGTAAAGATTTACAGCCTTGGAAATCCAATGAATGGGGGTCACTATGAGTTGGAAGCGACTCAATGGCAGTGGATGTGGTTTCTTCGGTACCCCTTCTAGAATTCCTTGTCAGTTTGCTCCCAGAGCATCTCATCTTCCAATGGTTGATTGAGTCCTGCACACCCTGAAACAATTCTAGATCTGCCCCAGCTCTTGATTACTTGAACCTAGGACAGTTCATCATGGCAGAGGATGAACTCTTAATTGTGGAGAAGGGGAAAAGAAGAGACTGTCTCAAACTCACACAAGTACTGTCAAGTATGTTTTTCCTGACAGCTTTCTCAATCTCACCTAACAATCCATCAGAGTCCTGAACACACCAGGATTGTTTGTGAATCACTTCAACATCAAACTTCCTCATTGCTTTTCTTTTTTTCCTTTTGGTTCAATTTCATGTCAAGATTCAATCTATACAAATCTGTTGAAAATCTAGCTATTTGCAAACAAATGAAATATGCATTGTTTTGTACACCATATACCAAAATAAATAAAGCTGTATAAAAGAGAAAAATTTAAATGAACACAAAGTTTTAAAAATTAATGTGAATATTTATTATAGCTCTGGGTGGAGAAAGATTTTTGAAACAGATAACCAATGAGGGAGTCAGAAAAGAGCAATAGGTTCCTTAATAAAAATACAAAACCTGAATACATAAATATATGTATAATTACAATATTTAAAAGTTTGAAACAATCCAAAGGAAAACATTTGCTACAAATATTTCAGAAAAAGGATTTATATCCTTAAAAAGTAAAGAAGTAAAGAAGAATGCTAAGATCACAATAAAAATATGGCAAAAGATGATATAAATGACTCACAAACTTGAAGTTTCTAGTTGAATGTCAATTTCACTCTTTGTTACCAAAATAACAGAGTTTGAAAAATGTGAACACTCAGCATGTGGCAGGATCAGCATTTTTATTCATTGTGATCAGAGTGTAAGCTGGTACAATATTTATATAGTCAGGCAATCGGGTATCAAAAATCTTAAAACTGTTACTATTTGGTGTAAAGGTTCCACATGTGGTAATCTACCCTATAACAATCAGAAATGTAGACACATTTTTTTTTTCCTCAGATCAAATTGTAGACACATTTTTATGCACAGAAATGATTAATAGCCCGCTCACATAGACAATGAAAAGAAACTATCCAAGTGACCAGCGATATACAATTAATTGAATAAATTATTGTATATCAAAATGAGGGGATATTTTGAAATTTTAAAGAATCATGTTTTTGAAAAAAAATTGGAGACCTTAAAGGTGCCCAAAATATGTTCATTGAAAAAGAACACTTAATGGTATACTCTATGATTTCATTATATAATAGAACAAATCCCACACATCCACACATACAAAAAATACTGGAAGAAAATAGAGACATTTATTGACTCCTGCCTCAAGAGAAAATTAGAATTCCTGGTCTAGGACTCTTGCCCATCTGATTCTACATTGCCCATTCGTTTCCCATCAAACTAGACTATGTTAGCTTTGCCGTGGGTTTATGTAAAAGGGGAGACTGTTTCTAACTATGGGGTACAGAAATCTGATGATGGAAGAAAGAGGAGCCTCCACTCACACATCCATAGGCACTTAGCTCCACTCAAGAACAAGCACTCTTCCAGAACTTCCCCAAGAACCAAAAAACAACCAGACCCATTGCCACTGAGTAGATTCCAACTAATGGGGACCCGATATGTTATAAAGTAGAACTGCTTCATACAGTTTTCTTCGCTATAATCTTTATGGAGCAAATTGCCAAGCCCTTCCAGCACAGCACTGCAGGTGGGTTCAAACTGCTGACTTGTCTTTTAGGTCAATAGTGGAGAGCACACAGTTTATGCCACCCAGTGAGTGCCTTTTTCAAGAACTGAGGGTCCCACATACAGTCCTACACAACTCTCTCTTTCAACATAGCACAAAAACAGTCAGACTTGGAGAAGAGCCAAGCTGAATTCGATCTCTGTCCCTTTGGAGTTCTTAGGTTCAAGCAGTGCTTATGAAACAGGGATGTGAATTTAAACTGTACCAGAAAGGGTTAAAGCCAGTGGCTATCAGGACCTGGCCTAGCGGGGCTTTCAGCTACTCAGTGCTTTTCTGCTTCAGTAGGAAATGAACCCTTCCTTATAACAGAAAATCTGAGAAGTGGTGACAAGAGAATGCCTTTCCCTGGGCACTTTAGAAGAGAGATCCTAAAGGGTGGACAAGTGGAGAGGTGAAGAGAGCATCATATGGAAAAATCAGTCCCTATGGGTCTAATTGTAGCTCTTTTTTCCCAACTACAGTGTGGCCTTGGATGAGTCAGTTTTTCTGAGCTTTACCCTGTTCATTTAGCAAATGGACAGAGTGGAACCTACTCAGTTTACTTCCCAAGGTTGGGGAGGATTAAATTAACTAGACATGCACAGTGAAATTGCTTTGTCCAGGAATCTAGTCTATGCAAATCTAAAGGATGGGTATGTGTCTACTATATGCTGACATGTTATACTATGAGGATTTAAAGTAGATAATTTCCGCTGCTGTGTGGTTTTGAGGTGCAGGGCTCCTCATACCCACAACTGAAAGCATTTCCTTGTTTATCACAAACCTGGATGAATAATGTGTGTCATATTTAACATATGATCAATGAAGCCACATAAAAATAAACAAAGCACAACAACTCTCTCTCTCTCCGAGAAGAAATTAGATTCAGGAAGTCATAGCCCTCTCCTCAACCCCTCTTAAATCATAAGATCTTGATTCCAACAGTGACAGACTACAATATGTGGAGGTTATCAGCTGTAAAGAATGTAAGGGCTGATCTAGTAAACAGACTTTGGCAACTATACTCCTAGAGAATCAGTTTTCTGCATTTTTTTGCAGATAGACAATCTAAATAGCATTAGGATGCTACTTGTGTATGAAAGCTTTAATTAGGAGAGAGGGAAAGCAGAAAAATGATAGTGTTGTCAACCAAATTTGCTTGGTTGATATTTGTTTTGTTATTTCTATTGTTTTCCCCTAAAAACTAAAGAAACTGCAATGATTGATATAATAGTTCAGGGTAGATACTTTAGAGTCAGAATAACTGGCTTGGGACTGAATCCTAGCTCCTCAATTTTTAGCTGTGTGACTTTAAACAAGGGTCTCAATCTCACTACACTTTGGTTTTCTAATCTGTTAGAATTATTATAAACTCCTAGGTCTGTGTTGAGAATAAAAGAGGAAAGTGGATGTAAACATGGCCGGCACATAGTAGATGCTCAGTAAATGGTAGGTAAAATTACTAAATAAATAGCTATCATGATCACTATTTTCACCAGGATATTTTTCTAATATAAAAGTCAATCACACTCCTATATGATAGTGATTAAGAACTGGAAAATGTAATCTAAAAGAAAATGCCATTTATAATCTCTTTCTCTCTCTCTTTGTTTCTCTCTGTCTCTCTCTCTCTCTCACACACAATCAGGTACCTAGCAATAAACTGAAGCAAAATATCTGCTATGCCTCTGTGAGAAAATGATACAAATTTATTAAGAGATAATCAAGAAAATCTAAATAAGTGGAGAGAGATATAGCATGATCATGGATTGAAAGCCTCAATGATGCAAAGATGTCAGTTCTCACAAAATTGATCTATAGATTGACTGCAGTTTCAGTCAAAATCCCAAAAGATTTTATGGAGGTTGAAAAACTGATAACAAAAGTTGTATGGAAGAATAAAGGGATTGAGATTAGCCAAGATGTTTCAAAGGGTTGTTGTTGTTGTTGTTGTTATGTGCCGTCGAGTCGGCCCCGACTCATAGCGACCCCTCCTTGGGTTTCCGAGGCAGTATCACTACGGAAGTAGGATTGCCCAACCTTCCTTCCGAGGAGTGGCTGGTGGGTTTGAACCGGGTAGGAATATGGAAATGAGACTTTTGCTACCAAATATCAGGACTTCTAAGAAACTGTATTAAGGTAGTGTGTTACTAATGTAGAGGCAAACTGTACAGTGGGATAGAATGGAAGTCCCAGAAACAGTCCATTGAGTATATGAAACTTTGGTATCTAGAACAGGTGGCATGGAAGATGAGCAGGGAAAATGGACTATTTAATAAATGGACCAGAAAAAAAAAAAGAACACCCACAAAGAGGGGTGAAAAGTAAAATAGTTCTTAAATTCATAAGATCCACAAACATAATTTCAGGTAACTCAAGGACTCAAACGATAAAAGCAAAACCACTTTTAAGGAAAAAATGTAGGTAACTATCTTTCTAATCTGGGGGTAGGGAGAAAAATTTAAACAACAAAAATGTTCACCATAAAATCAAAAATCAATTTATTTTTATTATATTAAAATTAAGAACTTGTGTTCATTAACAGACTCCTTAATAAAAGTGAAAGGCAAATTAGATTAGGGAAAGATATTTTCAGTATATATGACTGAGCATAAATTATAATCAGAAATATATAAAGAACTTCTTCAAACCAATCAGAAAAGAACAAACATTCCAAAAGAAAAAATGGCAAAATACATAAATTACATAGGCATTATACTTCTGTAGTGATACTGCCTCGGAAACCCAAGGAGGGTCGCTATGAGTCGGGGCTGACTCGACGGCATATGACAACAACAACAACATACAGAAGAAAAAAGAATACTGTTAACAAACATGAGAAGTTGTTCAGTCTGAGGGAAATGCAGATGAAGACCACATGATATATATTTTGACCACAATTTGATGAAGTCTTTTAATTAACAAAAATTAAGAATCCAACTATATTAAATATTGGAGAGTATATGGATGCATAGGATTTTCTAACCTTTGCTGGTAGGCAAGTGAATGCATAAACTCATTGGAAAGTTGTTCAGCATTATCTTAAATGTTACCTATTCACATACCGCATGACACAGAAATTTTGCTTCTAGATATATATCTAAGATAATTTATTGGACATGTTCAGGATGCATATATAAATATAATAGTAATAGTAAAAGGAGCTCTGTTGGTGCAGTGGTTAAAACGTTTGGCTGTGTGAAAAGGGCAGGGAGGTGGCATCTTCTGACCTCCTCTAATTTCGCAGGAGAAAGACACAATCACCATCAACAGCCCAAGGATTATTCCTAAGAGGACAGACACACTGCCACCCACAAAGCTTTTTACTATTTCTGACGCCAGCCGTCCCTCTCATGGCGTTCACTACATCTCTGCTGGGTTCAATAACTCATGCCAATGGCCACAGAGAACTCACAGGCAATACTCATGATTATGGGGTTTATTAGGGAAGTAACACGTTACAATGCAGTTTCAGGAATGTGCTCAGGGTACAATTCTTCGATAAGGACACAATTCTTTGATCAGGACATTCTTACCTCTACTGCGCCCTCAGACTTTCCTCTCTGGCCCTTGGCCTCTGCCTGCTTGGGCAAGTGTTACAAAGCTCTTTCAGGCCTTCTCATAGGTACACCTGTGTGCACCCCCTTCCACCAGAAAGCCCCCTGCTCTGTCTCCTGCCTCTTTGTTCCTCTGCTGCCATCTCTGAGCTGCGTGTCTCTTTCAGCTGGGTATCTCTCTCTGCAGTGCATCTCTGCCAAGGAGATATCTTGGGTCCAAAAGGCACTCTACTTCACCTCCAGCTCTTTTCTCTTGATGACAGTGAGATCCCACTCTCCATCGGTAGGAAGGCTCATTTTAGCCTGGCAGAGTGACAAAACTAAGCAATCCCAACATCAGAGTTCTACACACCTTATTTGCATGTTCTCATCCAGTAATCCAGTGGGAATTACAAAGACTACGGCTAGAAAAGCCATACCAAGTAATTTACTGCACCGCAGGCTGCTAACCAAAAGGTCAGTGGTTTGAACCCACCTGCTGCTTTGCAGAAGAAAGATGAGGCAGTTTTCTTCCATAAAGTTTAAAGTCTTAGAAACCCTATGGGGTAGTTCTACTCTGTCCTATAGGGTCACTATGAGTCAATCAACTTGATGGCAAGGGATTTGGATTTTGGGGGGTTTATTATAATATGTGCTCCCAGAGGTAAAGGAGAACATTCTTCAAATGAAAAGAAAGATAGAAATTGTCACTCTAAAAATAAAATCTATAAAAAAGAAAAAAATGGAAGCCTTGTGACTGAAAAATAAAATAATGGAAATAAAAAATTCACTGAAGAGATTGGAGATGACCTTGAACTATATCTTAAAAACCAAACCAAACTCAATGCTGTTGAGTCAGATCCGACTCATAGTGATTCCTCCTTGGGTTTCCAAGGTAGTATCACTACAGAAGTAGATTGCCCAACCTTCCTTCCAAGTGGCTGGTGGGTTTGAACCACCAGCCTTCTGGTTAGCAGTCAAATGCCTTAGGCACTGCACCACCAGAGCTCCTTGTGAACTATATCTTACATCCTATGTAAATATTAACTCATAATAGATCAGAGACTTAAATGCAAAATGTAAAACTGTCAAATTTTGGGGGAAAAAACACAGGAAAGGCACTTTGTGAATTTGGGTTAGGCAGAATTCTTGGATACAAGACAAAAGGATGATCCATTAAAGAAAGTAATTGTTAAATTGGACTTCATCAAAATAAAAATTTTCTCACCCTACAAAGGACAGTAAAAAGACAGTTTGAGAGGATATATTTGGACATGTATTCAGATCATATAGAGAACTCAAATTTCAACAATAAGAAACAAACAACTCACTTAAAAATGGGCAAAAGATTTGGACAGAAACTTCAACAAAGAAGATGTATGGGTGGCAAATAAGCACATAAAAAGATGCTTAAATAAAATTTACTAGAAATGTAAAACTAAAAAAAAAAAACAAAAACAAAAACAAAACAACCCACTGTCATCGAGTTAATTCCAATTCACATTGACCCCCATTGGATTTCCAAGCCTGTAAATCTTTACTGAAGTAGATTGCTTCATCTTCCTCCTGTGGAGCAGCTGGTAGGTTTGAACCACCAAACTTCTGGTTAGCAACCAAATTCCTTACGCACAAAACCACCAGAGCTACTTAGGAAATGATAATTCTAAGTGGTGGTGAGGATGAAAATCAGCAGGATCTCTCATACATTGCTGGACAGAATACAAAATGGTACAGCCATTCTAGAAAATAGTTTTGGAATTTCTTATAAAGATCAACATGCATTTACTATGTATATGACCCAGAAATCCCACTTGAAGATATTTATTCTAGATGAATGAAAATTTATGTTCACATAAAAATACGTATGCAAATGTTTGTAGCTGCTTTATTCATAATCACCAAAAACTGGAAATCACACAAATGTGCTGCAGTGGGTGAATGGTTAAACAAACTGCGGTTAATCTACACAATGAAATACTACTTAACAATAAAAATTAATAAACTATTGATATTCAATAACACAGATGAATCTCAAAAGCATCATGGTAAATGAAAGGTCTCAGTCTCAAAAGGTTACATGGTTTATTATTTCATTCACATGACATTTTGGAAAAGGCAAAAAGGATAGGAACAAATCATTGGTTTCCAGACATTAGGGTAAAGGAAAGATCTGAATAAGAAGAAGCAGTTGAAGAGACTTTGTGTTTTTCTGTAGCCTTACTGTAATGCTGGTAACAAGAATCTATGCATGTACAAAAATTTATAGATCTATACAAGTGAGATTTACTCTATGTAGATTTTAAAAATTATTATAAAATTATGAGTCCCGAGTCCTTCTTATGCAGGGAGGTGGCATCTTCTGACCTCTTTAACAATAGAAGGATGATTCAACTACTTTTGAATGCAATTTGGGATGCTAATGGGAGTATGAGGAGGTTGAGAACCCAGAGAAAAGTCATTTCAATAGAATTTTTTTTTTTTTAATTATCTTTTCACTAAGGGTTGGTGCAGAGAAGTAACCTGAAACCACTGAGCAGGTGACTAGGAACAGCTGGTGGTCCAAGCACCACCCCTCCCCAGAGCAACAGAGGCAGAGATTAAGCTAATCTTGTGGTTGCCTACCCTCCCTGTGTGTAGTCCAGCTGGCCTTTTATTTTTGGGTGAAAGGAGAGTGGGAATGGTGGGAATGAACATTTATATTTGAATATGTTAAATTAAAATGATAAAGATTCTTTATATCTAAAATGACCAAAAGGGAGAAAGTGAGTGGTGATGATCAGATATAGGAGAATAAGACAAGAGACTTAAGAGAACTGAATAATAACCTCATTATCAAATGTAATAATAGCCTAGTAGATGTTTGCCCACCAACTTGTCTATAGTTTGTTGTACAGTGGTGGGTTACATGTTGCTGTGAAGCTGGAAGATATGCTACCTGTATTTCAGATACCAGGAGCTTCATAAGGCATTTTACTGTTAATCAGAAGGCTGGTGGTTCAAACCCACCAGCCATTCCTCAGAAGGAAGGTTGGGCAATCTACTTCTGTAGTGATACTGCCTCGGAAACCCAAGGAGGGGTCGGTATGAGTCAGATATGACTCTATGGCAGTGGGTTTTTATTTCAAATACCAGCAGGGTTATCTATGGTGGATATGATTCAGTGGAGCTTCCAGAGTAAGATAGACTTAGAAGAAGGACCTGACAATATATTCCTACAAAAAGTGGCCAGTGAAAACCTTATGGATAGCAGCAGAACATTGTCTGATATAGTGCCAGAACATAAGTCCCTCAGGTTGGAAAACACTTAAAATACAACTGGGGAAGAACTGCCTCCTCAAAGTACAGTCAACCGTAAGAAGAATGGAGTAAAACATTCAGGATCTTCATTTGCTGATGTGCACAATTCAAAATGAGAAGAAACAGTTGCAAACACCCATTAATAATTGGAACATGAAATGTACAAAATATGAATCAAGTAAAATTGGAAATTGTCAAAAATGAAATGGAACTCTTGAAGATCAATACCCTAAGCATTAATGAGCTGAAAACCACTGGTATTGGACATTTGTTTCAGACAATGATGTGGTCTACCATGCCAGAGATGACAAACTGGAGAGGAATGACATCGCATTTATTGACAAAAAAATTTCAAGATCTATTCTAAGTACAGCATTGTTAGTGATAGGGTAATATCCATATGGCTAGATGGAATACCAATCAATAAGGCTATTATTCAAATTTATGCACAAACCACTAATGCCAAAGATGAAGAAATTGGTTTTTTACCAATGCCTGTGGTCTGTAATTGATCAAACATCTAATCAAGATGCATTGACAATTTCTGGCAATTGGCATGCGGAAGTTGGAAATAAAGAAGTATTAGTAGTTGGAAATTATAGCCTTGGTGATATAAATGATGAAAGAGATACCATGATAGAATTTTGCAAGACCAGTGACTTATTTATTGCAAATATGGTTTTCAACAACATAAATAGAGACTATACAAGTGGCTCTCACCAGATAGAATACACAGGAATCAAACAGACTACCTCTGTGGAAAGACATGATGAGGAAGCTCAATATCATCAGTGGGTCTGATTGCAGAACAGACCATCAATTGCTTATATGCAAGTTCAAGTTGAAGCTGAAGAAAATTAAAACAAGTCTATGAAAACCAAAGTACTACCTGTTTGCATTTGGAGACGATCTCAAGAATAAATTTGACTCAATGAACACTAATGATTAAAGACCAGATGAGTTTATGACATCAAGGAAAACCTATACGAAGAAAGCAAAAAGTCATTAAAAATCCAGTAAATAAAGGAAAGACCAAAATGGGTGTTGGAAGAGACTCTGAAACTTGCTCTTGAACATAGAGTAAAGCAAACAGAAGAAATGATGATGTGAAAGACTGAACAGAAGATTTCAAAGAGCAGCACAAGAAAACAAAGTTAAGTGTTATGATGAAATGTACAAAGACCTGGATTTAGAAAACCTAAAGGTAATAACATGCTCAGCATTTCTCAAACCGAAAGAACTGAAGAAACAAATACAAGCTTCAAGTTACAATACTGAAGGATTTTACGGGCAAGGTATTGAACAACACAGGAAAAATTAAGGGAAAACAGAAGGCATACACAGTCACTGAGCCAAGAAGAATCAGTCGATGATCAATCATTTCAGGAGGTAGCATATGATCAAGAACCAATGGCATTGAAGGAAGAAATTGAAGTTAGACTGAAGGCATTAGTGAAGAACAAGACTCCAGGATTTGATGGAATGTCAAGTGAGATATTTCAACATATGAATTCAGTTCTGGAAGTGCTCACTTATCTGTGCCAAGAAATTTGGAAGACCTGGCAAACTGACTGGAAGAGATCCATACACATGCCCATTCTAAAGACAGGTGATCAAATAGAATGTGGAAATTATTGCACAATACCATTAAATCAAATGCACACAAAGTTTTGCTGAAGATAATTAAAAAATGGTTATAGTAATATATGGATATGGAACTGCCAGAAATTTGAGCTGGATTCAGAAGAGGACATGGAACAACTGATATCATTGCTGGTGTCAGATGGATCTTGTGTGAAAACAAAGAATACCAGAAAAATGTTTTATTGACTATGTGTTCTATTGACTATGCAAAGGCATTCAACTGTGTAGATCATAACAAATTATGGATAACATTGCGAAGAAAGGGAATTTCAGAACATTTCATTGTGCTTATGTGGAACCTGAACATAGACCAAGAAGCAGTCATTAGAACAGAACAAGGTGAATACCATGTGGTTTAAAATTACATGGTTTAAAATGTGTCAGAGTTGTATCCTTTCACCATACTTCTTCAGTCTGTATGCTGAGTAAATAATCCAAGTAGCTGGACTATATGAAGAAGAACATGGCTTCAGGATTGGAGGAAGGCTAATAATGAGTGTGATATGAAGATAACATAACCTTGCTTGCTGAAAGTGAAGATGACTTGAAGCTCTTATTGATGAAGATCAAAGAGTACAGCCTTCAGTATGGGTTACCCCTTAACATAAAGAAAACAAAAATCCTCATAATTGACTATTGTATGGAAAGTGAATTGCTCTGTAAACTTTCACCCAAATCACAATTAAAAAAAAAAAAAAAATCCTCACAATTGGACCAATAAGCAACATCATGAAAAATGGAAAAAAGATTGAAATTACCAAAGATTTAATTTAATTAGGATCCATAATCAATGTGCATGGAAGCAGCAGTCAAGACATCACATGGTGCATTGGGCAAACCTACGGCCAAAGACCTCTTTAAACTATTAACAAGCAAAGATGTCACCTTGAGGACTAAGGTGCACTTGACCCAAGCTATGATATTTTCAATTGCCTCATATGCATGTAGGAGCTCTGGTAGTGTGGTGCCTAAGGCATTTGACTGCTAACCAGAAGGCTGATGGTTCTAACCCACCAGCCACTCCTCAGAAGGAAGGTTGGGCAATCTACTTCTTTAATGATACTGCCTCAGAAACCCAAGGAGGGATCACTATGAGTCAAATATAACTCAATGGCAGTTTTTTTTTTTTTTTTAAGCATATGCATGTGAAAGCTGGGCAATGAATAAGGAAGACCAAAGAAGAACAAATGCACTTGAATTATGGTGTTGACAAAGAATGTTGAATATACCATGGACTTTCAGAAGAATGAACAAATCTGCCTTGGGAGAGGTACAGTCAGAAAGCTACTTAGAAGCTAGAATCATGAGACTTCGTCTCTTGTACTTTGGACTTGTTTTCAGGAGGGACTAGTCCCTGGAGAAGGATGCCATGCTTGGTAAAGTAGATGGTCAGTGAAAAAGAAGTCCTTCAATGAGTTGGATTAACACAATGGCTACAGCAGTGGGTTCAAATTCAGTGAGGATGACACAGGACCAGGCAGTGTTTTGTTCTGCACACAAGGTTGCAATGAGTCAGAACTGACTCAACGGCATCTAGCAATAACAACAGACATTTCTGTCTCTCAAATGGTATCAGACTCTAGGGTGAAACTCCTTTAAGGAATGGCATTTACTACTTGGAAATCCAGATGGCTCCAGGCTAAAAACAGAAAAAGTTTTACAGGAATGAAACTACTCAATCACTGAGAAAAATTAACTTGAAAAGTACAGGTGTGCCTCTGAAACAACACATAAACAACTCCCTCCCTCCCACAATTAGGGCAAGTCAAGTCCCATATGACCAAAGAGATGAGCACTGCTGTGATTATTTTCATTTCAAAAAGAGTCCACTTAAAATATTTAATCTGGCAGTTCCTTCAAGTGTGGGCCACCTCTGAGGCATTTAGATTTCTTTCATAAATCATTCAACACTGAGCTGAGGGCATGCCATGAGAAAGAGGTTCAGAGTCCTTGCCTATTGAAGATCAATAGAAGTAAAGGTAAATCATCTCTGAAATGGTGAAGGGAGGCAATGGGAGAAATGTGGTTGTGATTTATACCAGCGTTTCAGGAAATGCATCTAGGAATGAAAGGAGTGAGTGGTTTCTGTCATGTGGAGGTAGGAACTTACTCATCTCTAAGTGGGCTCTGGGTGTCACAAGAGATTCAGGAAGGTCCTGTCCCATCTGCCATTCTCTCTTCCCAAAGACCCTGTGATGGAAGGTGACAAGTACTGGTGAAGCTCAATCCATTCTGCTCTGGGTCTCCCTTGCTCATTATGCCCACAGCCGTCAAGCTGATTCTGACTCATATGGACCCTATAGGACAGGATAGAACTGACCTACAGAATATCCAAGACTGTCAATCTTTATGAAGCAGACTGCCATATCTTTCTCCTTCAGAACGATTGGTGAATTCGAACCACCAACTTTCAGTTTGCAGTGGAGTGCTTTAACCTCTGTTCTACCAGGGCTCCTCTCTCTCATTATGTTGTTGTTGTTATGTGCCATCGAGTTGGACCCAATTCGTAGTGACCCCTCCTTGGGTTTCCAAGATGGTATCACTATGGAAGTAGATTGCCCAACCTTCCTTCTGAGGAGCAGCTGGTGGGTTTGAACCACCAGCCTTCTGGTTAGCAGTCAAGTGCTTTAGGCATTACACTACCAGAGTTTCTCTTTCTCGTTATAGAAGGCTGCAATTTCTTTTCAGATCAGCAGTGTAAAACCTGTTGTCATATTTTATGTGGCGATGTTAACACTGCTATGAAATTATACCCTGAGAATACCCCAGAGCCGGCTCAGTACATATAAATAGCCATTTATTAGATGCAACCCATAATCTCCCTGCTGCTATGACCCATTCTGTAATTTTCCCTCAGCTGACAAGCTACAAATGAAGAGTGTACTTAGATTTCAGTTATGAGGTTTAAAATATGGTTGTGAATATAAAAAGCTAAGCCTTTCAAGAAGAAACCAGGGAATTTTCCCATTAAATTCAAAGAACCTTGGTCTATCTGCTTTATAATTGTACAGGAACCTTGTGATCCCTTCACTGATCTCTCACACACAGTTTCTTACCTACTGATTCTCTATCATATCCTATCAATATGTAATACAAGTAACATGCTACCTAACTTCCATAGCATGAAATTTCCAGAGACATAAAATAAATCCCTTTCATTTCAAAAATGAAAACATCATCAATACAACTAGATATGTAGAAAGAGTAATGAGGCATTAATAGCTATTATCATCTTATTACAGATCAATTTATCAGATTAACCCTGTTCTTGTTGTTAGACATTGTCATATCTGATCCAATTCATAATGACCCTGTGCCCAACAGAATGAAACACTGCCCAGTCCTGTGCCATGCTCACAATTGTTGCTATGCTTGAACCCATCGTTGCAGCCACTGTATCAATCCATCTCTTTGAGGATCTTCGTCTTTTTTGCTGACATTCCACTTTACCAGGGACTGGTCCCTCCTCATAATGACCAAAGTATGAGAGATGGAATTTGGCCATTCTCACCTTGAAGGAGCATTCCACTGTACTTCTTCCAAGATAGATTTGTTTTTCTGGCAGTCCATGGTGTGTTCAAAATTCTTTGCCAACACCATAATTCAAATGCATTGATTCTTGTTTGGTCTTCCTTATACATTGTCCAGCTTTCACATGTATGTGACACATTTGAAAATATGGTTTGGGTCAATCGCACCTTAGTCTTCAAAGTGACCTCTTTGCTCTTTAATACTTTACAGAGGTCTTTGACTGCAGGTTAGCCTCATGCACTATGTTGTTTGATTTCTTGACTGCTGCTTCATGGGTGTTGATTGTGGATCCAAGTGAAATGAAATCCTTGACAACTTCAATCTTTTTTCTATTAATCACGATGCTGCTTATTGGTCCAACTGTGAGAATTTTTATTTTATGTTGATGTGCAATATATACTGAAGGCTGTAGTCTTTGGTCTTCTTCAGTAATCGCTTCAAAACTATTTCCCTTTCAGCAAAGCAGGGTTGTCATCTGCAGATTGTTAAGGGTCTTCCTTCAATCATGATATTGTGTTCTTCTTCATATAGTCCAAGCAGCTCTGGTGGCAGAATGGATGAGGCATTTGGCTTCTAACCAGAAGGTCAGTGGTTCAAACCCACCAGCTGCTCTGAGGGAGAAGATGGGGCAAACTACTTCTGTAAAGATGTACAGCCTTGGGAACCCAATGTGAGTCACTATGAGTCAGAATCGACTTGATGACAATGAATTTGGTTTAATTTTCATATAGTCTAGCTACTCTAATTATTCACTCAGCATACAGATTGAATAAGTATGATCAGAGGATACAACCCTGATGCACACTTTTCCTGATTTTAAACCATGCAGCATCCCTTTGTTCTGTTTGAATGACTGACTGACTACCTTTTGTTCTGTGTACAAGTTCCTCATGACCAAGATTAGGTATTCTGGAATTCCCAATCTTCTCATTGTTTTCCATAATTTGTCATGATCCACACAGTTGGATACCACTGCATAGTCAATAAGACACAAGTAAACATCTTTCTGGTATTTTCTGGTTTCAGCCAAGATGCATATGACATCAACAATGATATCCCTTGTCATAATGATAACCTTATTGTTAAGTGCTGTCGAATTGGCTCCTACTCATAGTGACCCTAGGAGCTCTGGTGGCGTAGTGCCTAAGGCACTTGACTGTTAACCAGAAGGTTGGTGGTTCAAGTCCACCAGCTACTCTGTGGAAGGAAGACAGGGTAATCTACTTCCATAAAGATTTACTGCCTTGGAAACCCAAAGCGGGTCGCTATGAGTCAGAATCTACTCAATAGCAGTGAGATGTTGTGTTTTTTCCATAGTGACCCTACATACAACAGAACAAAACACTGCCTGATTGTGTGCCACCCTCATAATCCTTGCTATACCTAAGCCCATTGTTGTAGCCACTGTGTCAGTCCATTTCATGGACAGCCTTCTCCTTTTTCACTGACCTTCCACTTTACCAAGGATTATATTCTTCTCCAGGGAATGTTCCTTTATGATAATATGACCAAAGTAGGTCAGATGAAGTCTGGCCATTCTTGCTTCCAAGAAGCATTCTGCCCACACTTCTAGGGCAGATTTGTTCATTCTTCTGGCAGTCCATGGTACCTTCAGTATTCTTTGCCAACACCACAACTCAAAACCATCAACTCTTCTTCAATCTTCCTTATTTATTGTCCAGCTTTCACATGCATGTGAGGCTATTGAAAATACCATGACTTGGGTTAGGTACACCTTAGTCTTCAAAGACACATCTTGGCTCTTCAGCACTTTAAAGAGGTCTTTTATAACAGATTTGCTCATGGCAATACAACATCTGATTTTTTAACTGCTGCTTCCATTGGTGTTGATAATGGATGAAAGTAATATGAAATCTTCTCCATTTATCATGATGTTGCTTATTGGTTCAGTTGTGAGGATTTTCATTTTCTTTATGTTCAAGTGTAATCCATACTGTAGACTGTGGTCTTTAATCTTCATCAATAAGTGCTTCAAGTCATCTTCACTTTCAGCAAGCAAGATTGTGTCATCTGCATATTGCAGGTTGCTAATGAGTCTTTCTCCAATGCTGATGTTACATTCTTTTTCTTATCATCCAGCTTCTCAGATTATTAGCTCAGCATACAGATTGAATAAATATGTATAACCTTCCTGATTTAAAACCATGCAGTATTCCCTTGTTCTGTTTGAACAACAGCCTTCTGGTCTGTGTACAAGTTCCTCATGAGCACAATTAAGTGTTCTGAAATTCTCATTCTTCTCAATGCTATCCATAATTTGTTATGATCCACACAGTTGAATGCTTTTGCATGCTCAATTAAACACAAGTAAACATCTTTCTGGTATTCTCTGCTTTCAGCCAAGATCCATCTGACACCAGCAATGATATCCCTCATTCTGCGTCCTCTTCTGAAACCAGCTTGCATTTCAGGAAGTTCCCTGTAAATATACTGTTGCAACCATTTTTGAATTATCTTCAGCAAAATTTTACTTGCATGTGATATTAATGATATTGTTTGATAATTTCCACATTCTGTTGGATCACCTTTCTTTGGAATGGGTATAAATATGGACATCTTTCAGTCAGTTGGCCAGGTAGCTGTCTTCAAAATTTCTTGGCATAGATGAGTAAGTGCCTCCAACACAACATCTGTTTGTTGAAACATCTTAGTGGGTATTCTGTCAATTCCAGGAGTCTTATTTTTCACCAATTCCTTCAGTGCAACTTAGACTTCTTCCTTCCATACTATTGGTTCTTGATCATATGCCACCTCCTGAAACAGATGAACATTAGTCAGTTCTTTTTTGAATAATGACTGTTTATTCCTTCCATCTTCTTTTGATGCTTCCTGAATCACTCAATATTTTGCCCATAGAATCTTTCATATCTTTCAAGCAACTTAAGGCTTGAAATTTTTCTTCAGTTCTTTCAGCTTGAGAAATGCCAAATGTGTTCTTCCCTTTTGGTTTTCTAACTCCAGGTCTTTGCACATTTCATTATAATAATTGACTTTGTCTTCTCAAGCTGCTCTTTGAAATCTTCTGTTAGGCTCCTTTATCTTGTCATTTCTTCCATTTGCTTTAGCTACTCTCTGTTCAAGAGCTGGTTCAGAGTCTCTTCTGACATTCATTTTGGTCTTTTCTTCCTTTCTTGTCTTTTTAAAGACCCTTTGTTTTCTTCATGTATGATGATCTTGACATTATCCCACAATTCATCTGGTTTTTGGTCACTAGTGTTCAATGTGTCAAATCTGTTTTTCAGATAGTCTCTAAACTAAGGTGGGATATAATCAAGGTCATATTTTGGCTCTTATGGATCCATTTTAATGTCTTCAGCTTCAGTCTTACCTTGCATATGAGTAATTGATGTTCTGTTCCACAGTCAGCTCCGGGCCTTGTTCTGACTGATGATATTGAGCTTCTCCATCTCTTCTTTCCACAGATGTAGTCAGATTCCTGTGTATTCTGTCTGGCAAGGTCCATGTGTACAGCCACCATTAATTTTGTTGAAAAAAAGGTATTTGCAATGAAGAAATTGTTGGTCTTTCAAAATTCTGTTACATGAGCTCTGGCATCATTTCTATCACCAAGGCCATAATTTCCAACTACCTGCGATTCTTCTTCGTTTCCAACTTTTGCATTCCAATACCAGTAATAATCAATACATCTTGATTGGATGGTTGGTCAATTTCAGACTGCAGAAATTGGTAAAAATCTTTAATTCCTCTTCTTTGACTTTAGTGGTTGGTATGTAACTTCTTCCAAGTCTGTCTTAGTCTGGAAGCTCCATGGAAATCTGTCCACCATGGCTGACCCTGCTGGTATTTGAAATACTGGTGGCATAGTCTCCAGCCTTACAGCAACACACAAGCTACCACAGCATGACAAACTGACAGACAAGTTATGGATGATAATCCTCATAGTCACTCACCATCCTGCAGAAATAAGACACAAACCAGGTAACATTTGATGGCCAATGGGAGCTATTAATACTATTTTTAAAGATACAATATTGGGGAGAAAAAAAAAGTTGAAATGGCCTTTGAGCTAGGTTTTTTTTTTTTTTTTTTTAAGCCTTATCTGCTGGGCATCAGAACATCTGGATGAAGAAATGTAATGTTTAACCAATTATGTATAAGTTTTGTCTGCACAACAACTTTGATATGTTTGAATTTTCACAGAAGTTAGCTACTCAGTCATCCCCTTATATGTTCAAATTGTTTATCAAATTGGCCTTTCTTGCTTTTTTTTAAAAAAAATTGTGATTTGGGTGAAAGTTTACAGAGCAAATTCATTTTCTGTACAACATCCATATACATTTTGTTTCATGAAATTGACTGCAATCCCCATAATGTAACAGCTCTCTTCCCACATCCTCTCTGTGATTACCTTTTCCCTATATTCTTCTTGCCTATGCATTCCTGCCCTCTGAGCCATCTCCCTGTGCAAATACTGGCCTTCTGATCTCCCATGGTTGTTGTTCTAAGGAGGGTACTTACCTGGTGTAAGTGTTCACCTTATACACCTATCTATTGTTTGGCTGGAAGTCATGTGAGTGAGTTCAATTCCAGGTCCACAGGGTGACTAGGGGTCATAGTCTCAGGGGTTTTACCAGTCTCTATCAGACCAGTAAGCCTGGTCTTTTTTATGATTTTGAGTTTTGTTCCACATTTTTCTTCCACTCTATCCAGGATCTCCTACACTGATCCCTTTCTGAGTGGTTCACTCTGATAGCTGGGTACCATCTACTTCTTCAGGTCTCAGGGTATGTAGGCTGAGGTTTGCATGGTCCACTAGTCCATTGGACTAATTATTGCCATTCAACTATGGTTTTCTTCATTCGTCTTTGCTGTGGGTGAGGAGAGACCAGTTGTTACAACTTAGATAACACTTGCAATCTTTCAAGACTCCAGTCACTACTCACCAAAGTAGGATGTAGAACAATGATTTTGTGAAATATGTTATGCCAATTGAGCTTGATGTCCCCTGCGACCATGGTCCTGAGCTTACAGGTCCAACAACTCACTCCCTCAGGGTAGTTGGCTGTGGCTGAGAAGTTATCATAACTTTGTCCCCTATTCTATTATATATATGGACTTTCTTATAGCACATACAAATACATATGTAGAAATAACGTCTGTCAAACTTATATATGGTCACGGGTATATTCTTTTTTGTCAAATTGTCATTTCTTAATTCATTTGTTTGTTGTCCTCATGCTTCCAACTTCTTTATTACCATTGGGAACTCTACAAAGTATGTATCTTTTTTTTCTCCTGGAAAAAACCTTTTTGGTAACCTTTTGAAACATACTCATTTTTCAAAGAATTTTGTGTCAAAATTAAAGAATATTTTTGAAAGGAGGAAAAAAATCACCCATAATCCCACCAATGTAACAAACAACAGTTTTCATGAGAGAGAGGAGTGTTTTCCCCTCATTGAACATCACAGAGTTCCTCAAGCAGCAAACTGAGATTGTTTGCAAAGGAGAAACAGGAAAATATTTGCTTTTCAGCTGTGAGCCATAGACTATTTCATGAATGAATTAAAGCACTTAGGTACCCTGGCAACAGTCATGTGTGTGTGTGTGTGTGTGTGTGTGTATGTAAGTATGTATGTATGTATGTATGAACATTATATTGTGCCTTTAGATGAAAATTTACACAACAAATTAGTTTCCAATCAATAGTCCACACAAAATTGTTTCATGACATTGGTTGCAATTTTCACAATGTGTTAATACTCTCCTCTTTTCCTCCCTGGGTTCCTTGTTTCCATTCATCCTATTTCCCTGTCTTCTCATCTTTGATTTGGGGCAAATGTCCTGGCAACAATTTTATGAGTAAATAGATATCTATTAGGCCCCAACAACTGAAAATGTTAGCAGATGTGATAAAATAAGTGGGTAGTAGACTAGTAAAATCCTAATCACTATAAGTTATCACCATGTGGTTTATTGGCGGTTCGGTGCTAGGACTTTGTCATACAGAGTCAGATTTGATCCTCGTAGAGGTTTTGGATTTTCCAGTGCAAAATGCTCTCTCTTAGTTTCTCACCAACAGTCAGGTCGTCTCTTCTCACCATCTGTTGAGCCCAGGGAGTGTGCATTTACTTTTAGGATTACCAAGGAATACTAGAGAAACAAATCTTTTTGGGGAAAATACTAACGTGCAATACAGCTGAAATCCAAATGATCACGTAACAGTTTATTGAGAATTGTTATGAGAACATGAATGAAGATAATTATGTGTTAACTGCAGAGGAAAAATAAGATTGGTGAAATCTGCTTTTCTGACCTCATATTTTACCCTCTAAAACGCAGCCCCAATACATGCTCCTCTGATTCTTTCCTGGTGCACTTTGTTGTCACAAAGAAGAGCAAACCAATGGCCCCTCATTCAATCTAATTTACAAAGCTGCAATACAGAACTCCTCCCGGGACTCTCTGGGAGCATGGAGGGCAGAGGTAATACTCCTCAATGAAAAATATTCCCTATGGCAACTAGTTTTAAATTGCTGAATGATCTCTCTCTGTGATGGAAACTGCAATGACAAATAGAAACTGCTCATTGGTGTCTCCCCAACTGACACCCAGGGCACATGTCTACCTACCACACCCTAGATATCCAGAATGGTGGCAGTGAGCTCTTTGACAGGAGAAGGAAGTGGTTTTCTAAATCGAGGTGAGTGGTTGAGGCTTTTCCAGATTATCTCAACCCTCAAATCACACTGAAGGGCTGGCTCCCTCTTTCGCTTGTGTAAAAGGCAGAGCTTGTTGAAATTTGTGTGTACACACACACACACACACACACATATCCATACGTGCTTGCAAAATGAGAGAGGCTGAAATGTAGACCGTAAGTAAAACCACCAATAATTGCACTGCCAGAAATCACTATCAAATACATCTTGTAATATAAACAATTAAAAGAAGATTGCTTTATTAGTGTGTTTTTGTGTCGCGAAGCTGAATAAGGCAACAGAGTGGTTTAGTGGAAAACGTTCTGGCTTGGTGAGAGCAGGCATTTTGCTGTAGCTCTCCCAGGAAGCTCCACCCCAGTCTCCTCATCAGTAAAAACAGATTCTGCAGCCAAGTAGCTAAAAGGTGTTTCCAGCTCTAAAGATCAAACAGTTTCAGAAGTTCAAAGTTTCTTTCTTCTTTTTTTTTAATTGTAATTTGGATAGAAGTTTACAGAGCAAATTGGTTTTTCATTCATCAATCTATATACATTCTGTTTTGTGACATTTACTGCAATCTCCACATTGTAACAGCATTCTTCTCACTTCCTCCTTGAGTCACCCCTTCCCTTTGTTCTTCTTTTCCATTCCCTCCTGCCTTCCTCACTGTATCCCTGGGAAAATGCTATCATCTTGAGCTCATATGGTGCTTGTTCTAATGTGTGCATACTTTCCTGACATGACTGTTCACCTTATAGGCCCATCTATCTTTTGGCTGCCAGTTGAGTCACAAGGGTTAAGTTCAATTCCTAGCTTGAAGGGTGTCTAAAAACCGTAGTTGTAGTGGTCAAAGATTCTTAAAAGTAGGATCTGCTTTATAACTACATGAAGTAGTAGTGAACTGGATTCCAATACCAAATATTAACTGAGTATTGACTCTGTGCCAGGTACTAGGCACAAGGCTGGCTAATATATGCAATTAACACATGGGAGAATTTGATCACTTTCATTAACATTTTTGTTCTCAACCTGATGGTTTATTTTTCAGAGTTGGAGATTTAAAATTTAAGAGGAGTCTTAGAGATCATCTATTTGGCCAACCCACCCACCCAGGGCAGGGTCATCCTCATATGTGTACCTTATTGCCTGTTTGAATGTTCATGTTACCTGGAAGGGAGCTCACTCTGTCACCAACCTGTCAATTCCACTGTTAATCAGAAACCAAAGCAGTTACAATGGAGTCAGCTCCTACTCATGATGGTCCATGTGTGTCAGGTTATTACTATCCTCCACAGGGTTTTCAGTGGCTGATTTTTCAGAAGTAGATCACCAGGCCTTTCTTCTGAGGCACTTCTGGCTAGCCACAAATCACCAATCCTTTGGTTAACAGTGAGCAAGTCAACCTTTGCACCATCCAGGGAGCCATGCCATTGTTATTTACATATACTTTCCTCATAATTCAATGAATTCTGTCTCCCATTAAGTTTTCTAACACCTCTTACAAATCAATGACTCATTTATCTCTATTTCCTAGTTCTTTTAGATATCTGAAACAACATATATCTGTAAAAAGCACAATTATTATAGTTTACTGGTATCTCTAGTACAGAAAGGAGCTCTGGTGGTGTAGTGGGTAACCTAGCCAAAAGGTTGCTAACCAAAAGGTCAGCTGTTCCAACCCACCAGCTGCTCCTCAGAAGAAAGATGAGACAGTCTGCTTCTGTAAAGATTTATAGCCTTGGAAACCCATTGGGGTCACTATGAGTCAGAATCAACACGATGTCAGTGAGTTTGGCTTAAGTACAGAAATGTTTACTTACCCCCTTATGTTTGTTGTTTGTGTCAGGCAATCCCTCCCTATTTATAAACTTCTTGAGGTCACAGAGCATTTTTTCCTCATTTCTCAGTCTCTCACAGCACAGAGCATGATTCCTTACACCTGGCAGCTATTCAGTCAGTGGTTGTGATTTTAGCAACCGCAGCCCTTTAACTTTAACCTTAAGGCTGTTAATAGGTTTACCCAAGCCTCTTCAGGCTAAAAGTTCTGAGTTTTCTCAACTTCTCTGTGTATGAGAAATATTTTGCATCTAGGCCACCCCTCTCTTAATACCTTCCACATGTCAGGGTGCCTCCACTCCTGTACTTTGCCCCCCACAACAGAACATAATGCTGGGATGAGCTGTATTAATACAGCATGGGATCGTGTTGGCTTTCACAGTTGCCTTACTACCTGAGGACTCAGGTAAGCTGATGGAGATCGAAACTGTCCTGGAACTTTGGTAAAGTCACATCTTCCTCATGCTACCAACCCGTTGCTGAGTCAGCTCTCCATGTCTGTCAGAGTAGAACTAAGCTCCATGGGGTTTTCAATGGCTGATATTTCAGAGATGGATCACCAGGCCTTTTTCCAAGGCACCTCTGGCTAGACTCAAACCTCCAACCTTTTGGTTAAACTTTGTCTTAGCGACCGAGCTCATTAACCATTCACATCACCCAGGGATTCCTCACTCACCCTTAGGCTTACGTAAACTGTAAATGTGTAAATGTGAAATCCAGAGTTTCACATTTGTTCCTATTAAAATCCACTTCATTGATTTCAGTCCATCTCTCTCCAAACTGTAAAGATCTTTTTGAACACAGAGATGTCACCTACCTTATTAGTTTTCAATCCTAGATTTGTGTTATCTGCAAAATGGTTCCACAAGTGATATACATGTCCATGTAAGTTTTTTAAAAAAGTATTGATCAAGACAGGAGCAAAGTACTAGGCTAAACCATATGAAATTGCCATTTTTATAGTCAGAAGTACTGGAGTATCACCAATATTTAATGGTGCAACCTAATGCATTGCCCCGGGGACTTCCAAGATGGCAGGAGGACTTCAGTCAGTCAAGGTTCTTTTGCTACAACTGTGTAACTAAGTGCTACTCTGCCTAAACGTACTGCAAGGTAGCTTGTGTTTCTTCATTTTGTCCTGAGGAATATGTTGAAAATGTATAATAGTTTGCTTTGTTAAAGGCCTCATAGAGTGAAAATGAAGAGCAGAGACTCCAGCATCAGCCTGCCTTGTTGAGCTCCAGCTCTGTAGCAAATTAGCTGTGACCTCTGACAAGTTAACTAACCCCTCTGTGCCTGTTTCACCTGGAAAGTGGGGATTATGGTAGTACCTGACTCATGGGACTATTGTGAGACATATCTGAATAGAGTTCTCGGAGTATACTTAGCACACAACAATAATGTTCACATTTGTTAGTATAACACCCTTCCTTGGAAAACCATGCTGAATCCAGGGCTTCCTACTCCTTTACTCCATCAAGTGCTTACAAATTCTTAATTGTAAAAGCCCAGAATTTTGCCAGATATCACCATCAAGCCCATTGGATGGCAGTTTCTAAAATATGTCCTCCTTTTGAAAAATAAGCACAATGTTTGTTCATAACTCTTTCAGGAGGTCTTTTGCCTTGAAGTTTGCCTATAAATGTGGTACAGTCCCATCTGCACATCTTTAACCCCACCAGCAGATTTGAGCCTGGTAATGTGGGTAAGGAGGCTCGTCTTATTTAATCAACTGCTCAAGTCCTTTCCTAGCTAATACCATAGTAAAAAATTTGAAGATCATTTTCCTTCATAGAGAAAATTGAAGGAAAGTGTGAAATGAATTGTTGGGCCTTTGTGTTGTTGTCAGCTTTAAAACTGAGCTGTGGCCACATGCTTCCTTGTCCTTCTAGCTCTGAACATACCTAAAATGGCTTTTCAGTGGTCTTCAGCATGCTTCATAAGCTTCCCTAATCTGTGCTTTAATGTACCTGCCATATCATACCCATTACATCATTCTTTGGGCCTTCTGGACTGGATGTTCTCCATTTACTTGCTGCAGGGCTTTGATGACCTGAACTCATCAGGTGGGCATGCTGACCTGTTTATTTAGGTGCCACTCATTTTTCTTCAGGATCATGTGTGTACAGCTTAATGAATTTTCACATAGTAAACACACCCATTTAACTATATAACCAAGAACAATACCAACCCTGCTGAAACTTCCATCTTGTCTCATAAATTGTTTTAATGGTGCTATAATCTGCATTGGGAAGATGATAATTACCATGATAGCAGCTGATGTGTTGAGAACCTGAAGTGATAAGGGGTATCATTGCTGATGTCAGATGGATCTTGGCTAAAAGCAGAGAATACCAGAAAGATATTTACCTGTGTTTTATTGACTATGCAAAGGCATTCAACTATGTAGATCATAGCAAATTATGGACAATATTGTGAAGAATGAGAAATCCAGAGCACTTAATGGTGCTCATAAGAAACTTGTACATAGACCAACAGGCAGTCTTTCCAACAGAACAAGGGAATACTGCATCATTTAAAATCAGGAAAGGTGTGTATTAGAGTTGTGTCCTTTCTCCATACTTACTCAATTTATATGTTGAGCAAATAATCTGAGAAGCTGGACTGTATGAAGAAGAACATGGCATCAAGATTGGAGGAAGGTTCATTAACAACCTGTGATATGTAGATGACATAGTCATGCTTGCTGAAAACAAAGAAAACTTGAAACAGTTATTGATGAAGATCAAAGACTACAGCCTTCAGCATGGGTTACACTTAACGTAAAACAGAAACCCTAAGAACTGGACCAATAAACAACATCACGATAAATGGAGAAAATATTGATGTTGTCAAGGATTTTATTTAACTTGAATCCACAATCAATGCCTATTGAAGCAGCAGTCAAGGAATGAAGTGATATATTGCCCTGGGCAAATCTCTTGCCAGAGACATCTTTAAAGTGTTAACAAGCAAAGATGTCTCCTTGAAGATTAAGGTGCACCAGACCCAAGCCATGTTTTTGTCAATTGTCTCATAAGCATGTGATAGCTGAACAACAAATAAGGAAGACCAAAGAAGAATTGATGCTTCTGAATTGTTGCATTGTCAAAGAATGTTGAGTGTAACATGGACTGCCAGAAGAATGAACAAATCTGCCTTGGAAGAAGTACAGCCAGAATGCTCCTTGGAAGTGAGGATGGAGAGTCTATGTGCCTTTTCAGAAGTGATGAATCCCTGGAGAAGGACATCATGCATGGCAGAGGGTCAGTGAAAAAGAGGGAGACCTTCAACAACAAGGATTGACATGGTGGCTGCAACAATAGCCCCAACCCTAGCAATGATTATGAGGCTGGTGCAGGACCAGGCAGTGTTTCATTCTATCATACATAGGGTCACTACAAGTCAAAATCTACTCAATAGCACCTGACAACAACAAGCAACAACCCATTCAATGCCAGAAGCACTCCTCCTCCTCTGTTGTGATAATAAAAAAATGTCTCCAGAGAATGCCAAATGTTCCCTGGGGCAGGATGGTGGTGGGAAAATTGTTCCTAATTGAGAAGCACTGCTGTAGATAATCTTATATTTTCATGTCTCCCTTCTCTCTCTTCACCCATTTACTCTCTGTGATGAGTCCATCCTCAGATCTATGCAGTGCTAAATTTCTGTGATGTATCAGTTTTGTTTTGAATTACTGTTGCCCAGTTACAAAGCTTCTTGTCTTGTGTTGCATTTGACAATTTGAATGAAAAGTTCAGCTTCATTTTATCATCCAAATATGTTTATTTTCATTTCAGTCTTTTGATGCCCCAACTATCACTGCTTCTGTGACAGCTGTCACAACTCTCATATCTCTTTCCTTCTACCTTCCTAGAGAAAATAACTTGTCACTTTCTCCTATACATTTCCTTTTTGTCTTATACCTGTTATTCTCCATATATATAAAGCTGAGTCTCTAAGAGTCAGAAAAGATAAAGGTGGAGCCCTAGAAAAAAAAAAAAAAAAGGCAATTTGAGAAGCAGTTGGTAAAAGTATTACTTACAAAGATGATAGCATTATTTGGGGAAAGCGAGGAGGGATAAATCAGTACCCTAGTGTGGCAACCACAATAAACTGTTACCACTCCTACATTTGGAGGGCCAAAAGGAAGTTGTGGTTATTTGAACCCCTGAGAAGTAGCTTTCATTGGTACAATGGGTTTAGAAAATCGGATCCTGTTCTCGGATACCATCTATACAGCCCACTGTTCCTATCCCCTCTCCTCCTGGCTCTTCTATAATCACAAATCTCAACTGGAAGTAAAAGCAAGAAAATATGTTTTCCCCTTATGAGAGCTAGGTGGACTTCTCCATCAGCTTCAGGAAGAGTAAGTACCATCTAGTCCTTTCTTTGCCTGATGTTCACAGCAGGATTTCTCAAACTTGTCAGGGCCTGAGTATTTTCTAGATTATTCTAGAGAGCACACAATGCTACTTTTATCTCCAAAGATCCAGATTTACTAAGAATGGGAAAGTTTTCAGGTATGAGGGAGAGAGAGTTTCAAGGCTGAATAGTTTTCATGCATTTTTGTCTCCTCTGAGCCATATTCTTGTGGGATGCCCCCTGCTTTTTTAAATATCACCCCACCCCCAGCTGTACTACAACCTGCATTATTACTTCCATCCCATTTTCTCCTTTCTGCTAAGGACAGCAGGAAAACCTTTCTCAAGCCCTTGTACCTTTGACGTTCTTACCACTTGAGAGTTGATGTGAAAAACAACCTTCCCTAATTCCGCCTATAAAATTCTGCTCCTATTTGCTTCTAAGCTCTGGGTCTCTTGGGTGCTCTTGGTAACTGTGTCATTAAGTCTTCCTCCCCCTCTCACCTAAACCTCTGATATTGTGCAAGATATTGGTAATTAGCAGGAAATTGCACTAACTATGAATCAAGTCCAGTCCCTTCTAGTAAACATGAAGATGCAGCAATACTGCTTTCTCCACACACAGACCCATGATGGCAATACTCCATGTGTCTCTTTCCAATTCTTGACATGCATTCTATCTTGCTGCTGGGCACCTTACCACAATCATAGATTATATTATGGCTATGTTAAGACTTTCCTTCTCAATCTAGTAGTAAATTTAACTTGTGGCTTTAAAAAAATATGAAAAATTAAGACAGACTAACCAAACTCACTGCCATCCAATAGATTCCATCTCATAGCAACCCCCTTTGGGTTTCCAAGGTGTAAATCTTTAGAGAAGCCAACTGCCTCATCTTTCTCCTGTGGAGCCACTGGTGGGTTTGAACCACTGGTCTTTTGGTTAGCAGCCAACTGTCTCAACTACCAGAGTTCCTTAAGATAACCTAGTACTTTAAAACAGAGTTTAAACTACTAGGACTTAAGAACAACAACTCTCTGTTATAAAATTGATAGAAAATGATTGTTAGTCTTCAACTTACGTGACATTTTATATTTTTCAAACTGCTTTCAACATCTTGAAAATGTTTATAGCATTATTGAAAGGTATGTAAGGCAAGTATTAGTTTTCTTATTACAGATGAAACAACTGAGGCAAAGATATTTGATTTATTCTTAACTTTTGATTTAACCAATTTTACATTTATTGTCTGATCAGATGCAGCCAACATCTTTAAATTCTGCTAGTCAATATCAATGTGAAAAACAAATTTCCTGATTTTGATAACTCTATTGTAGTTGTGGGAGTCCCTTTGTGGTGCAAATGATTAACGCACTAGGCTGCTAACCAAAAGTTTTCTGGTTCAAATCTACCCAGGGTTGCCTTGAAAGAAAGGTCTGGTGATCTATTCCTGAAAAATAAGCCATGGAGCACAGTTCTACTCTGACACACATGGGGCTGCCATGAGCCAATATCTACTCAATAGCAACTAGTTACTAGTTGCTGTGGTTATATCCTTGTTCTTAGGATATGTGCAGTATTTAGGAGTACAGGAGCACAATTTGTTATTCATTCCCAAATGAATATCTACCTAACTATCTATATATAAACAGAGAGAATGGGAGAGAGAGTTAATGACAAAGCAAGTAGAGAAAAGTGTAAACAATTTGTGAATCTGCTTTTAAGGGTATATATAGGATATATTTGTGCTATTTTTTCAACTTTTCTGTCAGTTGAAAATTATGTAAAAATAAAAAGGTATTTTTAAAATCTCATTAGTCACCTTTAGAGGTTTCTAGGATACCAACCCATTATTCTGAAAATGGGGAAATAATATATATATACAAAAAATCTGCTGGTCAGATAACTAATGAGTAAAAGGTCACTTATTCCACTGTTAAGTTTTTTTATGATGAAAAGATCATTTCCTAAATACATTATTTAGAAAGTGTTCTAAAGGCATTTTGATCACATATCATGAATAGTAAAAGCAAAGCAAAACAAAACAAAAAAAAAAAACAATTTGAACACACTTCCCCAGCACATGTTTGTTTATTTATAAATGACACAGAAGTACTAATGTTTGGATATGTTATATGCATTATAAACCATATATAACAAGACTAATTAAAAAGGGAATATCTAAACAGTAAGTAAATTATATTTTGAACTAATATTTTGTTTAACAGAAAAACCCTATTTTAATTTCACCAAAATAAATATTAATAAATGGCATATTTATTATATGCATATGTAATATGTAATATGCAGAATATGCTTAGGTTTCTTTCTTTATTTCCTTTATAATCTTAACACTTTGCAGTTTAGTAATTCAAATTTCTGGTTCTAAGCTTGGTCTATTTTGATTCTTGGTTTTAATGATTGCTATACATGACAACTTGGTTTTAATGATTGCTATACATGACAACTTGCAGGAGAAAGGGGTAAAACCCAGGGAGCCAAAGAGAAGAGCAATCAGCCGAAGGGATTAGGTGAGGAGGGGAAACTCAGGGACGCCCAAAGAAGCAGGCCAGAAGAGCTGGAGAAAGGGGATTAAAAGACAGGAAGCCAGACAGAGGAACAGTCAGCCACAGGGACCCAGGTGGGGGTAATAAGAGACGTCTCCAACAGCAGGACAAACTTGTCTGTCGGTTTGTCCTACTGTGGTGACATGGAGACGTGAGTTTTGAGGCTGAGCCTCTGCTGTTTAAAACCCAGCAAGATGCACCTGGTGCATAGGTAACAGCCCAGTTTATAGACTGAGACAGACTAGGAAGAAGGAAGAGGC
>NW_006921597.1:9817511-9818744 GCF_000298275.1 Orycteropus afer afer
TGGTGCGGGATCGGGCAGTGTTTCGTTCTGCTGTGCATGGGGTCGCTATGAGTCGGAAACGACTCGACGGCACTTAACAACAACAACAACATACATGACAATTGCTTTACATACGACATATTGCACTGGGCAAATCGGCTGCAAAAGACCTCTTTCAAGTGCTGAAGAGCAAAGATGTCTCCTTGAGGACTAAGGTGTGCCTAACACAAGCCATGATATTTTCAATCACCTAATATGCATGTGAGATCTAGACAATGAATAAGAAAGACCAAAGAAAAGTCAATGTTTTTGAATTGTGGTGCTGGCAAAGAATGCTGCAAGTACCATGGATGGCTAAAAGAACTAACAAATCTATCCTGGAGGAAGTGCAGGCAAAATGGTCCTTGGAAGCGAGAATGGCCAGACTTCGTCTTACCTACTTTGGTCATGTTGTCAGAAGGAACCGTTCCTGGGAGAAGGATATCATGCTTAGTAAAGTGGAGGATCAATGAAAGAAGGGAAAGTCCTCAACAAGATGGATTGACAGTGGCTTCAACGATGGGCTCAGGTAGAGCAAGAATCGTGGAGCTTGCACAGGACTGGGTAGTGTTTCATTCTGCTGTGCATAGGGTTGCTACGAGTTGGAGATGACTAGATGGCAACTAACAACAACATACATGAAAAGTCAGCTCTGGTGGTATAGTGCCTAAGACATTTGACTGTTAGCCAGAAGGTGGGAAGTTCAAACCCACCAGCAGCTCCACCAAAGGAAGATAGGGCATTGTACTTTTGTAAAGATTTACCTCCTGGGAAACTCAATGGGGGTCACTATGAGTTGCATGTAATTGGGAAGAACACCCTTGGCATTTCTCAAACTGAAAGAACTGAAGAAAAAAATTAAGATTTGAATTGCAATATTGAAAGATTCTATGGGCAAAATATTGAATGATACAGGAAGCATCCAAAGAAGATGGAAGAAATAAACAGAGTCATGGTACCAAAAAGAATTGGTCGATGTTCATCCATTTCAGGAGGTGGCATATGATCAAGAACCAATGGTATTGAAGGAAGAAGTCGAAGCTGCACTGAAGGAAGTGGAGAAAAACAAGGCTCCAGGAATTGACAGAATACCCATTGAGATGTTTCAACAAACAGAGGCTGCACTGGAGGCACTCACTTGGCTATCCCAGGAGATTTGGAAGACAGCAACCTGGCCAACTGACCAGAAGAGATCCATATTTGTACCCATTCCAA
>NW_006921597.1:9819384-9838358 GCF_000298275.1 Orycteropus afer afer
GCAGTATGGATTACACCTCAAAAAAAAAAAAAAAATCCTCACAACTGGACCAATAAGCAGCATCACGATAAACTGAGAAAAGATTGAAGTTGTCCAAGACTTCATATTACATAGTACTACAATCAACGCCAATGGAAGCAGCAGTCAAGATATCAAACAATATATAACACTGGGCAAAAAGGCTGCAAAAGACTTCTTTCAAGTGCTGAAGAGCAAAGACGTTCCTTGAGGACTAAGGTATGATTGACACAAGCCATAGCATTTTCAGTCACCTCATATGCATGTGAGAGCTGGACAATGAATAAAGAAGACCAAAGAAGATTCAATGCTTTTGAGTTGTAGTGTTGAGGAAGAATGCTGAAAGTACCATGGACTGCTGAAAGAACTAATGAATCTGTCTTGGTGGAAATGCAGCCGGAATGCTCTTTGAAAGGGAGAATGGCCAGACTTCATCTCCCTACTTTGGTCATGTTGTCAGAAGGGACCATTCCCTGGAGAAGGATATCATGCTTGGTAAAGTGGAGGGTCAACAAAAGAAGAGAAGGCCCTCAACAAGATGGACTGACATAGCAGCTATAAATATGGGCTCAGGTATAGGCGAGATTGTGGAGTTGGCACCGGACCAGTTGGTGTTTCTTTCTGCTGTACATAGGGTCTCTATGAGTTGGAGATGACTTAATGGCACCTGAATGCCATCAACAACAACAACACAAGTCGACATCAACTCTATGGCAGTGAGGTTTTTTTTTTTACACATGAAAAAGGTATCTCACAAGATGGGTAGATTTAAATGAAAGACTGTATCACACTGCCTGTGCATATTGATTTTCATTGCAATTTGGCTATTGAAGTTCCATTTTCCTTTTCTGTAAGTCACTTGTCAGACAAATCAGAAGGCATTACATTTGCCACATTACATTAAGTAAGTGAATTACTTAATATGGCCTTTCTAGTCATGCATGTTTTTGTAACTCCCACCAAATGACTGGTGAGACTATGCAAATGTGAAGTGCTTGTGGCCCACCAAGGGGACTGGATAATGTAAATAAGGTGTATGGCATGCTTGTGAAGGTAGGGCCATGCAAATAAAGTGCGTGGAATCTGATTGTGGGTACTGGTCAGTTTTGCCATCCATTAGGCTTAAAATGAGGCATCCCAGAGGTGAGAAGGCAGAGGGGGCTCTTACTATCATCAAGAAAGCAGAGCCAGGAGTGGAGTGCATCCTTTGGAGAAAAGATCCCTGCACTGAACCTCCTCAATTCAGGAGACAGAAAGCTGTGACACTAGAGACAGTGAGAAGTTGTGGCAGAGAAATGCCAGCCAAAGAGACCAGCACAAGACAGAGTGGTGGCCTTGGCCGCCCTGAGAGCAAGAAATCTTTGGTTTCGGACAGAGGCTTACTGGTAGAGTGGGGTGCATTTAGGCATTTATCAGCAGATCTAAAAGAGTTTGTTTGTTTGTTTTTAAATTGTACTTTGAGTGCAAATTTAAGTTTTGTAACACTTGCCCACATTTGTTAGCAGATCTAAAAGAGTTTTGTAACACTTGCCAGAGGAGGGCAGAGGCCAAAGAGCTGAGAAGCGGAGGGCCAAAGACAGATGTGCTTGTGGGTGTGGCTGAAGGAAGGCTGTCCTGATCCAAGAATTATATCCTGAGTGTTCTTGAACCTGAATTGTAACCTGTTACATCACTAATAAACGCATAATCATGAGTACCGTCTGTGAGTTCTGTGTGGCCATTTACAATAATATTGAACCCAGCAGAGGAGTAGAGAGTGCCATGGGAGGGATGATTGGTGCCAGAACTGAAACAAAAGTTGAAAGGAGAAGGCACGTCTGACTCTCTCCCCGCAGCATAGGAATCAGCCTTGGGTTGTTGATACTGATCTTGATCCTCCTCCCCACTAGTGAAATTAAAGGAAGCCAGATAACACCCCTCCATACCATTTTTATAGCATTTTAATATGTACAAAATCTGGTTTTAAAGCTCATTAAAATTTTAAGTGGGGTAGAAAATTGTTTCTTGGTTGTTTTGAAGTATAAAAGCATAAGGGTTTTTTGTAGATGACATACATTTTTTTCTGGCAACAAAATCATATATCTATCCTTCAAATATTTCCGTCTTTCAGAATGATCTTCCTTCCGAGTAGTGACCAGTTGTTGTTATGTGCTGTCGAGTTGGACCTGACTCATAGCAACCCCTCCTTGGGTTTTCGAGGCAGTATTACTACAGAAGTAGATTGCCAATCTTCCTTCCGAGGAGTGGTTGGGGGGTTTGAACCGCCAGCTTTCTGGTTAGCAGTCAAGTGCCTTAGGCACTATGCTACCAGAGCTTGTAGTGACTAGTAGGAGGTATGTATCAAGAGATTTTGTTGCAAGAAATTATCTTACATGATTGTGGAAGCTGGCCAGCCAAGTTTGAAATCAGGCTGTCAGGAAAGGTAGGCTGGTTCTCTGGCACAGGTGAAAGCTGCTGTCAACAAGTAGACTTTATTCTTCATTAGGGAAGCCTCAGCTCTGTTCTTAATGCTTTTTAACTGATTGAATCAGGCCCACACAGATTATCTAGGATAATCTCCCTTGCTTAAAGTCAGAAGACTTTAATCTTAGACTAAAGATTAAAGAGTAGGGTCTTTAATCACATCAACAAAATACCTTCATCAGTTGAATTATTTGAATAACTGAGGATTGTAGCCTAGCCTATTGCTGTCATGTTGATTCTCACTAATGTGACCCTATATGCTAGAGTAGAACTGCCCCATAAGGTTTCCTAGGTTGTAATATTTAAAGAAGCAGACTGCCACATCTTTTCTCCCACAGAGTAGCTGGCAGGTGCCATCGAGTTAATTTCAACTCAGAGTGACCCCACATGACAGAGTAAAACTTCCCCAAAGGGTTTTCTAGACAATCTTTATGGGAGCAGATTGCCAAATCTTTCTCTTGAACACTGCTGAGTCCAAACTGCCATCCTTTTGGGGGTACCATTGCTGTTAGACACCGTTGAGTCAGCTCCGACTCATAAAAACCCTCTGCACAATAGAGTAAAACACTGCCTGGTCATGCACCATCCTCAGAATCCTTGTTAAACTTGAGCCCATCTTTGCAGCCACTGTGTCAATCCATCTCGTCAAGGGTCTTCTCACCTTTTTTGCTGACCCTCTACTTTGCCAAGCATGACATCCTTCTCTAGGGAGTGGTCCCTTCTGACAACATGACCTAAGTAGGACCAATACTGTATCAATATATTCCTAGATTATGGAAAATGATAATCTTTGGGATGCTGTGTAAAGGCTGGTGTAAAGAAATTTTTGCTTGCTCTTTTTAATTTTTTTTAATGAATCTGAAATTATTTCAAAATGAAAAGTCAAAGGATTTTTTGAAAATTAAAATAAATACAGGCATAAGTGATGATTGCTTACTAATACATATTACTTTCACTATCCACCATCACCTCTTACTTGTGATATTGCAACAGCCTTTACCTGATCTCATCACCTTCACTCTCCCCTTTCCAAGCTATTTACCACCCAGGAGCTGAGGGGATCTGGTAAAAGAAAATAGACCATACTGCTTCCAGGCTTACACCCGTTCAGTGATTTCTAACTAAACTCGCAATAAAATCCAAACCCCTGGTAGTACATGCCATGGCCCCCAGCACCAGCATCATCTGGTGCTGTATCCTTGTCTTCTACCTCTGGTGGCTCTCTTCCCCTCACACACTTCCCACACTCTAACCAGACACGTTTTCTTTCAGTTTCTCCTGAGTACCAAGGTCTTTCCCTCCTTGGAGCCTTTGCGCATGCAGTCCTCTCTCCGGGATCACAGTTGTTCCAACTCTTTGCCTGGAGGGCTCTTTTCATCCTTCAGGATTCATCTTAAATATCACTTTCTGCAAGAAGCCTTCTCTGATCACCCTGTCACACACACACCAAAGGAAGACACTGATATTCTTTAGTCCATCATTCCATTTGCTTCCTCCATTTATTTTTTTCTCAGTGTGTAATTTTTTTTTTATTTGCTGCTTTGTTTATTGTCAACCTCTGGCTCTAACGATAAGCTTCATGATGTCAAAGACCTTCCTGTTTTCTTCTTTGCCTCTAGTTCCCAACTCAGAGCCTGGTGTGTAGTGAGCAATAAATATTTTTTTTTTTTTTTAATAAATGAATACAAGCAGACTATAGGCAATATCTACCACCAGAACACAATATTAATTCTGGGAGAAGGCACAAAGGTCTCTGAGCAGCAAATAGCAGTCACAAAGTCCAAGTGGGTGATCTCATTAAGAAGGCAGAATTGTCTTCATGATTTCTCCTAAACAATGGTATGAAGAATAAAGCAACTTATTAGAAGAAGCAGGTCATACAAGACATACAGAGAAATAATAAAGGGAGGAAAGAGAAGAGACAGAACAATGATAACAACAACAAAGCTGATCAGAGAACCGTTAGAGTGAGGCTGTTAGGCATTACTTAGTAATGCAGCATATAGGCTGATATCGGTCTATTTCAGGAGTCCCTTGAGTATCAATATATTATAATATGACATGTAATTGATGGCCATAAGATGACCCTAGTCACCATCATTCACTTATTTATTATTTATGTGTTGCCTCCTTTCGAAACAGACAAAAGGCTACTAATCATTAAGACATTAAGAAAAACTTAAATCATATTTCATACGGTCATTTAATCAAGTGATTTCCATAAAAAAAAAGTTCATCAAAATTGATAACATTTTAAAAATTGGTCAATTTATTTTTTGAAATTTAAGTACAAATTTGGCTCCCAAAAGGACTAAGTATCTGTCATCTGGAAAATGGACTTCTGTGGGGACTCTTTTTTTTCCCCTTGGTATTGTCACTGTTACAAGGTGTCAATGCCCTCTGGTGAGAGGGGGAACTGGACCAGGGAAAGGAAAATAAGGCACCAGGGAAAATAAGGCATCAGGGATCTAAGGGAAAGCAGGTAAAAAGGAAAATCAATGTGGCAGTGTGAACCTGAGAGGGATTGAGAGCTAGAATCTGTGAGGAGCTTACGTTCTGGCCTCTTTCTACCCCCTTCAGCCCAGAAAGTGCCCCCGAAGGCCTGGGGGACTGCAGAAGCCTCTGTTCCTGGGAGTGCAGAGCTTCCTCAGCCCCCAGATTGCGCTCCAGATGGCTTCTTTGCAAAGGCAGCTCCTTGTCCAGTCAAACCTCCATGTCCCCGATCTAGACATCCTTGTCCTTTGCCCCAACACAAGCCTTCTTTGTGTTCTAGTCTTTCTACTCACAACCCAAATTGCTTTGTGCTTCCTCTTCTTTGATGTGACCTCACACTGCTCCCTTCTCTCTCAGACCTTTTCACTGTGTCCTCAGAAACTCCTGTTCTGTGATAGACATATTAAGGTTACCTGACCCACATTTGGGAGCTCTGGTAGCATAGAGGCTAAGGCACTTGACTGCTAACCAGAAGGCTGGCAGTTCAAACCCACCAGCCACTCCTCGGAAGGAAGGTTGGGCATTCCTACTTCCGTAGTGATACTGCCTCGGAAACCCAAGGAGGGGTCGCTATGAGTCGGGGCCGACTTGATGGCACACAACAACAACAACAACGACCCACATTTATTAGAGAGCAGTGGTGATTCAGTGGTAGCATTGTCTTCTTCCATGTGGGAGACCTTGGTTCAATTCCTAGAAGTGCACCTCATATGCAGCCATCACTCATCTGTCAGTGAATATTTGGGTGTGGCTATGATGTTGAACGGGAGCCCTGGTGGCATAGTGCCTAAAACATTTGACTGCTAACCAGAAGGCTGGTGGTTCAAACCCACCAGCCACTCCTTGGAAGAAAGATTGGGCAATATACTTCTATAAGGTTACTACCTCAGAAACCCAAGGAGGAGTCACTAAGAGTCAGATCTGATTCAAGCAGTGAGTTTGGGTTTTTTTGGTCTCGCCATCAATATAGTCTTTATATCAATTCTCTCTTCTACACTCTAATTCAAGTCCATATCATCTCTCCACGAGATCACTACAGCAGTTTCCTAACAGATCTCCTTTGCTTTTGTACTGCCAACATAAAACCAAAACCAAAACCAAAAATAAAACCAAAGCAAACCCCATTGCCATCAAGTCAAGTCTGACCAGTAGTGACAGTAGTGACCCTAAAGGACAGATTAGAACTACTCCCAAAGGGTTTCTAAGGCTGTAAATCTTTATGGAAGCAGACAGCCTCATCTTTCTCTCATAGAGTGGCTGGTGGGTTTGAACCACCACACTTTTGATGAGCAGCCAAATGTGTTAACAACTACACCACCAGAGCTCCTTAAAAGAAATATAATTCTGAACTTGTCCCTGGTTATCGTTCTGAGTGTTTTAACATGTTGTTTAGGACTGTCATGGATTGAATTGTGTCAACTGAAAATATGTATTGACTTGGCTGGGTCATGATTCTCTGCGGTTTGGCAGTTATAGAGTGATGCAATCAGTTATGTAATGATATCTTCATCCCCCATAATGTGATTGGCCAATCAATTGTTTGAGGATTAGGGTGGGATACAACACTCTTGCTCAAGTCATAGCCTTGATCCAATGTAAGGGGAGTTTTCCTGGGGTGTAGCCTGTATCACTTTTTATCTTACAAGAGATAAAAGGAGAAAGAGGTAAGCAGAAAAGGAGGGACCTGTTACCACCAAGAAAGAAGAGCCATGAGTAGAGTACATCCTTTGGTCCCTGTGCTGAGAAACTTGATAAGAATATTGATGACAAGGGCCTTCTCCCAGAGGTGACAGAGAAAGAAAGCCTTCCCCAGAGCTACCATCCTGAATTTGGATTTCTAGCTCTGCCCCCTGCCCTCAAACTATGAGACAATAAAATTCTCTTTGTCTAAGTAATTCACTTGTGGTCTTTCTGTTATAGCAGCACTAGATAATTAAGACAGACTTTTGATGAAAAAGTCCCTGCTTAATGTTCTAGACTCAGTTTCTTCTTCTACTACCTGCCTTACAGTTTTTACTCTACTTGTATTCTTTTTCTCATATTAGAGTGCTCCCTGATTCTCTCATTACCTAAATAACTCCTACTCGATGTTTAAGACTTAGTTTTGCTATTTCTTTCTCTATGAAGTCATCTATGCTGGGCACCATTCCTATGGATCTCCTTTTCCCGTTCCCCCTGAGAACTGGATTAGTTGTCCGTCTTCTGATCTCCCATAATGTATTTTGCAAATTGTTCTTGGTACATAGTACATGCTGTTTAAATATCCCTTTTACATACCTATCTCTCTCGTAAGATGATTGCCTTAAAAAAAGAAAAAAGAAAGAAAACTCACTGCTGTCAAGTCAGATCCGACTCACTGCAACCCCTCCTTGGGTTTCCAAGGCATTATCTCTATGGAAGTAGATTGCCCGATCTTCCTGGAGGTTTGAACCTCCAGCCTTCTAGTTAGCAGTCAAATGCCTTAGGCACTATGCCACCAGAGCCTCCGATTGCCTCAAGGGTAGCAATTACATCTTTTCTTCTTTAACCCTGATGCCCTGTATAGTACCAGTATCTTTTGTATGTGTGTGTATGTGTGTGTGATTTGGGTGAAACTTTACAGAGCAAATTCACTTTCCATACAGCAGCTCACATACACTTTGTCTCATGACATTGACTACAATTTACCATAATGCAACAGCCCCCCTCCCAATTCCTCCCTCTTCCCTGCTTACTTCCTTCCCATGCACTCCTCCTCCCTAAGCTGTCTCCCTGTGCATACACAACCCTTTTATTTGCCCATATCAACCTAATCGTGTATCAACCTAATGTAAATGTTCAACTCATATGCTTGTTTTTTGTTTGCCTGGAAGCCACAGGAGTAGGTTCAATTCCAGACCTGAAGAGCAGCTAGTCTCAGTGGTTACATCAGGCTCTATCAGACCAGCAAACTGGTCCTTTTTTTTTTTTTTTTTTAATGATTTTGAGTTTTGTTCCACATTGTTCTCCCTCTCTATCCAGGATCTCCTACAGAGATCTTCTGCTAGTGCTTGACAGTGGTAGCCAGGCACCATCTAGTTCTTCTGGTCTCATAGTCGTATAGGCTGAGGATTGTATGGTATACCAGTCACTTAGACTATTTCCATGCATCTTTGGTTTTCTTCTTTCTTCTTTGTTTCGGACAAGGAGAGACCCATCTTTGCATCTAGATGGCTGCTTGTAAGCTTTTAAGATCCAAGTCGGTACTCACCAAAGTAGGATGTGGAACAATGTTTTGTGTACTATGTTATGCCAATTGAGCTTGATGTCCCTGCAACTATGGTCCTGAGCACACAGGTCCAACTACTCACTCCCTCTGGGTAGCTGGCTGTGGCCAAGAAGTGACTACAACCTTGTCCCTTGTCAGCTCTACTACACACCTGGGAATTTACGGAACATACAAATATACTTGTAGAAACATTGTCTGCCAACCCTATACATTGTCTTGGGCACACTCCTATCTGCATAGACATACCTAATAGTTCAGCCTGTCCACCCATCTATCCACCTGTACACCCATATTTGCCTTCACTGACAATGCAGTACAGATGCACAATGTATGTGCAGAAGGGTTCATCTTTGTGTCTGACCTCCCATGTACCTTTCTATGTCTTCCTCTTCCTCAATGCCACCGTGTTGATCACTCACATTTGGTACATTGCCCTTCTCTTCACCCAAATCAATAATTGTCTCTAACTATCTAACAGTGTTTCCTCCCTTGCCGTCCCATCCCTGGTAACCAACAAAGAAGATTTCCTTCCATATATAAACCTTTACTTGACTTTTTATAATAACGGACCAATACAATATGTCCTTTTTATAATAATGGACCAATACAATATGTCCTTCTGTAATCAACTTATTTCACTCAGCATAATGTCCTCCAAGTTCATCCATGTTATGTGGTGTTTTGCAGATTTTATATTATTCTTTAGGGTTGTATAGTATTCCATTGTGTGTATGGACCATAGTTTGATTATTGATTCTTCAGTTGATGTGCACCTAGGTTGTTTCCATCTTATTGCTGTTGTAAATAGGGTGTGTATATATCTGTTCTTGTCCTGGCTCTCACTTCTTTAGGATATATACCTAGTAATGGAATGGCTGGGTCAGATGGTATTTCTAATTCCAACTTTTTAAGGAATCACCATACTGCTTTCCACAGTAGTTGTTCCATTTTATAGTCCCACCAGCAGTGTATGAGAGTCTCAATCTCTCTGCATCCTTGTCAGCGCTTGTTATTTTCTGTTTTGTTGTACTTTGCTACTAGTGCTGGGACAAGATGGTATCTCATTGTTGTTTTGATTTGCATCTCTCTAATGGGAGCTCTGGTAGCATAGTGGCTAAGGCACTTGACTGCTCACCAGATGGCTGGCGGTTCAAACCCATCAGCCACTCCTCGGAAGGAAGGTTGGGCAATCCTACTTCCGTAGTGATACTGCCTCGGAAACCCAAGGAGGGGTCGCTATGAGTCAGGGCTGACTCGACGGCACATAACAACAACAACAACAACAATGGTTAAAGGGGAGCTCTGGTAGCATAGCACCTAAGGCACTTGACTACTAACCAGAAGGCTTGCAGTTCAAACCCACCAGCCACTCCTCAGAAAGAAGATGGGGCAATCTATTTCCTTAATGATACTGCCTCGGAAACCCAAGGAGGGGTCACTATGAGTCAGGTCCGAGTTGACGGTACATAACAACAAGAAGAATGGTTAATGATCATGAGCATTTCTTCATATGTTTGTTGGCCACCTGAATATCCTCTTTGGTGAACTGTCTATTCATGTCTTCAGCCCATTTTTAAATTGGATTCTTTGCCTTTTTGTTGTTGAGTTGTTGGAGCTTCCTGTAAATTCTAGAGATAAATCCCTTGTCAGATATGTCATTGCTGCATATTTTTTCCCAATCTGTAGGATATCTTTTGATTCTTTTGGAGAAGTCTTTGGAAGCACATAAAAATTTAATTTTTACAATGTCCCATTCATCTATTTTCTCTTCTGCTGTTTGTGCATTTTGGGTTAGCCTTTTATGCCATATATTAGGGCCCCTAAATTTGCCCCTAGTTTTTCTTTGAGGAACTTCACAGTTTTCAGTTTCACATTTAAGTCTTTGATCCATCTGGAATTAGTTTTTGTGTATGGTGTGAGGTACAGATCTTGTTTCATTTTTTATGCAAATGGATCTCCAGTTTTGCCAGCACCATTAATTAAACAGACATTCTCTTCCCCATTTAATAGATTTAGGCCTTCTGTCAAAGATCAGCTGACCATAGGTTGATCGATCTATTTCTGGATTCTCAATTCTATTCCATTGGTCTATGTGTCTGTCATTATACTAATACCAGGCAGTTTGGGCTACTGTGGCTGTATAGTAAGTTTTGAGATCTGGCAGTGTGAGACCTCCTACTTTGTTCTTCTCCCTCAATAGTGCTTTGCTTAACCAAGGTCTCTTTCCTTTCCATATAAAATTAGTGATTGGTTTTTCCATGTCCTTAAAGAATGTTGATGAAATCTGGATTGGAATTGCATTGAATGTATAGATTGCTTTGGGTAGAACATGTTTCACAATGTTCAGTCTTCCTATCCATGAGCATGGAATGTGCTTCCATTTATATAGATCTCTTATGGTTTCTTGAAGTAGTCTTTTGTGTCCCTGGTAAGATTTATTCCCAGGTATTTTATTTATTTATTTATTTATTTATTTGCTAGCAAATTGTATTAATTTCCTTATTTTTCTTCTTTTTTTTCCTTATTTTCCTTCTTTTTCAGCAATTTCTTTGCTGGTGTAGAGGAATCCAACTGACTTTTGGATGTTCATCTTGTATCCTGCCATGATGCTAAATCTCTCAATTAGTTCCAGTAGATTTTTGACTGAGTCTCTTAGGTTTTCTAGGTATAGGCTCATATCATCAGCCAACAGGGATAGTTTGACTTCTTCCTTACCAATTTGGATGTCTTTGATTTCCCTTTCTTCCCTTAAGGCCCTGGCTAGGACTTTCAATACAATGTTGAATAGAAGTGGTGATAGAAGGCATCCTTGTCTGGTTCCCATTCACAAGAGGAAAGGTTTCAGTCTCTTTCCATTGAAAATAATGTTAGCTGTTGGTTTTGCATAGATGTCCTTTATTATGTTGAGGAATGTCCCTTCTATTCCTATTTTGCTGAGACTTTTGATCAGGAATGGGTGTTGCATTTTATCAAATGCCTTTTGTGTATCAACTGATAAAATCATGTGGTTCTTTTCCTTTGTTTTATTTATGCACTAGATGATATTGATTGTTTTTCTAATGTTGAACCATCCTTGCATACCTGATATAGCTCCCACCTGGTCATAATGAATTATTTTCTTGATATGTTGTTGGAATCTATTGGCTAGGATTTTGTTGAAGATTTTTGCATCTATATTCATAGAGGGATATTGGTCTGTAGTTTTCCTTTTGAATGATGTATTTGCCTGGTTTGGGTATCAAGGTTATGCTTGCTTCATAAAATGACCTGAGAGGATACTTTGCAGTATTTCAATGTTTTTAAATTAATTAATTCTTGCTTTATGCTAACATATGGTCTATCATGGAAAATGTTTCATGTGCACTGGAAAAGAATGTATATTGTGCTGTGTTTAGGTGAAGTGCTCTGTAAATGTCTATAAGGTCAAGGTGGTGGGTTGTATGGTTTAGCTCTTCTGTGTCTGTTGAGTTTCTTTCCAGTTCTATCTTTCATTGAAAATAGTGTAGTAAAGTCTCCCACTATGACTGTGGAGTCATATACTTGCTTTTTCTACTCTTTTAAAGTTTGATTTATGTGTTTTGGGCTCTTTCATTGGGTCCATAGATATTTATTATGGTTATATCTTCTTGTTCAATTGATCCTTTAATCATCACATAATATCCTTCCTTGTCTCGTATGGTGGTTTTTGTCTTAAAGTCAACTTGATCAGAAATTAATGTTGCCATTCCTGCTCTTTTTTGGTTCTCAATTGCTTCATATATCTTTTTCCAACCTTTGATTTTTAGCCTATTTTTGTCTTTATCTCTAAGGTATGTCTCTTATAGGCAGCATATTGATGGGTTTTGTTTTCTCATCCAATCTGCAACTCTCTGTCTCTTAAGTGGTGCATTCAATCCATTAGCATCCAGTGTAATTATCAACAGGTATGAATTGGTTGCTGTCATTTTATTATGTTTTTTCATAGCGTTCCTGGTTCTTTGTTCCATATAATTTTCTGTGCTGAGCTCATTATGTTATGAATCATTTTATCGTTCCCTTTGTTGTTGTAGTTTTAGTATTTGCTAAATATCTGTGCTTGGTCTCTTTTTTATTATGATGTGGTTTACCATTTTTCTTTGAGGTTACCCTGCGATTTATAATTTTCTCCCCGAATTTAGAACAGCCCATTCTATCTTGCAACTCTCTTGACTTCCTCGCCATTTAGAAGTTCTGTAACTACACTATTTTCCCCCTCTTTTTGGTTTGTAGTTGTCCTCATTTACCAATTGGTGTCTCTAGTTCCCTGTTTACAATCTTGTAAACTTATTTTACTTTGGATACGTCTACAGTTGTGTTGGTTTCTGGGTTATGCCATCTTGTGTATTAATGGTTGGTTGTTGTTTGCTGTCATTGGTTCTCTGTTCAAAGGACTCCCTTTAGTATATCTAGTAAGGTTGGTCTGGTTTCAACAAATTCCCTTAGTTTCTGCTTATCGGGAAATCTCCTAATTTCACCATGAAATTTGAGGGACAATTTTGCCAGGTATATAATTCTTGTGGGAATTTTTTTTCTCTTTCTGGTTTTATATATACCATCCCATTGCCTTTTAGCTTGCATGGCTTCTGCTGAGATATCAAAGCTTATTCTCATTGGTTGTCTTTTGTAAGTTTTTGATTTTCCCATGTTGCTTTCAGGATTCTTTCTTTGTCTTTGGTTTTGATGAGTTTGATGATGATATGTGTTGATGATTTTCTTTCAGATTCTATCCTGTTTGGGGTTTTTTGGACTTCCTGAATGGATATATTCTTATCTTTCATCATATCAGGGAAGTTCTCTTCCAATGAATCTTGGATGATTTTCTCAGTGGTTTTCTTTTTCTCTTCCTGTTCTGGAATTCTGATTACATGTAGGTTATTCTTTTTGATGGTATCCCATGTGAACCTTAGGCTTCTTCATCCCCCCCCCCGCCCCCGATTGATCCCTTTCCAAAGAAGTGTTCAGGTATTTGTCTTCAATCTCATTAATTCTGTCTTCCATTGATTCAATACTACTCCTTTGCCCTTTCAATGTGTTATCTAGTTCTGAAAATTTAGTATTAATCTTCTGGTTTTTTTATCTGTAGATTTTGTATCACTTCTAATTTTCCATTTATTTTGTCATTTTCTTCTTGTATTTTCTTCTGAAATTGTTCTAGGGTTTTGTCTGTATTTTCCTTAATTTTGTCAGTGTTTTTCTTGATCTGTCTCTCAATCTGTTGACAAATGCAAACACAACCACTGCTGTGGAGTTGGATCTGGCTCATAGCAATCCCTCCTTGGGTTTCCAAGGTGGTATCACTACAGAAGTAGATTGCCCAACCTATCTAAATATAATTCTTTTGAATTCCTTATCAGGGAGTTCCAATGTTGCTTCTTTCTCAGGGGTGTGTTCTGGGTCTGTATCCTGTTCCCTTGTTTCTACCACTTTATTTTGCTTCTTTGTGTGGACTGTGATGGTCTTTTGTCTCTGAGACATTGTGACATTGTTGTATTTAGATCTCTGTTAACTGTGAAGAGAAGGTAAGGGTGAGTCAGGTTCTTTTTGGTGGTCATTTATCATTGGCCAGTTGGTGGAGAAGGAAGTGGTGGCTCTCACTCAGTAAGGGAAGCTGCAGAAGGTGTGGGTGTAGGTATGTCATATGTGCACTGTATTGCTGTCTCCCTCTCAGTTAGACAAAAACAACAATCGAATAATCATCAAAAAAGTAAAAGCAAATGGACAAAAAACACACTGTGTAATCACACAGGAACCATAACCAAAAAAAAAGAAAGAAAAAAAAAAACACACACTATCCGGGGAGAGGGCAATAAGAGAAAAATGGTAAAATGGGAGAATAATGAAGAAAAAAATGTGAAAAATGCAAAAAGAAAAACAAGAAATGGGGTTAACCATGAGAATGAAAAAAAAAATGGGAACAAGGAATAGGGGAGAGAGAAAAATCTGGGAAGGGAAGAATGAAGAATAACAGTAAAAATGACAATAATCATCATAATAATTTTAAAACAGAAAAAAACAAACTAAAAAAAAGGTGGGGGGGGGATCTGGGCTGGGCAAGGCAAGGTACCCATACTGCATCCAAGCACACAGACTGGGATGGAATTCCTGGACCAGAAGGTGGGTTGGAGTGAGGGATGGCTACACCTCTGTTCACCAAGAGGGTGTGGGGTATAAGAGTAACAAGGAGAATATCTCACCTTTCCAGTCATTGGCGTTTTCAGAATGTTCTTGTGGTTCCCAGCAAGTGGAGCCTATTTTTAAGTCCCTGGGTTCTGGGAGAATACTGCCACTTTAAATATCCAAAATGGTCCAACCACTTGTCAACATTCAAAATGGGTGTGCCCTCCGGACAGGCAAAAGTCCACAGTTCAGCCCACCTTCCTCTTCACTGCTTCCCCTTTTATTCACCAGCCACCAGAGCAGTCCTCTGCGCAGCCCCTGGCTATCAGGGCCAATTTTTAGGTTAATTCTTAGGTCCTAACACCACTCAGCAATATCCAACCTGTCTGTACCATCAGGATCACTGCCAGACCGCAGCTCTGTATGTCTCCTTTTTTGGTGTTTTCATCCAAGTTCTTCTACTAGTTGGAGTTTAGTCCACTTCTGTATCCTTCCCTTCAAAGCTCAGGGGTCCAGGATTATCTTCTCTATGTGTGTTAATTGGTTCCCCTTTTCTTTGTTGAAGAGGGTCTGTGCAGTCTGTCTGCCTCTTCTGCCATCTTACCAGAACCCCCCAGTATCTTTTTAATCATTAAATAAATATTTTGTTTTGACAGTAAATAAGCCTAGCAGGGACTAAAATGTATATGATAGAGTGCTATAGGGAGAGAGAAGAGACCATGACATATGCCCTGCTTTGACTTCCATGGCTCTATGGTTGCCTCAGGATATTGGCTTCTGCTGAACCACTTAGAAGGTGTTGGTGGTGGTGGTGCTGAGTGCCGTCAAGTTAATTTTTGAATCATAGTGACACCATGTGACAGAATAGAATTGTCTCCATAAGATTCCTAGGCTGCAGATCTCCAGGTCTTTCTTCCATGGAGCTACTGGGTGGGTTGTAACTGCTAACCTTTCAGTTAGCAGCTGAGCACTTAACTATTGCACCACCAGGGCTTCTTGGAAGTAATTGGAAACCAGAAATAACAATCACAGTTAGAGCTGAGGAGTGTGCCTCTGCCCAAGCAAATGCTTCAGTTCTCCCCTTACCTCTTACCCTGCTGCTATGGTTCTATTGCTGGAATCACCACTTCTACACTTTATGATCCTATACTTAACCCAGTCCCTGTGTATCCTCCATCTCTGATGGAAAAGCCTGTTCTTATCTCTGACTACTGCAATATCCTCCAAGTGGACTTTTTCCACTTACCTTTATGTAAGACTCCTCTAATTCCTATTTAACTCCCTTCCTGTAAAAGCAAATGTATGTTGTAATCAGTGTAGTACAGTTTAGTTATTTTATATTATTTAAATAGTTTTCTAGTTTTTCACATGCCTATAATAATTGACCCCATCTATTTGGTGAAAGTGGAAGTTTTCTGAAGTCTGGAACCATATGTTCATTTACTCAACATGTGATTATGTGTTGACTAAATCTCCTCGGAAAGAAGATGGGGCTATCTACTTCTGTAGTGATACTGCCTTGGAAACCCAAGGAGGGGTCACTGTGAGTCGGGTCTGACTCGACATCATATAACAACAACAAGAACAATTCTAAAATGTCAGGCCCATATCAGACATCAGGGATAAAAAAATTATGAAGACACAAGTTCTAATCTGAAGGAAGTAACAGACTAGTGTAGTACAGTGCAGCACACTCAAGGAACTTATAGTCTCTTAAGTGGGTTATTTGCAAGCCAGGAAGTACACAATATCTATTGTGGTCCTGGGGGAAAATGTTAGAATTTCTATTTGCTTTTTATATAAAGAAAGAGATGAAGCTTTACTAATGAAGGTTCCTGGGTAGCACAGATGGTTTGAACTCAACTATGAACCTAAAGGTTGGTGGGTCAAATCAACCCCCTAGCAGTGTTGCAGAAGAAAGACCTAGTGATATGATTATCTAAAGATTTCAGCCAAGAAAAATCTATGGAGCAGTTCTACTCTGTAATATATGGGGTCATCAAGAGTTGGAATTGACTCGATGGCAATAGGTTTGTTTTTTTTTTTTTAATTTTTATTATGATTTGGGTAAAAGTTTACAGAGCAAATTCATTTTCCATACAGCAGTTCATACACATTTTGCCTCATGACATTGACTGCAATACCCCACAATGTAATAGATGTCTTCTCACTTCCTCCTTGTAGCTACCTCTTCCCTGTCTCCTTCCCTCCCATGTACTCCTGCCCCTCGAGCTGTCTCTCCCTGTGGAAACACAGCCTTTCTGCTTTCCCATGATTACTCTCAGGAGTGTACCTACCTGATGTAAATGTTCACCAAATATGCTTGTCTATTGTTTGGCTGGAAGCCACAAGGTTGAATTCAGTTCCAGACCTGAAGGGTAACTAGGGGCCATAGTCTCAAGGGTCTCAGCAGGCTCTGTCAGACCAGCAAACCTAGTCTTTTGTTGTAGTTGTTGTTAATTATTTTGAGTTTTGTTCCACACTGTTCTCCCACTCTATCCAGGATCTTCTGCACCAATCCCTTTCCAAGTGGTTGACAGTGGTAGCTGGGCACCATCTAGTTCTTCTGTTCTCATGGTCATATAGGCTGAGGATCACATGGTCTCCTAGGCCCTTGGATTAATTTTTTCCATGTGTCTTTGGTTTTCTTCATTCTTCTTTGCTCCAGATGAGGCGAGACCCATTGTTGCATCTAGATGGCCACTTGCAAGCTATTAAGACCCTGGGTCGCTACTCATCAAAGTAGGATGTAGAACAATGTTTTTGTGTAGTATGTTATGCCAGTTGAGCTTGATGTCCCCTATGCCCATGGTCCTGAGCCCACAGGTCCAACACTCACTCCCTTGGAGTAGCTGACTGTGGCCAGGGAGCCACCACAACCTTGTCCCTTGTCAGCTGTATTATCAGGTTTGGGTTTTTTGGTTTAATGTTAAGTGTGTGGATTGATCCTAGTTCCCTTATTGGTGCTTTGTCATGTACTGCATAAAAGGATCATTACGTTAAAATGTGACTTCTCAATCTCAAAGGGGCTGAGAGTAGGGGTTCTATAATTAGGCCACTTTCATTGTTGTGCTCTTGGCTAAGGGGATTTCTAATTACATTATGAAGCTTTAAGAACATTAACTCTCTTCTCTGACAAGGGTCTGATCTTTAAAATTTATAGAAAATTCCAACACCTTAATAATAAAAAGACAAACAATAAATTAAAATTAAAAATTAAATTAAAAAGTGGATGAAGGACATGAACAGACACTTCACAAAAGAAGACATTTAGGCCCCTAGCAAACACATGAAGAGATGTTCACAATCATTAGTCACTAGAGAGCTACAAATCAAAACTACTATGAGATACCATCTCACCCCAGTAATAAAGGCACTGATCAAAAACCAGAAAGCAGCAGATGCTGGTGAGGTTGTGGGGAATTGGAACTCTTATTCACTACTGGTCAGACTGTAAAATGGTACAATAACTATGGAAAATTATATGGCACTTCCTCAAAAAGCTAGAAATAGAAATACCACTCAACCCAGCAATCCTACTCCTGGGTATATATATATATATATATATATCCTAGAGAAATAAGAGCTGTGACATGAATGGATGTACACACCCATGTTCATTGCAGCATTATTCACAACACAGCAAAAAGATAGAAACAACCAAAATGTTCACCAATGAATGAATGGATAATCAATTTTTGGTACATACATACAATAATACTACACAATGATAAAGAATAATGATGAATCTGCAATCATGCACAACATGGATGAATCTGGAGGACATTGTGCTGTGTGAAACAAGTCAACCACAAAATGACAAATATTTTAGGAAACTACTATTATAAAAAGTCAAGAATAAGTTTACACACAGAAAAAAATTATTTGATGGTTACCAGGGACGGGAGCAGGGAGAAAGAGAATCACTAACTAGATAGTAGACATGTATTAATTCTGCTAAAGGGAAAAGAAATGCACAATATAGGGAAAGTCAGCAAAATGTGGCCAAGGCAAAGGGAGACACTGAGAGGGATGCAATAATAAAGGACAACTACAACAAATACCATAATGTATACAATCCTTGTATATACAACTATACGATTGTACTATAACATGTACAGTCCTTGCATATGAGCAATTTCACAGTCTGCTTCTGGCCTTGTTTTGACTAAAGACATTGAGCTTCTCCATCGCCTCTCTCCACAGGTGTAGTTGATCTGATTCCTATGTATTCCATCTGACAATGTCCATGTGTATAGGCACCATTTATGTTGTTGCAAAAAGGTATTTGAAATGAATAAGACATTGGGCTTGCAAAATTCTATAATGTCATCTCCAGCATCATTTCTATCACCAAGGCTATATTTTCCAACTACCAGTGATTCTTCCTTGTTTCTAACTCTTGTACTCCAATCACCAGTATTACTCAATACATCTTGATTGGATGTTTGGTCAATTTCAGACTGCAGAAGTTGGTAGAAATCATCAATTTCTTCATCTTTGACTTTAGTGGTTGGTACATAAATTTGAATAATGGTAGCATTAACTGGTCTTCCTTATAGGTATATATATATGTATATGTTGTTGTTGTTGTTATGTGCCGTCGAGTCAGCCCCAA
>NW_006921597.1:9838598-9870958 GCF_000298275.1 Orycteropus afer afer
GTAGTGATACTGCCTCGGAAACCCAAGGAGGGGTCGCTATGAGTCAGGGCCGACTCGACGGCACATAACAACAACAACAACAACAACAGCACTTTGGGATAGATCTTGAAACAATCTTTGTGCTGAAGAATGCTGTGTCATTCCTCTTCAATTTGTCATTCCCAGCAAAGTAGATCATATGGCTGTCTGATTCAAAATGGGCAAAACCAGTCCATTTTAGCTCACTAATGCCCCAGATATTGATCTTTATGTATTCCATTTCATTTTTTACAAATTTCAGTTTTCCTACATTCTTACTTCTTACATTCTATATTCTGATTATTAATGGATGTCTGCAACCATTTATTCCCATTTTGAGTTAGAATATCCATTGAGATGTTTCAGCAAATGGATGCCACGCTGGAAGCACTTACTCATTTTTTCCAAGAAATTTGGAAGACAGCTACCTGGCTAGCTGACTGAAAGAGATCCATATTTGTACCCATTCCAAAGAAATGTGATCCAACAGAATGTGGAAATTATCAAAGATCATTAATATTACACAGGAGTAAAATTTTGGTAAAGATAATTCAAAAAGGATTGCAGGAGTATATCGACAGGGAACTTCTTAAAATGCAAGCCGGATTCAGAAGAGGACATGGAATGAGGGATATCATTGTGGATGCCAGATAGATCTGGCTGAAAGCAAAGAATACCAGAAAGATATTCTCCTGTGTTTTATTGACTATGCAAAGGGATTTGACTGTGTGGACATAGCAAATTATGGATGACATTGAAAAGAATGGGAATTCCAGAACACTTAATTCAAGAACACTTAATTGTACACATCGGGAAACTGTACATAGAAGCTGTTGTTCAAACAGAACAAAGGGATAACTGCATGGTTTAAAATCAGGAAGGTGTGTGTTCCTTTAACCATACTTATTTAATTTGTATGCTGAGCAAATAATCTGAGAAGCTGGACCTTATGAAGAAGGACATGGCATTAAGATTGTAGGAAGACTCATTTACAACCTGTAATATGCAGACAACACAAACTTGCTTGCTGAAAATGAAGATGAGATGAAGATTGAAGACTACAGTCTGCAATATGGGTTACATCTCAATGTAAAGAAAACAAAAATCCTCACAACTGGACCAATATGCAGCATCATGATAAATGGAGAAAAGACTGAAGTTGTCAAAGATTTAATATTACTTGGATCCACAATCAACACCAATGGAAGCAGCAGTCAAGACATCAGACCTTGTATTGCACTGGACAAATCTACTGCAAAAGACCTCTTTTAAGTGCTGAAGAGCAAAGATGTCTCTGAAAACTAAGGTGTGCCTAACTCAAGCCATGATGTTTTAAATTATCTCATGCATGTGAAAGCTGAACAATGAATAAAGAAGACCACAGAAGAGTTGATACTTCTCAGCTGTGGTGTTGGCAAAGAATACTGAAAGTACCATGACTGACAGAAGAATGAACCACCCTGTCTTGGAAGAAGTGCAACTGGAATGCTCCTTGGAAGTGAGAATGGCCAGATTTTGTCTCACCTACTTTGGTCATGTTTTCAGAAAGGACCATTCTCTGGAGAAGCATATCATGCTTAGTAAAGTGGCAGGTCAGCAGAAAAGAGGAAGACCCTCAATGATATTGATTGACACAGTGACTGCAATGATGGGCTCTTGTATAGCAAGGATTGTGAGGATGGTGTATGACTGAGCAGTGTTTCGTTCTGTTGCACATAGGGTCACTATGAGTCAGAGCTGACTTGACAGCACCTAACAACAACAACATACACTCCTCAACAGCAGTGATAACAAACAAGGATTTGTGAGTGGATAAGTAAATAGATATGAATGCTAAATAGGTGTGGGGCTACACTTGCATGCATATATAGGGTATGGTTGTAGATTTTTCTACACACATATCTCGGAAGGAAGGTTGGGCAATCCTACTTCCGTAGTGATACTGCCTTGGAAACCCAAGGAGGGGTCGCTATGAGTCAGGGCCGACTCGACAGCAAATAACAACAACAACAACAACATTAGTATGTGGAACAACATAGTACATAAAGACCATATTCTACATACTACTTTGGTGAATAGCAATCTGAGGTCTTAAAAGCTTGTGAGCAGCCATATAAGATACAACTATTGGTCACTTCCTGCCTAGAGCAAAGGACAGTGTAGAAAACCAAAGACTCAGGGAAGCAGTTTATCCAAATGACTAATAATTTACATGAACCACAGTCTGAGACACAGAAGAACTAGATGGTACCTAGTACCACTAGCAACCATTCTGACCAGGGACACAATAGAAGGTCCTGGTTAGAATGGGGGAAAATGTAGGACAAAACTTAATTTCATAAAAAAAACAGACTTACTTGTCTCATAGAGACTGGAGTAACCCCTGACTATTGCCCTAAGTCACCCTTCTAAGGTGGAACTGAAGCTACTCCCAGAGGTCACCTGTCAACCAAATAATCAACTGACCTATAAAGTAAACAATAACACCCCTGAGGAATGTGCTCCTTAGAACGATCAACTACACAAGACCAAAAGGGCAACCAAATCAACCAAATTTGCTGCCATTGAGTTGATTCTGACTCATAGCAAACTTATAGGACAGAGTAGAACTGCTCCATAGGGTTTCAAAGGCTGTAAATCTTTACAGAAGCAGACTGCCTCATTTTCCTTCTGCAGAGTGCCTGGTGGGTTCAAACCTCCGACCTTTTGGTTAGCAGCCAAATACTTTAACCACTGCACCACCAGAGCTCCTTAAAAGGGCAATATGTGCCCAAAAACAGAAGTGGGAAGACAAGGAGGGATAGTGAAAACAGATGAACAGAAATGGGGAACCCACAGTGGAAAAGGAGTGAGTGCTGACACACTGTGGAGATTGCAACTAAAGTGACAGAATAATTTGTATATGAATTATTGAATGGAAAACTAATTTGCTGTGTGAACTTTCACCTAAAGCAAAAGGAAATGTTCTAAATAAATAAATAAAAGATACTAAGCTTAATTTTTTAAAAAATGAAAGAAAATTAACCCTCACAAATGAACAAGAGGCTTAGAGTAATTCATTTACAAAAGGTAATACTAATAATTAAAGCACCAGCAAACAGGAAGAAAATGTAAGCTGATACTCTCTACACTCTGGTTACACTTCATCAGCCACATTTCACTAAAAACAGCATTGATCTAAACAGATCCAAAAAGAATTTGTCCAAAAATTGTAAATGATCAAGAATATTAATAAAATATATCTTTTACCTAGAGATATAGCTAATGACAGCTCAAAGCTATTATAATCATCAAGGTATTTAACAATTAAGCATGGAGTTTCACTTCTGCTAAGGATTAAGAAACCTGAAAAGAACAAAGCTCCCATCTTAACAATGAGAAAAGGCCAGGTAAAAAGCAATATCATACTGAACCTATCAGAGAGATGAGGTCAAAAGACAACCAAATAACCTAAATTCCAAAGAAGGACAGGCCCTTCCAAAGAGAGACAAACCAAACCAAACCAGACTCACTGTAGTGGAGTCGATTAGACTCATAATGACCCCTCCTTGGGTTTCCAAGGCAGTATCTCTATGGAAGTAGATTGCCCAATCTTCCTTCCCAGGAGTGGCTGGTGGGTTTGAATGGCCAGCCTTCTGGTTAGCAGTCAAATGTTTTAGGCACTATGCCACAAGAGCTCCCTCCAAAGAGAGACAGCAGACATAAACTCTTTCATCTGTGGCAGAGAACATGAAAAGGAAGTATGGGTCCTGATACAAGTGAGGAAGAAGAAATCAGCTACAATTTTAAGGTACTGCCAAAGGCCAAGTGTAGGCTGGTGAGTCAGGCCAGAATAGTAAGGGCTCCAACCACGGAGAGTTCACTGTCACTCATAAGATCTTATCTCAGACCTCTACTGAGTGCTCATGGAAAAGACAGGAGCAGAGCAGGGACACAGGATGTAACTGGTCATTGTGAGTGGTCACATACAAAACTTCATCCTCTGACTTCTCTTGTGAGAAGCAAAACCTGTGAGCTTCTGGAGGAGAGGCAGCAAAGGCACAGGAAAAGGTGTATTGTGTGGAGGGAGAAAGATTATAAGAAGTGACCTGCTGGGGGAGAAGCACAAAATCATCTTTGGCCTAAGATTCTCAGCAAATATCAGGCAGAGGTTTCCTATCATTGGTGGATGGGAAGAAAACTCCTGCCCAAGACCAACCACAAATACAGGGTAGGATTTGACTTCCACAAGGAAAAGCAGAAATGCAGGGATTGGCTCACACTTGAGCCCCAAGTAAATAGGCCCTCCCTAAGGCTTAGACTGGAGAAGAATAGCAGAAAAACCCTCTAACCTCCAGCACAGGGTTAACATGAAGAAACAGATAATAGCAGTTTGCATATGGAAATGGGGCAAACCCATAGTGAGAGACATTCTGTATAGTATAGGCCTTCAGGAAAGCTGATGATGCAGCAATAATTGTGAGAAAATAAAACTTTGGCATACCAGCTCCCCCCACAACACCCTCCAGCAAAGGCAGCCCAATGCTAGATAAAATTAAAGCTGGTGGTACAGTGAAAATAATCATGTTGTTGTTATGTGCCATCGAGTCAGACCCAACTCATAGCGACCTCTCCTTGGGTTTCCGAGGCAGTATCACTACGGAAGTAGATTGCCCCATCTTCCTTCCAAGGAGTGGCTGGTGGGTTTGAACCACCAGCCTTCTGGTTAGCAGTCAAGTGCCTTTAGCCACTATGCTACCAGAGCTCCCGAAAATAATCATAGCAACAACAAAACCCAAACCCAGCTCAACTCCTGATTAGATTGACTCAGTCCTCCATACTAATGGCCTAACAGAAGAATAGTGCTCATTTCTGGGTGTAAATAATATTTACCTCAGACTCTACTGTTCTAAATCAGATGTCTGGCATTTACTCAAAAATTACATATCACACACACACATACACACACACACCATTGTCAAGAGATAGAACAATCAATACAAGGAATTGTATTGGTAATACCCAGATGTTGAAACTAGCAGGTGGGGACTTTAAGATAACTATGATTAATATGTGAAGGATATAATTATTGACAACAAGCATTAACAGGGAATTTCAGAAGAGAGATGGAAATGTTAGAAATAAAAAAAAAAAAACTGCAATATCAAAATGAAGAATGCCTTCAACATGCACATCAGTAGCCTGAGCCCAACTGAGGAAAGAATCAATAAACTTGAAGATTGGTCAAAACAAAACTTTAAGATTGGCGAAACCAAATATAAGAGAAAGGAGAGTAAAAGAAACGAATAGACAAAAGACAGAACAGAGCATACAAGAGATGTGGGACAGTATCAAACATTTGAACATACATATCACGGTGTTGCTATTGTTGTTAGTTGCTGTCAAGTCAGTTCTGACTCTTAGCAACCTATACACAGCAAAACAAAACATTGCTCAGTCCTGTGTCATACAATTGTTGCTGTGCTTGAGCCCAACATTACAGCCAGTGTCAGTACATCTCATTGAGGGTCTTCCCCTTTCTAATTGGTCCTCTACTTTACCAAGTACGGTATCCTTCCCTAGGGTCTAGTCCTTTTTGATAACATGACAAAAGTATGAGAAATGAAGTCTGGTCATTCTTGCTTCTAAGGAGAATTCCAGTTGACTCATCTAACACATATTTGTTCATTCTTCTGGCAATCCATGGTATTTTCTGCTCAAATATTTATTTCCTTTCTTCTGGTAACTGTAGGCTTTCCTCGTTGTTTTCTTTTTTCTTTTTTTCTAATTGTTGGAGATGTTGGTTTAAAGTGTTGGTTTTGGCTCTTTCTTCTTTTTTGATGTGTCATTTGTAGCTATAAATTGGCCTCTGATCACTGCTTTTGCTGTGCCCAAAGATTTTAGTATGTTGTTTTCATTCATGTTTGATTCAAGGAAGTTTTTAATTTCATTTTTAATTTCTTCCCTTACCCAGTCGTTCTTAAGGAAGGTGTTGTTTCGTTTCCGTGTGTTTGCTCTTTTTCTGTTCATCTTCCTATTGTTGATTTCTACTTTGTTAGCATTATGATCTGAGAAGATGTTCTGCAATATTTCAATGTTTTTAAATTTATTAAGGCTTGCTTTATGGCCTAACATATGGTCTATCCTGAAGAATGTTCCATGTACACTGGGAAAGAATGTATATTGTGGTGGTGTTGGGTGAAGTACTCTGTAGATGTCTATAAGGTCAAGTTGGTAGACTGTATTCTTTAGTTCTTCTACACCTTTGTTAAGTGTCTTCCCAGTTGTTCTATCTTTGATTGAAAGTGTTGTATTAAAGTCTCCTACTATGACTGTGGAGTCATCTGTTTGTCTTTTTAATTCTGTTAAAGTCTGATTTATGTATTTTGGGGCTCTTTCATTAAGTCCATAGACATTTATTATGGTTGTATCTTCTTGTTTGGTTAATCCTTTAATCATTATATAATGTCCTTCCTTGTCTCTTATGGTGGTTTTTGTCTTAAAGTCAATTTGATCAGAAATTAATATAGCCATTCCTGCTTTTTTTTTTTTTTTCCGTTGCTATTTGCTTGATAAATCTTTTTCTAACCTTTGATTTTTTAGTCTATTTTTGTCTTTGTCTCTAAGGTGTGTCTCTTGTAGACAGCATATTGATGGGTTATGTTTTCTTATCCAGTCTGCAACTATCCATCTCTTGAGAGGTGTATTTAATCCATTGACATTCAGTGTAATTATCGACAAGTATGAATTGGTTGCTGTCATTTTGTTATGTGTTTTGTGTGTGTGTGTGTGTGTGTGGTATTGCTGATTTCTTTGTTCCATATAATTTTCTATGCTGAGCTAATTTTGTTTATGAATGATATTCTCATTTCCTTTGTTGCTGTTGTTTTAGTATTTGTTAAATATTTGTGTTTGTCCTCTTTTTTTATTGAGATGTGAAGGCTTACCCATTTTCTTTGAGGTTACCCTGTGATTTATAATTTTCTCCCCGAGTCTAGAACAGTCCATTCTATCTTGCAACTCTCTTGACTTGCTCACCATTTAGAAGTTCTGTAACTACACTATTTTCTCCCTCTTTTTGGTTTGTAGTTGTTCTCATGTGCTGATTGATATCTCTAGTTCCCAGTTTACAATCTTGTAATCTTATTTTACTTTAGCTACATTGGTTTCTGGGTTTTGTCATGTGTATTCATGGTTAGTTGTCTGTTCAAAGGACTCCCTGTAATTTCTCCTATAAGGTTGGTCTGGTTTTAACAAATTCCTTTAATTGCAGTCCATGGTATTTTCAATATTCTTCACCTACACCACAGTTCAAACGCATTAATTCTTCTGCCATCTTTCTTACTTGTTGTCCTGCTCTCATGTGTATAAAAGGCAATAGAAAAAAGCATGGCTTGGGTTAAGCACACCACAGTCTTCAAAGTAGTATCTTTGCTCCTAAACATTTTAAAGTGGCTTTTTGCAGCAGATTTGCTCAATGCAATACATTGTTTGATTTCTTGACTGCTCCTTCCATGGGTGTTGATTGCTATCCCAAGTAAAATGAGATCTTTGACAACTTCAATCTTTTCCTCATTTATTGTGATGCTGCTTATTGTTCCAATTGTAAGTGTTTTAGTTTTCCTTATGTTGAGGTACAATCCATACTAAAGTCTTTTACCTTTGTCAGTAGGTTCTTCAACCCCTCTTTTTTTTTTCCCCCAGCAAGCAAAGTTGTGTCATCTGCATGTTGCAGGTGATGAATGAGTCTTCCTCTAATCCTGATATCACATTCTTCTTCATAAAGTCCAGCTTCTTGGATTATTTGCTCAGCATACAGACTGAATAAGTATGGTGAAAGGATACAACTGACACACACTTTTCCTGATTTTAAACCTCACAGTATCCCCTTGTTCGGTCAAATGACTGCCTCTTGGCCTATGTATGTGTTCCTTGTGAGCACAGGTAGGTGTTTTGGAATTCCCATTCTTCACAACATTATCCATAATTTATTATGATTCATACAAATAGAACACTTAATTGTACTCATGAGGAACCTGTACATAGACCAGGATGCTGTCGTTCAAACAGAACAAAGAGACACTGCATGGTTTAAAATTGAGAAGGGAGTGCATTAGGGTTGGATACTTTCACCATACTTATTCAATTTGTATGCTGAGCAAATAATCCAAGAAGCTGGACTATATGAAGAAGAACATGGCATCAGGATTGGAGGAAAACGCATTAACAACCTGTGATATGCTGATGACACAACTTCGCTTGCTGAAAGTGAAGATGACTTGAAGCATTTACTGATGAAGATTGAAGACTACAGTCTTCAGTATGGATAGTTGTTGTTGTTGTTATGTGTCATCAAGTCAGACCTGAGTCATAGTGACCCCTCCTTGGGTTTCTGAGGCAGTGTCACTATGGAAGTAGATTGCCCAAATTTCCTTCCAAGGAGTGGCTGGTGGGTTTGAACTGCCAGCTTTCTGGTTAGCAGTCAAGTGCCTTAGGTATTAGGTTACCAGAGCTCCCACAGTGTGGATGGATTACACTTCAATTAAAAAAAAAAAAAAAAAACCCTCACAACTGGACCAATAAGCAGCATCACAATAAATAGTGAAAAGATTGAAGTTGTCAAAGACTTCATATTACTTGGTTCTACAAGCAACACCCATGGAAGCAGCAGTCAAGATATCAGATGACACATAGCATTGGGCAAATCTGCTGCAAAAGACCTCTTTTAAGTGCTGAAGAGCAAAGATATCTCCTTGAACACTAAGGTGCACCTGACACAAGCCGTGTTATTTTCAATTGCCTCATATGCATATGAAAGCTGAACAATGAATAAGGAAGACCAAAGAAGAGTCTATGTTTTTGAGTTGTGGGGTTGGCGAAGAACGCTGAAAGTATCATGAACTGCTAAAAGAACTAACAAATCTGTTCTGGAAGAAGTGCAGCTGGAATGCTCCTTGGAAGGGAGAATGGCCAGATTTGGTCTCACCTACTTTGGTCATGTTGTCAGAAGGATCATTCCCTGTAGAAGGATATCATGCTTGGTAAAGTGGAGGGTCAATGAAAAGGTGAAGGCCCTCAAGAAGATGAATTAACACAGTGGCTATAATGATGGGCTCAGGTACAGCAAGGATCATGGGGCTGGTGCGGGACTGGGCAGTGTTTCATTCTGCTGTACATAGTCGGAGATGACTCAGCAGCACCTGACAACAACAAAAGTCAAATGCCTTTGCAAAGTCAATAGAACATAGGTAAATATCTTTCTAGTATTATCTGCTTTCAGCCAAGATCCATTTGACATCAGCAATGATATCTTTTGTTTCCTGTCCTCTTCTTAATCCAGCTTTAGGTGGATTTCTAGCAGTTTCCTGTCAATAAACCACTGCAACCATCATATGCTAACTCCTGAAATGGATGCACATTGATGAATTCTGTTTGGTACAGTGACTCTGTGTATCCTTCCATCTTCTTTTGATGCTTCCTGTATCATTCAATATTTTGCCCATAGAATCCTTCAATGTGGCAAATCGATTTTTTTTCTTCAGTTCTTTTAGCTTGAGAAAGTATGTTCTTCACTTTTGCTTTTCTAACCCCAGGTCTTTGCACATTTTATTATAATACTTTGTCTTCTTGAGCTGACCTTTGAAATCCGCTCAGCTCTTTTTCATCATCATTTCTTCCATTTGGTTTAGATACTCTCCATTCAAGAGCAGGTTTCAGAGTCTTTTCTGGCATCTATTTTGGCTTTTCTTTCTTTTCTGTCTTTGTATTGACCTTTGACTTTCTTCATGTATGATGTTCTTGAGGTCTTCCCACAATTCATCTGCTCTTTAGTCATTGGTGTTCAATGTGTCAAATCTATTCTTCAGATTGTCTTTAAATTCAAGGTGGGACATACTCAAGATTAAAGAGTTCTAGTGGCATAATGCCTAAGGCATTTGACTGCTAACCAGAGGCTGATGGTTCAAACCCACCAGCCACTCCATGGAAGGAAGACTGGGCAATCTACTTTCATAAAGATTTATTGTCTCAGAAACCTGAAGGAGTTCACTATGATTTAGAATGGACTCAATAGTAGTGAGTTTGGTTGGTTTGGTTTTATACTCAAGGTTGTATGTTGGCCCTTGTGAACTTGTTTTAATTTTCTTCAGCCTCAACTTAAACTTGCATATAGTGCTTAAGGCACTTGACTGCTAATCAGAAGGCTAGAGTTCAAACCCACCAGCCACTCCTCAGAAGGAAGGTTGGGCAGTCTACTTCTGTAGTGATACCGCCTCGGAAACCCAAGGAGGGGTCGCTGTGAGTCGGGTCTGACTCGATGGCAAATAACAACAACAACAACATGAGTAATTGACAATCTGTTTCACAGTCAGCTCCATAATTTATTATGATTCATACAAATAGAACATTTAATTGTACTCATGAGGAACCTGTACATAGACCAGGAGGCTGTCACTCAAACAGAACAACGGGACACTGCATGGTTTAAAATTGAGAAGGGAGTGCATTAGGGTTGGATACTTTCACACATACTTATTCAATCTCTAGCTCTTGTTCAGACTGATGATATTGAGCTTCTCCATCACTTCTTTCCACAGATGAAGTCGATTTGATTCCTATGTATTCCATCTGACAGGTCCACGTGTATAGTCAGCTTTGATATTGTTGAAGAAAGGTATTTGCAATGAATATGTTGTTGGCCTTGCAAAATTCTATCATGCAATCTCCAGTATTATCTCTCTCACCAAGGTCATATTTTCCAACTACCATGTTCTTCTTTTTTTCCAACTTTCACATTCAAATCATCAGTATTTATCAATGCATCTTAATTGCATACTTAGACAATTTCAGATTGCAGACATTGGTAACATCTTCAGTTTCTTCATCATTGGCTTTAGTAGTTGATTGTAAATTTGAATAATGGAAGTATTAACTGGTCTTCCTTGCAGGTGTATGGGTATTATCCTGTCACTAGCAGCATTGTGCCTTAGGATTGATCTTGAAATGTTCTTTCTGACAATGAACATGACACTATTCCTCTTCAATTTGTCATTCCCAGCATAGTATACTATATATTTGTGTGATTCAAAATGGCCAATTCCAGTCCGTTTCATCTCATTAATGCCTAAGATATTGATTTTTATCCATTTCTTTTCATTTTTAGCAACTTCCAATTTTCCTACATTCATACTTTGTACATTCCAAGTTCTGATTATTAATGGATGTTTGCAGCTGTTTCTTCTCATTTTACATCTTGCCACTTCAGCAAATGAAGGTCCTGAAAGCTTCACTCCATCCACATCATTAAGGTCCATCTACTTTGAGGACACAGCTCTTCTCCAGTTGTATTTTGAGTGCCTTCCAACCTAAATTACTCATCTTTCAGTGCTACACTAGCTGTTGTTTCACTGCTATTCATAAGCTTTTCCAGCACTCTATCAGATAATGTTTCATTGCTGTTCATAAAATTTTCAGTGACCAATTTTTTGAGAAATGGACCACTTTGTCCTTCCTCCTAGTCTGTCTGGAAGCTCCACTGAAACCTGTCCACCATGGGTGACCCTGCTGTTATTTGAAATACAGACACTTTAAAGTGGTCTTTTGCAACTGATTTGCCCAATGCAATATGTCATTTGATTTCTTCACTGCCACTATGAGCATTGATTGTGAATGCAAGTAAAATGAAATCTTTGCAAATTCAATCTTTTCTCCATTTATCATGACGTTGCTGATTGGTCAAGTTGTAAGGATACACACAATAGGATGAATCTCAAAATAATTTTTCTGATTAAAGGAAGGCAGACAAAATAGAGAATATATTGTTTGGGTCCATATAAATAAACTCTAACAAACATAAAATAATCTCTATTGACACAAAATAGAGCAGCAGTTTCTTGTGGGATGAGAAGGAAGAAGCATAGTAGGGAAGACGGATTATAGAGTATGATGGATAGCTCACTATCTTTGTTGTGGTGATGATTTCAAGATTTAAAATATATACATATATATATATATATATATATATGTACATGTATGTAAACTCATTAAATTGTGCACTTTAAATACATGCAGTTTATTGTATATATAAATTTGTGGTAGTTAAGGTTGTTGTCAACTTGGCTGGGCCAGGTTGAGTGGCTGGACAGATGGATGTAATTATTCCCCATAGTGAGATTGGCAATCAGTTCTATGGTGGAATCTACTGGAGCAGCTGAGTAGCTGCTTTGGGGATGTGGGTTCCTTCCAGTATATAAGCAGTAGCTTTGAGGAAGATCTCTAGCTCTTCAGCACGCTTGAACCCCACATGTAGCCAAGTTGTTGTTCAACAGCCTGCCATGCCCTGCTGATCTTGGGACTTTTTCTGGACTTGAATTAGTGGCCTGCCACATTGTTTGGTGATATAGGGACTGTGTTTTTTAACTTGTTAACCTTGGGTTTGTCAGCCTCAGTAGCCAGCTGCTGCCTGAGTGAAAAAAGCCTCTAGTTTCAGTGGGCTGGTAGCAGGAGGCAGAGCTGAAGCCCAAGGTCAAGAGGCTCTTACCCAGCCTCTAGAGGCTGGCACTTTAAACTCACACTTCTAGCCTCCAAAAATGGTAAGAATAAACTCCTGTTTGTTAAAGCCATCCTATTTGTGGTTTTTTCTGTTAGAGCAGCACAGAGGTAACCAGAACAGAATAGTGTATTTATAAAGCTGAAAAAGGAGATAAATGCAAAATAAAAATTCAAATGAGATACACAGAATACCCAATAGAATGGCTAAAATTAACAATAATTTTTAAAAGCTGATAACAAATGCTAATGAAGTGGAGCAACTCAAACATTGCTGATAAGAATGCAAAATGGTACAGCTGCTTTATAAAATGATTTGGAAGTTTCTTATAAAATGAAATGTATGCTCACAATACAACGCAACAATCTTACTCCTAGGTATATATGTTTTCATAAATACCTGTATGTGCATGCTTATAGCAGTTCTATTCTTAATATCCAAAAATTGGAAGCAACTAAAATGGTTGTTTGGTGAGTTAATTGGTAAATGGATAAACAAATTGTGGTACACCCATACAATGGAATACCATCTGGCAATAAAAGGGAATGAACTTATATATGCAACAAGGTATATTAATCTTAAATTCTTTATACTAAGCAAAAGAGTCTACAATACTGTATGATTCCACTTTGATGACATTCTGGAGGAACTGTTGTTGTCGTTGTGTGCCGTCGAGTAGGCCCTGACTCATAGTGACCCCTCCTTGGGTTTCTGAGGCAGTATCACTACAGGAGTAGATTGCCCCATCTTCCTTCCGAGGAGTGGCTGGTGAGTTTGAACTGCCAGCCTCTGGTTAGCAGTCAAGTGCCTTAGCCACTATGCTACCAGAGCTCCCTTTGGAGGAACTACAGGAAGGAAAATCAGATCAGTGGTTTCTGAGGTTAGATGGGACTGAAAGGATTGACTACAAAGGGAAACTTTTATGGTGATGAAATGTTCTATATTCTTTATAGTGTTGCTTATAGATTGTCAAATTCATAGAACAGAACACCTCTGGAGAATGAATTTTGCTGTATGTAAATTATACTTCAATAAAACCAAACCTAAAATAAAACCAAAGGTATTCACCATCAAGTCAATTCTGACTCATGGCAACTTTATGTGTGTCAGAGTAGAACTGTGTTCCACAGGGTTTTCAATGGATTTTTTGGAAGCAGATCATCTGGTCTTTCTTCTGAGTGCATCTTGTTGGACTTGAACCTCTAATATTTTGGATAATAGGATAATAACTAAGTGCTTAGCCATTTGTGCCACCCAGGGACTCCTATATGTCAATTAACAGATTTGAAAAATTAAGCACCCAAAGAATGAAAAGAAATCTCTTAATGTTTTGTACTGATGTTTAAAGTCATTTTATACTCAATCCAGTGCATTTAATAATAGTTCACTAAAAATAATGATAACTATATAGAAGCTTCTTTTGAGGTATCTTTGAGATATCGAAGACCAAATTCTTGGGGAAATATGTTCTCTCAGTTATGGTTAAAAAAAAAATAGCTGAAACAGTACACAGAAACTGATAAAGTGACAAACTAAAATGCATTTCTTCTATATTGGCAAATTATGTTGATAGACACCTAGGAAATACTACTGAAGGTCTGAAACAAGTATTAAACCCATTTATGCACTGATAGGAGCTCTGGTAGCATAATGTCTAAAGCACTTGACTGCTAACCAGAAGGCTGGCAATTCAAATCCACCAGCCTCTTCTCAGAAGAAAGATGAGGTAATCTACTTCCGTAGTGATATTGCCTCGGAAACCCAAGGAGGGGTTGCTATGAGTCGGGTCCGACTTAATGGCAAATAACAACAACAACAACATGCACTGATAAGGTTTGCTACTTAGTTGGATGAAAGAACAGCTATTTCTAAAATGTTTCAGCTTATATTATTTTAGAGATTCTGTTTCAGTAATGAAATACGTGAAGAAATTATTTTTCTAGGGGGTCACTAAAGGGAAGATGTATTCACAACTGAAATGACCTTTAATAAAAATAAATAATGGTTTATGGAAAAACTGTGGAGGTGTAACTACTGAGGAAATGTCTGCTTTAATTCAAATAAATGTAAGGAGTCTGGGGTCAGAGACATCATCTCGAACGAAATGCATTCACTAAGTAATTCCTATGCAAGAATTTGCCACAGGGAAGTTGAAGCAGAAGTGTACAAGATGTCACTTATGTAGTTAATTTTAGAAATATGGGTTTTTTAAAAAAATATATTAGAATTTTTGTAATAAATGAAACAGGAAAAATCTGCTTCCCCACAAAGAAATATACTAGTTAACAAATAAGAAAGTACTCAGTAGAATTAACTTTAAGACAAGTGTTCCAAATGTGTTGTCTTTTTCTTTTCTTTTCTTTTTGATAACAGTGGCTGTCCATAGTTTGCTACTAGTAGATTATTTGAAAAATAAATATACTTAATGTGTCTCTTTAAAACAAAGTATACATTTTTAAAAGAGTTAAATGTTAATTATAAAAGAAATCTGCAATGGATAAAGCTTTTTTGAGAAGGGATATTTAGAAATGTTTACAGAGTTGTTTCTTTCTTTCTATTTATTTATTTGATTTTTTGCTGCTCGAAATAAAAAAGTACAACATATTAGAATCTCTTAAATCTGAATACCAAAACAACTAGAAACAGAAATTTCTAAAAGCTTTAAAAATTTTTCAAATAAAGAGTTTCAGAGAATTTTAAACACATTTGTTAAAAATACTAATTGTTTTACTATTTACAAGAGTAACTAATTTACAGTAAAAGGAAATTTACTAGCCAAATGTAAGCAAACCTTTGACACATATAGTAGGTAATACAATAAAATGAGAATCATAATTTAATTAATACAGTCATTGATATACTTCTATTTGGACCTTTGAAATTTAGCATTACATCTTTTTCTGCAATGTTAGTCATAAAAAATGGATATCTAAATAAACTGAACTTAAAACAAGACTACTAGGTAACTTTATCACAAAGTGTTATACAATGATTTTAACAAATGAACTTTACTGCTCGAAAGAAAAAAACATATGCACAATATGAATAATATCTTGTGCCATTAATTGTTTTTTTACAGTAAATAAAGAGAATTATTTCATAAATATCATTAAGTGTATGTTTATCATATTTTAAAAATACCTTTTTGTGTATGCTTTATAGTACAATACATTAATATATGTAATATATGTATAAATTTTATTAATAATAAATATACATATATTGGAATATGTATGCTAAACAATTTTTACTGATAGGATGCAAAACTTAAGAACATAGATTGGAAACAAACAACTGCCTCATGGAATTAAAAAACAATTAGAATGTGTTTGTAGTCCATATTGTTTAGCACAATGTTAGATGCACAGCAAGTATTAAAAACTTAGTTGACTCACTGATTACCTCTGAATGCAAAGAGTGACAATTTACCTATGTAGTTGTGTGTATATATTTCTTTCTCAGCATATGCATTTCATTTGGTGAAAGATTCTTTTGCATGAATGTATTTGTTTAGGTATATAATAACCACAGAAGCAGTAATACATAATGATTGAGAGTGCAGTTCCTGAATTTAAATCTAAATCTTGGCTCCATAGCTTACTAGTTATGTGATGACATTGAATAGATTATCAGCTTCTCCATGTCTCAGTTTCCTTATATGCAAAACCAGGTAAACAACAGTACCTACCTCATAAGTTTGTGGTGAATATTAAATAAATTAATAAGTGCAAAATTCTTAGACCTATGTCTCACACATGGAAAATGCTCGCTCACACACACAAACATACACCCACACACACTACCTAGGTGAGTATACCTGGATGTTTATATGTTTATGTAAATATAATTGTGGTTCTCAATATATATTTATATTGAATAAGAACAATAAGATTACTAACAATATTAATAGCCAACACTAAAAAAGTGAAAGCCAGGACAAGAACAGATATATGCTGTTCATTGCTGCACTATTCATAATAGCTAAGGGATAGAAACAAGCAAGGTGCCTGTAAACAGAAGAATGGATAAGCAAACTATGGTACATACACACAATGGAATACTATGCAACACTAAAGAATAATGTAGAATCTACAAAACACGGCACAACCTGTTTAAACTTAGAGGACATTATACTGAGTGAAATAAGCCAATCACAGAAGGACAAATATTGTATTAGTTCACTATTGAAAAAGTCAAGGAAAAGTTTATACATGGAAGGAAACTTTCTTTGTTGGTTACCAGGGATGGGAGGGGAGGAGAGGGGAGGGAACTCTGCTAGATAGGTAGAGACAAGTATTGATTTGGGTGAAGGGAGGGGCAACTTACCAAAAGTGAGTGATCAACAGTTGCACTGAGGAAGAGGAAGATATAAAGAGGTGCATGGGATGTACAGACAACAAAGATGAACCCTTTTGCATGTACAATACTGTGTTGTCAGTGATGGCAAGCACTGATCTATAGGTGGATAGATGGATAAACAGGCTGAATGGTCAGGAATGTTTAGGCAGAAGGATTGGCAGACAGTGTTTCTACATGCATATTTGTAGGTGCTATAAGAATGTCTGGGTTTATAGCAGAGCGGACAAGGGGCAAGGTTGTGGTGGCTTCTTGGCCACTGGCAGCTACCCTGAGGGAATGAGTAGTTGGACCTGTGGACTTAGGACCACGGTCTCAGGGGACATCAAGCTCAATTGGTATAACATACTACGCAAAAGCATTGTTCTACATCTTACTGTGGTGAGTAGTGATTGGGATCTTAAAAGCTTGCAAGTGGCCATCTAGATGCAACTATGGGGCTCTCTTCATGCAGAGCAAAGAAGAATGAAGAAAATCAAAGACACATGGAAATAATTAGTCCAAAGGATAGTAGACCATTCAATCCTCAGCCTATATGACCATGAGAACAGAAGATGATGTCTGGCTACCACTGTGAACCACTAGGAGGGGGATCAGTGCAGGAGACCCTCGACAGAGTGGGAGAACAATGTAGAAAACTCAAAATCATAAAAAAAAAAAAAAAAAAGACCAGATTTGGTAGTCTGATAGAGCCTGGTGAGGCCCCTGAGACTAGTTACCCTTCAGGTCTGAAACTGAACTCACTTCTGTGGCTTCCAGCCCAATACGCACAGGGAGTTAGCTCAGGGAGAGGGAGTGCATGGGAGGGAAGGACACAGGGAATAGTGGCTGGTGGGTTTGAACTACCAGCCTTCTGGTTAGCAGTCAACTGACTTAGGTAATAGGACACCAGAGCTCCTGACTAGGGGGAGGAAGCAGAAAGAGAGCTGTTACATTATGGGGAATTAAAGTCAATATCATGAAACAAAATGTGTATGTACTGCTGTATGGAAGATGAATTTGCTCTGTAAACTTTCATCCAAATCACAATAAAAATTATATTAAAAATAGCCAACACTTACTAAGCATTTATTCTAGGCATTAATTTCAGCACTCCTCATAGATTATCTTGGGAAAAAAATACACATGACATGGTATAACATACCTTTGTTGTTCCCATTTTACAGATTAGAAAATTAAGGTCCTGAAAGGCTAAGTAGTTCCCTTAAGTTCACGCAGCTGGTACATGATAGAGCCAGGAAGTCTGGCTCTTACAGTCACTGCTGTACTACATCCCAACTGTATTTAATATTGTTTGATATTACTCCTGTACTCCATAATATCTTAATTTGTATGGCATTTAATATTTCATAAAATACTTTCACATGCGTTGAGTCTCATAACAAGCCTGTGAGTAAATTAGTGGATAGTATTATTATCTTCACTTTATAGGTGACAAAAATGGTAGAGCTGAAACCATGGGTCTCTTTTTGTGGAAGTATTTCTGTTACAAATATACTGGGTGCTTCTGTTCACAGAGTCATTCACATAAATGTACTGAGTACTTATAATGTGTTACACACAGAAATCCATCCATAGACACTTGGTGCTGGGAACAAGCTACAGACCTTCCCTGAACACGTCACAGTTCAGTGGGAGAAACGAAGCATTACGGTATACAATATATAGTCTCTAAGGGAGATATGGAAAGAGTACTTATGGAGCACGGAAGGAGGCACCATCTGTCCCAGGGAGGTCTTAGGAAGTGTGTGCTTGTGGGGGTTGTTGGAAGAGAGTATGGTATATGTGTGAGTCCAAATCCACTTTTGCGATGATGACCATGTGTCTAAGTATGAGTATTTGTGGATTTGAGCATGTACCTGTTTATGTGTGCTTACTCATGTAAGTATTAATTTATGCACAGGCAGGCTATAAGAAACTCTGGTGGCGTAGTGCCTAAGGCATTTGACTGCTAACCAGAAGGCTGTCGGTTCAAACCTACTCTCCGGAAGGAAGGTTGGGCAATCTACTTCCATAGTGACACCACCTCAGAAACCCTAGGAGAGATTGCTGTGAGTCAGATCCAACTCAACGGCAGTGAGTTTTGAGTGAGGCTGTAAGTGTGGAGTGAGTAAGCCTAAACATAAAAATATGATGTCTCTGGATACACACACACACCTTAGGAGAATCTGGCCCATCCTGATACGTGCACGCACACGCACACGCGCACACACACGCAAACATAATACCAGGGAAACCAGAGATACAAGTCTTTTTCCACTCTAGCAGCTGCCTCCTGTACTTATGGTGATTAGACCTACCAGCATTCAATCAGTCAGTCAGAGTATGTAGCAGTCTAACAGAGCAGCCAGGTGCTTATATGAGTAATGGGGAATGAAGAGGTACAGGTAGGTATCTGTGAGTGCACATCTATGTGCACACTTCTGGTGTGTGTGAATGCTTAGTGTTGACTAAGTTCCCTTTGCTCCTTCTCCTTTACTACCTCGGGGAGCTCATTCACTCACCTATTTCCATTACCACCTTTATGTGGCTGGTTTCTTCCTCAGCTCCTGGGGATGTTTAAAATGCACTTCTGTGCTGGTGCTGGTAGGGGCAGTATTGGAAAGTGTTGATGCCCCTTATTCCATTGAGGCACTCCCTACTCTCCCCATCCCCATCCCCTTCCAGTCCAGGAATCTCCCAGAGGATGAAAAATGTATACAAAAGCAAACAGTATTTGTGCTTGTCATGAGGAACCCAGAGAGGGTCACTCCTGGTGGGCTGCTCAAACCCCATGACAAAACCTATTTTTAAGGCAAAATTTACGAAGGAGGAAAATGAGGACTCCTCTCTCCACAAACATAGCCCTAGGGTTTGGGGAGGTAGGGAATAAGGCTACAATATTCTTTTATTTTTTTAAGTTTGTCCAATCAAAAAAGCTAAAATGATTGCAATTAATATATAATTGATGGTGACTAACAACAGCGTCTCTATAAAGTGACAAAGATAATTGAGCTGGATTTTCCTTTTGTTAAAAGGCTTATAAATTCAAGACCATGAGGTTGTGCAAAGCAAAGGCTGGAATACACTGGTGATTTGTGTGTTTACATCCCAGCCCAGTGTACTGCCTTGCAGCTGAATGTATTCGAATGTTATGAGAGGCAAGAATGAAACACAATAATTAACACATGTAATATGCCATATTTTAATTTGAATGAATGAATGGATGAGGAGAAAAACAAACATGCTCAGAGAAGTAGAAAGGTGTCATTCAGTGGTTCCTGAAATTACAGTACCTGATTCTGTTCCCAGTTCCACCAATAACTTAATCTATTGAAAGATTTCATGATCTGCTTATTTATTGGTAAATTAATCCAAAGGCAGAATATCTCTTAAAAATATTAACATGTTTAATCAAGTCTTAGTGAAATGTATTTTCAAATGTATAAATGATCACTAATAAATGTTAGTTATTGTATATGTGAATACTTTATATTCATTGTACCACCTTGTATAATATATATTTCCATGCATGGGCACAAATGTTTTCCTAAAGGTTAAGGAAAGATGCTGATTTTATGATATGCCAGGGAAATTTTTCCACAGTCAATATGGTGTTTATTTGCACTTAAATACTGCATCAATAATCTGAAAAAAAGGAATAGTCTGATTATGGCTAGAGACTATTTAGAGGCTGAGGTTTCTATCATGGACTGCTTTCAACTGTTATATTTTATGGCACAGATTCAGTGGGAATCTGATCTGCTAAAATATTTGGACTGTGAAAACTCCCACACTGTGACAGATGTCAAGTCCAATTAAGTGACTCATGTCCAGGTTTCTGTCCAATAGGATTTCCCATTAAATATCAATTTAGGGAAGAAAATTCCATCCCCCTTCTTAAGCCTTTATCTCTTCCACCATCTCTAGGCTGAATCAATTGGTACCAGGAGAGCCAAGAAGCCACACAAGCATCTCTGCCTCTTTGCTCTGGCTCTCCCACCCTCTCCCATCTTTCTCCGCTTCCCTGTCACTGTTATTCCGGGAGACATTCACTTTTCATCTACCTTTCTCCAAGCATCACCAAGCCACTGGCTATATATTTTGCTACAAGGTAAAGAAAGGAGGGGGTGGGGCGGGGGATGTAACCAAGGCTTGAAAGACTTTGAAACTGGAAAATAGGTGTCTGTTTATACAACATACAAGTAATTGAGGGAAGAGGGAAGAGGCAACCTTAGCCCCCGAGTGACAGTATTGTGTTCCTGGGAACTGGGGAGACATCAGCTGAACAAAGACTTATCTAAAAAAAAAAAAAAAAAAAAAAAAAAAACCTTTAATAAAAAAAAAAAAAAAAAAAAAAACCACTTCTGAGCAAGATCGCATCTCTGCTCTGCACTTCCCAGTTTCTCTCAGACGTTTTAAGGAAAGGAAAGGAATCCTACAGGAGCGGAATCTATCTTAACCGTCTTTCTTATTGATTCTTCCGCTCTTAGAAAGTAGAGGAATCAGCCCTTTGATATGCTGATGTTTATCTCTGCATCTCTTTTGTTATTTATAGAGACCTAGAAGAGGAAAAAAGGCACGGGACTTGTCAACACGTCGTTTGGAAAAAATAAACAAACCAATTTCTAGAAATGGTCAAAAACAATTAAAAAGAAAAAGGCTTTTTTTTTGATAGATCAACTAAGTGAACAATCATTCATATAGTCCACATCCTGAGCTATTACCATCCCTCTCTGTGGACACCAGAGAGATGACAGCTGCTTTTTCATTGTTGAATGTAATAAATATTTGCTGCTTTTAATATTTCCTGGAATTCCCCCTTCCCCCGATATTCCTTGGAATTTTAACTCTAAAAGATTGGAGAAAAGATTATCGAAAAGGCTTTTACAAGGTAAGCCTCTTTTATTATTTATTTATTTATTTTTACAGCTTGAAACTAAGTTAGATCGTTCATACTGGATTTATAGGTGCATTTCACTTAATTCTCAAATAAATAAAATGCATACACGGCATGCTACTTGTGAATATTTTAGAAAGATGTGTGGAGGAGAATTTAACACGTTTATTGCCGGCAACCCAGGAACTTTTTCTCCGTACTACAACTATGTGGACGCTTATTGTGATTTTCCATTACTCGCGTATTTGTTTATGCCCTTTCAAGTTGAATGTGTGGGTGCAAGTTGTTCTACTTATAAACATGTCGGTGGAAAGCCCGTAGGGAGTCACATACAGCTCACTTGGAGCATTTGTTTTTATTTTGCCTTAGACGACCTGTTCTCCTCCCAGGGAAATGAAAGCTGTTTTGAAGCCAAATTCACTCCAAAGCAAGTGTAGCTCCGGGAACGGATCATACATCCTCTTGCTTTTGTTTCTTTAGGAGCCAACCCTCCTACACATCGCCGACGCGGATTTCTCCCGCGACAAGCGTCGCTCAGGCGACACACGCCCGGGCCTGGGATTCGCAGCCTGGTCCTTCCTCCCGGTGCTCGCGGTCGGGGCGCGCAGCACCCGCAGGTGCCTTTCCCCTCCTGCCAGCCCCTTTCCGGAAGCCCAAATTCCCCTGAAGTCCTGAGCTTCTGAGCGGGTCCCTCCCAGAAGGCGCGCAGTAGGGGTTCGTTCTCCTGGCACCCGGGAGGAGCCTGGAGAAGTGGCCTTTGCAGGAGCTCAGCGTTAAAGTAAAGCGAGGGACTGCCACGCACGGCCTTTGCCAGGCCGCCCTGGGCAGCTACGGGCTCCCGGGCTCGGCCAGAGAAAACCCTAACTTTGCTGAAAAAGAAGCAGCTCCAGCCCGGGCAACACGCGCAGAGGCCGCCCCCTCCCGCCCCCGGCCTTTCGCGTGCTGCCCGGGCCGCTCCTCCAGCCTCAACCCAGCCGCAGGCATATTCCCGCGAGGTGGTCGGCAGACTGCCCGCCGCTTTGTTTTCTCCCACGCCGCTGCGACTCTCGATCCCCGAAGTGTGTGACTGTCTGTGTGACAGATGGTGCTCCAGGATCCTGCAAGGGCACACTAGGCAATTTTCTGTTGAAAGTAGCCTTCACATTGGTCTAGTCATTTCTTTATTACGGAAAAAACACCAGGGGGGCGAGGAAGTCTTCTCACTCCCGGCCTCCAGATCTCAAGGCTGGGGCGCCTCTCGGTCCCCACTCCAGCACTGGGGGCTCTGCGAGCCTTCCCCACTCCCAGCACCCCAGAGCACCCGGGTAGCCCCAGATCCACGAGAGACCGTCGGGCGCCGCGGCTCTCGGGCAGCTTTGTCGGGGAACTCGGGGCGGGAAGTGCACTCACGCCGGGTCTCTCCGCCCCCACTAACACCCAGATGTATTCGTTGTTAAAAATTTATTCGTTTGTCCTGGGAGAGGAAGAAGTGAGGGTGGCGGAATCGCAGAGCTGGTATTTGGCCAGAGGAGGCACAAAAACCCAGTCGCGGCCCCTCGGTCGACCCCCGCACCAGGCCCAGCGACCTGTCTCGGCCTCCTGCAGGCTCAGATGTTGAGCCCATGATGCGGCCTGGTGAAGCAAGCGCCTTGGGGAGGCGCGGGGCCTTCGCCCTTGGGCCTGCCCCTCTGGGTATCCTCCCTTCATGCACAGCCTGCTTGACCCCAAGCACCCTTTTGGAGAGCGGAGCCCGGGCGCCGAACACGGTGCGGGGAAACTCGCTCCAAGGGTGTGTTAGGCCTTTATGTGTCCTGCCTTGCATCCAAAGGAGAACCTGGTTCCTTTTATTGATTGATCTTCTGACTCCCCCTCAGCCTCCAAAATGATGCTGAGCCCAGACCAAGCCGCCGACTCCGACCACCCCAGTTCGGCGCACTCAGACCCGGAGTCGCTGGGCGGCGCGGACGCCAAGGTGCTGGGCAGCGTGTCGGACCTGGAACCAGTGGAGGAGGCCGAGGGAGACAGCAAGGGCGGCAGCCGGGCCGCGCTCTACCCGCACCCGCAGCAGCTGAGCCGCGAGGAGAAGCGCCGCCGCCGGCGGGCCACGGCCAAGTACCGCTCGGCCCACGCCACCCGAGAGCGCATCCGCGTGGAGGCCTTCAACCTGGCCTTCGCCGAGCTCCGCAAACTCCTGCCCACGCTGCCCCCGGACAAGAAGCTCTCCAAGATCGAGATCTTGCGCCTGGCCATCTGCTACATCTCCTATCTCAACCACGTCCTGGACGTGTAGGGCCCCGGGGCACCGCGGGAGGCAGCCCGGCGGGCGTCTGCGGAACGCGAACTCGACCAACTGGGGCGCCCGCCGCGGGGACCACGGAGGCGGTGGAGGCCCCGCGGGAAGGCCGCCGCGAGAAACTTGGACGCGGAAAGAAGCTCGCCAAATGTTCTCTTTGGTCAGCAGGGCAAGGAGGGAAGGTTTCTGACCCTGGGAGGAGGGCATATCTGGGGAGCCTTGGGGTTGCAGGGGGTATCTTCCAGGCCCTTCGAACCTCCCGGAGGCACCTGACAGGAGCCGCCTCTGGGTCTCGCCTCTCTGTGTGTGTTAGGATCCTTCCAGGGTTGTTGCTTTAGCTCACTGGAGACTGAGTTCTCCTACATTAATCTCCCACTAACCGTCCAGTTATGAAAGAAAGAGGCAGAAGCTCAGAGTATATAGGCTCATAACTTTATAGAATCAGGAATTTTTCTAATTGACAAATCACCAGATATTTGGGTGGGGGGAGATCACTTCCATTATAGGCATTTAAGGCACAGAAAAGTGGAATAGAAAACTAAATTATATTAGAATCCAAATACAACAAACTCCGAATATTTGGTAAGATAAAAAATATACATGTTTGAGGACAAATAGACACACACTGTGGGAAGATTTGAGCTTGGTGAGTTTTTAACCCCAAGATATGACGATAATGTAGACAGGAATATCCATATTTCAATGGAAAATTTAATATCTGATTGCTTTTTCAGGCAAAGTGCCCCTTTATATATCCAAAAAACATCTATTTATGACCTTAAACAAGTGGACCCATAGGTGCAGTTAGAAAAAGACAACCTATTTTTATTTATGTTAGAAGAAGTAGAGTATTTTTTTCAAGACGTTTATTTTTCAGAGTGGTGGTAATTTTACTTTGGATACTCTGTGCCAATTTATTTATAGTCGAGTGTTTACACTTTTTCCTGTGGCATAATTATGTCTAACTTTCTAAGTGTTTGTTGAGATTATACTGTGGTCTTTCTTTTTTGCTCTAATTATATTGCACTTGTATAACAAATTTCCCACTTCTCCCTGTTTCTAAACATATTTTATATATTAAGATGTTTGTTCTTGAAAGGTCCTTTTGTTGTGAGATCAGCAACACTAGCACTTCACTATTATAGTTTTTTAAAAAAGTAAGTGTTGTTATTCTTATCTGTAGTTATGTTTGAAAAGTACACTGTTTATAAGGAGAGTAGCTTCTTTGTGTGTGTGTGAGTGTGTGTGAGATGTTTGTGTGTGGGATGATTTTAGGAAATTAAGTTATTTTCCTAAAAAAAAAAAAAAAAAGAAAAAAAGAATTCCTACTTTCCTCTGTGACAACCAAAAAGAAAAATGTTTCATGTTCTGAGCTGTGAAACTCTTAAAACAAGGAGTATATTTTAGAGACAAGGGGGAAAAAAACACATCTGCTATCCAAAGATTTTAGTCTTTTTCAGGGTTTTTTTTGTGTCTCTGTTGCTTTATATAATGCAATATTTTGTAGTGAAAATAGATATAATCTGGTTTCTATCTGACGAGTTTTTCATATCTCATGAATGGTGCGCTGTTTTGCATATAAATAAAGTTATCAAATAAAGTCCTCTCCTTTATTTTAATCATATTGTCTGAAAATGATGAACATATTAACTGAGCATGGAATGTTTTAATAGACTCAATTTTTCAGATAGAAACTTGTTAAAAAAAAGAAAAGAAAACCAAAACATGAATAAAGATACTTAGAATCAGGATATTAGATGCTCTTTCTAAACTTGAACAAGGATCAGTCTATAAATAGATGCCCTGAATATGATGGTGACATAGGGCTTGAAACTTTCAATAAAGAAAAAAAATTATAGTGTTAATGTAAGAGTAGAACTTGAATTATAAATTCTTTTGCTCTGGAAACTAATCCAACCTTTTCAAATCAGAGTTGGGAAACTGAGGCCCAGGGCGTTTAGGTGTCTTGCACTAGTCACGTAGCTAGTCAGTGGCAGTGTGAAGATGACCTCTGCTTTAACTCTGAGTTCTCATGGCACATATTAAGCACAAGCTGTACATTACTAGGGTAAGATGCAAATATTTAATCAGGACTTAGATTCAGGACGTGACACTTGGAAATAGGAAAAAAAAATTGAAGCCCTGGACTAACCTTAAGATATGAGGAATATGACTTACATTTGACTGCTAACCAGAAGGCTGATGGTTCAAACCCACCAGCCACTCCTCAGAAGGAAGGTTGGGCAATCTACTTCCACAGTGATATCGCCTCGGAAACCCAAGGAGGGATCGCTGAGTTGGATCCGACTCCATGGCAGTGAGGTTTTTTTTTTTTTTTTCTTTGGTTTTGAGTTTATAAGTGTAAAATATTCTTTATATAAGTAGAAGACAGTTCTAACTTATACAAGTTATATATATATATATGGAACTAAGACACTAACATTGAATCTATCACACCAAAGCCCTGACTGCATAGTAAAAAATGAAATTTATGGATGTTTGGTTTTATGTGTATAAAGTAACTGTGGGATTGGAGCATTTTTCACTTTTCACCCAAGTATCTTGAAATCAAGTTCACAGATATCTAATAAGTGAGACTCCATTCTTGTCTTCATATGGAGGTATGTTTTAGGAAGGTGCTTCCTAAGACATGAAAAAGGATGCTGTCTTCCTTTGCCTTGTATCTGGACAATGTTCTGACCACTACACCAACAGTTGGGAACTCTGACCTGCAAAGACGTTTTGTCTACGTCATTGAGTATAGGTCTTCTGATCACTAAGCAGTGGGGAGAGAAGAAGGCTCCCAGTCCTCATATCACTTATCTATTACATGACAGAAAAATCAGCCCTGCTCCTGTGCCAAGAAAATGAAGTCCAATTTCAACCTGTGGAAACTTCCAGAGTCCAACTTCCAAATGACCAACCACATCACTGATATAAGTAAGCACAGTCCTCTCATTCACATCCACGAGGGGCCTGTCAATTCACTTCCCTAGATAAAAGGCCCTTACCCTTGGAGTTGGACAAAGGGCAGACAGGAACAATGGCCAGCATCCGACTCTAGCTGCACAGCCCATGTGAGCCCAGGAAAGGATCTTAGCAATGTTATTTCAAGCCCAAAGCTGCTGAACACCCTCTTCAATGGAAACACAGCACTGTGGGACTCTACTAGACCAGAAGTGACTGATTTATCCCTTGCATGTAGCATGAACTCAGTGACACAGGGTAAGGGAGAATGATTCTTTTCTGACTAATGATGATGGTTATTCTTCATTCTTATATTCAACGAATATTTATTGAAGACATGCTATGTATCAGGCATTGTTCTAGATGCTAAAGCTAGAGCAGCAAATGAGACAAAGTCTACTAGAGAAGTGCAATAGGCTGACAATAAATAAGTGAACAGTATTTAATTTCAGATGATAAATGGAGGTCCCCAGGTGCTCCAAACGGTTAATGTGCTTGGCTGCTAACTGAAAGGTTGCAGGTTCAAGTCTACCCAGAGGCTCCTTGGAAGAAAGGCCTGGTGATCTACTTCTGAAAAACTGGCCATTGAAAACCCTATAGAGCACAGTTTTACATACATGGGGTTGCCGTAAGTCAGAGCTAACTCAATAGCAACTGATTTGCTGATAAATGAAGAGAAATGAAATGGAAGCTAGAGGTGCTGGTGTTGGATGTTAGTTTACTTGGTGTTGTTAGGGAAGGTCCCTTTGAGGAGGAAACTTCAGTGGAGACTTTGAGTAAAAAGTCATGAGGTTTGTGAAAATCTGGAGAAAGTGTGTTCCTGCCAAAACAAAGGCCCTGAGGCAAAAATGAATTTGGGGGAGTTGAGTGAGGGGAATAAGGGCAGGAGATGGGAGTAAGCAGAGATGGGATGATGGAGAACCCGGTAGGACTAGGTTTTTTTTCCCCCTGACTATGCAGGGAAGCCATTGGAGAATTTTGGGAAGAGAGTGTTATGATCAGCATTACATTGTAATGTCTCTCTGGATGGTGAGAGAAGGACAGACTCTAGGAAAGTGAGAATGAAGGCCAATAGAAGACAGTAATCCTGGTGAGAAGTGCTGGTGCCTTGCAATAGTGTGGAAGGAGTGGAGTTGGTTAGAAATGATCAGATTTGGGATCTATTTTAGGCTCAAGCCCCCAGGACTTCCTGATGGAGCAGATGATGATGATGATAGCAAATACAATATGTCTGTTGTTGTTGTTATGTGCCGTTGAGTCAGACCCGACTCATAGCGACCCCTCCTTGGGTTGCCGAGGCAGCATCACTATGGAAGTAGATTGCCCAACCTTCCCTCTGAGAAGTGGCTGGTGGATAGTGCTTTGTAATATATTAAACACTGTATTTTCATGTCACAGGTGAGAGGAAAGCATTAATATCCGTATTTCACAGATGATGACATTGGGGATAAGATAGCATAAGTGATTTTCCCATAGTTACGAATTAACAAGTGTAGAGCCAGACTTGTGACTCTGTCTGAGCACTTAACTCACTCTTCTTTCTTCCTCATTGCTATTCCTTTGTAAGGACAAAAGGGGCTGGTACGTAAGTTCAGGTTTATGAAGACCAACTCCCTTGCCCCTCTATAAGGGGCATGTTGGCCTAAATGTCTCTAACAGAGTGGGGATACCAACCCAATAGCTTCTTTAATGAGGCTTGAGTTAGCTCAGTTACTATCTAGGTCTTTTACCTGGGATCCAGGAATTGACAGAATACCAATTGAGATGTTTCAGTAAATGGATGCCTAGCTGGAGGCACTCACTTGGTTATGCCAATAGATTTGGAAGACAGCTACCTGGCCAACTGACTGGAAGAGATCCATATTTGTACCTATTCCAAGGAAAGGTGATCCCACAGAATGTGGAAATTATTGAACAATATTGTTAATATTGCACTCAAGTAAAATCTTACTGAAGATAATTCAAAAATGGTTGGAGCAGTATATTGACAGAGAACTTCCAGAAATGCAAGCTGGATTCAGAAGAGGATGTGGAATGAGGGATATCATTGCTGATGTCAGATGGATCTTGACTGAAAGCAAAGAATACCAGAAATATGTTTACTTATTTTTTTTTGACTATGCAAAAGCATTTGATTGTGTGGATCATAACAAATTGTGGATAACATTGAGAAGAATGAGAATTCCAGAACACTTGATTGTACTCATGAGGAATAGACCAGGAGGTGGTCATTCAAATAGAACAAGGGGACACTGCATAGTTTAGATTAAGAAGGGAGACATTCAGGGATGTATCATTCAACCATACTTATTCAATCTATATGCTAAAGAAATAATCTGAAAAGCTGGACTATATGAAGAACATGACATCAAGATTGGACGAAGAATCATTAACAACCTGCGATACACTGATGACACAACTTTGCTTGCTGAAAGTGAGGATGACTTGAAGCACTTACTGATGAAGATTAATAAATTATGAAGATTAATAAAGAATGCAGTCTGCAGTATGGATTACATCTCAATATAAAGAAAACAAAAATCCTCATAACTGGACCTATAAGCAGCATTGTGATAAATGGAGAAAAGATTGAAGTTGTCAAGGACTTCACATTGCTTGTTTCTCCAATCGATGCCAATGGAAGCAGTAGTCAGGACATCAGATGACGTATAGCACTGGGCAAGTCAGCTGCAAAGGATCTCTTTTCAAGTGCTGAAGAGCAAAGGTGTCTCCTTGAGGACTAAGGTGTGCCTGACGCAAGCCATGTTATTTTCAATCACTTCATATGCATGTGAGAGCTGGACAATGAATAAGGAAGACTGAAGAAGAATTGATACTTTTGAGTTGTGGTGCTGGCGAAGAATGCTGAAAGTACCATGAACTGCCAAAAGAACTAATAGATCTGTCCTGGAGTAAGTGCAGCTGAAATGCTCCTTGGAGGCAAGAATGGCCAGAGTTCGGCTCACATACTTTGGTCATGTTGTCTTCACTGAAGAAGAATGCCATGCTTGCTAAGGTGGAGGGTCAGTGAAGGAGGGGAAGGCCCTCAAAGAAATGGGTTGACACAGTGGCTGCGGTAATGGGCTCAAGTATAGCAAGGATCGCAGAGCTGGCACGGGGCTGGGCAGTGTTTCATTCTGCTGTGTATAAGGTCAGTCACTATGAGTTGGAAATGACTCGACGGCACCTCATAACAACAACGACTGCTCCACCAGGTGCTCCTCCACCATGTTAGGAAATCCACAGGTTACAGCAGCAATTGCTCTCACCTAAACCCCATTACTACTACTTGACTTACCCTTTCTCTTCCACTCTGGTCTAGTTCTCAGAGCCTCTCTCCTGCCTCAGCCTAACTAGCAGCCTGCTCACTTGCTGCCACTTGGACTGCCCTTCCTTCTTGTATCCTGTTAACTTGTCTTGTGCCCAGGCCACCACAGCAGCCTATGCCCATTACTCACCTTTACCTGCTGGCAGCGGCCTACTCCTTCACCCTGCACCTTGGCTGTCCCTGGCCCCACCCATAACCATAGTCCTTTCTACTGCTCCTCTCACTGCCCCAGCTGCTCAACAACTTGGCAGGGTATTCGTGATGCCCAGAAAACATAGCCCCACCTGGCCCAGCTGACAAAGCCACCTATGCTGTAGGATACTCTGCCCAGATGGCTTCTCTTCACTTCTTCATTAAGGGCAAAAGTCATGGGCAAAGAAAACTTCCCTTCCAGGGCGAGGGGGAGGGAAGGGTCAGTGGCTGCATATATGAGTGTGAGTGGTGGTGTGGAGTGGGAGAGGAGGAGCTGACTGAGGAAAGAGAAAATGGGTATGGGAAGAAATGAGACTGAGTGTAGAGGGAGTGGTGGGCTCATATGAACCCCATTCTTGATGCTTCCTCCAGTGACCTTGCTTCATGAACACGTGTCACCAGACTGCCGTGATAAGGTAAGTAGACAGAACCAACCTTTGTAATACTATGATCTATCCAGTTCTCATCACTGCTGCCTGCCTCTGAGTATTGGTCTTCCTCCCCACAAAGATGAGGAGGAAGGAAGGGCCCAGCTTGTACAGCAAATACCCGTTTCCATTCTTAGAAGGGTTCATTATTATTATTACTACTAATGTTGTTGTTATGTGCCGTCGAGTCGGACCCAACTCATAGTGACCCCTCCTTGGGTTTCCGAGGCAATATCACTACAGAAGTAGATCGCCCCATCTTCCTTCCGAGGAGTGGCTTGTGGGTTTGAACTGCCAGCCTTCTGGTTAGCAGTCAGTGCCTTAGCCACTATGCTACCAGAGCTCCCATTAGTAGTAGTAATATAAATATTACTAAATACTATTACACATTGATTCCTATATGCTTACTGAGATAAGTGCTTTGCATATAGTATCTCATTTAATTCTCACAGCAACTCAATAAGGTAGGTAATTTATTGTCTGCATTTAATAGTTGAGGACATTGAGGTGGAGAGAAATTAAATGACTTACTGAAGGTCAAGAGCCCATGTTTATCTGTTTATCAAAATGTCTGCCTTTATCCATGAGACTCTCCAGTTTTTCCTTTGATAGAGGTACAGCCATTCACAAGCCTACCCCCAGCCCCTGCACTCATCTCTCCATCCATGTGCTTAGGGGAGGCTTAGTGGAAGCCTAAGGAATGTGGCTCTACTCTTTGTTGTTGTTGTTGTTATGTGCCGTCGAGTCAAACCCGACTCATAGCCACCCCTCCTTGGGCTTCCGAGGCAGTATCACTACGGAAGTAGGATTGCCCAACCTTCCTTCAGAGAAGTGGCTGGTGGGTTTGAACCGCCAGCCGTCTGGTTAGCAGGCAAGTGTCTTAGCCACTCTGCTCTACAGTTGTAGAAAACCTTCAGTGCACAAGGTTGCCCAACCAAGGGAACTAGTGGAAGCTAAAGTTGTGGCTGTGGTCTGCTTACTAAGTGAAGAGTATGCCTGGGACTGGGGCTGAACTACCTGGAGGAAGGAGAGCCCTGTCTGCTTTGCAAGAAGACACTGCAGGCTAATGACAGCCCCTCCTGGAGGAGAAATGAGCTGACCTGGCACTGTCCATGTCTTTGTTATTCACCACAGCGTTAATGAGTTTGGCTCTTCAGTTTGCCCCACTCATACTCCTCAGCACATCATGTTCCATCCTTACAGACAGTGCCCTTTGGAACCATCTTTCTAAAATGAGCATGCCATTTCCCTGGCTGAAAACTTCTCTTGGCTCCTCATTATATATATGTTGTTGTTGTTGTTATGTGCCCTCGAGTTGGCCCCGACTCATAGCGACCCCTCCTTGGGTTTCCGAGGCAGTATCACTATGGAAGTAGGATTGCCCAACCTTCCTT
>NW_006921597.1:9871108-9892410 GCF_000298275.1 Orycteropus afer afer
ATAGTGACTGCCATTGGGTTTCCAAGTCTGTAAATCTTTATGGAAGTAGATGGTCTCATCTTCTTCTTGAGGAGCAGCTGGTGGGTTTGAACCTCTGACCTTCTGGTTACAGCCAAATGCCTTAACCACTACACCACTAGAGCTCCAATTTATATACACATAAATGCAAGTTCTTTATCTGAGCATAGAAATCTCTCACAATTTTGTTTCAGACACTCTAATGTCATCATCAGCCATTCTCCCTGAAGATAAGTATTCCTGCCAAATTCAGACTTTTTCATTTCCTTGGAAAAATCACACATGCCTTCTTTGCACATGTTTTCTCTCTGCCTATGATGCTCTCCTCAAACATTACATTTTTCCCAGTTAATAAGTTCCAATTATTCCATTTGACCCAACTCAAGTGAAACCATTTTGCAAAGTCTTCCTCAGTTTCTTTGGGCAAATGAGTTGTTGGATTCAGAGTATTGACTTTGCTCTATGTCATTTGTATGTACATACTTCATTCAACCAGAATTTGTCTGTCTCTCCCACCAACCCTGTACTCTGAAGCCAGATTCAGACCCTAGCTCCAGCTTAGTGTAAATGTGACATTGATTATGTTTCTATATCTTCTTGAGTTTCTGTTTTCAAAAGTGTAGGATGGAGACAATATAGTATTTGTATTACACGCTTATAACAGTCTTAAAACAGACTTTCATGGGGTACTGTAGAGTGCTTATTAGAAAGGGAAGAACATAATAAATGCTCAGTAACTATTACTATTTCTGTATTATTAGTGCATATAGGAGGTTGCATAGGAGAAGCTCAAAACAGTTTTAATTCATGAATGAATTAACCATTTGTGGGCTCCATAAACTCTATCTACCTGCATATGACATGATACAAACTCTACAAAAAATCTGACAGAAATAGTCCCTGTCCTATAACACAGAAAACACTATAGGTATTATGAGTTTAACTGTATCCCTCTAAAAATATATGTTGAAGCCCTAAGCCCCTTACTTGTGAATATGACATTATTTGGAAATAGAGTTTTTAGCTCTGGTGGTGCTAAAGCATTTGGGTGCTAATCAAAAGGTCAATGGTTCAAACCTACCAGTCACTCTGTGGGAGAAACATGAGGCAGTCTGCTTCTATAAAGATTTACAGCTTTGGAAACTCTATGAGGCAGTTCTACTCTGTCCTATAGGGTTGCTATGAGTTGGACTCACCTCAATGGCAGAGGATTTTTTTTTTTTTTTAATAAAATTAAATTGAGCTCATTAGGGTGGCCCTAGTCCTTATAACAATAGGAAAGGAAACACAGATAGACATAGAGAGATGACAACCATGTTAAGGTAGAGGCAGAGATTAAAGTTATATTGCCAGAGGGCAAGGAACAGCTAGGGAGGGCTACCAGAAGCTGCAAGAGAAGAGGATGGATCCTCCCCTAGAGGTTTTGGAAGGGCCATGACCCTGTCAACAGTTCGATTTGGACTTCTATCCTTTAGGAAGTAGATGGTCAGTGAAAAAGAGGAAGACCCTCAACAAGATGGATTGACACAGTGGCTACAACAATGGGCTCAAGCATAGCAATGATTGTGAGGATGGTGCAGGAATGGGCAGTGTTTCTTTCTGTTATACATTGCGTTGCTATGAGTCAAAACCAACTCCATCTAACAACAACAGCCTTTAGAACTGTGAGAGAATGAATTTCTGGTGTTTTTAGCCACCTAATTTGTTGTCCCTTTTACAGCAGGCCTAGAAAACTAATGCATAACTAAGTAGTAAGCCATGGAATAAATTATAAGTTCCTACACTTAAATTTATGTAAATCAAACGAATCTATTGCCATTCAGTCAATTCCAATTCATAGAGACTCTATGGGACAGAGTAGAACTGCCCCATAGTGTTGCTGAAGCTGTAATCTTTTCTTTTCTTTTTTTTTTTTTTTAATTTATTTTGATTTGGGTGAAAGTTTACAGAGCAAATTCATTTTCCATACAGCGGTTCATACACATTTTGTTTCATGACATCGGCTGCAATTCCCTATAATGTAATAGCTCTCTTCCCACTTCCTCCTCATAGTTACCTCTTCCTTGTGTCCTTCCTTCCCATGCACTCCCAACCTCACCCCCCAAGCTGTCTCCCTATGCAAACACTGCCCTTCTGTTCTTCCATTATTGATTGCTCCAAGGAGTGTTTCTACCTATTGTAAATGTTCACCCCATATGCCTATATAATGCTTGGCTGGTAGCCACAGGAGTGAGTTCAGTCCCAGACCAGAAGGGTAACTAGGGGCCATTGTCTCATGGGTCTCACCAGGCTCTATGAGACCAGTAAACCTGGTCTTTTTTTTTTTTTTTATGATTTTGAGGTTTCTTCTACATTGTTCTCCCACTCTGTCCAGAACTATCCTGGATCTCCTGCACCAGTCCCACTCCAAGTGGTTGACAGTGGTTGACAGTGGAAGACCTGACAGGTCAGGTCTTCTGGCCTCATGGTCACTTAGGCTGAGGATCACATGGACTTCTAGTCCCTTGGACTAATTGTTTCCACACACCTTTGGTTTTCTTCATTCTTCTTTGCTCTGGATGAGCAGAGATCCATTGTTGCATCTAGATGGCTGCTTGCAAATTTTTAAGATCCCACTTGCTACTCACCAAAGTAGGGTATAGAACAATGTTTTTGTGTTATGTTATGCCAATTGAACTTGATAGTCCCTGCAACCAGGGTCCCAAACCCACAGGTCCAACTTCTCACTCCCTCAAGGTAGCTGGCTGTGACCAAGAAGTGCAACTCAATATCAGTTAACTATAACAGATTAACTTAACAGTAGTAACAAGTGCCTCTTTTCCAGTCCTTTCAGTTCACAAAGCTCTGTCACATATGTTATTGTTGTGAGTCCCTTGGAGTCTCTGGATGGTACAAATGGCTAAGTGCTTGACTACTAAGGTGCCTGGGAAGGTAAATGTGGAGATCTGCTTCTGAAAGGTCACAGCCTTTTAAACCCTACGGAGTGTCATGAGTCAGAATCGCTTGAGGACAGTTGGTTTGGTTTCTTGGTTTGGTGAATCCTTCAGGCCCTGAAGGAGCTCTGGTGGCGTACTGCCTAAGGCATTTGACTGCTAACCAGAAAGCTGGTGATTCAAACCCACCAGCTACTCCTCAGAAGGAAGACTGGTCAATTAACTTCCGTAGAGATACACCTCAGAAATTCAAGGAGAGGTTGTTATGAGTTGAAATCGACTCGATGGCAGTGAGGTTAGGTTAGGTTCAGGCCCTGAATGCGTAGGGTATGACTGACACTCTGTATGGTTAAGTGACTCACCCATAGCCTCACACTCTGCCAGTAGCAGAGCACATAGAAGTCTTAGACACCAATCCTGTGCTCTTTCCACATGTAGACCCCACACTATCAACCATGGGGTAACCAGGGGACTAATAACACCATCTGCAAAGGCAACAACTGCACTGACATAGAAAGCTCTTACCCTGTGCCAGGTCCTTTCCATATATCAATTCACTTAATTCTCCAAAACCTCAGTGATATTGGTGCTATTATTATTCCCAATTTATAGAGGAAGACACCGAGACCCGGAGAAGTTAAGTGCCGTGCCCAAAATTATACTATTAATAAGTGGCAGAGCCAGGAAATGAAGGACAATCCAATTCAAAAGCTTACGCATTGTAAAAAACGGAGAAGGGAGCTACAGAAATTAGAAGTTAGGACAATTTTTCTCTTTTAAGCAGCCTGGGCCTTGGACTAGACATTGGCAAGGCTCCTTGGACTTGACTCATGTCAAAAGCAGAGATCTCAACATCACAAAGAACTAAAACAGGTGACAAACATGTAATTGCAGGGCATCATTCTGAGCCTGATTTTAAATGTTCCCTGTTGACAGCAGCATGCCTTATTGCTTTGTATCTAGCCTCCAGAGAATTTAGAAGGAGTCATACTCGAAAGATGATCTTATCAACACTGACTTTGGGAATTGTTCAGAAAATCTTAGTGGTTAGTATCCCTATTACAATTCTAAGAAACAGGGAAAAAAGAAAATGAGAGCTGTTCTTAATGGAGAAGTTGTGCGTGGGCACTCAAGGCCTCACACAAAGAAAATGAACCCCTCTAGGATCATACTTCTGTGTGTCTTGGAGTGACAAACACCACGTGGGTCTACAGCTGTCTCACATACACACATACCCCTCCATAGATCACATCATGTTGGTCTCTAGCTCCAGCTCTATTTCTGGACTTTGTTACCAGTACAAGCCTAATGCCAGACTCTTTGTTTTATTGTGATGTGATGTGGGTACATAGAAGGGCTATGTACTTTAAAAATAGCTAATTATTAATTTAGGAGCTCTGATAGCATAGTGGCTAAGGCACTTGACTGCTAACCAGAAAGCTGGCGGTTCAAACCCACCAGCCACTCCTTGGAAGGAAGGTTGGGCAATCCTATTTCCGTAGTGATACTGCCTCGGAAACCCAAGGAGGGGTCCCTATGAGTAGGGGCCGACTCGACGGCAAATAACAACAATTATTAATTTAAAAAAAAAATAATCTGAAAATCTAACAAAAGTTTTGGCTGATGTTTAGTAGTTTGAATTTCAAGAGTTACTCGATATTCTTGGTTTTTGGGCAGAGCCTGAGCGGGTGTGTGCAAGCGGGTCTGTGTTTCTCTCCTAGCCGTCTTATTTGCATGTGGGACCCGGATTTGTCTTTGGCTTCTTGTATGGTTTGGGATGAGACCCTCACGTCCCAGGGGAGGGGGGCAGGTGTTGCTCCAGTCGAGCGAATGGAACCAAATTACAAGCCCGTCTGTCACCTCCTCTGGGAGAAGGTGGAGGGAGGGAGGGGGTCGGGAATGAAGGAAGGGGGAAGGAGGGGGAGGGGAGAGGCCACTAAGATGGAGAACAGAAAGCCCAGCATCCTGCGGTCACCCAGAAGAATCGGGGACCACACATGACAACTCTTTGCTCTCCTCTTTTGCCTGAAGATGGCTGTCAACAGACAGCAACGTTCGGTCGGTGCCACAGAGAAGGGGAAGTGGGCTGAGCCAGGAGGGGGAGAAATGGCGTGAGCCAGCGACCCTCAGGGCCCTTCTAATGACCCGGCAGTGATCCACAGCCACTTAGGCAGCGTCTATGAGGCGCCAGAGAGCACGTCAGACTGGAATTGTTTTCAACTAAATTGACGTATGTATTTTCTGACTACTGGCTTGGGGGCTGCATCTTTATTCCACTAAGTCTGCTGAAAACAGAAACATCCAACACAATCCATTACCTTAAGCTTTTAGTCTAGAATAATGACTTGCAGACTGGTGAAGCACACACCCCAACACCCACAAACCCCTGAACTGATGTTTTAATTAAGCCCCAACAATTTGCATGTATAGACACAGAGTGCACCGCTGTGATTTTTAGCCCTGGGTGGACACAGCCACTGCGCCTGGGCCGTGATTTGCCCTTCAGTGAGAGCATGTTAACACTGATAAAACAGCCTGGATGTTGCGCAGCTTCATTAACGTTTGGAAGTTATTTTGAGGTTGCCAGATATCACCAGAGCTAATGATGAACACTTTGCTGTCTGGGGCAGCCCCCAGAGATGTTTCTACTGAAGGCCCCAATGAGACAGAACAATGTTACTCTAAGCTACCTGAGTAAAATATAAACAAAGAATGTGAGCTCTTTGTGAAAAACAGTGAATGTGAGTAATAAATTGCCATCATTTTGCTTTCTCTTATAAATAGAGTGATGCAAAGGATATACAAGAGAAGGGGGGGGGGGTTGCTCAAAGCAGACAGAGAGTGGTCCTAATAAGAAACAAGTTCTTGTCAAATCCTCCAGGCATGTATGGAGAAAACAGTGTTTCACATGCCTTATTCTTTATCCCCTCCTCTGGAGTGGGAAAGGTTAAAGAAATTGTCAGTTCCTACTAGCTCTTTCAATAAGAAAAGAACTGAGGCATAGAGTGTTGATGTACCGCAGGTCCAAGAAGAGACAAATTCCTTCCTCTTTCCTTTGACAATAAAATGATTGACAGAGATAATTCCCCATGTGAGAGGGGAAAGAGAATTGCTAGCAGATAATGGGTCATGCTCATATTGTGGCTCGTAAGACTGTCCATCTGATGTCAAGTGATAACTGAAAAGTGAAAAATTAATTCCATTATCCAGATGTTGTTGCTGCTGGATGCCAAAACACCCAGATGTTTCAAAACATCTGGGTATTTGGCAGCATGTTTTTACTATGTTTCCAGATGTTTGGTATTGTGTAGACAAAGACCCAACCTACACATGGAAAAGAAAAATAACTGGGAAGATGGAAACCAAAATTTGATTAAGAGAGCACCAAGAAGGGGAATTAAATGGTGATGGAAGGGAAAAAAGGAGAGACAGGAAATTAAATAAAGAAATAAGTGGAGGAAGGTAAAAATAATAAAAGTCAAATAAGTTTTCAAAAAGAGAACAACTTTCTATATCCTAATAGCTCACCCTTTGGCCTCACTCTTATCGGGCTCCATCTCCATTCAAAAAGCTTCTGCTTTTTCTTGTCTGGGTGATAGGGAAGAGAGGGCAAGATAATGACCATAAAGAAAAGCCCATGAGAGGACCTACAGAAGCATTCTTGGCCCAGGCATTCAGTTTACAACAAAGAGGTGTGACTACAAAGTGGAAAGGTGATTGATATGTTGGGGAGAAGGGGTGGTTATCATATATAGGAAAGAAAAATAAAAATTCCAGTCAAAGACATCCACGTTAAGCAAAGCCCTAAAATGTCCAGGTTAGTCAACTTTGTTTCCGGGTATCAATCAGGATGTTGAGCTGGGTGCAGACAGAGCCAGCAATGATGTGACAGAAAGAAAGGGTAATTGAGTGGGGGAAGGTTGTACAATTTGGTGACAGATTTAGAGGAGGGGACATGATGTGATTGAGGTGATGGTAAGAGTAAGTGTGAGGCTTTCAGAACAGCTCACAAAGCCTTCTGTAATTCCCAAGCTGTCTGTTATCTATGAAATGCAAATCAGGAGGGGAGTGACATCATGTCAGATTATGGCCACAGGGAGTAATTATTTAGACATTAAAGGCTATTGAAGGGAGTGGTTGACAATATTAATGATGTCCAGATGGACAGAGTGTGATGCTAAAATTATTTTCTAGTACAAAGAACAAGGGAATTTTATCAGGCTTACTTACTCTTCTATTGGACCAGTCTGTATCTCTTGGAGGTTTGCCCCTCAAAGAGATGGTGACATCAAGAGGTGGCCTCTGAAATCAAACCAAATTGAGGTTTGCAGAAGGAACTGAATTCTCTAGCTCCTAGGAGGAAAGGCACAATCAATATGCAAAACATTCACATAGTAATTATGATGATAAAAGGAGGAAATTATCTCAGGATAGTGTATATGACAAGCTGGTGATTGGAAAGCCTTCTCTGCCAACAGTCCTCCTGCCCCATCCCATTCTGCTTTTCATACATGGAAGCATACAACAACTTGTGCTCTTCATGGCACTCTTCCCTTCCCATCCCCACCCTCACAATACACACACTAATACAGACATCTTGGCCCTTAATGCTGGTTTTGGCTGCATAATTCCAGGTAAAGGCATGCTCAACCTTGGATACACATAGTCTATGTCAGGAGGAATGAACCTGGCTGAGACCACAATGTGAATTTTTGTTTTCCCTAGGAAAGTGGAAACCACATCCCAGGATCTAAATTGGGAAAGGTCCACAGGAGATGAATGGTAGGTTATGGATTGAATTGTGTCTCCCACAAAATATGTATTGTCAATTCTGATCCCTATATCTGCTAACCAAAATGTTGGTGGTTCAAACCCACCAGCTGCTCCTTGGGAGGAAGATGAGCCAATCTACTTTCATAAAGAGTTATGGACTTGGGAACACAATGAGTATTGCTATGAGCCAGAATGGATTTGATGGCAGTTGGCTTGGTTTTGGGACTGTACCTGTGGTAAGAGCCCTGGTGGCACGGTGGTTAAATTGCTTGGCTGCTAACCAAAAGGCTGGTGGTTTGAGCCCACCAGTCCCTCTGTGGGAGATAGATATGGCAGTCTGATTCAGTAAAGATTTATAGCCTTGAAAACCTATGAGACAGTTCTACTCTCTCCTATAGGGTTGCTATGAGTCAAACTCAACTTGATGGCAGTGGGTTTGGTTTTGATTTTACCAATGGAGTGCTAACCAGAAGGCTGGAAGTTCAAACCCACCAGCCACTCCACAGAAGGAAGGTTGGGCAATCTATTTGCATAGTGATACTGTCTCAGAAACCCAAGGAGGGGTTGTTATGAGTGGGGTCCAGCTGGATGGCACATAACAACAACAACAACATAATCCCATTTGGGAATGGATTTCTCTTGTTATGTTAATGAGGAAGTATTGATACAGGGTGTGTCTTTTGAGATATAAAAGACCAGATTAAGCAAGCAAGCAAGCAATCACAAATAGAGGGGAAGATACGTACATGCTACATGATCACCAAAGAACTAGAAGCTGAAAAGAGACAAGCCTTTCTACTTTCCATTAATAGCCAAACACAAACCATTTGTGCCAGGTATATTACAAGCCCTCAGTAAATATCTGAATTATGAACTGGAGGAAATTATTGGAAGACTTTCCAAATTTTCAAGAGCTTAACATGTAAGCCTGATGGAGAGAAATAAAAGTTTTTGTGAAAGCATTAAATACATTATTATGGAGGATAATACCAAAACCAAACTCACTGCCCTGGAGTCAAATCCAACTCATCGTGACCCCACCTTGGGTTTCTAAGGCAGTATCACTATGGAAGTAGATTGCCCAATCTTCCTTCCGAGGAGTGACTGGTAGGTTTGAACCACCAGCCTTCTGGTTAGCAGTCAAATGCCTTAGACACTATGCCACCAGAGCCCCTATTATGGAGGATAATAACTGATAAATAAAGAAGTACCCAGTGATTTGGAACAGAAAATAGCTAGGAAGAAACTTCCAGTAAGATGGAAGAATAGGCAGACAAATGACACAGACCCTCTTCAACAAAGAAAAGAAAAACCAATTGATAGAAATATGCAAGATAATCCTGGAGCCCTGAGCTTTGAAAGGAACTATACAGAAGTGGATTAGGCACCAACTAGTGGAAAAACCTGAACAAAAACAGTGAGTACAGAGACGGTTGGAGCTGCAGACTGGCAACTACTCTGATGGGATCAACAGCCTGAATATTTCCAAGTGGTGTTGGGACCTGAGAATTGACCTAAAGATCAGCCCTGGTCACCATGGGCTGCAGGGATGACTGCGCTGGTGGCCTATGACTAGGAAGGGAAACAGCAAGGAGGGAGACAACTCGAGCTGTTGACTTTCTTTTGTCCAGAAGGTGCAGCCATTTTGAATGTTTACAAGCAGTGGTCATTTTGGATATTTAAAGTGACCGAGGGCATAGCCATTTCGAATCTTTACAAGTGACAACAACTTTGGATTTTAAAGTGATAGCGTTCTCATTCGGATTCCGGGGACCTAAGCTCTGGTAGCATAGTTCCTAAGGCACTTGACTGCTAACCAGAAAGCTGGCAGTTCAAACCCACCAGCCACTCCTCAGAAGGAAGGTGGGGCAATATACTTCCATAGTGATACTGCCTCAGAAACCCAAGGAGGGGTCGTTATGAGTTGGGTCCGACTCAATGGCACATAACAACAACAACAACAACAACAACAACAAGTATAGGCTCTGTTTGCCAGGGTCAGCAAGGACATACAAGAGGCTGACAACAGGAAAGGAGACAGGTCATGAGTGTATAAGTGCTGTCAGGTAGTGAATAGAGGAGCACAGCATAGTACCCTGCTTGCATAGATAACATACAAACAAAACAAAGAAAATGAAAATCGTGAGCAAGTCACTCCAACATACAATCTCCAATTAAATATAAACACAAAAAGATCACAATGCCTCAGAGACCACAGGGCATCACAGTCCACACAAAGAAGCAAGATAATGCAGGAGAAACAAAGGACTGGGATACAGATCCAAAACATATCCCCGAGGAAGATGCAGCATTGGAACTTCCTGATAAGGAATTCAAAAGAATTATATTTAGGTATCTTCAAAGGACTGAGAGACATATCAAGGAAAACACAGACAAAATCCTAGAAAAATTTCAGAAGAAAATACAAGAACAAAATGACAAAATAAAAGAAAAATTAGAAATGATTCAAAATCTACAGATAAAAATCCAGAAGATTAATACTAAATTATCAGAAATAGATAATACATTGAAAGGGCAAAGGAGTAGAATTGATGTAATGGAAGACAGAATTAATGAGATTGAAGACAAATACCTGAATACTTCTTTGGAAAGGGATCACTCAGAAAAAAAGATCAAAACAAAATGAAGAAAGCCTAAGGTTCATGTGGGATACCATCAAAAGGAACAACCTATATGTCATTGGAATTTCAGAACCAGAAGAGACAAATAAAACCACAGAGAAAATTGTCCAAGATTTGTTGGAAGAGAACTTCCCTGATATGATAAAAGGTGAGAATATATCCATTCAAGAAGTCCAATGAATGCCAAATAGGATAGACCCCAAAAGAAAAGCACCAAACATATCATCATTACATTCACCAAAACCAAAGACAAAGAAAGAATCATGAGAGCAGCATGGGAAAAATGAAAAGTTAACTTACAAGGGGCAACCAATAAGACTAAGCTCAGATTTCTCAACCATGCAGGCGAGATGACAATGGGATGGTATATATAAAACCCTGAAAGAGAAATATTTCCAACCAAGAATTATGTACCCAGAAAAATTGTCCCTCAGATATGATGGTGAAATTAGGACATTTCCAGATAAGAGAAATTAAGGGAATTTGTTAAAACCACACCAACTTTACGAGATGCTAAAGGGAGTCCTTTGAACTGAGAACCAACAACAGCCAATAACAAATGACCATTAACACACATGATGACATAACCCAGAAACCAACCCAGCTATGGAACTATACAAAGTAAATAAGCCTACAAGATTGTAAACAGGGAACCAGAAACATCAATTGACAAATGAGGACAACTACAAACCAAAGAGAGGGAAAAAACTGTGTCATTACAGAATTTCTAGATGGTAAGGATGTCAAGACAACTACAAGATAGAATGGACTGTTATAAACTTGTAAATCTATAAATAAAGAAAACTATAAATCACAGGGTAACCTCAAAGAAAAATGATAAACCTTCACATCAAAATAAAAAAGAGGACCAGCAAAAGTGCACAAATATTTAGCAAACACTAAAACAATAACAACAAAGGAAGTGATAACACGATTCATAAACAAAACAAGCTCAGCATAGAAAATTATATGGAACAAAGAAACTGACATCACAAAAAAGCACATAACAAAAATGACAGCAACAAATTCATATTTGCCAATAATTACATATCTGGCAAGGGACTTATCCCTAAGATTTATAGAAAACTCCAACAACTCAACACTAAAGGAATTAACAATCCAATTGAAAAATGGGCAGAAGACATGAATAGACACTTCACCAAGGAGGATATTCAGGTGGCCAGCTAATGCATGAAGAGATGTTCACAATCACTTGCCATCAGAGAGATGCAAATCAAAACAAGGAGATACCGTCTCACCCCAGCACTGATGACAAGGGTTCAACAAGACAGAAAATAACAAATGCTGGTGGGGATGTGGAGAGATTGGGATTCTCATACACTGCTGGTGGGACTGTGAAGTGATACAACCACTGTAGAAAGCAATATGGCAATTCCTTAGAAAGTTGGACTTGGGGATATCATTTGACCCAGCAATCCCATTACTAGGTATATATCCTAGAGAGGTGAGAGCCAGGATAAGAACAGATACATGCACACTCATGTTCATCACAGCACTATTTGCAATAGCAAAAAGATGGAAACAACCTTCGTGCCCATCAGCGGAAAAGTGGATACACATAATGGAATGTTATGCAGCACTAAAGAATAATGTAGAGTCTGCAAAACACCATATAATATGGATGAATTTGGAGGACATTATGCTGAGTGAAATAAGCCAATCACAAAAGGACAAATATAGTATTAGTTTGTTGTGGTGGTGGGTCAAGGAAATGTTTATATATGGAAGGAAATTTTTTTGTTGGTTGCCAGTGGTAGGAGAGGAGGGGAGGGAACACTGCAAAAAAAAAAAAAAAAAAAAATGCATTGTCCCATGTCACTCTAGTTTTGTATTTTTCACTTCACATAAATTATATTTCAATAAAATGCATTAAAAAATAGCTAGGAAGCGGATCAGGCATGAAAGACGTTGTCTTGTCTATTTAAAAAAAAAAACAACACTGCAATTGTATTGATTTAGACTCACAGTGACCCTTTACTCACTGCCATCGAGTCAGATCCAACTCATAGTTTCCCATCCTTGGGTTTCTGAGGCCGTATCTCTACAGAAATAGATTGCCCACTCTTCCTTCCCTGGAGTGACTGGTGGGTTTGAATCACCAGTCTTCTGGTTAGCAGATAAATGCCTTAGGCACTTCGCCACCAGAGTAAAACTGGCCTCCATAGGATTTGAAAGGCTGTAAATCTTTACTGAAACAGTCTGCCTTATCTTTCTCTCACAGAGTGGCTGATGATTTCAAACAGGATCATTTTGGTTAGTAGCCAAATGCTGTAACCATTACACCACCAGAACTTGTCTTGTTCACGTGACTGTTCAATTCAGTTATTTTAGTTCAATTCAGCAGATATTTACTGAATATCAGTGTACCATTGTGCATCATAGACAGTATTAATAGGAAAAATAACATACAATATTAAGATACTCCCGCTGCCATTGAGTCTATTCTGATTCATAACAACCCCCATTGGGTTTCTAAGGCTATAAATGTTTATGAAAGTAGATTGCCCCATCTTCCTCCTGAGGAGGAGCTGTTGGGTTGGAGCTGACTGCCTTCGGGTTAGCAGTCAAATGCCTTATACAATATTAAGAGAAGAAGATAACTATTTTGCAGAACGTACATAAGACTTTGGTGTTTGGAACACGTGAATGGAAAGTGTCAGTAGTTCAAATAGAAAGCAGTACAGCATCATGGTTTAAATCAGGAAATGGCAATATTTCACAACACCTGAAAATTATAGGAAATTTCATTAGAAACAGCCACTCCCATTCGTTTACATATTGTTTATAGTTGCTCCTATGCTACAATGGTAGAATTGAGTAGTTGCAACAGAACCTACATGGCCCACAAATAAATACCTGAAATATTTACTATCTGTCCCATTACAGAAAGTTTGCCACTACTACGTGCTAACTATCCTTTCACCATACTTATTCACTCTATGCAGAGCAAATCATCCGAGAAGCTGGACTATATGAAGAAGAACATGGCATCAGGACTGGAAGAAGACTCATTAACAACCTGCCATAAGCATATGACACAACCTTGCTTGCTGAAAGTGAAGACGACTTGAAGCACTATTACTGAAGATCAAAGACTACAGCCTTCAATGTGGATTACATTTCAACATAAAGACAACAAAAATTCTCACAGCTGGACCAATAAAGAACTACATGATAGACAGAGAAAAGATTGAAGTTGTCAAGGATTTCATTTTACTTGGATCCACAATCAATGCCTATGGAAGCAGCAGTCAAGAAATCAAGCGATGTGTTGCATTGGGCTGATCTGTTGCAAAAGATGTCTTTGAAGTGTTAAAGAGCAAAGATCTCACTTTGAAGATTAGGGTGCAATTGACCAAGCCATGGTATTCTCAATTGCCTCACATACATGTAAAATTTGGACAATAAACAAGGAAGAACACAAAGGAATTGATACATTTGAATGATGGTGTTGTTGAAGAATACTGAATATATCATGGACTGTTAGAAGAATAAACAAATCTGTCTTGGAGGAAGTATGGCTGGAATGTTCCTTAGAAGCAAAATGGCCAGACTTTGTCTATGATACTTGGAACATGTTATCAGGAGGGACTGGTCCCTGAAGAAGAATATCATGCTTGGTAAAGTATGGAAAAAAAGGGGAAGACCCTTGATGAGATGGATTGACACAGTTACTACAACAGTGGGCTCAAGCATGGCAATGAGTGTGAGGATGGCACTGGACTAGGTGTTTCGTTCTGTTGTACATATGGTCACTATGAGTCAAAACTGACTTCATGGCACCTAACAACAACAGCAACACTTGCTGGCTGTGTGACTTTGATTAAGTCACTTAACTCTGTACTTTGGTTTTACCAACTATAAAATGGATACAATAGTACCTTATTTGGGAGCTCTGATAGCATAGTGCATAAGGCACTTGACTGCTAATCAGAAGGCTGGTGGTTCAAACCCATTAGCCACTCCTCAGAAGGAAGATGGGGCAATCTACTTCCGTAGTGAAGTAACCCAAGTTTCTGCCTCAGAAACCCAAGTAGGGGTCACTATGAGTTGGGTCTGACTCCACGGCACATAACAAGTACCTTCTTCAAAGGGCTTTGAAAGAAATAATACATACAAAATGTTGAGAACGGTGGCTGGCTATAATAGGTGCTCACTAAGGGCACCATTATTCAAATGAATCATCTTGACTTCCTATTCAGTATGGAGACTAAGCATCAGCTTAGCTAAATAATACACATAAAGTGCTTAGAAATCCTGGCATGCAGACAGTAGATGGGACACAACTGGTGGAGAAAGTGCAGCCTTAAGCAGCATTTTGCCAAGGAAACCTATAGAAGTTTAGTCTCAGACTCAAAAACCAAAGGCTGACATGGGCTCTGACGCTGTCACAGGGTAATTAATTAAAGAACTGCACTAGAAACAGCTAAGCCAGTCCAACTCCCTTCACCCCCTTTTGAGGTCTATGTGGCTGCAAGCAATGACTTTTACCCGCAGAAAACAGATGTAGTGAGCCAAATCGTGGCCCCTCCAAAGATATGTCAATGTTCTAATCCCTGGAACCTGTGAATGTTGCCTTATGTGACAAAAGTGAGATTCAGTAGAGGATCTTGAGAGTAGGGGATCATTCGGGTGGGCCCTCAGAACAATCACAAGTACACTAATTAGAAAAAGAAGTAGAGGAAGTTTGGGGACAGGCACACAGAGAAGAGCAGGAAGGGATGTGAACATGGCGGCAGAGATTGGAGTTATGCTGCCACAAATCAAGAACCTGGGACCACCAGAAACTGGAAGAGGCAAGGAATGGATTTTCCCCCAAAGCCTTCAGGGGGAGAATGTAGCCTTCCCGACATCTTAATTTTGGACTATGTCCTGAAGAACTGTGATAGAATAAATTTCTGTTGTTTTAAAACACCTAATTTGTGGTGATTTGTTACCACAGGAAATTAGAACAACAGAGTATGCCAAGAAGCACTCCACATTCAGAGTAAGGACTCCTCTTAATTATGGCATCTGTAAAACCTTAACCTTCCCCGTCAGCCCTACTAGCCTGATTGCTTTCTTCAAAGATATCTGCCCCAGCCCTATATAAGACCTGGCCATTTACACAAAGTCAGAAGTCAACCCTGACCTTCAAGAGAGAAGTCTGATTGGGAAATAGACTACGGGATGTTTCAGCCTCCATAAAGGTTCAAATCTTAGGCTCTTACAGAGAACCCAATTTTAAAAATGGCAAAAGCTTTAGTTAGTAATTTCATCAAAAAAGAGATGTGATGGCAGGTAAGAACATGCAAAGATGGTCGATATCATTAGTTATTAGGAAAATGCAAATTAACACTGGAATGAGACATCACTACACAACTATTAGAATACCTTCAAACAAACAAACAAAAACAGCCAATAATACCAAGTGCTGTCAGGGGTGCTGAGCAACTGGAACTCATACATTGCTAGTGGGAAGGCACGGCCACTTTGTGAAACAGTTTGCCAGTCTCTTATAGAACTAAGAATACACTTACCATGTTATGGTTATTAGCTACCATCAAGGAGGCTCTGAGCATTGGTAATCCCATGCACAATGAAATCTGACTGTTGCGATCCACATGATTTTCAGAAGTAGATTGTCAGGACTTTCATCCTGGTCTGTTTTCACTTGCAAGCTCTCCTAAAACCTATTCAGCATCTGTGGTAGTTGAGGGTATGTATCAACTTGGCTGGGCTTGGTTTTGAGTGGCTGAGCAGCTGGATGTAGTTATTCCCCATGATGAGACTGGTAATCAGCTCCATGGTGGAATCTACTGGAGCAGCTGAGTAGCTGCCTTAGGGATGTGATCTGCTTCCAGTATATAAGGAGAAGCTTTGGAAATGGTCTCAGCAGCTTTTTGGTACATTTGGATACTACATGCAGCTGAGTCTTTAATCAGCAGCCTTCCATGCCCTGCAGATCTTGGGACTTTTTCTGAACTTGAATTAGTGGTCTGCCACTTGATAATCTTGGGACTGTGCCTTTTCACTTGTCAACTTTAAGTTTGTCAGCCTCAGCAGGAAGCAACTACCTGATTTAAGAAAAGCCTCCTGTTCCAGTGGGCCAGGAGCAAGAGACAGAGCTGAAGTCCAAGATTGAAGGGCTTTCACCCAGTTCCTAGGGTTTGGCACTTTGAACTCAGACTTCTGGCCTCTTAAACTTTAAAAAATAAATCCCTATTTGTTAAAGCCACCCATTTGTAGTATTTTCTGTTAGAGTGGCAAGAAGTAACCAAAACAGCATTATAGCAACACACATGCCTCCACTGATAGACAGATTGTGGCTGTTTTTGAAGTGCATTGGCCAGGAATCTAACTTGGGTCTTCCTCATGGAAGATGAGAATTGTACCATTGAACTACCATTGCTCTCTATTCATTTACCATAAGACCTAGCAATCCCACTTCTATGCATTTTACTCAAAAGAAATGAAAACATATGACCACACAAAGACATGTACACGAATGTTTACTTGTGTGTGCTATTAATGATATTGTTTGATAATTTCCACATTCTATTGGATCACCTTTCTTTGGAATGGCTACAAATATGGATCTCTTCCAGTTGGTTGGCCAGGTAGCTGTCTTCCAAATTTCTTGGCATGGACAAGTAAGTGCCTCCAGCATGGCATCTGTTTGTTGGAACATCTCAATGGATATTCCGTCAATTTCTGGAGCCTTGTTTTTTGCCATTTCCTTCAGTGCAACTTTGACTTCTTCCTTCAATACCATCAGTTCTTGATCATATGCCACCTCCTGAAATGGATGAACATTGACCAATTCTTTTTGGTACAATGACTCTGTGTATTCCCTTCCATCTTCTCTTGATGTTTCCTATGTCATTCAATATTTTGCCCATAGAATCTTTCAATCTGCAACTCAAGGCTTGGATTTTTTCTTCAGTTCTTTCAGCTTGAGAAATGCTGAGCATGTTCTTCCCTTTTGGTTTTCTAATTCCAGGTCTTCGCACATTTCATTATAATAATTGACTTTGTCTTCTCTAGCTGTTCTTTAAGATCTTCTGTTCAGGTCTTTTATCTTGTCATTTCTTCCATTTGCTTTACCTATAATCCATTTAAGAACAAGTTTCAGAATCTCTTCCAGCATTAGTTTTGGTCTTTTCTTCCTTTCCTGTCTTTTTAATGACCTTTTGGTTTCTTCGTGGATGATGTTCTTGATGTCATCCCACAATTCATCTGGTTTTCAGACTGGTGTTCAATGTGTCAAATCTATTCTTTAGATGGTCTCTGAACTCAGGTGGCATATAATCAAGGTCATATTTTTGCCTTTGTGGAGTTGTTTTCATTTTCTTCAGCTTCAGCTTTTACTTGCATATGAGCAGTTGATAGTTTGCTGCACAGTCAGCTCCTTGCCTTGTTTTGGCTAAAGATGTTGAGCTTCTCCATTACCTCTTTCCACAGATATAGTCAATATGATTTCTGTGTATTCTATCTGCCACAGTCCATGTGTACAGGCACTGTTTAGGTTGTTGAAAAAAGATATTTGCAATGAATAAGTCATTGGTCTTACAAAATTCTATCATATGATCTCCAGCATCATTTCTATCACCAAGGCCATATTTTCCAACTACTGGTGATTCTTCATTTCCAACTTTTGCATTCCAATCACCAGTGATAATCAAGATGTCTTGATTACATGTTTGATCAATTTCAGACTGCAGAAGTTGGTAAAAATCTTCAATTTCCTTATCTTTGGTGTCGGTGGTTGGTGCATAAATTTGAATAATAGTAGTATTAACTGGTCTTCCTTGTAGGTCTATGGATATTATCCTATGACTAACAAATCCTATTTTATCACTGATAGATTGTCCCTCAAGTTAGAAGGCACTCAAAATATGACTGCAGAAGAGCTGCCTCCTCCAAGTAGACCCTAATGATGTGGATGGAGTAAAGCTTTTGGGACCTCCGTTGGCTGATGTGGGACAACTCAAAATGAGAAGAAACAGTTGGAAATATCCTTTAATAATCAGAAAAATGGAAAGTACAAAGTATGAATCTAGGAAAATTGGAAGTGGTCAAAAATGAAATGGAATGCATAAAATACATATAGATCAATATTCTAGACATTAGTGAGCTGAAATGGACTGGTTTGGGCCATTTTGAATCAGACAACCATATGATCTACTGTGCCAGGAGAGACAAATTAAGAGGAATGGCGTGGCATTCATCGTCACAAAGACTGTTTCAAGGTCTATCCTGAGCTTTATTCAAAATAGCCCTAAAATGGAAAGGGCCCAAATGTCCATCAGCTAATGACTGAATAAACAAATTGTAGTTGATTCACAATGGAATGCCACTTAGCAATAGAACTGTTGATATGAGCAATTTCAAAAGTGTTATGCCAAATGAAAGAAGTCAGACACAAAAGGCTACACACTGTATTATTCCATATATCTGATATTCTAGAAAAGGTAGAAACATAGGCACAAGAACAGACCAGCAGCTACTAGGGTTTGGGCACAGGGGTGGGAATTGACTACAAAGGAGTATGAGGGGACTTTTTGGGGTGGTGGAAATATTCTATATCTTGATTGTAGTAGTTTATAAGACTGTATATGTTTGTCAAAACTCAACAAATTATGCTTCTAAAAGGAACATTTTCTTCTGAATGTACATTATATCTCCAAATCTGACTTTAAAAAACAGCACTCTAGAAGAACTTCCAGAAAATTGAAACTTCAATATAGATACATTTTTTCTATAATCACGAAGGGAAGTAGAAATGATCTAAGATAAATTTTAATAAGAGAATTCTTAAATTATAAAATGGCCCAAATGCTGTGAAGTCCTAATAAAAATTTTAAAATTTATTATTTAATACATGATCTGAGAGTGCTGAAGAAACGTTGTGTTCACAAAAGCTGGCACAGATTGAATAATAGAAAGTGATGTAAAATTAACTTTAATTTCCTTTTCCTTAAGCTTGTGTTTAGATGTCCCATTTATTTAAAAAAAAAAAAATGTCATCTTCTGGACTGGGCTATTATTATTGCTTCACCCATCTCTCTAACAGATTTATACCAGAAAAAAAATCAACATCTTTTCTATGTTTATACCTTTAAACTAGGGGAATCAAATTGAAAATAACAGTTTGAATTTTAAGTGTGACAGAGTCCTAGGATGCTTGACTGAGCTCCAAGGAAACTGAGGAACTAGGACTTCAAGTCACAATTGGGGATGTAGATGTATTAACTAAGCCGAACACCCAACATGCAGTGAATGGGGATCTTGGGCCCTGGGAAAGTCTCATACTGTTAATAAACCAAAACTAAACCCACTGCCATGGAGTTGATTCAGACTGATAGCAACACTTTAAGATAGAGTAGAATTGCCCCATAGAGTTTCCAAGGCAGTAAGTCTTAACAGAAGCAGACTGTCTCCTGTTTCTTCCCCAGAGCAGCTTGTGTGTTCAAACTGACGATCTTTTGGTTAACAACTGAATGCTTTAACCACTATGCCACCAGAGCTCCTTACTGTTAATAAAGGTGGAAGATATTTCTTGATGTTTTCACAGTGACTTGAACTTGGAGACTAGAATTTTAAAAGTAAGGAAGGGTTTAGTTTGTAAGATAATATCTTTCTCTACAGAATTTCCCCCCTTTTTTGAGAAAAGAAATTAATAAAATGTGTTCAAAGTTTAGATACTGTGTATATTTTAGCTCAGAATGAATTATAGAAACAACCAGTTCAAGAGGCCATATCTTCTCTCCCTTCCAAGACTTTATTAGAATTATAGTAAAGGGATAAAAGTAGGTATAAATTCAAGACAATGAACAACACAGTAGGAGAGGCATTAGCAAAAACAAAAGAAAACAGTGATCTCAACACATTTTAGATAGTAGACAGAAGCTTATTGGCAGATGAGCAGAACTGGGGAAGCCCCAGTCTCAACTACATGCTGAGGGGACTTCATCAGAGGATATGCTCAGCAAATGCTCACAGAGTCTCAAGCTATTAATGGCAGATACAGTGAGGGATAGAAGTGAAAAGTAGCACTGTATATTGAAGAAGTAAATGAAGATCCAAATATATTTATATATGGGATAGACAAACTATGTGTCATTCCTATCCTTACTCATACTCCATGTGAAAACACAGATATTTACTTCCAGGCAAAAGATAGTAGAATTCTTCTTGATTTCTTTAGAATATAACTACCTTGTACCCTAAAGTAAACCCTCCTTTAGGCAGCCCTTGACATAGTATTAAATTCCTACACTTTATTCTGAAATAAAGGGCAACAATCAACAATCTCACCTGCAAGTATAGAGCTAATAGTCAAACTTTTTATTCTCTAATTAAAAAAAAAAAGGAAACCTGCAAACAGCCATCCACCACCAGATGTCTGAAGGACACCTGCAAACATTAAGAAAATATAATGGCGGAATTAAAAAAAGATCATTCAGGAAATAGAAGATAAGTTTAAAAATCCCTCTAATTGGTATCCTTGAGAGATCCTTTTCTTTATTCATGATTATGGGGTTTATTAGGGAAGTAATAGTTTATAATTCAGCCTTAGGAACGTGCTCAGGGTACAGTTAATAACACACATAAAGCACTTGGGCTGCTTGGCTTGGCTTTCAGGGCTAGCTTTATTTTAAGGCTGGGCCCCAAAGAGGCAGGTGCAGAGTGGTTAGGAACAACTAAGGGAGGAGCTCTTGTGCATAGTGCCTAAGGCACTTGACTGCTAACCAGAAGCTGGCAGTTCAAACCCACCAGCTATTCCTCGGAAAGCAGGTGGGGCAATCTACTTCCATAGCGATACTGCCTCAGAAACCAAAGGAGGAGTTGCTGAGTTGGATTTTTTTTTTTTTTTTTATTAGGATTTGGGTGAAGATTTACAGAGTAAATTCACTTTTCATACAACAGTTCA
>NW_006921597.1:9897492-9906539 GCF_000298275.1 Orycteropus afer afer
AGCCAAGGGTGGTTCAGGCTCTTCTTGGTGGTTTTTTATCGTTGGCCCGTTGCTGGAGATGGAGGAAGTGGCTCTCGCCCAGTAAGTGAAGTCCCAGGAGTTGTAGGTGTGGTTGTGTCTTATGCGGACTGTTATTGTCTCCCACTGCTGAGTTGGATTTGATTCAACAACAGTGTGTGCATAAGGGAGGAGAACTTGTCTGTCAGTTTGTCATCCTGTGGTGGCTTATGTGTTGCTATGAGGCTAGAGGCTATGCCACTGGTGCTGCAAAATGCCAGCAGAGTTACCTATGGTGGACAGGTTTCAGCAGACTTCCAGGCTGAGACAGACTCAGAAGAAGGAAGAGGCCATCCACTTCTCAAAAAATTGGCCAGCAAAAACCATATGAATAGCAGTGAAACACCGTCTGATATATTACTGGAAAACTTTATGAACAGCCCTGAAACATTGTCTGATACAGTGCCCAAAGATGAGCCCATCAGGTTGGAAGGTATGCAAAATATGACTGAAGAGCTGACTCCTCAGATCGGAGACCACCTTAAGGACATGGATGGAGTAAAGCTTTCGGGACCCCCACTGGCTGATGTGACATGACTCAAAATTAGTAGAAACAGATGCAAACATCCATTAATAATCAAAACATGAATGTACGAAGTATGAATCTAGGAAAATTGGAAGTTGTAAAAAATGAAATGGAATGCATGAAGAGCAACATCTTAGGCATTAGTGAACTGAAATGGACTGTTTTTGGCCATTTTGAATCAGACAAACATATAATCTACTATGCCAGGAATGACAAATTAAAGAGGAATGACATGGTATTCATAGTCACAAAAACTGTTTCAAGATCTGTCCTGAAGTACAACGCTGTCAGTGATAGAATAATGTCCATATACCTGCAAGGAAAGCCTGTTAATACTACTATTATTCAAATCTATGCACCAACCTCGAAAGCCAAAGATGAGGAAATTGAAGATTTCTACCAACTTCTGCAGTCTGACATTGACTGAACATGTAATCAAGATATTCTGATTATCACTGATTAGTGGAATGTGAAAGTTGGAAACAAAGAAGAGTTACCAGTAGTTGGAAAGTATGGCCATGTTGATAGAAATAATGCTGGAGATAGCATAATAGAATTTTGTAAGACCAATGACTTATTCATTGCAAATACCTTTTTTCAACAACATAAATGATGACTATATACATAGATTTCACCAGATGGAGTACACAAGAATGAGATTGACTACATCTGTGGCAAGAAGTGATGGAGAAGTTCAATATCTTTAGCCAAAACAAGGCTAGGAGCTGACTGTGGAACAGACCATCAGCTGCTCATATGCAAGTTAAAGTTGAAGTTGAAGACAATTAAAACAAGTAATGAGAGCCAAAATATGACCTTGATAATATCCCTTCTGAATTTAGAGACCATCTAATGAATAGATATGAACACCAATGAGCAAAAACCAGAGGAATTGTTGACATCAAGAATATCTTCATGAAGAATGCAAGAGGTCATTAAAAAGACAAGAAAGGAAGTAAAAGGCCAAAATGGATGTCAGAAGAGACTCTGAAACTTGCCCTTGAGCAAGTTGAGAGCAGCTAAAGCAAATGGAAGATATGACAAGATAAAAGAGCTGAACAGTAGATTTCAAAGAGCAGCTCAAGAAGACAAAGTCAATTATTATAATGAAATGTACAAAGACCTGGAGTTAGATAACCAAAAGGGAAGAACATGTTTAGAATTTCTCAAGCTGAAAGGATTGAGGAAAAAATTTAAGCCACAAGTTGCAATATTGAAAGATACTATGAGCAAAATATTGAATGATGCAATAAACATCAAAAGAAGATGGAAGGAGTACACAGAGACACTGTACCAAAAAGAATTGGCCAATATTCATCCATTTCAGGAGATGGCATATGATCAAGAACCAATGGTATTGAAAGAAAAAGTCAAAGCTTCACTGAAGGAATTGCTGAAGAACAAGGCGCCAGGAATTGATGGAATACCCAGTGAGATATTTCAACAAATGAATGCCACGCAGGAGGCACTCAGTTGGCTATGCCAAGAGATTTGGAAGACAGCTACCTGGCCAACTGCCTGGAAGAGATCCATATTTGTAGCCATTCCAAAGAAATGTGATCCCACAGAATGTGGAAATTATTGAACAATATAATTAATACTATATGCAAGTAAAATCTTACTGAAGATAATTCCAAAATGGTTACAGCAGTATATCGACAGAGAACTTCCAGAAATGCAAGCTGGATTCAGAAGAGGATGTGGAATGAGGGATAACATTGCTGGTGTTAGATAGATCTTGGCTCAAAGCAAAGAATGTCAGAAAGATGTTTACTTATTGTGATAGTTGGAGTTGTGTGTCAATTTGACTGGACCACAATTCTGAGTGGTTTAAACAGTTGTGATATGGTTATTCCCATGATGAGATCGGATGTGTATGTTATGCACAGCCAATCCATTGAAAGGGAGTTTCCCTAGGGGTGTGACCTGCTTCCAATATATATAAGAGCATCCTGAGAAAATGAGACACTCTTCTGTGGATTTGGATCCTGTTGTGCTGTCTACAACTATCTTTGAGTGAAAAATCCACTTTTCAGCCTGGTGATCTTGGATTTGTTATTTATCAGAGTCCACAGCAGAATTAGTGTCAGTTCAGAGCCAGTGTCCAGTAATCCCCTAAAACTCTGATTATTTCCTTTTCTCCAATGAACAGTCACTCTTGTAAAAGGCCTAAGATTCCTTTGGGGAAGGCTGGGAGAAAGATTGACATTATACATTTTTCACAATGTAATGTGGTCCTTGACAACAGAAAGCACTGAAACAGGTTCAGGCTGCCATGCAAGCTGCTTTGCCACTAGGGCCATAAGATCCGGCTGATCCAATGGTGCTTGAGTGTCCATAGCAGATAGAGATGCTGTTTGAAGTCTTTGGCAGGTGCCTACTGGTGAACCACAATGCAGACCCTTGGGATTTAGGACAAAGCCCTGCCATCCTCTGCAGATAACTACTCTTCTTTTGAGAAACAGCTTTTGGCTTGTTATTGGGTGTTAGTAGAGGCCGAATGCCTAACCATGGACTACCAAGTCACCATGATGCCTGAGCTGCCCATCATGAACTGGATATTGTGTGACCCACAGAGTCATAAAGTTGGACATGCACAGCAGCACTCCATCATTAAATGGAATTGGTATATCAGAGATTGGGCTTGAGCAGGACCTGAAGGGACAAGTAAGTTGCATGAGGAAGTAGCCCAAATGCCTATGGTCTCCAGTCCAGTCACATTACCTACCCTCTCCCAGTCTGTACTTATGGTCTCATGAGGAGTTCCTTATGATCAGTTGACTGAGGAAGAGAAAATTCATGCCTGGTTTGCAGATGGTTCTGCATGATATGCAAGCACCATTCAAAAGTGGACAGCAGTGGTACTGCGGCCCCTTTCTGGGACTTCCTTGAAGGACAGTGGTGAAGGGAAATCCTCCTAATGGGCAGAAATTCGAGCTGTGCATTGGGCTGTTCACTTTGCATGAAACTAGAACTGGCCAGATGTATGACTGCATATGGATTCATGGGCTGTGGCCAATGGCTTGGTTGGATGGTCTGGGACTTGGAAGGAGCATGATTGGAAAATTGGTGACAAGGATGTATGGGGAAGAGATATGCAGATAGATGTCTCTGAATGGGCCAGAGGAGTAAAGCTATTTGTGTCTCATGTGAATGCCCACCAAAAAGTGACCTCAACAGAGGAGGACTTGAACAATCAGGTTGATAGGATGACACATTCAGTGGAAACCACTCATCCTTTTCACCTAGCTACTCCTGTCATTGCCCAATGGTCTCAAGAACAAAGTGACCATTGTGGCAGGGATGGGTTATGCATAGGCTCAGCAACATGGACTTCCACTTACCAATGCTGATTTGGCTACCACCACTGCTGAGTGCCCAATCTTCCAGCAGCAGAGACCAACACTAAGTCTGCAATATGGAACCATTCCTTGGGGTGATCAGCCTGGTGGCAAGTTGGTTACATTGGACTTCTTCTATCATGAAAAGGACAGTGTTTTGTTCTTACTGAAATAAATACTTATTCTGGGTATGGATTTGCCTTCCCTTCACACAATGCTTCTGCCAAAACTACCATCTATGGACTTACAGAATGCATTATCCACCATCATGGTATCCCATACAGCATTTCTTCAGATCAAGGGACTCACTTCACAGTAAATGAAGTGTGGCAATAGGCCTATGTTCATGGAATTCACTGCTCTTACCATGTTTCTCATCATCCTGAAGCAGCTGGCTTGATAGAATGATGGAACGGCCTACTAAAAACATAATTATGGTGCCAGCTAAGTGGCAATACCTTGAAGGGTTGGGGCAATGTTCTCCAGGAGACTGTATATACTCTAAACCAGCAACCAATAAATGGGGCTATTTATCCAATAGCCAGGATTCACAGGTCCAGGAACCAAAGGGTGGAAACAAGAGTGGTACCATTCACTATTACCCCTAGTGACCCACTCAAAAAATTTTTGCTTCCTGTTCCTGCTGCCCTATGCTCTGAAGGTCTGGATATCTTAATCCCAAAAGGAGGAACACTCCCACCTGGAGACACAATACTGATTGCATTGAACTGGAAGTTACGAATGCCACCTGGCCATTTTGGCTCCTTCATGCCTCTGGATCAATAGACAAAAAGGGTGTTACTGTACTATCTGGTGTGATAGATCCTGATTATCAAGGGGAAATCGAATTGACAGTACATAATGGAGGTAAAGAAGAATATGTCTGGAAGAGAGGAGATTCTTTAGGACGGACGTCTCTAAGTACTACCACCATGCCCAGTGATTAACATCAATGGAAAACTACAGCAACCCAATTTTGATATGACTACTAACCACTCCTCGGAAGGAAGGTTGGGCAATCCTACTTCTGTAGTGATACTGCCTCGGAAACCCAAGGAGGGGTTGCTATGAGTCAGGGCCGACTCAACGGCACATAACAACAACAACAACAACTAATGGCCCACACCCTCCAGGAATGAAGATTTGGGTCACCCCACCAGGCAAAGAACCACGACCAGCTGAGGTGCTTACTGAGGGCAAGGAAAATATGGAATGGGTGGTGGAAGAAGGTAGTTTTGAATATCAGCTATGACCACATGACCAGTTGCAGAAATGAGGACTATAATTGTTATGTTTCTTCACTATATATGTGCATCAAATATTTTTGTTTCCTTCTGTTATGAACTATGAAACGTAAACAGTGTTAATGCATTTTGGTTGTACGTGTGTTAGTGTATCATGTTAGGCACAAAAATGACTTTATAATTGTCCTTATTTAAAGATTATACATGGTTAAGGAGATGTGTACAACTGCCAAGTTGACAAGGGGTGGACTATGATAGCTGGAGTTGTGGGTCATCTTGGCTGGACCACAATTCTGTGTGGTTTAAGCCGTTGTGATGTGGTTATTCCCATGATGAGACTGAATGTATACTTTGAATAGCCAATCCATTGAAAAGAAGTTTCCCTAGGAGTGTGGCCTGCTTCCAATATATATATGGATGTCCTGGGAAAATGAGACACTCTTTTGTGGATCTGGATCCTGTTGTGCTGCCTACAACTGTCCATGAGTGAACAATCCACCTTTCAGCCTGGTGACCTTAGATTCATCATTCGTTGGAGTCAACAGCCAGTATACTGCCTGCCAACCTTGAGCTTATCAGCGCCTGCAGCTGTGTGAGTCAGGAAAAGCCTCCAGCTTGACGTCTGATCCAAGAACTTGGGACTTGCCAGCCTCTATAAGTGTGTGAGCCATTTTCCTATGATAAATTTCTCTTTCTCTATGTATAAGCCTTACTGTTTTGCTTCTCTAGAGAACCCAGCCTAACACACTTATGTTTTATTGACTATCAAAAGCATTTGATTGTGTGGATCATAACAAATTATGGATAACATTGAGAAAAATGAGAATTTCAGAACACTTCAGTGTACTCATGAGGAACCTGTGCATAGATCAAGAGGGTGTCATTCAAACAGAGCAAGGGAATACTGCATGGTTTAAAATCAAGAAGGAAGTGCATCAATGTTGAAGCCTTTCACCATACTTACTCAATTTGTATGCTGAACAAATAATCTGAGAAGCTGGATTATATGAAGAAGAATGTGGCATCAGGATTGGAAGAAGGCTCATTAACAACCTGTGGTATGCTGATGACACAACTCTGCTTGCTGAAAGTGAGTATGACTTGAAGCATTTACTGATGAAGATTGAAGACTACAGTCTGCAGCATGGATTACACCTCAAAATAAAGAAAACAAAAATCCTCACAACTGGACCAATAAGCAGCATTACAATAAATGGAGAAAAGATTGAAGTTGTCAAAGACTTCATATTACTTGCTTCTACAATCAACATCTATGGAAGCAGCAGGCAAGACATCTGACAATGTATTGCATTGGATAAATCTGCTACAAAAGACCTCTTTCAAGTGCTAAAGATGCCTCCTTGAAGACTCAGGTGCTCCTGACACAAGCCACAGTATTTTTAATTGTCTCGTGCACATGAAAGCTAGACAATGAATAAGGAAGACTGAAGAAGAGTCGATGTTTTTGAGTTGTAGTGTTGGCAAAGAATGCTGAGAGTACCACGGACTACTAAAAGAACTAACAAATCTGTCGTGGAAGAAGTGCAGTCAGAATGCTCCTTGGAAGCGAGAATGGCCAGCCTTCATCTCACCTACTTTGGTCATGTTGTAAGAAGGAAACATTTCCTGGAGAAGGATATCATGCTTGGTAAAGTTGAGGGTCAATAAAAAAGGGAAAGGTCCTCAACAAGGTGGATTGGCACAGTGGCTGCAATGACAGGCTAATGTATAGCAAGGATCAGGAGGATGGCACAAGACTTGGCAGTGTTTTGTTCTGTTGTACATAAGGTCTCTATGAGTCGGAGACAACTTGACAGCACCTAACAACAACAACATCAACTGTGTTTCTCACAGCCTGGATTTTTCTGATTAAATCTCCATTGTGGTCCTTTGTCACTCATATTTTCTGTAAATTTGTAAGTAGATCTAGAAGATTGATTAGATTTTGATATGAATTTTTGGCCAGTCTGCTTCACAGGCTTCATGGTACACAGGTGTACTTCCATCAAGAGGCTCATAACATCTAGTTTTTTCTCTTTTTACAAGTCTCTGTTTCTTTTGCAGTTGTTGATTATGGCCTAGATCCCTTAATTCATTAGCAATTGCAGTTTGGGTTATCCTAATTCTCTCATTCCATTTTCCTTTATTGTCTGGAACAATTCAATAAGGGTATAAACTTCCTGTCATCAGCTATTTATATACTTGGGATGCAGCTTATATAGGAAAGACAGGATAAATTGTCGTTTTCTTCCTTTATTTCTCAATTTCCAGTAAGGCATTGATTCTCTAACATCCTCCAAATGTGACTAATCAGGTTTCTTCTTTTTTTCTTTTAATGTGTTTTTATGTGTTTATAAAATCATGGATTTAGAGTAGCTGGTATGTTTTAATCAGTTGCAGCTATTCTCCTTATTAATGCCTAAATTGTCCCATCCTTGGATAATGAGTTTTTTCAGGTTGGCTTCCAGGACGTTTTGGTATGATCCCACTAGTGTTTCATAATATGCTTCCTTTCTGATATGACAAGATGTTCCAGGATCACATTATACATTTCCTTCCTCAGATCTGTCTTCAATCATTTCTCCAAAGTTCTCTAGGCCTTTCTAGTGGGCTGTGGGTTCACAGACCACAATCTAGGTTTAGGGGTTCTCGTTGCTACTAGATTAGTCATTGTTCCTAAATCTTTTCAGTGTAAAGAGCAAGGAAATAATTTTTTTGTCATATTTTAGGATAAATCATTATTTCCAAACCAAAGTCAAGGTTATAGGGTTTTTACTTACGCTTTTTGACTTTACATTTCTTTCCTTTCTGCTATGCTGAAAGCATTGGTTCTTACTGACTCTAATATAATTAATCATCTATTTGTCCTTTTCTACATAAAAACACAATACAATCTTTAGAATAACATAACCAATACCACCATGAAAAATGATTATTGAAAGCTATTTAAGGTTTTTTGTTTGTTTGTTTCTCTTCGTCTTAAGGCAATTTTCTTCGTCTTAAGTTATACACCCCTAGGGATATATAGTCATATTTATTGTATTTTAAAATTACTTGGCATTGTTTCTCTCTTTGTGGTAATGTCACCTATTAAATTTATAGTTAGGCTCATTTATTTCATTTTGCTTTGAACTTTTAAGAAGACCTTTCTAATTTAATTTTGTTTTAGAATTATGTAGACTATTGACATTGTTTAAAAGCCATACTTACAGAATGAAATATATTTAAAGAATTGGCTTATATCCCTATCATCTCTAGTCTATTTCTTCCCTCTCCTATATTTGTCCTTGCTTTTATACAGTAAAATCTATGAAGGCAAGACCTGTACAGAGGGGGATAGAAAAGTATTAGGGCTGCACCCTGTGAAAGGTGGAAAACTTGTGAGACCTGGAAAAGCAAGACAGTCCCCTCGAGTTTCAACTCTCGGAGGTTTCACTGTATATATAAACAAGTACACAAACAAGTACGTGTGTGTATATTTATATCCCTTTCTTAGATAAGTGGTGGAATACTGTATGCACTTCTCTCCATGCTGCATTTTTTTTGTCTAATATATCCTGGAAATCACTCCATAGTAACATATAGAAATATTCACATTCCTTTTTTAAGTATTTAACTCTAATAATACACAATTGAAAGACAACAATAAATTGCAAATAATTAAACTCTGCATTTGATCCATTTTGAGATATATATATATATATATTTATATAGCATAGTGGCTAAGACACTTGCCTGCTAACCAGATGGCTGGCGGTTCAAACCTACCAGAGCCACTCTTCGGAAGGAAGGTTGGGCAATCCTACTTCCGTAGTGATACTGCCTCGGAAACCCAAGGAGGGGTCGCTATGAGTCGGGTTTGACTTGACGGCACATAAC
>NW_006921597.1:9906825-9939293 GCF_000298275.1 Orycteropus afer afer
TAAGGCACTTGACTGCTAACCAGAAGTCTGGCGGTTCAAACCCACCAGCCACTCCTCGGAAGGAAGATGGGACAATCTACTTCCGTAGTGATACTGCCTTGGAAACCCAAGAAGGGGTCGCTATGAGTCGGGGCCGACGCGATGGCACATAACAACAACGACAACATTACAGCAAAAACTGAAAGCCAGAACTTGACAGAACTGGCTTGCTTTTCTAGGTCTTGCAAGTTTTTGCCTTTTATAGAGTGCAGTGTTACCATTTTTTTATCATTCATTTTAATGGAAAATATTTGCATTTCCTTCCCTGACATTTTGCACAGATTTCTGCTTTCACAGGTTTTACTGTACTACCAAAAGTTTTCTTGTTCCTCTTTGTAATCCATCCCTCCATCTATCCCTGTTCCCAGACAACCTCTAATCTGCTTTCTTTGACTGTAGATTGCATTTCCTAGAATTTTGAGTAAGGGGAATTATACAGTATGTTCTCTTTCCTCTGTAGGAGCTCTGGTGGCATAGTGCCTAAGGCATTTGACTGCTAACCAGAAGGCTAGTGGTTCAAACCCACCAGCCACTCCTCAGAAGGAAGGTTGAACAATGTGCTTCCATACTGATAATGCCTTCGAAACCCAAGGAGGGGCTATGAGGTGGGTTTGACTCGATGGCAGTGAGTTTGGTTTTTGGTTTTTCCTCTCTGGTTTCTCTCACTGAGCACAGTGCTTTAAGATTCATTCATGTTGTTTCATGCATCAGTAGTTTGTTCTTTTTTATTACTGAATGATATTCTATTGAATGAATATACCACAATTATTTAACCCTTCAACTACTGATGGAAATTAGGGTTGTTTCCAGTTTTTAGTTATTACACATAATAAACATTCATGTGCAAGTATTTGTGTACACACATGCCAACAGTTTCTTAAAAAGTTACCATCATATGACCCAATCATTCCACTCCTTGGCAAGTGCTCACTTATTTTTATAGCTGAACAATACTCTGCAGTGTAGACGTACCATAGTTTATACAAGTTCTCTATTGATGGACATTTAAATTACTTTTTAAACTGCACAACTAGAAGAATGTAATCAATGTCACTGAATTGTACATGTAAAAGCTTGTATTGGTGTATGTTTTTTTGTGTATATTCTCAACAACTAAAAAAATGAAATAAATTATTAAAAATAAATAAATTGTTTTTAGTTTTTACTATTACAAATAGTTCTACAATGTATACTCTTGTATACAATGTATAATGCCTATTTCTTTCAGTATTTTTGCCAGAATATAGTTAGGACATAGTCATAGAAGCAGGATATTTCACCCAAATTTTCCTGAGAGAATAGCAGTATAGGAGAAGCTTCTATCTTTTAGTTCGGTGCATTCTGTGGTGATTGGATTTTGGAGATTTACCAGAGCTGAATCCAAAAGTCAACCAAAAATATCTGAAACTGCAGTCAATTCCCTCCTACCCTAATAATGACAAGAGCAAGAAGAATTGCACTTTAAATAAAAAGACCTTACAGGTTAAAATAAAAGGTTGGAAAAAGATATACTATGCCAACTCAAATGCTAAGAAATATTATGTGGCCATGTTAATATCAAACAAGGAAGAATTTAAAGACAAGAATTATTGTCAACGATAAAGAAAACTATACCTATACTTAACTTATCGACTATCTCATTATCTGACATTTTGCATTTATGATAATAGTAAAAAATCTACTCTTCCAATTATTTTGCACATTAACATCATACATTTGGAAATAACAAACACCGAGGTGTGAGGCAAGTGTAATCCTGTTTTGGTTACCTAGTGCCGCTCTGACAGGAATATATCTCTGGGAGGGTGGAAGTCCAAGTTCAAAGTACCAGACTGTAGGGGCTGTGTGAAAGTCCCTCGACCTTGGGCTTCAGCTCTGCCTCTTGCTTCTGGCCCACTGAAGCTAGAGGCATCTCTTCACTCAGGCAGCTACTGGCTGCTGAGGCTAACAAGCCTAAGGTCAACAAATAAAATGGCAGAGTCCCGATGTTACCAAACCAAACGGAAGGCCATTGATTCAAGTCTATTGAAAGTCCCAGGATCGGCAGAACATGGCAGGCTGCTGAATAATGACACAGCTACATGCAGGGTTCAAGCGTGCCATAAGCTAGAGATCATTCCCAAAGCTGTTTCTTATATACGGGAAGCAGATCACATCCCTAAAGCAGCTATTCAGCTGTTTGTGTTAGATCCCACCATGGAGCTGATTGCCAGTCACATCATGGGGAATAACTACCACCAGCTGCCCAGCAACTCAACCAGGGCCAGACAAGTTGACACACAAACTTAACCACCACAAATACTGTCTATAATGGTTATGGTTATGTATTAACCTTGTCTGGTTCATGATTCTCAATGGTTTGGCAGTTACGCAATGACGTAATTTGGCAGTTAAGTAATGATGTAGCTATCCTCCATTTTGTGATCTGATATGGTCATCCTCCGTTTTCCCATAAACATTGATTTTTGCATAATGACATGGTTTTTGGAACTTAACCATGTTGATAAGGGAAGAATGGCTGAATATGATAACGATAAGATATCCATTCATCAAGAAGACACAACAATACTAAATATGCCTGCACCTAAATCATTTGCTACATTTCCATCTGTGATTGAGTATTGCTATATTTTTAAAAATCTTGTTACATTGGTCTATTCCTAAGTAGATACCAGGCAGCTTTCATTATGGCTTATTGAGGTTTTATAATATGCATCTGTCTTAGTTACCTAGTGTTGTTCTAACAGAAATAACACAAGTGGATGGAATTAACAAACAGAAATTTATTCTCTTACAGTTTAGGAGGCTAGAAGCCTTCAGGGTGCCAGCTCTAAGGGAAAGCTCTTTTCTTTGTTGCCTCTAGGGGAAGGTCTGGGTCCAGCGTTCCTTGGAGATCTCCACGTGTCTTGGCATCAATCTTCTCCTGGGTCTAGGAGTTTCTTAGTAGTCCAAAGTCCAAAGTATTCCTGGCTCTTCTTTCTTAGTAGTAACAGGTCCCTCCTCTGCTTGCCTCTTTCTCCTTTTATCCTTTGTAAGATAAAAGGTAATGCAGGTCACACCCCAGGGAACTCCCCTTACATTGGAGCAGGGTTGCCACCTGAGTAAGGGTGTTGCATATCACCCTAATCCTCTTACAACTGATTGGCTGATCACATCAGATCACATCATGGGAGGATGATCATCGTTACATAATTGCCAAGTTTTATGATTACATAACTATCAAACCACTGAGAATCAAAGCCTAGCCCAGTTAACACATATATTTTGGGGGGACACAATTTAATCCATGACTGCTTTAATATACAATAAGTCTAGAACCCCAACCCTGGCTTCACTACTCTTCCTTCCTTGGCGATTCTTGCTTGATTTTCCCTCCAAGTGGACTTTATAACTAACATCTAGCTGCATTACATTAAATTTATAAATTAAGAAGATAAGATTTTTATGATGTTATCTTTTTGAAAATATTCAAAAACATATTTTTCCATTTATGCAAATCTATTTTGTTCCTTTTTTCTTTTTTATTGCTGTAAAAATATATAATACAGCATTTGTAATTCAACATTCTTCATGTATATGTTTATTTATTTTTAACTTTTAGAATAAAGGTATAGACAAAATACTTAATAATGGTTACACAACAGAATGTTATCACCCTTGATAATGTAAAAGAATCAATACAGCTGAATGTCATTAGGAGAGAGAAGGGGAAAACCAAAAACTGAACTCACTGTTACCAAGTCAATTCTGACTCATAGAGACTTCAATTGAGTTTCCAAGGCTATAACTCTTTATGAAAACAGATTGCTTCATCATTCTTCCACAGAGCAGCTAGTGGGTTTGAACCACTGACCTCTTGCTTAGCAGCCAAATGCCTTAACCACTATATCACCAGCAAATCTTAGAGAAGGTGAGGAGAGGTGGAAAAAAATGTGTTGGCCTTATATATCCTCATCTTACAAAGAAAAAACTCAGAGTTGACAAAACAAGAAAGAGAGGTTGAAGTATTTTTACTGAAGTTATTTTAAAAACTAATAAAGAAATTTAAAAAAACACTTATGTTACTAAGTTGTGGAAAGAAGGGATAGGGAGGTATATAGATCTGAAACATTGTCCATCTTAATGGTTGTTGTTGTTGTTGTTAGGTGCTATCAAGTCATCTCCGACCCTACATACAGTAGAACAAAACACTGCCTGGTCCTGTGCCAGCTCCATGATCCTTGCTGTACCTGAGCCCATCATTGTAGCCACTGTGTCAATCCATCTTGTTGAGGGCCTTCCCCTTTTTCACTGACCCTCCACTTTACCAAACATGACATCCTTCTCCAGGGAATGGTCCCTTCTTACAACATGACCAAAGTAGGTGAGACGAAGTCTGGCCATTCTCGCTTCCAAGAAGCATACTGGCTGCCCTTCCTCCAGGGCAGATTTGTTAGTTCTTTTAGCAGCCCATGGTACTTTCAGCATTCTTTGCTAACACCACAACTCAAAAACATCAACATTTCTTTGATCTTCCTATGCATTGCCCAGCTCTCACATGCATATGAGGTGATTGAATATACCATGGCTTGTGTCAGGTGCACCTTAGTGTTCAAGGAGATATCTTGGCTCTTCATTACTTAAAAGAGGTCTTTTGCAGCAGGTTTACCCAATGCTATATGTTGGTATAGTGCCTAAGGCATTTGACTGCTAACCAGAAGTCTGGCAGTTCAAACCCACCAGCCATTCCTCGGAAAGAAGGTTGGTTAATCTATTTCCCTAGTGATACTGCCTCGGAAACCGAAGGGGGTAGCTATGAGTCAGATCTGACTCCACAGCAGTGAGTTTGGTTTGGTTTTGGTATATTCTGAACAATATCTTGATTGCTGCTTCCATTGGTGTTGCTTGTATAACCAAGTAATATGAAGTCTTTGACAACTTCAATCTTTTCTCCATTTATTGTGATGCTGCTTATTGGTCAAGTTGTGAGGATTTTTGTTTTCTTTATTTTGAGATGTAATCCATGCTGCAGACTGTAGTCTTCAATTTTCATCAGTAAGTGCTTCAAGACATCCTCACTTTCAGCAAGCAAAGTTGTGCTGTCCGCATATCGCAGGTTGTTAATGAACTTTCCTCCAATCCTGATACCACGTTCTTCTTCATATATCCAGCTTCTCAGATTATTTAGTCAGCATACAGATTGAATAAATGTGGTGAAATGATACAGCCCTGATGCACTCCCTTCCTGATTTTAAACCATGCAGTGTCCCCTTGTTCTGTTTGAACGACAGCCTCCTAGTCTATGTTCTGGCTCCTAATGAACACAATTAAGTGTTCTGGAAATCCCATTCTTCTCGGTGTTATCCATAATTTTTTATAATCCACACAATCAAATGCTTTTGCATAGTCACTAAAACACAAGTAAACATCTTTCTGGTATTCTTTGCTTTCAGCCAAGATCCATCTGACATCAGTAATGATATCCCTCATTCCATGTCCTCTTCTGAATCCAGCTTGCATTTCTGGAATTTCTCTGTCAGTATACTCCTGCAACTGTTTTTGAATTATCTTCAGTAATATTTTACTTGCATGTGATATTAAAGTTATTATTCAATAATTTCCACATTCTGTGGGATCACCTTTTTTTGGAATGGGTACAAATATGGACCTCTTCCAGTCAGTTGGCCAGGTAGCTGTCTTCCAAAACCCTTGTCATAGACAAGTGAGTGCCTCCAGTGGGTCTTCTGTTTGTTGAAACATCTCAGTGGGTATTCCATCAATTCCTGGAGCCTTGTTTTTTGCCAATTCCTTCAGTGCAGCTTCAACTTCTTCCTTCAATACCATCAGATCTTGATCATATGCCACTTCCTGAAATGGATGAGCATCAACCAATTCTTTTTGGTACAGTGACTCTGTGTATTCCTTCCATCTTCTTTCGATGTTTTGTACATTATTCAATATATTGCCCATAGAATCTTTCAATATTGCAACTCGGGGCTTAGATTGTTTTCTTCAGTTCTCAGAGAAATGCTGAGAGTGCTCTTCCCTTTGGCTTTCTAACTCTGGGTCTTTACCCATCTCATTATAATAATTGACTTTGTGTTCTCAAGCTGCTCTTTGAAACCTTCTGTTCAGCCCTTTTATCTTGTCATTTCTTCCATTTGCTTTAGCTACTCTTTGTTCAAGGGCAAGTTTCAGAGTCTCTTCTGACATCTATTTTGGTCTTTTCTTCTATTTTTGATGACCTTTCACTTTCTTCATGGATGATATTTTGAGGTCATCCTACAATTCATCTGGTTTTTGGTCATTGATATTCAATGCATCAAATCTATTCTTAAGGTGGTCTCTGAATTCAAAAGGGATATATTCAAGGTCATATTTTTTACCTTGATGCATTTGTTTTAATTGTCTTCAACTTCAACTTGGACTTACATATGAGCAGTTGATAGTCTGTTCCACAATCAACTCCTGGCCTTGTTTTGGCTGAGGATATTGAGCTTCTCCAATGCCTTTTGCCTCAGATGTAGTTGATCTGCTTCCTGTGTACTTCATCTGGCCCAGTCCACATGTATAGCTGCCATTTTGTTCTTGAAAAAAGGTATTTGCAATGAATAAGTTATTGCTCTTGCAAAATTCTATCATGTGTTCTCCAGCATTACTTCTCTCACCAAGACCAAATTTTCCAACTACTGGTGATGATTCTTTGTTTCCAACTTTTGCATTCCAATCACCAGTGATAATCAGTACATATTCATTGCATATTTGGTCAATTTCAGACTGTAGAATTTGGTAAAAATCTTCACTTTCTTCACCTCTGGCTTTGGTGGTTGGTGTGTAAATTTGAATAATAGTAGTATTAACTGGTGTTCCTTGTAGGCGTACAGATATTATCCTATCACTGACAGCATTGTACTTCAGTACAGATCTTGAAACATTCTTTGTGATGATGAATGCCACGCCATTCCTCTTCAATTTTTCATTCCCAGGATATTAGATCATATGGTTGTCAGATTCTAAATGGCCAAAACTGGTCTATTTCAGCTCAGTAAAGCCTAGAATATCAATCTTTATGCATTCCTTTTCATTTTTGACAGCTTCCAATTTTCCTAGATTCATACTTCATACATTCCACATTCTGATTATTAATGGAAATTTGCTGCTGTTTCTTCTTATTTTGAGTTAGCAAATGGAGGTCCCAAAAGCTCTACTTTATCCGTATCATTAAAGTTAGCTCTACTTTGATGAGGCAGTTGTTTCCCAGTCGTGGGAGCTCTGGTGGCGTAGTGCCTAAGGCATTTGACTGCTAACCAGAAGGCTGTTGGTTCAAACCCACCAGCTATTCCTCGGAAGGTTGGGCAATCTACTTCCATAGTGATACAGCCTCAGAAATCCAAGGAGAGGTCACTATGAGTCATATCCAACTCCATGGCAGTGGTTGCATTTTGTGTTGCATTCCAATCTGAGGGTCTCATCTTCCTGCACAGTATTGGACAATATTTCAGAGCTATTCATAAAGTTGTCCAGTAAAATATCAGACAGTGTTTCACTGCTATTCAGAAGGTTTTCCCTGTCCAATTATTTGAGAAGTGGATGTTCTCTTACTTCTTCTGCATCTTCTCAGTCTGGAAGCTCCACTGAAACCTGTCCAGCATGGGCTACCCTGCTGGCATTTGAAACACCAGTGGCACAGCCTCCAGCCTTACAGGAACACACAAGCCACCACGGTACGACAAAGTGACAGACAAATTTGTCTCCCTTAGTTGTTCCAAAGGAGCTCTGGTAGCATAGTGCCTAAGGCACTTGACTGCTAACCAGAAGGCTGGCAGTTCAAACCCACCAGCCACTCCTTGGAAGGAAGATGGGACAATCTACTTCTGTAGTGATATTGCCTCGGAAACCCAAGGAGGGGTCGCTATGAGTCAGGGCCAATTCGATGGCACATAACAACAACAACAAACAACATAGTTATTCTAAAGTGCTCCGCTCACTTCCTGGCCCTCCACCTACCTATTCCAGCTGTCTGCTGTTTCCCACTTCCTGCCTGGGGCTCTCCTCTTATCTGTTCCAGACTTGAGCCCAGCTCCTGCTTCCTGCCTATTCTTATTGGTAGTTACAGGTAATGTCTAATGGTGATAATCCTAAAATTTAGATGTATAGAAGTAATCATCATGAGAACTAAAAACAGAAACAAAAGTGATTGCCTTTGGAGAGGGGACTTGGGTAGAAGAGCAAGGGCTTTTGAGGCATTTCATTATAAACAACTTTTTGTACTATTCGATTTCTTACCTTTTGCATATATCATCTTGGTAAATAAATTTTAAATAATTTTAATGTATCATAAATACAAATGTAACTTTATACTGGTTAACTGAATCCAGCAAGAAGGATATATTTTTATTTATTAACTTCTTTTCTTAGCAGGAGAAAGCAGGTGAATCAATAGCAATTAGATACCTCTTCTGCCTGGATATTAGGAGGCAGCTAGGCAATTGGAGATAAGCCTTCCATTTCTGATGCAAAAGCTTTGAGGCAGCCAGACCATGAAAATCTGGTTGTTTAATGGACAGTTGTGGAAAGCAGAACACCCTTAAAGGTTTGTGCCCTGTACTCAAACTTGGACTATAGCCTCCTTACATTGCTTTGTTTCCATCAAGACCCAAACTTTCCCCAGAATATGAAAGATGGGAAGCTGCATACCAAATCATCCTCAATCCTAGGGGAAGCATGCCAGAACTCGGAGTCCATCCTATTTACGGACCCTAAGAGAGACTTCTTTTCTTTTTATTATGTTCTAGAAGTTAATTAATTTGATTATCCAGATATATTAAAAAAAAAAAAAAAAAAAAAAACCCTCACTTCTGTTGAGTTGGATCAGACTCATAGTGACCCCTCCTTGAGTTTCCAAGGCAATTTCATTATGGAAGTAGATTGCCCAGTCTTCCTTCTGAGGAATGGCTGGTGGGTTTGAACTACCAGCCTTCTGATTAGCAGTCAAATGCCTTAAGCATTATGCCACCAGAGCGCCTTCAAGCTATATTAGGTAAAGGTAAATTTACCTATATTAGGTAAAGGTAAATTAGCTGTAGTTTGTTTACTGAATTCATCTGTAATCACAGGCAGTGATTTGAGGAAGTAGGTGATAGAATGAAAGGAGATGGCTCCTTCTGTCAGTGCTTAGAAAAGGCTCCAGGCTCAATCATACAACCAGCCCTAGATTCCATGATGTGTCAAGCAAAGCTTCTCCTTCACTTCCATTTGGTTCCCTCTGGTGGCAGGCTGACCTTTTAAGCCTTTTTGTTCTTTTCTGTTTAGGATGCCATTTAGATAAAAATATATGGATGGTGAGTAGAGAGTGGGATTGGGGATATGTGACAGAGTATACCAAGTTACCTTTTCCAGTCTTATATTCTCTCTCACTTTCTTTCTCAAGTTACATTCCAAGCTTTTAATTTACCATGAGAAATATGATTATTAAGTAGACCAGATTCTCAAATTAGCTGGCCACCAGATTCTCTTCCTGTGGTGGGCTTGCAAGGTAAAGTGAATTATAACCTGGAAAGTCCTTGATGATCATGGAATAGCAGCAAAGAAATCTGGGGAGTGCTGAAGGACAACCCTCTTCCCTGAATAAAGAAGAGCTTTGCAACGACAAATATCCTCATAGCTCCCAAGTTAGGACTTTCACCCCTGGCTGTTATGTAGCATCTCAGGGGTTAGCTTTCCAGAAGAGTTGTCCACAGAAGGTGAATTAAATAAAGCATACGGCTAATTTCCTTTGGAGTTTGCTCAAAGCCAAGCCAATAAAATGTGCTACCCAGGGACCTGATGGAAGCCAATCAGTGAACTGATCATTATAATGCACAGAGGAGGGCAACTAATCTGGTCCATGGGAATGAGGATGGAATTGGGGAAGACTTTCTGAGATGATACCTGAGCCCAGTACCAAAGGCTAAGTAGAGAATGACTAGGCTAAGGCAGGGAAGTGAGAAGGTGGTACAAAGGTACAAAGGCATAGGCCAGGTTGAGACAATGAATTCTGTACTGAGAATTAGAAGCAGCTTGGTTTGCTAAAGCCAAAGATGAGGGCAGCATGCTTCCACATGAAGTCATGGAGCCTGGACTTCACCCCGCAGGCTGTGGGGAGTCAGTGAAGGGCAGACTTACATTCTATAAACGTCACTCCGGCTGCAGTGAGGAAGAGATGAGAGGCTAGAAGGTGAGGGAGGAGACTGTTGAAATGGTTCAGTTGAGGGGTGACATTGAACAAGATGGAGATGCAGAGGAATGGGATAGATTTGAGAAGTGTCTAGGATTAAAATGAGTAGCACTTGATGGATGATCCTGGATAGAAACAAAGGACTGAGACTTCCTTGAAGAAGACTCATGTCCTCAACTGCATCCTCCAGCAGGTTTTTCACTCTCAGCAGCTCTCTACATGTAGTTTGGGATTCATCCAGCCCTCACAGAGTACAGATGGTGTGATTGAATGCCTTTTGTTACCAAGCCACTGCTATTGCAAGGCACTGCCTCTCTATGGAATGTGGCTCCAGTTTGGGGCCACTGATCTGGAAGGTTATACACTCTGTGCAGAAAGGGTTAACTTAGTAGTCCTGTGTTGCTCAAACCTGCACATTCTCCAGAAAGACCTGTTTTCACCCTTGGTCTTTGGCTGTCTACTGGAAGATAACCTCTGAGCCTTTGGAATATTACACCTGAAAGAGTGTCCAGTACCAGTTTGATACTGAAAGAGGTACCAGTTTGATCAGACAATTTATGCTAGTAATGTGATTGGGAGTAAATGCCTGTTTTTGCTCTAGAGCACTAGAGTCTGAGTGGCTGATCTCAGTAAGAAGGGCACTGAGTGCCTATGTGACTGGCTCCCAATAAAAACTCTGGACACCAAGGCTCAGGTGAGCTTCCCTGGGGACAACACTTTGCATGTGTAGTCACACATTTTTAATGGAAGAATTGAAAATGTCTCCTTGCAACTCCACTGGGACCTTGCACCTAGTTTCTTCTGAATGTCACTTCTGTACCTTTTCTCTTTGCTAATCTTAATCTGTATCATTTCATTGTAATAAACCATACCCATGGCTTCTCTGTTTTATGCATCCTTTTAGTGAATCATTGAGCATAAGGGTGAACTTTGGGACCACTGACACACATCCTACCCCAGGGCTACAGTAGAATGGACTGTTGGGAAGGCAAGTAACCAGAACCTGGGGTTTCACCCCAGGGTAGAAAACTCAAGAGTCAGGCCCTGTGAACACAAGAGAGACGGAGCGTGGTATCTACCTGCACAGAAAATGTGCTTGGGCCACTTGGTGCTACTTTGATAGTTGACGTGGTGTGAAGATATCTTCTGCCTTAAGCAAAGCATTCAAAGCCTCATTACTATTTTTCCAGTAGCTTTTGGGATCTTGCTTTGATTCTTCCTTCTATCATCCAACAGAACAGGTTACCTTTTCATTTTCAGCTTTTTCAAAAAGTATAATTGCTTTCTATTCATCCCTTCGGGTTATCTCTTTTGTCAGATAAAAAAAAACAAAAGCAAAAACAAAGTCACTGCCATTGAGTGATTCTGTCCTAGCAACCCCAGTTAGGTTTCTGAGGGGGTAAATCTTTACAGAAGTAGATTGCCCCATGTGTTGGTTAAGTTTGTGTGTCAACTTGGCTGGGCCTGGTTGAGTGGTTGGGCAGCTGGTGGTAGTTATTCCCTATGATAAGCCTGGCAATCAACTCCATGATGGAATCTACCACAAGCAGCTGAGTAGCTGCTTTAGTGATGTGCTCTGCTTCCCATATATAAGGAACAGCTTTGGGAATGGTCTCTAGCTAATGGCACCTTTGAACCCTGCATGTAGCCATGTCGTCATTTAGCAGCCTGTCATGCTCCGCCAACCTTGGACTTTCAATGGACTTGAATTAATGGCCTGCCATGTGGCTTGGGACTGTGCCTTTTTACTTGTCAACCTTGACCTTGTCAGTCTCAGCAGCCATCAGCTGTCTGAGTGAAAAAAAAGCCTCCAGCTTCAGTGAGCCAGAAGCAGGAGGCAGAGCTGAAGCCAAGGTTGAGAGCCTTTCACCTAGCACCTAGAGCCTGGCACTTTGAACTCAGACTTAAAGCCTCCAAATTGTAAGAATAAACTTCTGCTTGTTAAGGCCATCCCATTTGTGGTATTTCTGTTAGAGTGGTACTAGGTAACCAAAACACCCCATCTTCCTTCTGCAGAGTGGCTGGTGGGTTTGAACTGACAGTCTTCTGGTTAGCAGTCAAATGCCTTAGGCACTACATGTCAAAATTGGGCCCATAAGTGTAGGCAGTTTCCAGAGACTGTGGAATAAAATTAACCCTGGACACCAGATGTGAGAATCTACAGTATGCCTTAGGAATGCAACACATTATTGCAGGGGCAGATTACCCAATGAACAAAGTATGCATAGGCTTACTTGTGCTTACTTACTAATCTAATCATAGTGAAGAATTTCACGTGGGTTTTACCACATTTTCCATATGATGAAAAATGTGAAACTATTTACTACAGATTAAGAAGTACAAATAAGCCTGTGCTTACCTACCTTGTTTACTGGGTACTCCATCCCTGTCAGAGATTGTACATTTGAAAAGCTACTTTGATTCTGTAGCAAGGCACTATAGGCTTGGGAGAGAGATGGATGCCAGCCACACCTAGAAGTAGAATCTTTTATGTGGTGGAAAAATGTGAAATTGTTCACTACAGGTTAGTAAGTAAGCACAAGTAAGTCTGTGCTTACCTTGCTTATTGGATAATCCAATACTGCATCATTGTGCTATAAATTTATAGGTTACTTGAATCACATATTGTGATACAACAGGGAAATTAAATTTCTTTGCAATGGATATAGTCCACAGACAGGAAAATCTGAGGTTTGATTTGATTCTGTTTGATATTTATGCACAAATCTGTCTCTTTTATCATTTTCTTTAGAAAGCTGAAGTTGTCTTTTGACAGTGTTGGCTTGTTTACAGAACAAAAAATCGACTTAATGAGTGATACCTATCTCCCCTTCACATTTACCCAGAAAAGGATTCAGGTTAACAGGTATTTCTGCTCACCAGGCAGCCCAAGCCTATCTTCATTCTCAACTCCAAGCCTAGGCACTAGGGGCATTTTATGACATTTTCAATTAAACAGTTTAATTTTCAATTAAACTATTAAAGGAAATATCTTTGTACATATTTGTAAAGCCTCTCTGAGGTCTCCTCACAACCAAATCTAACAGTACACTCTCCAGCCCTGGCTTGTCACCTTCTGACTTATCTTCCTTTTCCCTGTGTCCCACTCTACCTTGCCATGTGGTCCTCAGTGCTGTCCTCAAATTAGTGACAAGCACGAAAGGAGTCTGTTCTTCTGTTCATGACCTTGTATCAGGCAGTGTTCAGGGCAGAAACCAGAGACCACTCTGGGCATTTTAAGTAGAAAGAAATTTATACAGAAAATTAGGTAATACAAAGGTCTTAAAAGGGCTGGTGGTGTGGATTCCAGGCTAGGCCTCCAGGAGCCACCATGTAATTGTTGAGTTCAAGCGCACATTGTTATACCTATATCCAAGGATCTATACCCTCCACTGTCTACACCACGTCTGCCTGTTGACACCAAGAAGCTAGAGGCTGACGCTACTGCAGGACACTCCATGTGCCATCCACCTTGCTTACCAGCAGTGACATCCTGTAGAGCAAGAAGGTGGCTCCTGCCTTACTTCCATCACCCAAAATTTTCTGATGCATGTGAGCAGCAAACCCTAAATGGCATTCAAGACCCTAGCTGCAAGAGAAAGTGTAACATTGAATTTTCTGCCGCCACAGTGCAGGATACACTAGAAAATGAGAATGGAGCCTGAGTCAGGTAAGTTGCTACATCCACAACAGGACCATAAGGACCCTTCAAGATCTAACATTCCATGTGTGACTGGGATCCTGAAAAGGAAAAGGCAGCCATCTCTGGAGAAAGCATACACAAGAGGGAAATAGGCCTGCTGCTACCATCCCTTCTTCCACTGTCGTCTCCTCAGGGAAAAGCTGCCATTCATTTCCAGGTGACATGCTGGAGGGAGGAGAAGCCCAAAGAAATTTGAACCTGAGCCCTGTCTGAAACTTGGCCCTAGTTGTTTGGAGACCTTCATAGGAAGGGTACATAACTTTTAAATCTATGATTTCAAACTTGAAAGGAGTTTTCTGTCTTGTAAGAAGTGGGGACAGAATATATATATATAGGAGCTCTGGTAGCATAGTGCCTAAGGCATTTGACTGCTAACCAGAAGGCTAGCAGTTCAAACCCACCAGCCACTCCTCAGAAGGAAAATTGGGCAATCTATATCCGTAGAGATACTGCCTCAGAAACCCAAGGAAGGGTCGTTATGAATCGAATCGACTTGATGACAGTGAGTTTTTTATGCACAAACACACACACACTGTTCTTTTAATCTATACAAGCCCTGGAATAGGCATTTAGATATGCAAATAAAAAGCAGAGGCCATACCTGGAAAATGAGCTGCTTGACACCCCATAGCTGGCAGGAGAGAAATGTAAACAAATGGACAAATTTTTCCAGTTTTAGAAAAAGATGCAGAGTTGCATCTTTGCACACTGCTTATTTTTTTGGGAAAAAAAAAGTTTCATTTTAAAAGAGATATTGGGGTCTGCTGTTGCTTCTTTATGTGAATCTCTGTGTGTATGTGTGTTTCTTGGTCAATTAGTTGTATCAGAAGCAGGAAGTGTTTTCCTGAAAGTCTTGTGTGACTCTGGGCAAAGTTTTGAGGATCAATTCTGGCATTTTAAGGACTGGTGGTAACTAGAAGTGTCCTGGAGTAGATATTTGCTTCCAGGGGGAGGAAGGTACATTGTCTAAAGTAGTCATATCATCTCTCTTTGGAGCAGCTTAATAATTAGCAGACATCAATAAAGGGGGGATACAAGAAGAAAAAGATGGCAAATGCATGTTGTGATTGTAGTGGACAGACTGATTACCATGCACATGTAAGGTGCCTATTTAGAGTCTATTCAAAATAATGGCCCAAAGGAAGGATTTTGAAGAAGTGGCATCTGTGAATACAGGTAAGGGCAAAAATAGAAACTTTGGATGAATGACAGTAATATAATGTTATTTATATCCACAGCCCGAAAAAACTGGAAATTTGGATCGTATGTAGTTCTAAGAGATGACAGGAAAGAAGCATGAAAGATAAGGAACCCACCATGTGCCATTTACTATTATGGGCCTCATCAGACAGTGACGTGATTCAGCTTTCTGCCCACAACTGGGATGGCTTGTCTTCTCCTTGAGCACTCAAGAACATGAGACTAGATTTTGCTATTCAGAAATCCCACCTTTTCCATCTTATTCCCATTCCAGCCCTCTTCTCCAAATACCTAGATACCTCCTCATTCATTCTTTTGCCTGACCTTGAGGAAATGATTTAAATTCTATGATCCTTCAAACATTATTTTGAAGATTGAGGATTAGGAAGTAACATGTTAGCACTTGGCCAATGGTAGTGATGATGATGATGATGATGATGAGTTAAGGACATCATAATACTTGTCCTGGTTACTTAGCTTGCCCACTCTTCTAACTAGTTCCAAACAGACTTTTAATGTAGCCACTGGTTGTTACTAAGAGTCGACACTGAATCTGAATCCGAAGCTGGAGGGGGTCCTGGAGAAACCTCTTTATTTTATAGGAAAAGAACAAGCGCCTGAGAGTTTCAGTAACTCGCCAAGTCTAGCACCTGGGTTTTCCATCGCTTTAGGTAGAATATTTAGGGGAACTCAATAGTCATAGAGATAACATAGCTTTCTGTTTTCAAATTCAGCAAAGGTTAAAAACATAGCTCTTCTGTAAAATACAAATCTCTATATTTTTAATGCTTGTTCCCCTAAAGTGCCCTGGTTGGTTCCCCAGAGAGCCTAGAATTACTATTTCCCTGGACCTTTGTGGGTTGTCCTTAACTCTGAAATAGAGAATGTGAGAGGTATTCATAGAAAATAAATATCTTAGTCAATGAGATGTTTCCATTAATTTCATTAGTTGATCTGTAGATTTCTCCTTTCTACAACAATATGAAGTATGACAAGTAGAATTTAAAGGTAGCGTAGTGCCTAAGGCACTTGACTGCTAAACACAAGACTGACGGTTCAAACCCACCAGCCACTCCTCGGAAGGAAGATGAGTCAGTCTACTTCTGTAGTAATATCACCTTGGAAACCCAAGGAGGGGTCGCTATGAGTCGAGTCTGACTCAAGGGCACATAACAACAACAAACAAACAAATCAAATTGGGTACTTGGATAGGGTTGAAGTAAAGGTGACTTGTTCTTGTTCCTTTTGTTTTTAAAAAGAGTTCTTATGTCAGAGATATATAAGGAAGAATTTACAGGTGGAATTTGGGACATATGATTTTGAAGGATACAACAGAACTCTAAGGGAAGAACCTAAGATACTTGAGATAGAGCTTAAAGGATTCATGTAAGACATACACTTAAGAAAGCCTAAGAATTTGAGAGTCTGTACAAATGAATGTTACTAAAATTGGTGAATGGACACCTGATTATTTTAAGGCATTCTGGACTAGATAATTTGTTGTTGTTGGGCGCTGTCCTGTGGATGATTGTAGGATAGTTAGCCCCATCTCTGGCCTCCATCTATTAGATGCTATTAATGTTTCCTCACCACTCCCTCAGTCAATGACAGACAAAAATGTCACCAGACATTGATAAATGTATCCTAGAGGGCAAAATCACTCCAGTTGAGAACTACTGTTTTAAAATAGGGGCTTGAGTATCAGTGTATAGACTAACATTGACAAAATTAAGTTGCCAACATTTGGAACCTGGAAAGTAAGCTGTTTTCTTTTAAACTTATATATTTCTTATAAGAGAAGGCTTCAGGACACTAACAAATAACTTCCTTCTAGTACTTTCTCAGTATTCCAAAATACCTCAGGCCTCTTTATTGGTAAGGGCTCCCCCTGCTGGGCATGCTGTTATTAATCCTTCAGTCTCCAAAAGCTAAAATCTTGTCTGTTGTTGTTGTGTGCCATCAAGTCCGACCCGACTCATAGCGACCCCTCCTTGGGTTTCCGAGGCAGTATCACTACGGAAGTAGATTGCCCCATCTTCCTTCCGAGGAGTGGCTGGTGGATTTGAACCACCAGCCTTCTGGTTAGCAATCAAGTGCCTTAGCCACTCTTCTACCAAAATCTTGTCTACTCAACTAGAATATTCCATTAGCCACCACCTTCCTTTCCCTGTCACAAATGTACTGAGGAAGTCTTAAGGTGTCTACCAGTTTGGAAGAGCTGTTCCATGAAGTCTTTTCCAAGGACTGCTCTTTAAATTCAAATATTTCCTGAAAAAGGAATACGGGACTCAGTGTTGAGCATCAGTGACCCCCCCCCCCCCGCCCCTTCAATCTGAAAACCAGTTATCAGAGTTCAAATAAGCAAACAAATCATACAACAAATTATTGCCTGGAGTGTCTACCTGCTTGATTCCCAAGGCAGGCACTTGTCTGTGCTCCTCAATACGTTCCTGTCATTATGTGTCTGAACCCTAGATGTATTTTCTTGATTCAAAGACTAAGAAGGGCTCTACAAAAAAAAGTATCTCTCCCTTGTCTCTCCTTGTCATCTCTGTGACACCAAGGGGCTTGGGAGTGTCAGTCACAGCTGAAATACCTTGTTTCTGAGGTATACTCTGAGACCAAAAAACCAAATGCACTGCATCAAGTCTAGTTGACTCATAGCTACCCCTCCTGGGTTTCTGAGGCATTACTTCTACAGAAATAGATTGCCCAATCTTCCTTCGGAGGAGTGGCTGGTGGGTTTGAACTGCCAGCCTTCTGGTTAGCAGTCAAATGCCTTAGGCACTACACTACCAGAGTAAAATTACTAGAAGGAATGTTGGTGATAATTTTACTAGGACTTTAAAGTCCCTGATACTCCTAAAAAAAAATATCACCTAAAAACTATGTGGCAGATATCCATATTTCTCAGGAGACATTAACGGAAGGATTTACTTGTTCAATAACTATCTACTGAGTACTCACTCTAGCCAGGTACTGAGTTAGTTGCCAAGACAGAAACATAATCTTGTCTTGAGGGAATTTACAGTAAAGCACAGAAAATTAATAAAGTAATTAATAAATTAGTAACGAGGAAGCACAAGGTGTTAAAGGAACAATTTTAAGAGCACAAACAATGGTTATAAATGACTGCTAAAACTATAAACGAAAGGTTGATGAAGGGCTTTATAATGGATGATTTAGGTTGACCTCACCTAATCCCTCTGATCAATTTTAATATCCATAAAAGCATAATGAAGGAGCTCTGGTAGTGTAGTGGATAAAGCATTTGGCTGCTAACCAGAAGGTCAGTGGTTCAAACCCACCAGATGCTCCATGGAAGGAAGATGGAGCAATCTACTCCCATAAAGATCTATAGCCTCAGAAACCCAGTGGGGGTTGCTATGAGTCAGAATCAACTCATGGCAGTGAGTTTGTTTGTTTTTTTTTTGAAAAGCAAAATGAGGAGCCCTGGTGATGCTGTGGAAAGGCCAGCAGTTCAAACTCACCAGCCATTCCATGGAAGAAAGGTGTGGCAGTCTGCTTCTGTAAAGATTACAATCTTGGAAACTCTATAGGGCAGTTCTACATTGTCATATAGTGTTGTTGTGAGTGAAGATTGACTCATTGGCAATGGTCTTTACAAGCAAAACAAACATTCTTTCCACTGTCCCAATGTGACAGGGTGAAAGCACACAGAATCACTAATGGAGCATTATTATAAAATTTATATAATTGCAATATATATATATATTATAATATATATGTATATATGTGTATATATATATATATATAGAGAGAGAGAGAGAGAGAGAGAGAGAGCTCTCATGGTACAGTGCCTAAGGCACTTGACTGCTAACCAGAACGTTGGTGGTTCAAACCCACCAGCTGCTCCATGGAAGGACGACCAGGCAATCTACTTTCATAAGATTTACTGCCTCAGAAAGCCAATGGGAGTTGCTGTGAGTAGGAATTGACTTGATAGCAGTGGGTTTTTTTTGTTTGTTTGTTTATATGTGTATGTTTGTGTGTGTGTATAGATAGATATAGTACCTGAACTTGATTAAATCTCTGGATCCAATTATCCATTTGCAGGCAATACATGAAATAAAGGAACATATTAAATGACATCATGAGGATGTAATCAGACAAATTCAGAATGAAAGAAACTCTACAGGGCAAATAACTTAAGTTTCTTGACAGATAATATGAACAAATTGAATAAAAATTTTAAAAAAGGAAGAGGTAATAGTAGAGATTAAAAGAGACTTAACAGACCAATCAACCAAATGCAATGTGTAGATCTTGTTTAGATCTTGATTTAAAAAAACAACTATAAAGAGACATATTGGGAGCAATTATCTGAAATTTAACATGGTCAAGGAAATAAATGATATTATGGAATTATTGATAGTGTAGTGCCTAAGGCACTTGACTGCTAACCAGAAGGCTGGCGGTTCAAACCCACCAGCCACTCCTCAGAAGGAAGATGGGGCAATCTACTTCCGTAGTGATACTGCCTCAGAAACCCAAGGAGGATTGCTATGAGTCAGGTCTGACTCGATGGCACATAACAACAAAACAGTAACATGGAATTATTATTAATTTTGTTAACAATAATAATGGTATTGTGGTTATGCTTATTACTATTTTATAAGAGTCCTTATTTTAGACATACATGAGGAAGAATTGACAGGTGAAATGATGTGATGTTTGGGTTGACAGTTGTATTTATGTATTACTCGTGCAATTAAAATGTAAGTGAAAAAGACAAAAAAAAAAGAGTAGGAACCAGGTTTTATTTATTTACCATTAATATAGAAGAAAGACCTCATTTGATCTAAGGAGTTGGGGTAGAAGTCATGTCTGTAGAAACCAGGTTCCAGTCATATAGATTATTTCAGGGTAGAACTTCTGGAGAAGAAGCAGAGAAACTAGCAGGATGTGCTCGAAGACCTTGCTACTCAAAGTCTGGTCCATGGCCCAACAGTACTGGCATCTCCTGGTTTACCATAAATGCAAAATTTCAGGCCCCACCCCAGACCCACTGAATTAAAACCTGCATTTTAACGAGATCCCCAGGTGATTCTTACGCATATTCAAGTTTGAAAACATTGTTCCGTGTGCATACTCACCTTTTAATAAAATTGCTTTATTACTCACCTCTGAAACTTCCTACTGACCAAATTTAAGATTTCATGCAGGATCCCCAGAGAGCTAAGATTTGTGTATTAATCTGTTGCAACACCTAGACTGGCTCCCTTAGTGATTTCTGATTCACCATCTATTCTTGGCCTCCAGCCACACAACATCTTCCCTGCCATGCTTCCTAATTGGTAATCTGCCACCCATGACCTTGACCAGATGGTGTTCTGCTTTGGGACCCCTGGCCTCATCAGCTGATTCCATACTCAGGCAGACCATATTACAAAGGGAGGCTAGTGCCTGGAGCATCTATAGAGATGGATGGGCCCCCAAAGATTGTGGCATGCAATTAAAGGAAAGGAACTCTATTAAGTATTTTTATGAGAGGCCATGGCCTTTTACAGATAGGGGTCACCAGCCCTGCCATTAATCTAGTCTTGCTCTGTCTTCCAAATAGAAAACATTTTACATATGAAGAGATATAAGGAGGGTATAGGGGACAGTTGTGGAGTGCTTCAACTTACTTCTACCCTCTTTTCTCCCAAGACAGAAGGAAAGTTTGTCTCCATAACTGTTATCTTTCCTTATGGGCAGAGCCAACTTGGGAGCAGCATTGATGTCTTCTTTGTGATTAACTTTTGTTCATGCACATGGCTGTTTAATGAATATCGATTCTGGTGATTGCTTTGATTAATAGGGTCTGAGGACTTTCACACTTAATATCTAAGCCAAGATGAGGTAGGTATATGGTATCATTTCAATTCTCAGGGAGCAGGCATCTAGACATCATAACCTCTTTTATAGAGTGTCTCAGAAGAAATGTTTTCTGTGTTTCTGAATATTTGGCATGAAGTGCACTGAACATCTATAATCCTGACCCATCTAGCTTTGCTCCAGCCACCTGAAGGTCAAGCAGACTGAGCTGTGCAGTGAGACTGTGTGGAGCAGAGGTATGTAGGTGGACTCTGAAGCCAAATTGCTTGTGTTTCAATCCCAGACTTGCCACTGACCAATTGTATAACATTGAAATTTCTTCCCCTCTCTGGATGGCACAGTTTGCACTTACCTACTAATATAAAAGTTGGTGGTTCTATGCAGAGGTATCATAGAAGAAAGTCCTGGTGATCTGCTTCCGTTAACAGTCACAGCCAAGAAAACCCTATGCAACAATTGTACTCTGTAATACATGGGGTTTCGATGAGTCAGAATCAACAAGATCACAACAGGTTTTTCTGTACCTGTTTTCTACATGCAAAATGGAGATAACAATATCTACTTCAAAGTTTTGTTGTGAGTATTTAATGAGGTAATACATGTAATATCCCCAGAACAATACCTGGAACAGAATCAAACCAAACCAAACTCACTACAATTGAGTTGATTCCAACTCACAATGACCCTTAGGACAGAGTAAAACTGCCTCTTAAGGTTTCCAAGGCCATAAATCTTTACAGAAGCAGACTGCCTAATCTTTCTCCCATGGAGTGGCTGGTGAGTTTGGACTACCAACTTTTTGGTTAGCAGCCTAATTCTTTAACCATTGTGCCACCTGAGTGCCTTCCTGGCACAGAACAAGTGCTCATTAATGGTATTTATTATTAACTATGAATTTTTTGCTGGAAAAAGACATCACGTTTGGTAAAGCAGAGGGTTATTGAAAACAAGGGAAGCACTCAATGAACTGAATTGACACAATACCCCAATAATGGGTTCAAATGCACTAATGATCATGAAGATAGTGCAGAACCAGGCAATGTTTTGTTCCATTATACAAGACTCGGCATGACTTGGAGTCAACTCAACAACAAGAACAGCAGCATGCAAATATGTACTTACTAAACATTCTGAGCTCTTATTTTGTGCCAGGCACTATGTTAGGCACTGGGGATATAAGAAGAATAACTTCTATATCCAATTATTGATTATCTATATCCAATTCTATATCCAAAATATTGAATGATGCAGGAAACCTCAAAAGAAGATGGAGGGAATACACAGTCATTTTTTTCTTTAACCAAAAGCCTGGCAGATAGGGCTGTATCCAGACCATGAATCAAGACACCATTCTTGCTTCATCATCTTGGACATATGGTCCCACATCTCGGGGGTTTTGAAGATCATAACTTTTTGAGCTGCAGAGAATTTGAGAGTTTACTTATACAACTGCACCCCATTATAGATAAGGAAGCCAAAAGTTAATTGGCCAAAGATGACACTCAGTCAGTGGTGAATGTCATGGACTTTTTCCACTTGACCATAAGCCACAGTATCAGAGACTTGGCACTTGTGCTAAAGGTGAGCAGTGGATACTTACCATCCTTTGGATTAAGAACCCACTTATCTTTCTCTCCTAACTCACTATTATAGTCCTTAGAGTGGAGCTGGAAGATCAAACAGGGAGACCGTGCTAGGGAGAGCAATTGCTCTCAGGAATAGATGCCTAGAGCATGCACCCTTCTTCCCCCTTTGCTAAGTCAGTCAGCTCTCTCACACCACCTTCCACTCCTGAAGGAAAGGTCCTAAAACATTGGCGAATCAATACTACTCACTATTTTTGGGGACACCTACCATGTACCAAGCATCCTACTAGGTACTGAGGGTACAAAGATGAGTAAAACTTGGTCCTATAATTCATAAGTTCACAAAAGTGGAGGAGAAGACATTTGTATAAATAACTTGAATGCAAAGCAAAAAGTGAGAAATGTGGAACCAAAAGCACACTATACTCTCAGAACACAGGGAAAGAAGAAATTAATTAATGTGGGGTTCTACTGCAGCACTATTTTCACAAAGTACTGACCCTTCCACTAGCCTAAAAGCCAATAAGGAAGGACAAAAAAACTAAAGTATATTGTCTCCCATTGTTGTTGTTGTTAGGTGCCGTCAAGTCTTTTCCGACTCATAGTGACCTTATGTACAACAGAATGAAACACTGCCTGGTCCTGTGCCAGCCTCATGATCCTTGCTACACTTGAGCCCATCATTGCAGCCACTGTGTCAATCCACCTTGCTGAGGGCCTTCCTCTTTTTCATTGACTGTCTACTTTACCTGGAGTTAGAAAACCAAAAGGGAAGAACATGTTCAGAATTTCTCAAGCTGAACTAACTGAAGAAAAAAATTAAGCTTCGAGTTGCAATATTGAAAGATTCTATGGGAAAAATATTGAATGATGCAGGAAACATCAAAAGAAGATGGAGGGAATACATAGAGTCACTATACCAAAAAGAATTGGTTGATGTTCATCCATTTAAGGAGGTGGCATATGACCAAGAACCAATGGTATTGAAGGAAGAAGTTGAACCTGCATTGAAGGAAGTGGTGAAGAACAAGGCTCCAGGAACTGACGGAATACCCATTGAGATGTTTCAACAAACAGATACCACACTAGAGGCACTCACTTGGCTATGCCAGGAGATTTGGAAGACAGCTACCTGGCCAACTGACCGAACAGATCCATAATAGTACCTATTGCAAAGAAAGGTGATCCAACAGAATGTGGAAATTATTGAACAATATAAAATAATTAATAGCACAAGCAAGTGAAATCTTACTGAAGATAATTCAAAAATGTTTGTAGCAGTATATTGACAGAGAACTTCCAGAAATGCAAGCTGGATTCAGAAGAAGATGTAGAACAAGGGATATCATTGCTGATGTCAGATGGATCTTGGCTGAAAGCAAAGAATACCAGAAAGATGCTTATTTGTATTTTATTGACTATGCAAAATCATTTGATTTTGTGGATCATAACAAATTGTGGGTAATATTGAGAAGAATGGGAATTCCAGAACACTTAATTGTACTCATGAGGAACCTGTACATAGACCAGGAGTCTGTCATTTGAACAGAACAAGGGGAAACTGCATGGTTTAAAATCAGCAAGAAAGTGCATCAGGGTTGGAGCCTTTCACCATACTTATTCAATCTGTATGCTGAGCAAATAATCTGAGAAGCTGGCATCAGGATTGGAGGAAGAATCATTAATAACCTCCAATATGCTGATGACACAACTTTGCTTGCTGAAATTGAGGATAACTTGAAGTACTTAGACAAAGATTGAAAACTACAGTCTGCAATATGGATTACATAATATAAAGAAAACAAAATTCCTCACAACTGGACTATAACCAGAATCACAATAAATGGAGAAAAGATTGAAGTTGTCAAAGACTGCATATTGCTTGGTTCTGCAATCAACACCAATGGAAGCAGCAGTTAAGCCATCAGACCACATATTGCATTGGGCAAATCTGCTGCAAAAGACCTCTTTCAAATGATGAAGGGCAAAGATAATTCCTTAAAGATGAAGGTGCGACTACCCTAAGACAAGGTATTTACAATCGCCTCATATGCATGTGAGAGAGCTGAACAATGAATAAGGAAGACCGAAGAAGAGTTGATGCTTTTGAGTTGCAGTGCTGGCAAAGAATGCTAAAAATACCATGGGCTGCTAAAACAACTAACAAATCTGTCCTGAAAGAAGTGCAGCCGGAATGCTCCTTGGAAGTGAGAATGGCCAGACTTTGTCTCACCTACTTGGTCATGTTGTCAGAAGAGACTATTCTCTGAAGAAGGATGTCATGCTTGGTAAAGTGGAGGGTCAACAAAAGAAAGGAAGGCCCTCAATGAAATGGATTGACACAGTGGCTGTGGTGATGGGCTCAAGTATAGCAAGGATCGTGGAGCTGGCGTGGGACCTGGCAGTGTTTCATTCTGCTGTGCATAGGCTCTCTATGAGTTGGAGACAACTCGATGGCACCTAACAACAACTCCACTTTACTAAGCATGATATCCTTCTCCAGAGAATGGTCCTTTCTGACTACATGACTAAAGTAGGGGGACAACGTCTGGCCATTTTTGCTTCCAAGGAGCATTCCAGCTGTACTTCCTCCAAGACAGATCCGTTAGTTCTTCTAGCAGTCCATGGTACTTTCAGTATTCTTCATCAACACCACAACTCAAAAGCAGTGACTCTTCTTAGGTCTTCCTTATTCATTGTCCAGCTTTCACATGCACGTGAGGTGATTGAAAATACCTTGCCTTGGGATAGCTGCACCTTCATCTTCAAGGAGTTATCTTTGCCCTTCTTCACTTGAAAGAGGTCTTTTGCAGCAGATTTGCCCAATGTAACATGTCGTCTGATGGCTTACCTGCTGCTTCCATTGGTGTTGATGGCAGAACAAAGTAATATGAAGTCTTTGACAACTTCAATCTTTTCTCCATTTATTGTGATGCTGCTTATTGGTTTAGTTGTGAGGATTTTTGTTTTCTTTATATTGAGATGTAATCCATACTGCAGACTGTAGTCTTCAATCTTCATCAGTAAGTGCTTCAAGTCATCCTCACTTTCAGCAAGCAAAGTTGTGTTGTTTGCATATTGCAAGTTGTTTATGATTCTTCCTCCAATCCTGATGCCACACTCTTCTTCATATAGTCCAGCTTCTTGGATTATTTGCTCACCATAATGGTAGCATTGTACCTAAGGCACTTGACTGCTAACCAGAAGGCTGGTGGTTCAAACCCACCAGCCCCTCCTCGGAAGGAAGGTTGGGCGATCTACTTCCGTAGTGATACCACCTTGGAAACCCAAAGAGGGGTCACTCTGAGTCAGGTCCGACTCGATGGCACATAACAACAAGAACAACACAGATGGAATAACTACGGTGAAAAGATACAACTCTGACACATTCTTTTCCTGATTTTAAACCATGCAGTATTCTCTTGTTCTGTTCAAATGACAGCCTCCTGGTCTATATACAGGTTCTTCATGAGTATGATTAAGTGTTCTGGAATTCCCACTCTTCTCAATGTTATCCATACTTTGTTATGATGTGCACAATTGAATGCTTTTGCATAGTCAATAAAATACAAGTAAACACCTTTCTGGTATTCTGTGCTTTCAGCCAAGATCCATCTGACATCAGCAATGATACCTCTCATTTCACATCTTCTTCTAAATCCAGCTTGCATTTCTGGAAGTTTTCTGTCAATAGACTGCTGCAAACATTTTTGTATTGTCTTCAGCAAGATTTTACTTGCTTGTGATATTAATGATATTGTTCGATAAATTCCATATCATTTCTCTGGAATGTGTACAAATATGGATCTCTTCCAGTCAGTTGGCCAGGTAGCTGTCTTCCAAATCTCTTGATATAGCCAAGTGAGTGCCTCCAGCACTGCATCCATTTGTTGAAACATCTCAATGGGTATCCCATCCATCAGTTCCTGGAGCCTTGTTTTTTGCCAATTCCATCAGTGCAGCTTTGACTTTTTCCTTCAATACCATTGGTTCTTGATCATATGCCATCTCCTGAAATGGATGAGCATCAACCAATTCTTTTTGGTATAGTGACTCTTGGTATTCCTTCCATTTTCTTTTGATGTTTCCTGCATCATTTAGTATATTGACCATAGAATCTTTCAATATTGCAACTCAAGGCTTAAATTTCCTCTTCAGTTCTTTCAGCTTGAGAAATGCCAAGTGTTTTCTTCCCTTTTGGTATTCTAACTCTAGGTCTTTGCACATTTCATTATAATAATTGACTGTCTTCTCAAGCTGCTCTTTGAAATCTTCTGTTCAGCTCTTTATCTTGTCATTTCTTCCATTTGCTTTAGTTACTCTCTGTTCAAGGACAAATTTCAGAGTCTCTTCTGACATCCATTTTGGTCTTTTCTTCCTTTCTTGTGTTTTTAAGGACCTTTTGCTTTCTTCATGGATGATGTTCTTGATTTCATCCTACAATTCATCTGGTTTTCAGTCATTGGTGTTTAATGCATTAAATATATTCTTTAGATGGTCTCCAAATTCAGAAGAGATATAATCAAGGTCATATTTTGGCTCATGAGGACTTCTTTTAATTGTCTTTATCTTTATCTTGACCCTACATATGAGCAGTTGCTGCTCTGTTCCACAATCAATTCCTGACCTTGATTTGACTGAAGACATTGAGCTTCTCCATCACCTTTGCCACAGATGTAGTCAATTTGATTCCTGTGTACTCTGTCTGGCAAAGTCCACATGTATAGCCACCATTTGTGTTGTTGAAAAAAGATATTTGCAATGAATAAGTCGTTGGTCTTGCAAAATTCTACCATGCAATCCACAGCGTTATTTCTATCACAAAGGCTATTTTTTCCAACTGCCAGTAATTCTTTGTTTCCAACTTTTGCATTCTAATCACCAGTGATAATCAACACACCTTGATTGCATGTTCAGTCAATTTTAGACTGCAGAAGTTGGTAAAAATCTTCAATTTCCTCATCTTTAGCTTTGGTGGTTGGTGTGTAAATTTGAGTAATAGTACTATTAATGGGTCTTTCTTATATGTGTATGGATATTATCCTATCACTGACAGCATTGTGCTTCAGGATAGATCTTGATACATTCTTTGTGATGATGAATGCCATGTGCCAATATATAAATACTCAGGCAGTATGTGTTGAATCATATTTTTAAACATGTAACATGTGCATTATATATTTTTTGCAAAGATCACAAACCTCTGGTATTAATTTCCTATGTGTGCTATGTACTTTACATACATATGCATAGTATTTTCATGGGAAAGTTATTTGTGAAAAAATATCAGATTTTGTTTTACTTCATTTCCCTTAATTAGAGGCTTTCAAATATTTTTCTTTATGCATGCCAATGATAAACTATCTTACCATGTCATCAATATATATTTATTTATTTACATGTCAGATTGGAAGCTAAAAAAAAAAAAAGAACTCACTGCTATTGAATCAATCCTGACTTATAGCAATCCGCAAGTCTGTAAATCTTTATAGAAACAGACTGCCTCATCTTTCTTCTGAGGAGCAGCTGGTGGGTTTGAAACACCAACCTTTTGGTTAGCAGCCAAATGCCTTAACCACTATACCCCCAGAGCTCCTTAGACTGGAAGCTAGAAGCCCCTTATACATATTTATTTAGGTAAACAATATGATATATTGTGCAATACATAAATCATAGATTAAAAAATGCAAAGAATGACCATGTTGTTGTTGTTGTTAGGTGCTGTTGAGTTGGCTCTGACTCATGTCGACCCTGTGTACAACAGAATGAAACACTGCCCAGTCCTGTGCCAGCTTCACAAGCATTATTATGCTCGAACCCATTGTGTCAATCCATCTTCTGGAATGAAAAAGTCTTTCCCTTTTTTGCTGTCCCTCTACTTTACTAAGCATGATATCCTTCTCCAGGAACTGGTCCCTTCTGACAACATGACCAAATAGGTAAGAAGAAGTTCAACCAATCTCACTTCTAAGAAACATTAAAGCTGCACTCTTTCCAGGACAAATTTTTCATTCTTCTGGCAGTCCAAAGTATTTTCAGTATTCTTTGCCAACACCACAATTCAAAGACATCAACTCTTCTTCAGTCTTCCTTATTCATTGTCCAGCTTTCACATGCATATGAGGCAACTGAAAATACCATGGCTTGGGTCAGGCACATCTTAGTCTGTCAGTTTGTCACACCATGGTGGCTTGCATGTTGCTGTAGGCTAGAAGCCATGCCGTAGGTATTTGAAATACCAGCAGGATCACCCATTGTCAACAGGTTTCAGCAGAGCTTCCAGACTAAGACAGACTAGGAAGAAGGACAGGGCTATCCACTTCTGAAAAAGTTGGCCACTCAGAACATCATGAATAGCAGTGAAACATTGATATATTACTGGAAAAGAATGACCATGAGAGATTGTACTTTCCAAAAATGGCCATACCAACATATATGTGATGCCACACACTCTTCTTGCAATCTGACATTGACCCTCTTCTATTGGAAAGCTGCATCTATTTTTTCTCCCCTTGAACCCTGGCAGAACTTTGGAACTGCATTGAACAGAATGCAGTGGAAAGGGTGCTGCCTGATTTCTGAGACTAAGTCATAAAATATAATACTGCTTCCACTGTGCTCTTTTTCTCTTGGGATAAGTGCCCTCAGCCAATATAAGAATAGATGGCTGAGATGGAGAGGAGCTGACAGTTATCATCAACTCCCTGACCTTTGATAGCTGGTCTGAGCCACCCAACAGGCCCAGCTAACACCATGCAGAGCAGAGACAAACTATCTCTGCTTAACTGGGCCCAAATTGCAAAATTGTGATAAAATAAATCTTGCTTTTTAAGCCACTAAGTGGTTTTCATTTATTTATTTATTTATTAATGCAGTCTTAGAAACTGGAAAAATGAGAAAGATTAAGTAAATAATACTTTAAAAATATTTTATCTTCTTAATAGTACAAGAATATTTCATACTCTCCATTATTAGTAACATTACAATGTTTAGTAACATTACTTTTAGAGAGAGCACTGTAGTCAGATATGAAAACCCCTTGTCATTCTCAATTCTAACTCATAGTGACCCAATAGAACAAAGTGAAACTGTCCTATAGGGTTTTCAAAACTGTGATCTTTAAGGAAGCAGACTGCCACATCTTTCTCCTGCAGAGCAGCTAGTGAGTTTGAACTACTGATTTTTGCTTAGCACATGAGCGCTTAGCCACTGCACCACCAAGGCTCGTTAGTTGGATATATTTTATCTTATTAAAAAACAAAAACTTTGTTTAACATTTTAACCAAACCACCAGTTGCCATCGAGTCAAGTCTGACTCCTGGCAGGCTCCTGTGTATCAGTAGAACTATGCTTCACAGGGTTTTTATTGTCTGATTTTTCAGAAGTCGATTGCCAAACCTTTCTTCTGAGGCACTTCTGGGTGAATTCTAGCCATCAACTTTTTGGTTAGCACCTGAGTGAGTTAACGGTGCTAAGGTTAGGTTCTAGGCTCAGCTTATTTCCATACTAGATTTTAATGGCCAAAAAAATCCCAAAATACTACCTCATCTCATGAAGGCATAATATACTCTACACATATGGACCATATTCTGTGGTTCATGAGACAAATCCATATTTCAAATAGTCTCAATAGTTTTGAATTTTTGGTTGACTTTTTATAAAAAGTATTATATCTTTTTTTTTTTTTTTTTAACTGTATAATGAAGCTGACAAAGAGCTTGGCTGTTCTCTAGTTGTTGACTTCAGTTTGCTGTTCCTTTACAGAAATCTATTAATGCCACTTACTCATTTTGTGAGAAAGAGTTTAGTTGAATCGGACAAAGAATGTAATCACTACTACAGCAGTGATCTGCTCACACATGTGTTTACCAATCCAGTGCCTCCTCAATAGGATAAATATCCATGTCCAAAAGCTGGCAGATCACATCCTCCACTCTGGTGCATGCATTCTGGTACCAGCCTTTCTGAACCACTTGTAGTCTCTGTCCTGTCTCTCACAAAGAATGGTTATGGAATAAATGGATACATCTGAATTTAAGGCAAATGTACAGAAGATGTGACTCTCAAATGTATATAGGTAGTCCCTGACATACAATGGATCTCCATTCCTACTATTCCTTTCTAAGTCAGTTTTGAAAGTTGAATACCTTTTTTAGTTTTCATATTATTACTTTTTGGTGTAGTGCATGAGGCATTTGACTGCTAACCAGAAAGCTGGCAGTTCAAACTCATGAGTCACTTCTCAGAAGGAAGATTGGGCAATATACTTCTGTGGTGATACCACCTCAGAAACCCAAGGAGGGGTCTCTATGAGTCAGATCTGACTCAATGAGAGTGAGGTTTTTTTTTTTTTTGGTTTTTGGTTTTTGGTGGTGTGTCAACTTGACTAGGTCTGGTTGAGTGGCTGGGCAGCTGGTGGTAGTTATTCCCCATGATGAGACTGGCAATCAACTCAATGGTGAGATCTACCACAAGCAGCTGAGTGGTTGCATTAGGGTTATGGTCTGTTTCCTGTATATAAGAAGCAGCTTTGGAAATGGTATCTAGCTTATGGCAAGCTTGAACCCTGCACGTAGCCAAGTCGTTGTTCCACAGCCTGCCATGCTCTGCTGACCTTGAGGCTTTCAATGGACTTGAATCAATGGCTTTCCATGTTGTTTGTTAACATTGGGACTATACCTTTTCACTTGCCAACCTTGGGTTTGTCAGCCTCAGCAGCCAGCAGCTGCATGAGTGAAGAAAAGCCTCCAGCTTCAGGGGGCCAGAAGCAGGAGGCAGAGCTGAAGTCCAAGGTTTAGGGGCTTTCACACAACCCCTAGAGTCTGGCACTTTGAACTTGGACTTAAAGCCTCCAAACTGTAAGAGAATAAACTCCTGTTTGTTAAAGCCATCCTATCTGTGCTATTTTCTTTTAGAATGGCACAGGGTAACCAAAACAGTATCTATTAATCTAATCTTTATTTGTATTTGGGTGCTGGAAATACACATATATTTTAATACACACATACTGTTTCAGGTATCTAGTGCTGCTATAATGGAAATACCATAGATGGATGGCTTTAACAGACAGATTATTTTCTCATGGATTAGGAAGCTAGAAGTCCAAATTCAGGACACCAGCTCTAGGGTAAAGCCTTCTCTCTGTGTCAGCTCTAGGGGAAAGTCCTAGTCTCTTCAGCTTCTGTTTCCTGGTTCATTGAGAATCTCCATGTGGCTTGGCATCAACCTTCCCCTATCTCTGCTTGCTAGCTTACTTGTTTCATCTCTTTTATATCTCAAGATTCAAAATGGAGTCTCCTCAGTAATCACCAGGCTGTTTCCCTCTAGCATCTTAGTGCTTGAAAAACTAGGTATAGCAGTTTGAATTAGGGATTTTGGTGCTCTGAACAGCTCACTGAGTCAGAGTGCACCAAACTCAGAGGAGTAGAATTAGAAGAAAGGTACAGGGAAAAAAACAAAAGAAGACCTTTTATGTCTCAAAATAGATGGACTCAAGATGTACACTTCATTGATCCTGTCCCTTAATATAACAAAGACAACCCATTCCCAAATAAGATCATAACCACTAGCATAGGCCAGGATTTACAACATGTATTTTTTGAGGATACAATGCAATCCACAGCATTCTATCCTTTGGCCCTCCAAAATCCATATCTTTGTCACATGCAAAACACATTGACCCCATCACATCATCTGAAAGCCTTAAATCAACTCCAAGTTCAAAATCTCATCTTCTGAATTATCTAAATCAAATGTGGATGAGATATTTAGGCATATTCCTTCTGCGGGCAAAATTCCTCTTCATCTGTGAGAGTATGAAGGGATGGACACTGGGAGGAGGTAACTATGGGGAGGAAGTGGGAGGGGAGCTGCTGCATTGTAAATTTTGGTCAATGACATGAGA
>NW_006921597.1:9939463-9941185 GCF_000298275.1 Orycteropus afer afer
AAAGTACAATGGTGGAACAGGCACAAGGTACACATTTCCATTACAAACAGGAAAAAAAATGGAAGGAAAGAAGGATAATAGATACCAAACAAGTCCAAAATCCAACAGAACAATTTCCATTAGCTCTCAAGACTTGAAAATAGTGCTGTATTTTGTAAGACCATCTGGGTGATGACTCCAACCTCCAGACTCTGAATGTTGGCTGTGGCCTCTGGAATCTGGGTGGAGGTTCCTTGGTCCTGGGCTGCATCTCCACCTTCCAGGCCCACTAGGACAGCAACTTTGCTACCTTGGCTTTGGGTGGCCCCATTCTCCTAGTTCATCTGAGTGGTGACCCCATCCCTAGGACCCTAGAAGTCCCCATTCATCTGCCTCATGGACATCACAGCCCTGCCCACTCAGCTTTGGGTGGCAGCTTCATCCCCTTAACAAACCTTAATGGCAGCCCCACAGCTGTAACCAAACTGGCAAAAATCTGACACTTTGAAACCTAGGAGCCTGTGGTCCAATCCTTTGAGAGCCAAGAGACTGTGGCCCTACACTTTGAAGCTGAGAAGGTTATGCTTCAGGTGTTCCTTCCTATGGTTCTGTCAATCTCTGAGTTGCTCCAGGGATGGCCCTTTCCCTAGAGGACACCAGATGTAGCATCTTTGGTCTGTTTCCTGCCTATAGAATTCCAAGAGGCAGGCAGCTTTCTTTCTTTTCATTCTTTCTCTGTCTCATCGTCTAAGCTGATGGGTTTTCTGCTGTGGTAGTTGCTTAGATCCATCAGCATAAGCTTAATCTTTTATCAAAAGATTGTATAGCCATACAAGCCTTGGTGAACATTCTAGGACATGTGTCCCTAGTTTGTACAACAGAATTTTTCAAATCTTTAATTTTTCTTTCCATTCTTCAGCACCCATTTTTAAATCCATTTTTAAATTTAGAGACCATCCAAAGAATTGATTTGGTGCATTGAACACCAGTGACCAAAAACCAGAATTGTGAGAATACATCAAGAACATTATCCATGAAGAAAGCAAGAGGTCACTAAAAAGACGCAAAAAAAGAGAGAACACCAAAATGAATGACAGAAGAGACTCTGAAACTTGCCCTTGAGCAGACAGTAACTAAAACAAATGGAAGACATGAGCTGAACCAAAGATTTCAAAGATCAGCTCCAGAAGACAAAGTCAATTACTGTAATGAAATGTGCAAAGACCTGGAGTTAGAAAACCAAAAGGGAAGAATACACTCTGCATTTCTCAAGGTGAAAGAATTGAGGAAAAAATTTAAGCCTCGAGTTGCAATATTGAAAGATTCTATGGGCAAAATACTGAATGATGCAGGAAACATCAAAAGAAGATGGAAGGAATACACAGAGTCACTGTACCAAAAAGAACTGGTCGATTTTCATCCATTTCAGGAAGTGACCTATGATCTAGAACCAATGGTATTGAAGGAGGAAGTCGATGCTGCAATGAAGGAATTGGTGAAGAACAAGGCTCCAGGAACTGATGGAATACCCATTGAGATATTTCAACAAATGGATGTCCCAATGGAGGCACTCACTCGGTTATGCCAAGAGATTTGGCCAACTGACTGGAAGAGATCCATATTTGTACCCATTCCAAAGAAAGATGATCCCACAGAATGTGGAAATTATTGAACAATATCATTAATATTTCACACAAGTAAGATCTTACTGAAGATAATTCAAAAACGTTTGCAGCAGTATAT
>NW_006921597.1:9941897-9983300 GCF_000298275.1 Orycteropus afer afer
CTGAGGAGCAAGGATGTCTCCTTGAGAACTAAGGTGCACCTGACACAAGCCATGATATTTTCAATCACCTCATATGCATGTGAGAGCTGGACAATGAATAAGGAAGACTGAAGAGTTGATGCTTTTGAGTTGTGGTGCTGATGAAGAATGCTGAAAGTACCATGGACTGCTTACAGAACTAACAGATCTGTCCTGGAGGAAGTGCAGCCAAAATGCTCCATAGACTTGAGAATGGCCAGACTTCGTTCCACCTACTTTGGTCGTGTTGTCAGAAGGGATCATTCCCTGGAGAAGGATGTCATGCTTGGTAAGGTGGAAGGTCGATGAGAGAGGGAAAGACCTTCATTGAAATGGATTGACACAGTGGCTGCGACGATGGGCTCAAGTATAGCAGGGATCATGGAGCTGGTGCAGGATTGGGTAGTGTTTTGTTCTGCTGTGCATGGGTCAGAAATGACTTGATGACACCTCACAACAACAACAATGTTTTTAAATCCATCTTTTTCCTCTTGCATTTTACTAAAAGTGGCAAAGAGAAACCATGCGGCTCCTTTAAGATCTTGCCTAGAAATCTCCTCAGCCAGATACTAGGTTCATCACTTACAAGTTCTACCTTCCATCAAACATTTGAACATAATTCAGACAAGTTTTTGTCACTGCATAAGAAGTGTTGCCCTTCCTAAATTATCTAATCACATGTTCATTATTTTCTTCTAAAATTTCACCAGAAAACATTGAAAATCCACATTTCTAGCAGCATTCTGTTGCTGGAACCATATGTATTCTCTGAGATTAAATAGAGACTTTCTCTATATTTCATTCCTTTAGAGTTCTTACCAGAATCATCTTTGATGTCCATAATTCTAACAGCCTCTTCAAGGCAATTTAGGCTTTTACTATTAGGCACCCTAAAACTCTTTCAGTCTTTATACATTACCCAATTCCAAAACCACTTCCACATTATAGGTATTTGTTAGAGCAGCATCCAAGTCTCCCAATACCAAATTCTATTAGTTGTCTAGTGCTGCTAAAGCATAAAAAACCATAAGTGAATGGCTTTAACAGACAAAAATTCATTTTCTCACAGTTTAGAGGCTATGTTGTTGTTGTTAGGTGCTCTCTGGTCAGTTCTGACTCATAATGACCCTATGAACAACAGAACAAAACACTGCTTGGACCTGTGCCATCCTTAAAATTTTTCTTAGTTCTCTAGTGCAGCTATAAAAGAAATACCCAATGTGGATGGCTTTAATGAATAGGAATTTATTCTTTTACAGTTTAGGAGGCTAAAAGTCTGAATTAAGAGTGCAAGTTCTAAGGGCTGTTTTTGTTCCAGGGCCACTGGAGCTGTAGGCATCTCCTAACTCATACAGCTGCTGGCTGTTGAGGCTGATGAACCCAAGGTCAGCAGGTAAAATGGCACAATCCCAAGAGCAGCAGGCAACACGGCAGACCACTAGTTCAAGTCCAGGAAATGGAGACTAAGACTTGGCCAAATGCAGGATCCAAGTGTACCAAAAACCTAGAGATCTTTTCCAAAGCTTCTCCAAATGTACTGGAAACAGGCCACAGCCTGAAGGCAACTCCCCTTCAACTACTTAGCTGCTCACAGCAGATTCCACCATAGAGATGATTATAATTTCATCATGGGGAAAAACTACTTCCAGCAGTCAAACACTCAAAACCATGGCCCAGCCAAGTTGACACACAACCTTAAATATCACACAATTATTGCTATGTTTGAGCCCGTTGTTATAGCCACTGTGTCAATCCATCTCATTAAGGGTCTTCCTCCTTTTTGCTGACCCTCTACTTTAACAAGCATGATCTTCTTCTCCAGGGACTGGTCCCTCCTAAGAAAATATTCAAAATAAGTGAGACATAGTCTTGCCATCCTAACATCTAAGGAACATTCTGGCTGTACTTCTCCCAAGACAGATTTTGTTTGTTCCTTTGACAGTCCATAGTATATTCAATATTCTTTGCCAGCACCACAATTCAAGGCTTCAATTCTTTGGTCTTCTTCATTCACTGTCCAGCTTTTGCATGCATATGAAGCAATTGAAAATATCATGATATCATGGCTTTGATCAAGTGCACCTTAGTCCTCACAGTGGAATCTTTACTTTTTAACACATTAAATAGGTCTTTTGCAGTAGATTTGCCCAACACAACATATGATTGCACCTCTTAACTCTGCTTACATGGGTGTTGATTATGGACCCAAGTAAAATGAAATCCTTGGTGACTTCAATCTTTTCTCCATTTGTCATGATGTAGCTTATCAGTCCAGTTGCGAGGATTTTTGTTTTCTTTATGTTGCAGTGTAATCCACACTGAAGGCTGTAGGCTTTGAGCTTCATCAGTAAGTGCTTCAGGTCTTCTGGCTTTCAGCAGACAAGGTTGTATCATCTGCATTTTGCAGGTTGTTTGTAAGTCTTCCTCCAATTCCGATGTTATGTTCTTTTTCATAGAGTTCAGTTTTTCAGATTATTTGCTCAGCATGCAGACCAGGCTATTGTTGTTGTTATGTGCCCTCAAGTCAGACCCAACTCATAGTGACCCCTCCTTGGGTTTCCAAGGCAATATCACTATGGAAATAGATTGCCCAACCTTCCTTCCAAGGAGTGGCTGGTGGGTTTGAACCACCAGCCTTCTGATTAGCAGTCAAATGCCTTAGCCACTCTGCTACCCGAGCTCCTTGCAGACCAAGCTAAGTATGGTGAAAGGACACAACCATGACACACACCTTTCCTCATTTCAGTTATTTATTTTGTTGTGATTTGGGTGAAAATTTACAGAGCAAATTAGTTTTCCATTCAACAATTCATATATATTTTGTTTCAACTCACTGATTGCAGTCCTCGCAATGTCACAGCACTCTTCTCACTTCCTTCCTATGTTTACTTTTCCCTTCTTCCTTTTTTCCTATCCCTCCCTATCTTCTGATCTTTATTCCTATGGAAATGCTTACCTTTTGATCTCATTAGTTTGATTGGTCTAATGAGTGCATACTTCCCTGGTGTTACTTACTCCCTGGTGTTGTCTTATAAGCCTATTGACAAAAACTTGAGACATGAGGATGAGTTCAATTCCAAGATTTAAGGGTGTGTAAAGGCCATAGTTTCAGAGGTCCCACCAATCTCTATCAGACCAGTAAGCCTGGTCTTTTTCATGATTTTGAGTTTTGTTCCACATTTTTCTCCCATTCTATCTGGGACTTTCTATTTTGATCCCTTTCAAAGTAGTCAGCAATGGTAGCCAGGCACCATCTAGTTCTTCTGGTCTCAGGATCATGGAGGCCAGTGTTCACATGGCCTTTGGGACAATTGTTTCCTTGCATCTTTGATTTTCTTCACTCTTCTTTGCTCCAGATGGGGAGAGACCAATGGTTATATCATAGATGGTCGCTCACAAGCTTTAAGAACCCACTTGCTACTCACCAAAATAGAAAGTAGAACATTGTTTTATGGAATTTTACACCAATTGACCTTGGTATCTCCCTCAAGGGTATCTTGGGTACCAAGGGTATCTCCCTTGGTATCTACCTCATATCGGTATCAGTATGGTACCGATTCCCCGGTCTCAGTGACTCATTCCCTCAAAGTATTTGGTTATGGCTAAGAAGTTTTCATAACTTTGCCACCGGTATGCTCTACTATATTCATGGATATATTTGTAGTACATATAAATACGTATGTAGAAATATCCTCTGTTGTTGTTGTTAGGTGCTATAGAGTCAGCTCCAACTCATAGTGACCCTATACACAACAGAATGAAACACTGCCTGGTCATGTACCATTCTCACAATGCTTGCTATGCTTAAGCCCATCATTGCAGCCACCATGCCAATTCATCTCGTTGAGGATCTTCCCCTTTTTTCCTGACTCTTTGATTTACTAAGCATGATATCCTTCTCTAGAGAATGGCCCCTTCAGACACACAAAGTAGGTGAGAAAACATCCACCCATTCTCGCTTCGAGAAAGCACTCTGGCTATACTTCTTCCAGGACAGATTTGTTTGTTCTTCTGGCAGTCCATCATACTTTCAGTATTCTTCACCAACACCACAATTCAAAGACATCAACTCTTCTTCAGTCTTCCTTATTCATTGTCCAGCTTGCACATGTGTATAAGGTGACTGAAAATACCATGGCTTGGGTTAGACACACCTTAATTTTCAAAATGACACTTTGCTTCTTAGCACTTTAAAGAGGTCTTTTGCAGAAGATTTACCCAATGTAATATGATGTTTGATTTTTTTGACTGCTGCTGCCATGGGTGTTGATTGTGGATCCAGGTAAAATGAAATCGCTGACAAGTTCAATCATTTCTCCATTTACCGTGATATTGCTTATTGGTCTGGTTGTGAGGATTTTTGTTTATATTGAGGTGTAATTCTTACTGATAAATATCCTCTGTCAAACTTATATACGTGTTCATAGGTGGAGTCGTACTCACCTTCCCACCCCTGTTCAGCTTGAGTGTCTATCTATGTATCTACTTTCAGATTATCATTATTACTGTTATTGCAGGATTGTGTATGTAATTGTATTTACCTTTCTTGCCTTTAAGTCTTGTGCTCCTCCCAATATCTTCCTTCCTTGATCATTGTGGGCTGACCTTCCCTTTATTGTATATTTCCTTTCTGTTCGACCAAGTTAGTGCCTGTTTATCTATCTTCTAGTAAGTGATTTACCCTCATTTTCTGTCCCACTTCTGGTAATCTTCAAAGAATGATATTTTCAGTGTATAAAGCTTTTCTTGACTATTGATAGTAGTGAACTTATAAAAATTTTGTCCTTTTGTAAATGACTAATTTCCCTCAGCATATTGTCCTCTAGGCCCATCCACATTATGAGGTGTTTCACAGATTCACTGTCATTCTTAAACATGTAGTACGATTATGTATATGTACCATGGTTTGTTTATCTATTCATTGACGGGCACTTAGGTTGCATCTTTATACTGTTGTGAATAATGCTGCAATGAACATGGGTCTGCATATATCTGTTCGTGTCATGGCTCTTATTTCTCTAGGGTATATACCTAGTAGTAATATTGCTGGATCATATGGTATTTCTATTTACCTTTCCTGATTTTAGACTACACAGTATCCCCTTCTTCTCTTCAAATTACTACTTCTTCCTCTATGTATGGGTTTCACACAAGCACAATTAAGTTTTCTGGAATTCCCATTCTTTGCAATATAACCAACAACTCATTATTATACACACAGTACAGTGCCATTGCATAGTCAATAAAACACAGGTAAACATCTTTCTGGTATTCTCTATTTTCAGCCAAGATCCATCTAACATCAGCAGTGATATCCTTCATCCCACATGCTCTTCTGAATTCACCTTAAATTTCTGAAAGCTCCCTGTTGATTTACTGCTGCAACCATTTTTGAATTATCTTCAGAAAGGTATAACTTGCTTGTGATACTATGATATTGTTCTATAATTTCCAGATTCTGTTGGATCATCTTTCTTTGGAATGTGCACAAATATGGCCCTCTTCTGGTCAGTTGGCCAGGTAGCTATCTTCCAAATTTTTTCACATAGATGAGTGAGTGCTCCCAGCATTGCATCCATTTGTAGAAACATCCAAATTGGTATTCCATCAATTCCTGGACCCTTGTTTTTCACCAATGCCTACAGTGGAGATTGGACATCTTCCTTCAGTACTGCTAGGTCTTGATCATATGCCACCTCCTGAAATGGTTGAACTCGATTGATTATTTTTGGTACTAAAATCAGGAAAGGTAATTAGAAATACCATATGATCCAGCAATTTTGGTCCATGACTCTGTATTCCTTCCATCTTCTTAGGAGGCTAGAAGTCCAGATTCAGGGCAAAAACTCTAGGGGAAGGCTTTCTTTCTCTGAGGGAAAGTCCTTTTCCGCTTCTGTTTCCTTGTTCCTTGGAGACTTTCATATAGCTTGCCACAACTGTTCTACCATCTCTTCTTACTATCTTGCTTATTTAATCTCTAGAAGCTCTGGTGGCATAATGCCTAAGGCATTTGACTGCTAACCAGAAGGCTGGTGGTTCAAACCCACTGGTTACTCCTCTTTGGAAGGAAGATAGGGCAATCTACTTCTGTAGTGATACCACCTTGGAAACCCAAGGAGGGGTCGCTATGAGTCAGGTCTGACTCCAAGGCACATAACAACAACAACAACAATCTCAAAAGAGGTTGACACTAATCCTATCTCATTGCCATAACAAAGACAACTCATTTCCAAATGGGATCATAACAACAAGCATAGAGGCTGGGATTTACAACTATATTTTTGTGGGACACAATTCAACCCATAGCATGCATACATAAAAAGATTGCAAATCATAAAAATTTACTTTGACAATGAAGAAGAGTTGGACAATATTGGTAATTTGTCATTTGCAGTACTAACTCTACTATGGAAGGTTCTGAATTACCCCTGAGAATGAGAATGACTTTTCTAGTCAGAAAATTAGTGAGAATTGTCTGTATGGTCTTTTTCTTTTTTTCATCATATATTTTGTGGTAATATTTACTGTTTCCTTGATCTGCCTAGTGACTTTAGCAAAATGATCTGCATTTGGGTGCATGTTTTCAAGTAACTACAGCCTCTGATTAATTTAGAAAAAACTCCAGCTAATCCTTTCACTGCAAATTTTTTTTTGACAATGTGTCTTCTTCTTCTTCTTCATTATTTTTCTCTCTTCTTCAGCATTTCTCTCCTTTTCAAAATCCATTAAGTTCCAATCTGTAAATTCCTGTTCTTCATGATCTATGAACTGTTCATATTGGCCAAATCAAATTCTAAACTCAGTTTTCTTGTCATATGGGTGATTTTTCCACCAATCTCTTCCATAATATCATCCTGATTGAATGTTTGGTGGGTATTCAAAAAACTCATCCATTTTTTTCCATATCCCTTGTGTGCATTTCCTGTGACTTCTTCTTTGGAAAATGCAATGTTCCAGATACACTGACAGTCATAAGTGTGGTTCATCATAACTCCTATACTTTGTAAGGTGGTGACTACCTGTATGTTGTTAGTCGTTGTCAAGTCAGCTCTTAACTCATGGTGACACCATGAAGGATGGATTGAAACACTGCCCAGTCTTTTACCATCCCCATGATGAATTGAAGATTGGGTCTTTGTGATCCATAGAGTTTTCAGTGGCTGACTTTCAGAAGTAGATTGTCAGGTCTTTCTGCCTAGTTTATCTTGGTTTGGAAAAATAGCTGAAACCTGTTCAATGTCACAGCAACACACAAGCCTTCACTGATAGATTTGAGGTGCACTAGCCAGAGAATTTCACCACTGAACCACTACTGCCCCCATTTAAATGTCTACAGACCTTGTCAAGAATGGCAGAGAGAAGGGGTCCAATTTACCTGTATGATGACTTCATACAAAATGGTAGCAACAACAAACAGAAAAACATTCTTTAAAATTGTCTAAAACTGTAGGATTAGAGTGTGGATTGAGAAGTCCTTGTCATATCTAAGAAGTCCATCCCAGCCATGACATATTTGTGTTTTGTGACTTAGCACAGACAGTTTAATGAAGGTCATCCAGCAATTATCCTTGGCCACTGTTCCTTCAAATATATGGTCTTCAACATCCTATTATCTTTTAAGTGTCATTCCAATCATATCCTAGTCCAAGATTTTTCACACAGTAACACAACTTTCATTTTGAGAGGGACATTCATGGAAAAATATACAATTCTGTTAACCAAAAAATTTTTGCAGCCAACCCTTTAAGAACTCATCTATTTTATAAATTAGGTATACTTATGTTCCCATTTTCCTTTAGGAATAGAGGAAGGAAATGGAGCAGGCAAATGCATTCAGCTCATCAGTTATTAGTGTTGGGGATTACATTCTCTGTGGATTATCAGAGGTTTGTTTTTCATTCTGGGCCAACACTGACCAGTGTACCTGGGGAATACACATTCATTTTAAAATTAGCCCAAGCAAAAACAAATAATGAGGAGAGAAAATCCATTGCAAAAAAGAATAATACGATGTAGGTGAAAGCCCTATATAAATACAGCTTTGATCAATCACTGCTTGAGACTGTCTTCTCCTTGCTTTCCCCTCCATTTGCATGCATAATTGAGCATTCACTACACAATGAAAATTAACATTTATGAGAAAGTATGGCTAGGAAGATGATCAAGATCTGCTAAACCTCTTCATTATTAAACTTTAAGGCCCAATTTCTCCCTTTTTCGGAGAATTACGTATCCTTAGATTTTAGGCCTGGTTTTTCTGTTTTCGGTAGTTGATGGACCTTCAAGGAGCCCAGGTAGCAAGTAGTTAAGCGTTTGACTGCTAACTGAAAGACAGGTGGTTTGAACCTATGGCTGCTCCACAGGAGAGACATGTGGCAGTCTGCTTCCATAAAGATTATACAGCCTTGGATACCCTGTGGGGAAGTTCTGCTCTGTCCTATGGGGTCATTATGAGTTGGAATTCATTCAGCAACAAGGTTGATTTTTTGGGGGCTTTTTAGATGGGCTTTCTGGGGAAGGAGGCATGCTCTCCACACCACCGCTAGCGAACTCTAACAGTCTTTCCTTATTAAATCTCCTTGTGTTTTCACAATTCCCAGGACATTTAAGCTGGTATTTCTTAAAGCTCACATTTGCTTTTTATTTTCCCCTTCATTTCTCTCTCTTACTCCTTTTATTTATCCTTTGGAAAATATTTTGAAGATGCAGTCTCCTTCCTTCCCCAAACATGCAGTGACCTAAACATAGTAACTCCACGGCAATCACAGGGTGTCAATCTCTTCATCCCTTTCTTATCTTCCTTTCCACAAGAATGATAGCAACAGAATTAATTCAAGAAGGGTGAGTGGAATTCATTTTATGCACTTTAGGGAAAACAATAAGGTTGCACCTGTGTGATGGCAACATGTCTTTTGGGCCATTGATTTATTAAAATATAAGGTTTGTAACATAGACAAAAGATAAATTAATAGTTTGATGGCAAACTCAGTTTCCAATCTATGATAAGTATCCAGCCTGAATTTAACAGAGTAATAATCAGAGAACATTTTCTCTTGCTTTGATGAGCAACAGTGGATATCAGAGCATCTGCAAACCTTGTAAAATCATCCCTTGAGGGAGTTCTTTTGGGATCTAGGAGCCATCTCCCTCCAGTCAACCTCAAGGAACTGCTGGAGGCAGGGGTGGGGGAGTTGTCTGGACCTTCCAGACAGTTGCTTGCCACGCTTTTGTGGACAAACCATTGACCTGAAGGGAGGAGGGCAATTGGGTTTTCTTGTCTACCACTGGAAATTACAGTATTTTTATGGACTCTTCTCTCATGTACTCTTCTTAGAGAGGGAGGTGACTTCTTTTACTCCTTTTGTTGTCATCTTAATTACTGGGACCTTGAACTTCAAGCAAAGGAAGGGAAAAACTGGTCTTCTATAACTTACAGCACAGGTGGGTTCCTCAACAGATTTCAGTACAACCAAATGACTCTTTCTTCCCATTTCATATTTTCCATTTTTTAATCTAGACTTACAAATACAATCTTTGAAAAGAAAAGAAAAGAAAAACAACAACAACAACTAACTAACCTCTGGGCCTAATGCATTTTTTTTTTTTTTTAAATAATGATTATTTCTTTTAAATGGAACCTACATTGCCCTGACTTCCTTTTGTCTGAATAAAAGCTTTAGCACAATATAAAAGGGTTGCATGTGCTGAAATGTTGCCCAAGGATATGTGTTATTATTCCTCCCCCCTTGACCAGCAGGGTCTGGTTCTCTTTCCCTTTCAGCCTTTTGTTTGAACAGATGGGATTGGGGAAGCAAGGGAAAGAAAGCCATTCTGTTCTCATTAACTCTCCCCATACACAAACACAAACCTGGGCTTAGGGGACTCTTGACAAGGGACAGCTCCCACTCCATTGCCATTGAGACCCGATGTAGTGAGCTACAAAGAAAGCCTGCCTGAGGACCTGCATCACCATATCAATGAGACCGCTAACCAGTAAGGCTCTAAGAGTCTCGTTTTGAAATTACATTTATATATGTTTTCAGAAATAGATTTACAAAAATGTGTGTCTATGTCATACAACACAAGCAAATCTTATGCATATATAATAAATGAATTTACTGTATATATGTGTGAACCTATGGAATATTTTCAGAAATTCCTTTACCACGTATAGTGCTATCTGACTATGCATAATAAAGTGTGCATAACATATTCACAATGAAAGATAAAGATAACATATTTTGTGAACTATGCAATCTTTTTCACTTTTATTGTATCTTCTCTCTGTTCAATAGTTAAAAGAGAGAAAGGCAGGTTTCCTATTATTTCATGCTCTTTTATTCAGTTGTGATGTAAAAATTATAGTTAAAGTTCCCAACTTAGATGGTGTTGCTCTGTGTTAAAGCATTCCTGGTCAAGAAAAATGTCACAAAAAATTAAAAATAGGTCCACATATTGAAGGCTCTTTCTTTCTGGGACCTTCTAAAAGCATAAGGCTTTGTGAATAGTTGGAGTGAAAAGAAACAGTTTTTCGGAACTAAATGAGAGTGTCACATTCCTGGTGAGCAAATTTTGAAAGTGGTATCTTTGTTCTGGTTGCTGGATTAAAAACTTGTCTGACTTATTTGTTACATTATATTTGTTTTTAAATCTCCATGCATCCTCATTACTCTGATGAGGGTACTGAGGCAAAGATAAATGGAGTAGGAAAAGATGTATTCCTATGGCCAGATGCTGCCACATGAGCTTTTGACTCCATGACACAGAGTCTCAGCAGGGCAAAGGACAGATACATATATATTCCATAACACATCTGTACATTCAGAATACAACCCCCAGAGGAGTGCAATGCAATGCAACAGACTGCTGTCGAATCGGATCCGACTCATAGCAACCCCTCCTTGGCTTTCTGAGGCAGTATCACTACAGAAGTAGATTGCCCAATCTTCCTCCCGAGGAGTAACTGGTGGGTTTGAACTGTCAGCCCTCTGATTAGCAAATGCCTTAGGCAGTACTCCTCACTTTTTCTTCCAAGACTTCTAGAAGTGTAGAATATATGGAACAAAAATGAAATGGATCTCCTTAGCATCTCTTTTGGTGGGATTCCCAAACAAGAATTTTGTGTCAAAAGACAAAAGCATTTCTAGGTAATAAACAATCTTAGTAGTTCTATCAAATATTTCCTTGAAGTTTGTGGTAAATACAAATTAGCCAAGTTACCTTATTTGTACATGGAAGAATGGAGGGAAAAATTTGCCGAGCCTGAGTTTATGACCGAAAAGAGAAACTGAGTGAAATGAAATGTTTACTCTTTATTAGCACGAGCACAGGATTTAGAAGAACTTGTTGAAAATAAAGCATTAAGTCAACTATCCAGAGTACATCAAATTATGCTGATTTTTGAGGAGGCAGTCTGCTTCTGTAAAGATTAAAAAAAAAAAAAACCTCGCTGCATGGAGTTGGTCACTACTCATAGCAACCCCTCATTGGGTTTCTGAGGCAGTATCTCTACAGAAGGAGATTGCCCAGTCTTCAGTCTTGGAAACCCAATGAGGTTCTTTATGAGTTGGAATTGACTAGGTGGCTGTGAGTTTGGTTTTTGCGTTTACTGTGGGGGGAGGGGAAAATTGGCTTTGTTCAGTTTTTACCAAAATTGTCCTGCTGTATAGAAAAAGACTTCAGATTTTCTGTAGATTTCGATTTAGACTTTAACTGGAAAAGCTTGAGCTATCTCTCAACATTTTCACTTTCAAAATCGGTTCAGATTGACTCAGCTGCAAACAGAGGGAGATGACTATAAATTGGCCAAACAACTAGAAGAAAAAAAGGCCAATGATAAAAGGCAGCCAATCCCAGGGGAATTGTCTAGCAGGGTGCAGCAGGGGTCAGGACTGGGTTTAGTCCTGTTTAATATTTTTATTACCATTCTGCAGGGGGAGGGGAAACCGCATAAAAATGAAATCTGCAGATGGCTACTCATTACAGAGGATTTGCAGTCCCCAGGAAGAGCAGAAATGAAATTCAGAGGTGCGCTTGGAAAGGTGGTCAGAAAAGAACAAAGAAGATACGGCTGGAATGCTGTGAAATGGTAACTCCAAGGGAAAGAAGTCAGATGCAGTATGAATGGAATGTCCTGGCCCTAGCAGTGCCCATGAACACAGGCAGGTTTTATCTCTTCTTTTTGGGGAGCACGCACACCATTTTAGGTGCTTGGACTGCTGAGACAAAGGTCTTTTTCATCTAACATTATGAAATTGTCCTTAGATACAAAATTTAGTTATAAGAAGAAAAAAAAGACATTAAGTTAGAGTTGCTGACTTCATCACTGTAGGTGTTACTGCTGAGGGTGATTTAAGGCCGCTGTGTATAACCAGGGTCCATGCTTGTGAGGATCTATAGAAGGCCATGCCTTGGTGCGCAAAGCAGTCCTCTTCTCAGAGCCTGTCACTCTATGCAGCTAGGCACTTAGCATAGAGCCCTTCTTCAGGAATAGACTCTGCCCACCAGCCTGTCCTCCTAGGACTGAAACCTCCCAAAGGCCCATTGTCCTTGTCTCATTGTTTGAAGCCCTGCCCTTGAGATTTCTGCAAACATTCCTTCTGCCATCCCCATTGCTCAACAAAAAGAGGTCATCATAACTGATCAGAACTCACTTTTGTTCAGAATCCCCCATGGCTCCCCATATAGCCTAGGATTTTGGCCCAACTCCCAAATAGCATATAGGTTACACAGGCCCAGGAATCGATGTGATTGGTTGGAAATTCAAAGCACTTATACAGTATCTGATATACAGTAAGTGCTCAATGGAAGGCAGCCACTGCTTTTTATTTTGTAATTATTCACATCCTATCCCTAGAGGATCAGCGAAAAAGGGAAAGACCCTCAATGAGATGAATTGACAGAGTGGCTACAACGATGGGCTCACACACAGCAAAGATTGTGAGGATGGGGCAGAATGGGGCAGTGTTTCCTTCTGTTGTCCCTATGAGTCAGAACCTACTTAATGGCACCTAACAACAATATCCCTGATACCACTTTATAAAATCTGTAAAAATATAATCTTTGTAATTATATACTTTATAAAATTACTTTGGAATCTTCCTTAGCGTATTTCTGATATTACATGTTTCATTTCCAGAAATGGATATTGCCAGGAAATGCATTTACATCTGTCATACAAAAGTTACATTTTCCTGTAGAAGCTAAATGGCCTGTGTATTACGTACTTCGGGCTGCTATAACAAAGTACCACCCAGGAGTGCCTTATGAGAACAAAGTGGTTGTCTCATAGTTCTGGAGGCACTTTGACTCTGGATTCAGGGCACTGGTAGGGTCATGTTCTCTATTCATTCTAGAAGAAAGCCTTTCCTTGTCTGTTACAGCTTCTGGTGGATCCAGGCATTTCTGTGTTCATGTGGCTATTTTATAGGATCTCTGGTGGCATAGTGTCTAAAGCATTTGACTGGTAATTTGTCAATTTGACTGGTTCAAACCCACTAGCCATTCCTCAGAAGGAAGATTGAGCAATCTACTTCCGTAGTGATACCACCTCAGAAGCCCAAGGAGGGGTCACTATGAGATGGATCTGACTCGAAGTGAGTTTCATTTTTTGGGGAGCTCTGGTGGTGTAGCACCTAGGGCATTTGACTGCTACGCAGAAGGCTGGAGGTTCAAACCCACTAGCCACTCCTTGGAAGGAAGATTGGGCAATCTACTTCCGTAGAGATACCACCTTGGAAACCCAAGGAGCTATTTTCCTCTGGTGTCTCTTCTATTTTATAAGGACATTGCACAGATGTGTGGGATTAGACCCATCCTACTTTAGTAACACCTCATATTAACTTATAAGGTCACATTCATAGATACCAGGCATTAAGACTTCAAAACATCTTTAGGAGGGGACTGAATTCAATCCATAACGACTAGCTCCATGTATAAAACAGGTACTAATGTTTGCAATTCTGCCTTCCTGTCTCAGTAGCTTGTCGTATAACACCTTCACCCTCTAATCACAGCCTAACTTTCTAATCTCAACTTTTACCCCTTCCCTTCCCTGGGGCCTCTCATGGTGTGTCTTCCACACACATCTGACTGCTCACCATTGTCCAGCCCACTATGGATGCAATTACTCATGCTGTTCCCCCCACCACACCCACCACAGATTTTCATGCTTCTATATGTTACTCAAAGGAGCTCTGGTGGTGCAGTGCTTAAAGCATTCGGCTGCTAACAAAAGGTTGGTGGTTCAAACTCACCAGCTGCTCCACAGGAGGAAGAAGAAGCAGTCTGATTCTGTAAATAGTTACAGCCTTGGAAATGCTATGGACAGTTATACTCTGTCCTATAGGGTCCTATGAGTCAGAAGTGACTCGATGGTAGTGGGTAGTTATGTTACCCACACTGTTCTCTCTGTCCTTCCAGCACTCCCTAATTTGGAAAAATCACAGTTATTCTTGTAAAGGCCCAACCATGTTATGGGTTGAATTGTGTCCTCACCCCAAAATAATGTGTTAAAAGTCTTAACCCCCACATGACCATAACCTTATTTGGAAATAGGATTTTCACAGATGTAATCAAGTTAAGATAAGGTCATACTAGATAAAGGTGGGCTGTAATCCAGTATGATTGGTATCCTTATAAGAAGAAAAGAGACACAGAGAGTCACACAGAAGAGAAAACCATGTGAAGGCAGAGGCAGAGATTGAAACAATTCATCTACAAGCCAAGGAGTATCAAAAATTGCAGCAACCAAAAGAAACTAGAAGGAGTTAAGTCAGGATCCTCTCTCCTAAAGACTTCAGAGGCAATATGGCCCTTTGGATGCCCTGAGTTCCAGGACTCTGAGGATAGGTCCCTTCTGTTTTAACTGCCTAGTTTGTGGTAGTTTGTTACTGCAGCCCTAGAAACTAAACATACCTCTTCTGTTCAGTGTCTCAGAACCACTTCCCTCCACTCCTTCTGTGAGGGAACGAATCTCTTTTCCTCATTTCTCACTATTCTAATTCATAATACATTGCTATCTGTCTCCATGTCTAATGTGAGAGTTCCTGGAGTCAGAACTATGTCTTCCTCAACCTAGGTCTCATGTTCCTGGCACAGAAGTGCCTCAATATACACTTGTCAAATGTTTGAGTTAAACTCATTGAATTCATGAGTGGAAGTTGTTCTTGCTAGAGAAAGGAAAGAAACTCCAGGAAATCCAAGGATTGTGTGGAAAGGGGCAGTTCTGAGGTTTGGTGAGAGAAGAGAGCCTGGTCTATCCACCAGGACCCTCTGCTGGAAGGAAAACGTGAGCACAAGTAGCTTTGAAATTAATTGTGGATTAGGAAGCTCTACTGCCTGCCAGCGCTGAGCCTGGGTTAGCCACAGAGAGGTGCTGGAAGTGAGAATCCAAATGCAATTTCACAGTTGGAGCTGCCTCCCTTTTTCGGCATGGCAGCAGCAACGTCTGTCCTGGGACAGGCACACAGACTGTGTAATCAGGCTCAGCTGGTAATCAGGGAGCTGCCAAACAGACAGGAGACTAAATTATCTCCCTGTCCCAGATAAAGTGGCCTTTTAGATGAGGGTTAAAACCAGTGATGGTGGAAAAAAAACAAAAGGAAGGAAAGTGGCAGCTGCTACTGAACACCTGGCTGGTGGACGGGTCCCAATTCATCCTTATTCACCACAGACCTTCTAAAGCCAGGGTTGCTTAACAAGGAATGAGAGTTTCAGACCAAAGGTATTTATTTAGTGCCAAAGTCATCATTCGAAGAGGAAAACAATTTATACCTACAGTGACAATGACAAAGGGTAGAACCAATTTCCTGTCAACCGTTGTAACATTTGCCACTGCCTGGTTAAGTAAGCTAGAGTCAGACTGTACCTCAGTTTCCCTCTTTGTTAATTGGCAGGGATGTGCCATCACATCCAACATGCAAGTGATAAGACTTTTTTCTGAGAGAAGATTCCCTTCTGTACCTGCCTTTGTGACTTATGGGGCTGGAAGGAACCTTGTAGGTGTGGTCAGAACCATATGAGTTCATGACCTGTAGTATAAAAAGTGCTGGAGAGAGGGAAGCAAACCCAGGAAACCAAAAGATTGCATAGGAAAGGGGCAGGAGCATGGTTTGGAGGTTCTATGTGTCAAGTGGAGCTCCTGAGTGGTGTGAACAGTTAACATACCTGTGGCTCAACTTTCAGCCACAAAACAGATAGGCCCATAGGGTGAAAAAGGAATTGGAAGAAGACTCATTAACAACCTGAGAAATGCCAGTGACATAACCTTGCTTGCTGAAAGTGATGGGGACTTGAAGCACTTACTGATGAGATCAAAGGCTACATACAGCCTTCAGTATAGATTATACCTCAATGTAAAAAGTCCTCACAATTGGACCAATAAGCAACATAATAATGGATGGAGAAAAGAGTGAAGTTGTCAAGAATTTCATTTTACTTGGACCCACAATCAAAGCCCATGGAATCAGCAGTCAAGAAATTAAAACAACATATGGCAATGGGAAAATCTGTTGCAAAAGATCTCTCCCAAGTATTTAAGAACAAAGATGTCACTTTGAATACTGAAGTGAACCTAACCTAAGCCATGGTATTTTCAACAGTCTCATATGCATATGAGAGCTGGACAATGAATAAGGAAAACTGCAGAAAAGCTGATGCATTTGAATTGTATTTTTGGCAATGAATATCAAATGTACAATGGACTGCAACAAAAATGAACAAATCTGTCTTGAATGAAGTAGAGCCACAATGCTCTTTAGAAGTGAGAATGGCCAGACTTTGTCTCTTGTACTTTGGTCATGCTGTCAGAGGGGATCAATCCTGGGAGAAGGATATCATGCTTAAAGTAGAGGGTCGCAAAAAGGGGAAAACTCTCAACAAGATGGAGTGACAATGATGAGTGCAAGCATAGCAACGATTGTGAGAATGATTCAGGACCAGGCAGTGTTTTGTTCTGCTGTACATAAGATTGGTATGAGTCAGAATGAACTGGACAGCACCTAACAACAGCAACAGGGGGTGAACAATGACACCAGTGAGATACATGCTTCTTAGAACAATCAACCACATGAGATCAAAAGGGGAACATTTGCCCAGGGATAAAGCTCAGAAGACAAGAATGAATAGGAAAGAAGGCCAAATGGAAATGGTAACCACAGGGAGGAAATGGGAAGAGTGCTGTTACATCATGGAGACTGCATTCAATGTCATGAAACAAAACATGTATGAACAATTGAATGGAAAACCAATTTGCTCTGTAAACTTTCACTAAAATCACAATAAAAAGTTAGAAACAAAAGAGTTAACACATTTGGCTGCTATTTGAAAGGTTGGAAGTTCAAGTCCATGCAGAGGTGCCTTGAGGTAAAGGCCAGATGATGTACTTTTAAGAAATTAGCCAGGGAGCACAGTTCTACTCTGACACACATGAGGTTGTCATATGAGAGAAAAAAAAAAAAAAACAACCAGAAGGTTGTCTTTGCTTCTATGAATCTTACTGTCCATAGGGAAAGTGGACATTAAAAGTAAAATTTCTGTTTGATAAGTATTGCGAGAAAGCAAAGAGTTATGTGAGTGCCTAGTGGGGATTTGATCCACTCAGAGAAGGCTTCCCTGAGAAAGTGGAAACTGAATGGACAGCTAATGTATAAGTGGAGTTAACTTCATGAAGAAGGGAAGGGCAAGTATTCCAAGTTGGCGAAACAGCAGGTGCAAAGAAATGCTTATGCCATTGCAGGTGCACTAAGTCATAAACACTGCATCAATTATTGTCTGGTTCAGACATCATATACTAGAAACCTATTATTGTAAGTTGCCATCGAGTCAGCCCAACTCATGGCAACCCATGTACAACAGAACAAAATGTTCTCCAGTCCTGTGCCATCTTCACTTTGCTGATATGCTTGCATCCATTGTTGCAACATTGTCTATTGAATGCCTTCTAGCCTAGAGGGCTCATCGTTAGCACTATATTGGACAATATTCTGTTGTAATCCATAGGGTTTCCATTGGCTAATTTTCAGAAGTGGATCACCAAGCCTTTCTTTCTAGTATCTCTTAGTTTGGAATCTCTGCTGAAACCTATACACTATGGGTGACTCTACTGGTATTTGAAATACTGAAGGCATAGCTTCCACCATCATAGCAACACTCAGGACACCTCAGTGTTACAAACTGACAGATGCGTCTACAATATAGTGAAAAGCAACCACTATGGGAGTTCATGGGGAAGCAGGGCTTTTCCTGAGTAGAAATGAGAAACTTTCCCCTCATCAGGAGGCTGGAGGCAGGTCCTGTACTTTACTAAACTGTCTAGCCAATAGGAAAAGGGTCAAGATGTTTTGATACAGTTCCTGGGCAGAAGACAATAAGGCAGATAGGACTTGCTCCAATAAATAGGCTTTAGACAGGGCTCATGACCCTGCACCTTCTGTATTGGTTAGCTATTGCCTCAATAATGCTGAGAACAAGCCAGGTCAGCACTCACAGGTCACCACAACCAGCCTGTGTGCACGTATTCCTGGGTCAGCAAGTGTTCTTCAGTTGAACTGATCTAGAATGGGCTATCTGGGAAGCTCTGTGCTTTAGGCTGGGCTCCGGCTCCAGACTGGGTGCAGGTCTACATGTGTCTCATTCTGTGCTACCCAAGACACATTCCATCATGGTGGATCACTGGCCACTTTAGCCAAGCCAAACCATGTAAGTACACTTAAGGTCTCCATTCACTTCTTGCCCACTAATATTCCATTGACCAAAGTGTCATGTCCATGTTCATTAATAATAGGACAGGGATGTATATTCCCTGACAGTGGAAATGAGAGGGGAATAAACATCTACTGAACAATAATCTAAATTATCACACCATCCTTAAGACTGGTGTGTGGTTATCTTAGCATCAGAAACCAATACTCTGGAAATTTGCTATTTGTACTGTCTGCTATTATTTCCTTTTTGTTCCCCCTTAGTATTTAGTTAAATTCTTTTCGAAAATGTCAGGCTATCTCAGCTGTGCTATGAAGAATCAAAGGAAAACAATTTTGTCCACCCTTGAGCCTGAGTTTTAAGTGGAAACTGGCATACCCTGGGGTGAGAATCCCAAGTAAGTGATGAAACCCAGGGGAACAGTTTCAAAGAATTCTTGTTCAATAGCCCCTACTCCTCAGTGGATTCTCCTTCAGCATTCTTCTCTGCTCACTCCCAGGAAGGTTCTGTGGTTTGTTTTCATAAAAACAGTTTCCTTGCAGTGTGTGTGATGTGTCAGATTACGGCTTAAATAAATGCAATGTGCTAACCATCCTATACCAAGAGGCTTCCATTTGACTTACCATCAAGGTAAAAATAACAAAAAAGCAGCTGCCATCAAATTTCAGAAGCAGATCAGCAGGCCTTTCCTCTGAAACACCTCTGGGTGGGTTTGAACTGTTGTTGAAATGGCATGGCAAGGGATCTGACCTCCTCCAACTTCACAAGTCAGGAGGATGTTCAAGATCAACACCCCACAACTGAGTCCCATGAGATGAAGGTCAGACATGTCTCCACCATCCAACCTTCTTACCAATTCTGACACCAACTGCCCCTCCCATGGCACCTTCTACTCTGCTGGGTTCAATAATTCATCACAATGGCCACACAGAACTCACAGACAATATTCATGATCATGAGGTTTATTAGAGAAGTCACAGGTTACACTTCAAGACCAGAAACAACTCAGGATACACTTCTTCGATCAGGATAGCCTCTTCTCAGCTGTTCCCATAGGCATGCCTCTCTCTGGCCCTCAGCCTCTCAGCCTCATGACCCTTGGCTTCTGCCCTGATTGGGCAAGTGTTACAAAGCTCTTTCAGCTCCCTGATAAATGCCCAGAGGCAGCCCACTCTACCACCAATTCTCCTGTCTGAAGGGACTCAGCTTTCTCATTTCATAAGCCAAGAAGCCCATTTCTCTGTCTTGTGCCAATCTCTTGGTTCTGCTGCCTCTGCTACTGCCATTTCTCTGCTGCTGCTTCTCATCTCTTACTGTTTCCAGTGCTGCAGCTCTCTATTTCCTGGCAAGAGGAGATTCAGTGCAGGGTTCTTAGGTCCAAAGAACGTGCTACACTCCTAGCTCTTCTTGCTTGATGGTAGTGAGATTCCCCCTTTCTACCTCTAGGATGGCTCATTTCAAGACTACTGGGATGGCAAAACTGACCAATCCCCACATTAACCTTCCATATACCTTATTTGTGTGGTCCAGCCCTACTATGATGCCAGGCACCTTACTTACATTGTTAGCAAGCTATCCAATCCTCTTGGTGGGTCACAACCACCTCACATTTGCACTAGCCCATCCAGGCATCTGTGGCTAAAAGGGCCATATTAAGTAATTCACTGCACCACAACTGCCAATCTTTATGTTAGTAGTCAAGGATTTAATTTTTTGTGTTACACATGGTCTCCTGCCATCAAGACAACCGTCTCAAGTATTCAGTTATTTCAGATATCCTGGCAAGACTCACCCAGGTTTTAGGCACGCCTTTATGTCCTGCCCAGGGAAGTGAAGTCCACAAATGCTCTGATTTTACAAAGTGAGACATTAGAAATTATAAGCATACACATGCTGTTCCTAAAGAGAATGCTGAAGAAGTTCAGCTTCTACAGCTAAAAATCAAAACTTTTATCAAATTCTGCATTACAGAGGGGGTCCAGATTCTTGCCCCTGTTCTTATAACCAGTGGTTCCAATTTGCGAGGGAATTTTTCAGACTTTAAAGGGCATAGGAATCAGTTGGGAATCTTGTTAAAATGAAGATTCAGATTCAGTGGGCCTACGTGTCTGCATTTCTGATAAGTTCCCAAGTGATGTTCATACTGCTGATATACCAATTACATTTTGAGTAGAAAGGGAATATGAAAATCAAGTTCTTTTCCCTCTAGCAAACTAACCTACCGAGGGGATGAAACTGTCATCTCAGGCACATAAAAACGTTAAATAAGGTATGGAGTGACATTTGTCAAGTTTTGGTGGAGATCCATACTGAGTGCACACACTTTCAAGTACCAAATTGGGGACAGAAAGGAAAACTTACTAAAGGTGATGTATACTCAATCCACAAAATAGTTTTATAACCAGAGTTGTCTGGCAATGAACCAAAAACTAAACCTGTTGCCATTGAGTCGATTCTGAATCACAGCAACCCCAACTATGTCAGAGTAGAACTGTGCTCCACAGGGTTTTCAATGCCTCGTTTTAAGTAGATCACCAAGACTTTCTTCTAAGGTGCCACTTGGTGGTCTCAAACTGCCAACTTCTAGTTAATTGCCAAGCGCTTTAACTGTTTGCACCGCCCAGGGACTCATGTCTGGCAATAACATGGCCTTTTTCAGATGGACTCATTCTCTGCTACTGAAGGCACTGGAGAGGGGCTAAGAAACCACTGATCTGAGAGTATGAAAAAAGACTTGGTGTTTCTCATACAGACCTCAAAATACTAGCTTTAGAAAGTCCAATGAGGAACAAAGGGGGAACCAAAGCCTGAGGGGACTCAGTAAGTGATCAGTAAGTGAGAGCAGAGAGCACCAACCTGGGAATGAGAGCTTGTGGATCCAAGTGCTGTGTGCCTTTTCCAGCTGTGAGCCTTGATTGGTCACTGAACTCATCTGACTTTCCCTTTCTCCATATGGAAATGAGGGAATTAGACTAGATTCATTTTCTTTGTTTTCTTTTTAAGTGGTGGAATACAACATTAAAAGTAAAGCAGCACTCACTGGAGCAGAGGTGCCTAGAACCACCCTATAAATACCCTTGACATTCCCCGGGATACCTACTCAGAAGCCAGCAGCTCCAGGAACACAGTTCGCAAACCATGACAAACCACTGGCCTAGATAAGCTCAAAGGTCTCTCCTGTTCCAAGGCCCAGAGAGTGCCTCATCTGTAAGAGTAACCCTTGAGACTGTTCAAAGATCAGAACTAAACTCCTCCCAATAGTAGGGAACCTGGCTACAAAAGGCTTGGGTTTCTTCCCTTTCCTCTTCTACACACAAATTCAAGTGTTAAGGGATGCAGAATGTAAAATTTTGAGCATTGTGTACTATTCACATATCTTTGGTTACAAGAGTAGAAACCAAACTTGATCCAGGTAAGCAAAAATAAAAAAAGAGAGAGAATTTATTGGCTTACTCATCCAGACTTCAAGAAGGTCAGGGAAGCTGATCTAAAGACAGCTGGAAATAGAGACTCAAACATCCTTTTCCTATTTAATTAACTTGGTAACATCATTGAAAACCAATCGATCATATTGATCATTGGTCATATTGATCACTCATGAGTCTATTTCTCAATCCTCTATTGACCTATATGCCTAAGCTTATGTGAATATAACACTGTTTTCATTAATGTAACTTTATAGTAAGTCTTGACATCGAGTAAAATAAGTCCTTCAAATTTCTTTTCCAAAATTATTCTGAGTATTCATGATTGTTTGTATTTTAATATAAGTTTTAAAATCATCTGGCCAGTTTCTACAAGAAATTCAGATTTTTATTAGGGTTATATCAAATCTACAGTTAAGATTGTAGAGAATTGAAATCTTAACAATATTGAGTTTTCTAATCTATAAGCCTGGTTGTTGCTATGTTGTTGTTAGGTGCCATAGAGTTGATTTTGACTCACAGTGACCCTGTGTACAACAGAATGAGACACTGCCCAGTCCTGGACCATTCTCACAGTCCTCATTATGCTTGAGCTCATCTTCATAGTCACTGTGTCAATTCATCTCGTAGAGGGTCTTCACCCTTTTCTCTGATAGTTCACTTTGTTGTTGTTGTTGTTATGTGCCATCAAGTCGGAGCCGACTCATAGTGACCCCTCCTTGGGTTTCCGAGGCAGTATTACTACGGAAGTAGATTGCCCAACCTTCCTTCCCAGGAGTGGCTGGTGAGTTTGAACCACCAGCCTTCTGGTTAGCATTCAAGTGCTTTAGGTGCTATGCTATCAAAGCTCCTATAGTTGACTTTACCAAGCATGATATCCCTCTACAGAGACTGGTCCCTTCTGACCACATGACCAAAGTAGGTGAGATAAATTCTAGCCATTCTTGCCTTCAAGGAGATATAGGCCTGGTATATCTCTTTATTTATTTAGGTTTGCTTTGATTCCTCTTAGCAATATTTTGTAATTTTTACTGTAAAGCTGTGGTAGCTAAGGTTGTGTGTCAACTTGGCTGGGCCATGTTTTGAGTGGCTTGGCAGTTATTCACCATGATGAAATTATAATGGAATCTGCTGCAAGCAGCTAAGTACTTACCTTTGGGGTGGGACCTGCTTCCAGCATAGAAGGAGAAGCTTTCAGAAAAGTCTCTAGCTTTTTAACATGTTTGACTCCTCCATTTGGTCATCTTCATCTCCAGTTCTTGGACTTGAATGCCAGTGGCCTGCCGTGTTGCCTGCTGATCTTGGGATTATGCCATTTTACCTGTCAATCTTGGGTTCATCAGCCTCAGCAGCCTGCAGGTGCCTGAGTTAAAGGAAGCCTCCAACTCCAGTGGGCCTAAGAATAAGAGGAAGAGCTGAAGACCAAGGTTGAGGGGCTTTCACCCAGCCCTAGAGCCAGCACTCTGAATTTGGACTTCTAGCCTCCTAAACTGTAAGAGAATAAATTTCTGTTTGTTAAAGCCATTCATTTGTGGTATTTCCGTTATAGCAACACTAGAGAACCAAGACAAAAGGGTTTGTACATTTTTTGATAAATTTATCCATGATCTATCAGTGGTTAACTACTTGGCTGCTAATCAAAAGGTTGGTGGTTTGAACCCACCAACAGCTCTATGGGAGAAAGATGTGGCAGTCTGCTTCTATAACGATTTACAGCCTTGGAAGCTCTATGGGGCAATTCTACTCTGTCCTAAAGGCCCACTACGAGTTGGAATCAACAAGGGTTCTTGGGTTTTATTTAATATTTTTATGCAATTGTAAATTGTATTTGAATATCAATTTTCAAGTTTTCATTGTTAGTATATAGAAATAGCTTGATTTTTGCATATTGACATTGTATTTTGTGATTTCAATGAATTCATTAATAATTAATTCTAGAAGCCTTTATTATAAATTCTTTAGAATGTTTAAAACATACATTCATGTTATTTACTAGTAGAAACATTTGTTTTTCCTTTCCAATCTGTATGCATTTTATTTCTTTCTCTTGCTTTATTGCATTGGCTAGGACCTCCAGTACAGTGTTCATTAAAAGTAGTGAGAACTGACATTGTTGCCAAATCTTAGAAGGAAAAATGTAATAAATCTTTTACTATTTAAAACCAAAAAAAACAAACTCACTGCCATCAAGTCAATCCTGACTCATAGCAACCCCTCCTTGGGTTTTCAAGGAGGTATCTCTATGGAAGTAGATTGCCCAATCTGCCTTCCAAGGAGTGGCTGGTGGGTTTGAACTGTCAGCCTTCTGATTAGCAGTCAAATGCCTTAGGCACTGTACCACCAGAGCTCCTTTTTACTTTTAAGTATAATGTTATTCGTAGATTTTTCAAAATTATCCCTTTCAGGTTAAGGAAATTCCTTTCCATTCCTTATTTGCTGAAAGTTTTGAACATGAATGAGTGCTGAGTTTTATCAAATTCTTTTTCACCATCTATTAAGATGATTATATGGATTATCTTTTTTGTTGTAGTTGTTTTGTTTACATAGCAAATCGTGCTGATAGACTTTCAAAATTAATCTTGCATTCTGGAGATAAAGCCCACACACTCCTGATATATTATCACTTTTAAATATTGCTGGATTTGATTTGCTAAAAAGATTTTAAGGATATTTGTGTCTAAGTTCACAAGGAATATTGAGCTGTAATTTCCTTTCTTGGAACATTTTTTTCTAATTTTGGTAACAGGGTAATGCTGGCCTCATAAAACGAGTAAGAAAGTGTTCACTATTCTCCTATTTTCTGGAAGAGTTTGTGTAGCATTAGGGAGTATTTCTTCCTTAAATGTGAAGCTGCATGGATCCAGAACATTCTTGGTGGAAAGATTTTTTTAACTTCTTATTGTGATTTGGGTGAATGTTTACAGGGAAAATTGGTGTTCCATCCAATAATTCATAAACATTTGATTTTGTGACACTGATTGCAATCCTCACATGTAACAGCATTCTTCCTACTTCCTCCCTGTGTTTACCATTTCCATTCATCCTTCTTTTTTTCCCTTCCTACTTTCTGAGATTTATTCCTGGGAAAATGCTGCCCTTTTAATCATATATGGTTGACTGTTCTAAGGAGGACATACCTCCCTGATATTTTTATTCACTGTATAGGCCTGTCTATTGTTTGGCTGAAAGTTGAGCCATGAATTCAGTTCCAAGCTTGAAGGGTGTCTAAGAGCTGAAGTCTCAGGGGTTCCACCAGTCTCTATCAGACCAATGAGCCTAATTTTTTTTTAATTATTATTTTGAGTTTTGTGGAATTATTTTTTAATAACAAATTATTTTTTAATAATAAATACAGGGCTATTCAGTATATCTATTTCCTTTTGTGTAAACTGGGTAGTTTGCGTCTTCCAAGAAATTTTATAAGATCTCTAATGATGATTCTGTTTAATTCCTGGATTTTGGTGATGTAATTCTTTTTTCTTTGATATTCATAAGGTTTTCCTATAGCAAAGAAACATCCCTGGAGAAGGATGTCATGCTTGGTAGGGTGGAGGGTCCACAAAAGAGGGGGAGGCCTTCAACAAGATGGATTGACACGGTGGCTGCGATGATGGGCTCAAGTATAGCAGGGATCGTGGGACTGGCATGGGATTGGGCAGTTTTCGTTCAGCTGTGCATGGGGTTGCTATGAGTTGGAAACAACTCGACAGCACCTAGCAACAACAACAACAATTCTTTTTTAATACTGAATATGGGTAATTTTATTAATTTTATAGATCTTTTCAAAGAATCATCTTTTGGTTACTTTACTTTTTCTGTTTTCTATCTCAACAGTTTGTGCTTTTATCTTTATTATTTCCTTCCTTATCTTAACTGGATTTAATTTTACTCTATTTTGAATCTCTGAGTGGCACAAATGGTTAAATGTTCAACTACTAACTGAAAGGTTGGCACTGGAACCCACTCAGAGGTACCTAGGAAGACAGGACTGGTGATCTACTTCTGAAACATCACATGCTTGAAAACTCTGTGAAGCAGTTAAAGTCTGAACACATGGGGTTATTGTGAATTAGAATCCACCTGACAGCCGTTAATAACAATAACAACTACTTTCTTACAATGGAAGCTGAGATTATTAATTTGAAAACTGTTTTTCTTTTCTCATGTAAACAATTAATGCTGTAAAATTCTCTTTAGGCACTATTTTATCTGCATCTTACAAATTTTGATATGTTGTGTTTTCATGTTTTCTCAGTTCAAAATATTTTTAATTTTTTGTGTATTATTCTGCCTTTCACCATGTGCACTTAAGAAATGTGCTATTAATTTCAAAATATTTTACCATGGAGATTTTTCTTATCTTTCTGTTATTTATTTCTTATGTAATTAATTTGTGAGCAGATTTCAACCCTCTTAAAATTTAGTACTCCAAATTATATGTATGGTAAAAACCAATTGCTGTTGAGTTGATTTTGCTTGATAATGACCCCCTGTGTGCAGAGTGGTAAATTTTGGACTTGTTTTAAGGTCCAGAATATGGTCTACATTAATGAATGGTCCATGTGTACTTGCTATTCATAAGGTTTTCCCTGGCCAATACTTTGAGAAGTGGATGGCCTCTTCCTTCTTCCTAGTTTGTCTCAGTCTATAAACTGGGCTGTTACCTGTGCACCAGGTGCATTTCTCTGGGTTTTAAACACCAGAGGCTCAGCCTCAAAACTCACGTCTACATGTCACCACAGTAGGACAAACCGACAGACAAGTTTGTCTTGCTGTTGGAGACCTCTCCTATCACCCCCACCTGGCTGACTGTTCCTCTGTCTGGCTTCCTGGCGTTTAATCCCCTTTCTCCTGCTCTTCTGGCCTGCTGCTTTGGGCGTCCCTGAGTTGTCCCTCCTCAACTGTAACCCTGGGGCTGCTGTGCATGGGGTCGCTATGAGTCGGAAATGACTCAATGGCACTTAACAACAACAACAACATGTGTACTTGAAAAGAGTATGGATTTTGCTGTTGTTGAGAGAAATGTCATTTAGGCCAAGTTGGTTATTAATATTATTCAGGATTCAGAAAAACAAAACCAAGCTCACTGCTACCAAGTTGATTCTGACTCATAGCAATCCCCTTTGGGTTTCCAAGGCAGTAAATCTTTATAGAAGTAAATTTCCTGGTCTTCCTTCTGTGGAGTGGCTGGTGGGTTTGAACTGCCAGCCTTCTGGTTAGCAGTCAAATGCCTAGGCACTATACCACCAGAGCTCCTATTCAGGACTACTATATTTTTAATAAGAGCTCTGGTAGGGTAGTGCCTATGGCACTTGACTGCTTGCTAACTGGAAAGCTGGCAGTTCAAACCCACTAGCCATTCCTCAAAAAGAAGGTCAGGCAGTCTACTTCCATAGTGATACCATCTCAGAAAACCAAGGAGGGGTCGCTATGACTCTACGGCACATAACAACGACAACATATTTTTTATTAATTTTCAGTCTACTTGTTCTATCAGTTATTGAAAGAAGAATATTAAAGATTACAACAATGGATTTTTTTTTTTTTTAAGTTCTATAAAGTTTTGCTTTATTTATTTTGAAGCAATATTATTAGGTGCATTTACACTTAGAGGGAGCTCTGATGGCGTAGTGTCTAAGGCATTTGACTGCTAACTAGAAGACTGGCAGTTCAAATCTATCAGTCACTCCTTGGAAGGAAGATTGGCCAATGTACTTCCACAGTGATATTGCCTTAGAAACCTAAGAATGGGTCACTATGAGTCGGATCCAACTAGATGGCAGTGAGTTTGTTTTTTTTTTGGTTTTATACACTTAGAACACTTACATCTAGTGTTGAATTGATCTCTTTGCCATTACAAATTATCATCAGTCTTTATCCCTGGTAAGACTCCTTGTTCTGAAATTAATATAGAAATTCCAGCTTTCTTTTGATTAGTGTTTACTTGATATTTATTTTCTCTGATAGGTTTTTTTCCCTCCCTTTCAGCACTTTTCTCCACTGTTTTCTTACATAACTTCTGGTCAGAAGAATGCAGTACTTCTTATATTTGTTTCTCTGTACCTAATGTGTCTTCTCTGGGTGCTGTTAATATTTTCTTGTTATTACTTGTTTCCAGAAATTTGATTAAGATTTGCCTTGCCTGTTTTCTTTTTGGTCTTTTTCTGTTCGAAATTTGTTAAACTTCCTAGATCTATGAGTTTATAGTTTTCATCAAATGTGGACATTTTTTTAGCCATTTATTTCTTTAAATGCTTTTTTATGATCACTCTTCTCTCTCTGCTCCAAATTATATGCATGGTAAAAACCAGTTGCTATCAAGTTCTGATTGATGTGACTCTCTGTGCAGAGTAGAACTGCATTCCATAGAGTTTTCAAGTCTGTGACCTTTTGGAAGCAGATCACCAGGCTTTCTTCTGAGGCCCTCTATGTGGGTTCAAATCACTACCCTTTCCATTAGTGGTCACGTACTCAACTGAATGTGCCATCCAGGGACTCCCACATGTATGACAGTCCACCTAATATTGCTCCATAGGTCACTAGAGCTCTGTGCTTTGTGTGTGTGTGTGTGTGTGTGTGTGTGTTATTTATTTATTTATTTATTGTCTGTACTTCATTTTAGATTATTTTTATTGCTGTATCTTTTGGTTCACTGATCTATTCTCCTCCAATGTCAATGTACTTTTAATCTCATCTAGTGGTGTAGTGCCTAAGGCTTTTGACTGTTAACCAAAAGGCTGGTGGTTCAAACCCACCAGCCACTCCTCGGAAGAAAGATTGGGCAATCTACTTCCATAGAGAACCACCTTGGAAACCCAAGGAGGGTTGCTATGAGTTGGACTTGACTTCATGGCAGTGAGTTTGGTTTTCATTTTAGTGTATTTTTTCTTTCTGTTATTTTATTTTTCCTTTCTAAAAGTTCCATTTGGGTTTGTTAATGGGGACCTACCCTTGTCACTTAGACACTTAGAAAATTTGACCAGTCCTGCCTAGTGTTTAATAAGGCCATACAATCTCTTAGAAATAGCCCATGAAAGAACAGAGAATTCGGAATCTGCAGACATAGATCGTTTGGCTTATTTGTTGTGTCATCTCAGGAAGGCCACTTTAATTCTCTGAGTTTTAGGTTTTCCACCTATAAAATGGAGTTATAGTAACATCAACTGAATTTGTAGGAATTGGTTGGGGCAGTAAGTGGTTAGAGAAGATTTTGGGGGCCATGAGGCCCCTGCCTCAAGTTCTATAACCACACCACTTTGGAAGCTGGCTTTGGTTATGACTCAGGGGGGGATTAGCAGTCCCTTTGCCCTCAGAGGAGTGGCAAAGGAATGTTTCTGGATGTTACAAACCCATACCACACATTGCAAGATACAATGGCTATTTATGGATTATTGCTGAGCAGGTGTTCTAGAGAATATCACCCCTACTCATAAGCAACCACAAGCCACATGGCACCATTATACCAGCCTCAGAAATATCTGCCCCATGTTTCAATTTAGTCATGTGTCCATGACCTCCTTAGTGCTTGAGAACCTTGCCTACAGGACAAATCTCATAGAGGCTTGAGCACTTCAGTTCCATCAGGCTGGGCATATGCTGAGGATCAATAACCAGAATGAGCTGCTACTATGAGGATCCAGTAAATAAGACAGACAAAAAGAACAACCAAAAGACCATATTATAGCATAACTCTAGGAAATGTAAAAGAAGCAGGCATGCCACAGATATTTGTCCTGGAACAGTTAAGGCTGGCCCTCCAAATCTAAACTACACCACAGCCTAGGAGGCAATAAGACAGAGCAGTAAATACCATTAAACTATATAGCCAGGATTAGAGACACAGGCCACAAACACTGCTCATGTATCAAAGAAGGAATGACAGTATGCCACATTTATAAACAGGATCAATTTAAATGAGGTTACTGGTATTTAAATCACAGAGACCATAACTCTAATGTCCACAGAAAGAGAATTTGAGGGAATCTGAACATTGTGAACTTTGTTTCAGTCTATCCTAAGGTTTCTCAATCTCAGTACTATTGACTCTTTTGTGTATTTGGGGCAATTCTTTATTGGGATGGATGGGAAGCAGTCTTGTATATTGTAGAATATTCAGCACACCCCTGGTCTCTATCCACTAGATGCCACTGGAATCCTGAGTTGTAACAATCAAAAGTGTCTCCAAACACTGCCAAGTGTCTTCTGGGTGATAAAATCATCTCCTGGGGGGCAAGAAGAGAACCACTGTCCTAGGATTATAGTCCTAAGCCTCAGAGAAGTTGATGGTCTTTTTAATATTTTCTGAGACTAGAGCATAGTGTGAAAGGGTCTTCTGCTTAAAATCCAGTGCTATTTTACTAATAGCTATGAAGCAAAAGCCAATCTATCTATCTATCTATCTATCTATCTATCTAACTATCTATCTATCTATCTATATTTCCCTGAGCACTTAACAGAGGCATATGGCTGTTAAGAACATATACTGTGTCTGCTTTGAGCAATGTGCTCTTTTAGAGAACTATCATATAGGGATATCCCCATATAGGGATTACAATGACAACAGCAACTCAAAAGATGAGACAGGAAGCTTAAGGGGCAATGAGATTATGTCAATGGAGGATTCTGAATTTTCATTCAGAAAATGAGAATGAGAATGGTTGCACAGCTTGAGGAATATAATCAACATCACTGAATCGTACGTATAGAAACTTCTGAATTGGTATATATTGCTCTGTGTATATTTAAAACACTAAGAAGAGAAAGAAAAAAGAGAGAGAGAGAGAAAGGGAGAGAGAAAGACAGTGAGAAAGAAAGTCTGGAGCCAGACTGGCAATTCTTAAATGCCAGCATCATTGCTTACTAATTTTGTGATATTGAACAAGATAATTTCATGTCTTTGTTCCTCAGATATCTTATGTGTGGGCTATAGATAATCACAGTGACTACCACACAGGATATTACATTAGGATATACATTAGTTATCACATGTAAACTGCTCAGCCCACCACTTGGCAGGTGGTGAGCCTGCAGATGATCTATTTTAGCACTACTCCACTGGGGGCTTGTGATAGCATCCTGAGTGTTCAACTTTAATGACAATAAAGGTTCTTTTCAATTTTTTTTTTATATAAATATAGTAGTCCTTCTTACCCCAGGGGATGTGTTCCAAGACCTTTGAGTGGATGTCTGAAGCTGCAGATAGTACCAAACACTATATATTAAATTAAAAACTCACTGTTGGGAAGTTGATTCCAACTCATAGTGAACCCACCTTGGGATTCCAATGCAGTATATCTATGGAAGTAGATTCCCAGTCTTCCTTCCAAGGAGTGGCTGTTGAGTTTGAACTGCCAGCCTTCTGGTTAGCAGTCAAATGCCTCAGGCACTACACTACTGGTGAAGAGCCATCTCCTCAAGGCAGGGTCAACCTTGGTGAGTTGAATGGGGTAAAATTTTTGGGACCTTCTTTGATGCACAGCTCAAAATGAGAAGAAACAGCTGCAAACATTCATTAATAATCAGAACATGGAATGTACAAAGTATCAATCAGGGAAACAGGAAGTTGTCTAAAATGAAATGGAATGCATAAAGATCAATATCCAATGCATTAGTGAGCTGAAATGGACTGGTATTGGCCATTTTAAATCAGACAATCACATGTTGTACTGTGCCAAGAATGGCAAGTTGAAGAGGAATGGCATTGTATTCATTGCTAAAAAGAACATTTCAAGATCTATTCTCTATGATGTTGTCAGTGATAAGATAATATCCACACGCCTAAAAGGAAGACCAGTTAAAACTACTAATTATTCAAATTACTCAAATTTATGCATCCACTTTTAAAGCCAAAGATTAAGAAAATAAAGATTTTTACCAACTTCTGTGATCTGAAATTCATCAAACATGCAATCAGATGCATTGAAAATTACTGGTGATTGGAGTACAAAAGATGGAAAAAGAAGAATGATTTGTTGTTGTTGTTGTTATGTGCCGTTGAGTCAGACCCGACTCATAGCGACCCCTCCTTGGTTTTCCAAGGTACTATCACTATAGAAGTAGATTGCTCAACCTTCCTTCTGAGGAGTGGCTGGTGGATTTGAACTGCCAGCCTTTTGGTTAGCAGTCAAGTGCCTTAAGCACTACACTACCAAAGCTCCTAAGAATGATTGGTAGTTGGAAAATATAGCCATTGTAATAGAAATGATGCTGGAGATCACATGATAGAATTTTGCAAGACCAATGACTTATTCATTGCAAAAATCTTTTACCAACAACATAAGTAGCGATCAGTACCAGATGGACTACATAGGAATCAAATAAACTACATCTGTGGAAAGATGATGGAGGAGTTCAATATCATCAGTCAGAACAAAGCCCGGAGCTGACTGTGGAACAGACTATCCATTGCTTATAAGCAAATTCAACTTCAAGTTGAAGAAAATTAAAACAAGTCCATGACAGCCAAAATATGACCTAGATTATTTCTGATCTAAATTTGGAGACCATCTGAAGAACAGATTTGACACATTGAATACCAAAAACCAGACGAATTTTTGGATGACACTAAGAACATCATACATGAAGAAAGAAAAGTGTCATTAAAAAGACACATAAGGAAGAAAAGACCAAAATGAATGTCAGAAGAGACTCTGAAACTTGCTCTTGAATGGAGAGTAGCTAAAGCAAATGGAAGAAATGATTAAATAAAAGAGCTGAACAGAAGATTTTAAAGGGTGGTTTGAAAGGACAAAGTAAAGTAATATAATGAAATGTGCAAAGACCTGGAATCAAAAAACCAAAAGGGATACACTTGGCATTTCTCAAGCTTAAAGAACTGAAGAAAAAACTTCAAGCCTCAAATTGCAATTTTGAAGGATTCTGTTGGCAAGATGTTGACAATACAAGAAGCATCAAACAAAGATGGAAAGAATAGACAGAGTCACTGTACTAAAAAGAATTGGTTGAACCTAATCCAAATTCTGGTAGATGATGAAATAGGCAGACAAGCTACACAGACCCTCTTCAACAAAGAAAATATAAACCAATTGACACAGATACAAAAGATAATCCTGGAGCCCTGAGCTTTGAACGGAAGGATACAGAAGTAGATTAAACACCAACTAGTAGAAGAGCCTGAATGAAACCTGGGAGTAAGGAGACAAAAGGAGCTATGGACTGTCAGCTATCCTGATAGCATGGAGAGTATGAATATTTCCAAGCAGTGTTTGGACCTGAGAATTAACCTAACAATTGACGCTGCTCTCCAAGGGCTTCATGGATGACTGTGCTGGTGGCTAATTACTAAAAAGGGAAACAGCAAAGAAGGAGAAAAACTGAGCTGTGGACTTTTGACTGCCCAGAGGGTGCAGCCATTTTAAATGTTTACAAGCAAAGGTCATTTTGAATATTTAAAGCAGTAGCATTCTTGTTCAGATTCCAGGGACCCAAGAACAGGCTCTACTTGCCAAGGACAATGGAAGACTGATGACTAGAAAGGAGATGGGTGGTGATTGCATAAGTGCTGCCAACTAGCAAATAGAGGAGCCCAGTACCCTGCTTACTCAGATAGCATCCAAACAAAACAAAGAAAACTAAAATCGTGAGTGAATCACTACAACATACAATCACCAATTAACTATAAACACAAAAATGTCACAATGTCTTGGAGACAACAGACCATCACAGTACTCACAAAGAAGCAAGATAAAGCAGTAGAAACAAGAGACCAGGATACAGACCCAGAACACATCCCTGAGAAAGAAGCAGCACTGGACCTTCCTGATAAGGAATTCAAAAGAATTATATTTAGGTACCTTCAATGGATTGAGAGACAGATCATGGGAAACACTGACAAAATTAAGGAAACAGACAAAACCCTAGAAAAATTTCAGAAGACAATACAAGAACAAAATGACAAATTAAATGAAAAAATAGAAATTATTCTAAATCTATGGATAGAAATCGAGAAGATTAATACTAAATTTTCAGAAATAGATAACACATTTAACAGCCAAAGGAGTAGAATTGAATCAATGGAAGACAGAATTAGTGAGATTGAAGATAAATACTTCAATACTTCTTTGGAAAGAGGTCAATCAGAAAAAAGATCAAAACAAAATGAAGAAAGCCTAAGATGCATGTGGGATGCCATCAAAAGGAAACACCTATGTTTAATGGGAATTCCAAAACAGAAAGAGACAAATAAAGCCACAGACAAAATTGTTGAAGATTTGTTGGAAGAAAATTTCCCTGGTATGGTGAAAGATGAGAACATATCCATTCAAGAAGCCCAACGACCACCAAACAGGATAGACCCCAAAAGAAAATCACCAAGACATATCATCATAAAATTCACCAAAACCCAAGACTAAGAAAGAATCCTGAAAGCAGCACAGGAAAAATGAAAAGTTCCCTACAAAGAGAAACCAGTAAGACTAAGCTCAGATTTCTTGGCAGAAACCATTCAGGTGAGAAGGCAACGGCATGGTATATATAAAACCCTGAAAGAAAGAAATTTCCAACCAAGAATTAATTACTCAGCAAAAGTGTCCCTCAAATATGATGGTGAAATTAGGACATTTCCAGATAAGCAGAAATAAAGGAAATTTGTTAAAGACAGACCAACCATATAAAAGGTGCTAAAGGAAGTCTTTTGGGCAAAAAACCAAAAATAGCAAACAACAATTGATCATTAACACACATGATGACATAACACAGAAATCAACCCAGTTATGTAAGTATCCAAAGTAAATAAGCTTACAAGATTGTAAACAGGAAACCAGAGACATCAATTGGCAAATGAGGACAACTACAAACAAAAAAGAGGGAAAAAATTGTATAGTTACAGAACTTCTAAATGGTGAGGAAGTCAAGAGAGTTGTAGGATAGAATGGACTGTTCTAAACTCAGGGAGAAAATTATAAATTACAGGGTAACCTCAAAGAAAAATGATAAACTTCCATATAAAAATAAAAAAGAGAACAAGCACAAATACTTCACAAATACTAAAACAATAGCAATGAAGGAAGTGACAAGACGATTCATAAACAAAACAAGCTCAGCACAGAAAATTATATGGAACAAAGAAATGAGCAACACCACACACACACACACAGAAACACATAACAAAATGACAGCAACAAATTCATACTTGTCAATAATTACACCAAATGTCAATGAATTAAATGCTCCATTCAAGAGATGAAGAGTTCCAGACTGGGTAAGAAAACATAACCCATCAATATGTTGTCTGCAAGAGACATACCTTAAGGAGAAAGAAAAAAAAAATAGACTAAAATATCGAAGGTTGGAAAAAGATATATCAAGCAAATGGCAACCATAAAAGAGCAGGACTGGCAATATTAATTTCTGATGAAATTGACTATAAGACAAAAACCACCATAAAAGGTAAGGAAGGACATTATATAATGATTAAAAGATCAATTGAACAAGGATACACAAAAGTTATAAATATCTATGTACCCAATGAAAGAGCCCCAAAATACATAAATCGGATTTTAACAGAATTGAAAAGACATTAGTAAAAAGGAAAACTACAGACAAATATCCCTCATGTATATTCATGCAAAAATCTTCAACAAAATCCTAGCCAATAGACTCCAACAACATATAAAAAAACTAATACATTATGACCAAATGGGGTTCATACAAGTTATGCAATATTTGTTCAACATTAGAAAAGCAATCGTCATCCATCACATACATAAAAGAGGAAAAGAACCACATGATCATCTCAATCAATGCAGAAAAGGCATTTGATAAAATCCAACACCCATTCCTGATCAAAACTCTCTGCAAAATATGAGTAGAAAGGACATTCCTCAACATAATAAAGGGCATATATGCAAAACCAACAGCCAACATTATTCTCAATGGAGAGAAACTGAAACTATTCCCCTTGCGAACAGGATCTAGACAAGAATGCCCTCTATCACCACTTCTATTCAACATCCTATTGGAAGTCCTAGCCAGGGCAGTCCTAGCCATAAGGCAGGAAAGGGAAATCAAAGGCATCCAAATTGATAAGGAAGAAGTCAAACTATCCCTATTTGCTGATGATATGATCCTATACATAGAAAACCCAAGAGACTCAGTTTAAAAAAACAAAAACAAAAAAAAAAAAAAAAAAAAAAAAACACTGGAACTAATTGAGAGATTTAGCATAATGGCAGGATATAAGATCAACATACAAAAATCAGTTGGATTCCTCTACACCAGCAAAGAGATTACTGAAAATGAAATAAGGAAATCAATACCATTTAAAATAGATACCAAAAATAAAATAAAATTCTTTGGGAATAATTCTTACCAGGGACACAAAAGGCTTGTACAAAGAAAACTACAAAACACTACTTCAAGAAACCATAAGAAATCTACATAAATGGAAGAACATTCCACGCTTGTGGGCAGGAAGATTGAACATTGTGAAAATGTCAATACTACCCAAAACAATCTATACATTCAATGCAGTCCCAATCTAGATCCCATCAACATTCTTTAAAGATATGGAAAAAACAATCACTAATTTTATATGGAAAGGAGACTTTGGATAAGCAAAACACTATTGAAGAAGAAGAGCAAAGTAGGAGGTCTCACACTCCCAGATCTCAAAACCTACTATACAGCCACAGTAGTCAAAACTGCCTGGTACTGGTACAATGACAGATACATAGACCAGTGGAACAGAATTGAGAACCCAGAAATAGATCCATTGACCTATGATCAGCTAATCTTTGACAAAGGTCTGAAATTCATTAAATGGAAAAGAGTTGGTCTCTTTAACAAATGGTGCTGGCAAAACTGGATATCGATTTGCAGAAAAATGAAACAAAATCCATACCTCACACCATATACAAAAACTAACTACAGATGAATCAAAGACTTAAATGTAAAACCTAAAAGTGTGAAGTTCCTCAAGGAAAAAGTAGGGACAAATTTAGGGGCCCTAATATGTGGCATAAATAGACTAGCAAGCATAACCCAAAACGCACAAACAGCAGAAGAGAAACTAGATGAATGGGACCTTCTAGAAATTAAAGTTTTATGTGCTTCCAAAGACCTCTCCAAAAGAGTCAAAAGAGAACCTACGGAATGGGAAAAAATATTTGGCTACAACAGATCTGACAAGGGACATATCTCAGAAATTTGTAGAAAACTCCAACACCTCAACAACAAAAAGACAATCTAATTTAAAAAATGGGTAGAAGACATGAATAGACACTTCACCGAAGAGGATATTCAGGCGGCCAACAAAAACATGAAGAAATGTTCATGATCACGAGCCAATAGAGAAATGCACATCAAAACAACAATGAGATACCATCTTGCTTCAGCACAAGTAGCAAAGTTCAACAAGACAGAAAATAACAAATGCTGGTGAGGATGTGGAGAGATTGGGACTCTCATACACTGCATGGGACTTTAAAATGGTACAACCACTGTGGAAAGCAGTATGACAATTCCTTAAAAACTTGTAATTAGAAATACCATTTGATCCAGCCATTCCATTACTAGGTATATAACCTAAAGAAGTGAGAGCCAGGACAAGAACAGATAGAGGCACACCCATGTTCATGGCAGCACTATTTACAATAGCCAAAAGATGGAAACAACCTAGATGTCCATCAGCTGAGGAGTGGATAACCAAACTTTGGTACATACACACAATGGAATACTATTGAACCCTAAAGAATAATGTAGAATCTGCAAAACACCACATAATGTAGATGAACTTGGAAGACATTATGCTGAGTGAAATAAGTCAATCACAGGAGGACAAATATTGTATTAGTTCATTATTGTGAAAACTCAAGGAAAGGCTTATATATGGAAGGAAACTTTCTTTGTTGGTTACTAGGGATAGGAGGAGACAGGAAGGGATACTGAAAAAATTTTAATAAATAAATTGTATTAAGAGAACAAAAAAATAAAATAAAAAGAATCGGTTGATGCTTAACCAGTTAAGGAGGTAGCATATGATCAAGAACTGATGGTATTGAAGGAAGAAGTCAAAGCTGCACTGAAGGAATTGGAGAAAAACAAGGCTCCAGGAATAGATGGAATGCTCATTGAGGTGTTTCAATAAATGGATGCAGTGCTGGAGGTGCTCACTTGTTTATACCAAGAAGTTTGGAAGACAGCTACCTGGCCAACTGAACGGAAGAAGTCAATATTTACTTCCATTCTAAAGAAGGGTAATCCAATAGAATGTGGAAATTATCAAACAATATTAACATCACATGTAAGTAAAATTTTGCTGAAGATAATTATAAAATGGTTGCAGCAGTATATTTACAGGGAACTTCCAGAAATGCAAGCTGGATTCAGAAGAGGATATGAAACAAGGGATATCATTGCTGATGTCAGATGGATCTTGGCTGAAAGTAGAGAACACCAGAAAGATGTTTATCTGTGTTTTACTGACTTTACAAAGGCATTTGACTGTGTGGATCATAACAGATTATGAATAACATTGTGGAGGATGAGAATTCTGGAACCCTTACTTGAGCTCATGAGGAAACTGTATGTAGACCAACAGGCAGTCATTTCAACAGAACAAGGGGATACTGAATGGTTTAAAATGAGAAAAGGTGTGTGTCAAGGTTGTATCCTTTCATCATACATATTCAATCTATATGCTGAACAAATAATCTAAGAAGCTGGACTAAATGAAGAAGAATGTGGCAATAGGATCGAAGAGTCATTAAAAGTTCATGATATGCAGATGACACAACTTTGCTGAATGTGAAGAAAACTTGAACCACTTAACTGATGAAGGTCAAAGTCTACATTCTGCACTATGGATTACACCAAACATAAAAAAATAAAATAAAATCCTCACAATTGGACCAATAAACAATATCACAATAAACAAAGAAAAGATTGAAGTTGTCAGGGATTTCACTTTAACTGGATCCACAGTCAACGCCCATGGAAGCAGTAATCAAGAAATCAGATGTCATATTGTACTGGCAAATCTGCTGCAAAAAAAAACTCTTTAAAGAGTTAAAGAACAAAGATGTCACTTTGAAGACTAAGGTGCACCCAGCCCAAGCTATAGTATTTTCAATCGCCTCATATGCATGTGAAATCTGGACAATGAATAAGAAAGATGGAAGAAGAATTGATGTATTTAAATTGTGGTGCTGGCCAAGAACTGAAAATACCATGGACTGCTGGAAGAACTAACAAATCTGTCTTAGCAGTATAGCCAGAATGCTCCTTAGAAGTGAGAAAGGCTGTACTTCCTCTCATATATTTGGTCATATTGTCAGAAGGGACCAATCCCTGGAGAAGGTTATCATGCCTGGTAAAGTGGAGGGTCAGAGAAAAAGGGGAAGAGCCTCAATGTGATGGATTGATACAGTGGCTACAATGATGGGTTCAAGCACAGCAAAGATATTAAGGATGTTCAGGATCTGGCAGTGCTCATTGTTGGCAGGTGCCATTGCTATGAGTTGGAGCTAACTTGATGGCACCTGACAACAACACAACATATACATAACAGGTACCCAGGGTGCCCCAAGTAGGAAGTGTTAATCTCTCCAATGCTGGTGGAAGCCATCTTCCTTTTCCAGGCTCACACCCAGTGGAGGAGAAGGAAGCTGGCTTCTTGATAAAGCAAGATGGCATGAAATTTCATCATGCTACTCAGAATGGCCCACAATTTCAATATTTTCAGACTGTGGTTGACTGCGAATAAGTGGGGACTACTGTGACTGGAGCTCTGGTAGCGTAGTGCCTAAGGCACTTGACTGCTCCCCAGAGGGCTGGCGGTTCAAAGCCACCAGCCACTCCTCGGAAGGAAGGTTGGGCAGTATACTTCCGTAGTGATACTGCCTCGGAAACCCAAGGAGGGGTCGCTATGAGTCGGGGCTGACTCGACGGCAAACTACAACAACAACAACAACAACTGTGACTGAAATGTTTATTTAAGTATCTTGGAATTTAAAAATGAAACTGTTTAAGAGCCTGAAATCCAATTTTACAACACATGACTGTTAATGGGATCAGATGAGGCAGCTCCTAATTCAGAAACTAAGATTATCATTCAGCTGCCATGGTGGTTTTGACTATTGCAGAGCTTTCAATTATCTTTATTCTTAGCCATCAGGAGGCCTATGGGTTCTCATGAGCAAGAATTATATACTCTCAGCAATAATTTGTTCCTTTAACACATAATAATATTAGAAACAGACAAGAAATACAAGAGTGGTGTTGAAACCTAAGTTAAGGGGAAGCATAAATATTAATTTCCCAGATTCAGCTGGAGATAATTTTCATGACCCCGTAAATCTTATTTATCCGAGCCAAACATTAATATACACATTCAATACCAACAAAATTTCTAAACTCCGTGTTAAAAAATGTAATTAAAATGAACGTGGTTTCTCATTGAGTAGGAATAAAGGGACTATTCATACCTGCATTGTATTATTTCTCCCACAGTGCTTTCAGTCTGACACCTGCCCAAATGGTCATTTTGTCTACTTCTCCATATACCCTTAACTTTACCAATGACCTGAGTGTTATTTGGGTGGCCCTTCTATTCCTGGAAGCCTAGGGCTATGGAGGAAGCTGAGTCCACCAGAACTGAGTGGTTCACTCTAAGTGTATCCCTTGGACCATTTTACAGGGGGAGGCAGGAGACCTGATTTGGACTTATGAGACTGAGGAAAATGGTTTCTAGGAAAAAAAAAGTATCTTCACATTCTCTTTCTGGAAGTGCAAGAGAAGATATGGAGCCCAAGCATTGTTTGTAGACATCTTTTGACAACCAGGCAGAGCCAGTAATGTGACAACAGTTTAAGATAAAAGAAGACAGAACAAAAAAGTAAAAACAGAAAAGACTTTGATGATATTTTTGAACAGCTGAATTATAGTAACACTGCACTATTTCTCTCCACATCCAGTTATACAAGTCAATAATTCCCTTTTATTGCTTAAGCTTCCTTGCTTTGGGTTTTTGTTACTTGCATTTTAACATAATCTCACTGATGTATCTACCTTTAGCTTTTCTAATTATTTATAAATAAACTAAAAAATTATATAAACTAGTTGAGATAATAAAATCTGCAAAAATGATAAATATCTAATCATAAAAGTAGCAACTGAGTCCTTAAAAGCTTACAAGCAGTGACTGGCAAGATGGTGGACTAGGCAGAAAGACTGCATAGACCCTCTTCAACAAAGAAAAGGGAAACCAATTAACACAGACACAGAAGATAATCCTGGACCC
>NW_006921597.1:9987560-9993071 GCF_000298275.1 Orycteropus afer afer
TATATGTGAACTGCTGTATGGAAAGTGAATTTTCTCTGTAAATCTTCACCCAAATCACAATAAAAAAGGAAAAAAAAAAAAAATTCACAAGCAGACATCTAAGATGCAACTATTGGTCTTCATTCCAAAGAAAAATGAAGAAAATTGAAGACATGTGGAACCAATTAGTCCAAGGGACTAATGGACCATGAGTACCTCAGCCTATGTGACTCTGAGACCAGAAGAACTAGATGGTGAATGGCTTCTGATACCAACCACTTGGAAAGGGATCAAAATTGGCGATCCTGAACAGAATGGGAGGAAAAATATGGAACGAAATTCAAAATCATAAAAATGACCAGAATTAGTGCTCGATTAGAGAGAGGTGAAACCCCTGAGGCTATGGCCCTGGTTTATCCTTCAGGCCTGGAACTGGACTCACTCCCATGGATTAGCTCTCAGCCAAACAACTGAAAGACCTAACAACTGAACACCAACCCCACAAAGATGCACTCCTTAGGACAGTCAACAGTGAGATCAGAAGAGCAGCATTTGCATAGGGGGAAGGCTAGACAGACAGGAATGCATAGGTAAGACAAGACACAGAAAAGGAAAAGCCACAGGGAAGAGGTGAAAGGAGAGCTATTCCATTGTGGAAGTTGTAACTGGTGCCATGAAACAAAATGTGCATGAACTGTTGAGTGTAAAAAAATCTGCTTCGTAAACTTGCACCCAAATTGCAATAACAATTTTTTTTTAAAAAATAAATAAATAATAGTAGATTCCAGTCTATTTTTGGTAGTATAATCCATAGTTAAATTTTAATTTTCTGAGACTTCAGTTTCCAGCCACAATAGAGCAACAGGGCACAATTTATTCTCACAGTTGAAACAACTAAAAAACCCAGGAAGACACATGAAATGACAGTTGTTAAGACATTGCACAGTAGGCAACAAAAGAGAATGATCACTGGAGACAGGAAAGCAATGAGGTGTGTCCTAAAATTATCCCAGCTTATTTACTGGAAAGAGTTTTCAGACAGTGGAACAGGGTAGGGTAACCAAGCTGAGCCCAGTGGAATTCCTGTGTTGAGGAGACAGAACTGACAGGAGAATATGTTCACAGCCAAGAGTACCAGAGAAGAGAGGTACACAGAGAGACAACCTTTAAGACTTGCAGAGGGCTCCCCTCAAGTATGCAACAGAATACTGATTAGTGCATGTTTGCAAGGAAACTACATAAGCCTGTGGAAAAGGATGATCCAAAAATGATTAGACTAGAGAGAACAGTACCCCAGGCTCACCAAGAGAAAGTAATGGTACCTAGTTCCACCAGATAGATTCATGGAGTATTAATAATTCATGGAGTATTGGGTAGAATATTTAGCAGAGCCTTGATTCAGTAGTGGAGAATAATGACATATAAGCTAATTACTGCTCTGGTACTACAAAAAAAAAAAAATCTTAAAATTAAGACCTGAATGCATAAAACTTTTTCCAAATAACTTAAATGTATCTCAGAACAAAGTTCAAGAAGATTAATGTGTATATTTTAAAAAATCCAGCACTCAGTAAGGTAAAATTCATAAGGTCTCACATACAATCAATACATTATCAGCTATTCAAAGAAGTACGAAAATATGATCCACAATGAGGATAATACTAATAACTGAAACCAACCTAGAACTGAAACAAATGTTAGACTTAGCAGACAAGGACATTGAAACAGTTACTATAACTGTATTCAGTATGTTCAAAAATTAAAGTGAGACATGGAAGACATAATAAAGATCCAAATCAGACTTTTAGAGATGAAAACTGTAATGCCTGACATGAAAAATATTCTTCCTGGGATTCCAAATGTTATATTTTGTAGAAGAAAAGATTAGTGAACTTGAAGACATAGCAATAGAAACTGTTCAAAATGAAACCAGATTTTATTTATTTATTTATTTTTAGAAAAAATTATCAGTGAGCTATGAGGCAACTCTAAGTGGGCTTAATATATGTGTTACTGGAGTTCTTAAAGGTAGGAGAAGACCAAAAAAATTTTGAAGGAATAATAGCCAAATACATGTCATAACTAAATTATTCAAAACTATGGATAAAAAGAAAATCTTGTACACCTGTAAAAAGTTGAATTGGCAAAAGTTGTGTGACAGATATATTTACAATGATATAAAAAAAAGAGTACCTGCTGATGCTGCTAAGGAGCTCTGGTAGCATAGTGGCTAAAGCACTTGACTGCTAACCAGAAGGCTGGTGGTTCAAACCCACCAGCCACTCCTCGGAAGGAAGGTTGGGCAATCCTACTTCTGTAGTGATACTGCCTCAGAAACCCAAGGAGGGGTCGCTATGATTCGGGGCCGACTCGACGGCACATAACAACAACAACAAGCTGATGCTGCTTATGTACAAAAATTTCATGGGATGTGGTTCCTTGGTTTGGAGGTTTAGAGTCACAGTTTCATGGTTGTTGTTGTTAGGTGCTGTGGAGTTGATTCTGACTCATAGTGACCTTATTAACAACAGAACAAAGCATTGCCCAATCCTGTGCCAGCTTCACAATCCCTGCTATGCTTTAGCCCATTGTTGCAGAAACTGTGTTGATCCATCTCATTGAAGGTCTTCCCTCTTTTCTCTGACCCTCCACTTTACCAAGCATAATATCCTTCTCCAGGGAATGGTCCTTTTCAACAACAAGACCAAAGTAAGTGAGATGAAGTTTGGCCATCTTCACTTCTAAGAAGCATTCTGGTTGCACTTCTTCCAGGATAAATTTGTTTGTTCTGGTGTTGTTGTTGTTATGTGCTGTCAAGTCGGCCCCGACTCATAGCGACCCCTCCTTGGGTTTCTGAGGCAATAGTTCATGGCATTTTCAGTATTCTTTGCCAACACCACAATTCAAAGCCATCAGTTCTTCAGTCTTCCTTATTCACCATCCAGCTTTCACATGCATGTGAGGCAATTGAAAATACCATGGTTTGGGTCAGGCATACCTTAGTCTTCACAGTGACATCTCTGCCCTTCAACATTTTAAAAAGATATTTGGAGCAGATTTGCCCACTGCAGTAAATCATCTTATTTTTTGACTGCTGCTTCCATAAGTGTGTATTGTGAATTCAAGTAAAATGAAATCATTGACAACTTCAATCTGTTCTGCATTTATTGTGATATTGTTTATTAGGCCAGTTGTGAGGATTTTTGTTTTCTTTATGTTGAGGTGTAATCCATACTGAAGACTGTAGTCCCTGATATCCATAATAAGTGCTTCAAATGATCTTCACTTTCAGCAAGCAAGGTTGTGTCATCTGCATATTGCAGGTTGTTAATGAGCCTTCCTCCAATCCTGATTCTGCATTCTTCTTCATATAGTCCAGCTTCTCACATTATTTACTCAACATACAGATTGAGTAAGTATGGTGAAAGGATACAACCTTGACGCATGCCCTTCCTGATTTTAAACCATATAATATTCTCTAGTTCTGTTCTAATGACGGCCTCTTGTTCTATGTACAGACTCATCATGACCACAATGAAGTGTTCTGGAATTCCCATGCTTCTCAATGTTATCTATAATTTGTTATGATGCACATAGTCAAATGCCTTGTATAGTCGATAAAACACAGAAAAAATCTTTCTGGTATTCTTTGCTTTCGGCTAAGATCCATCTGATATCAGCAATGATATCCCTCATTCTATGTCCTCATCTGTATCCAGCGTGAATTTCAAGAAGTTCCTTGTCAATTTTTTAAATATTATTTTTATTAATTATCTTCAGCAAAATTTTACTTGCATATGATATTAATGATATTGTTTGATAAGATTTGCATTTCTCTGATGTCTAGTGATGTTGAACATGTTGTAATGTGTTGGCGGCCATTTGAATATCTTCTTTGGTGAACTATCTATTGAGTCCTTGGCACATTTTATAACTGGGTTATTTGTCTTTTTGTTGTTAAGGTGCACTAGCATCATTAGGGTCTGTGTCACCCAGTGTGGTCACTCTTGGTATCACTTCCCCCTGAACCTCTCCCATACCAGACCATACAGAATCCTTAGTAGTATTTATTACCAATTTTAATCATAGAATAATATGTGACATAGTTGGAAATTGCTGAAATGTAATATTTCTTAGATTAGAGGAATAGTAACAACAAAATTGTTTTATAAACTCTACATTGAGTTACAATATTAGTTACATTATTAATAACTGAACTGAAGCCTTTTTAAATTTTTCTAATTATTTTCCTTTAATTACTTACTTCAGTCTCAAAAAAAAGTTATTGAGATAGGTTCACAATGATTAATTACCACAAAATTGCAGCTAAAACATCAGAAAATTTAACAAAATCAGTGACTATTAAAACACTCGCTGCAACAGAAGGCAATAGCACATGCTCCTGGCATGTGCAAATGAAACCACATGATTCAAACTGTTACTGTAATTGGATAATAATGACAACTCTGACCACGGTATATTAAACCCACTGCAATCTAATAATTTCAATTCATAGCAACCCCATAGTGTTTCCAAGAGTGTAAATCTTTATGGAAGTAGACTGCCCTGTCTTTCTCCTGCAGAGCAGCTGGTGAGTTCAAACCACCAACCTTCTGGTGAGCAGCCAAATGCCTTAGCCACAGCACCACCAGAGATCCTTATAGTGCATTAAACCAAAACCAAACTCACTGCCATGGAGTTGAGTCCAACTCATAGCAACCCCCACGGGGTTTCCAAGGCAAAGTAAATCTTTATGAAAGTAGATTGCCCCATCTTCCTTCCACGGAGCAGCTGGTGGGTTTGAATGGCTGATCTTCTGGTTAGAAGCCAAATGCCTTATCCACTACACCATCAGAGCTCCCATATAGTGCATTGTTGTTGTTGTTGTTGTTACGTGCCATTGAGTTGGACCCGACTCATAGCGAACCCTCCTTGGTTTCCAAGGCAGTATCACTATGGAAGTAGATTGCCCCATCTTCTTTCTGAGGAGTGGCTGGTGGGTTTGAACCGCCAGCCTTCTGGTTAGCAGTCAAGTGCCTTAGGTACTATGCTACCAGAGCTCCTACATAGTGCATTAGAAGGTTCAAAAAGTAAATTAATATACTATGTTTGCCTTGTAGGTATATTGATACACGTAAGCTTACAAAAAATATTTTTGTTGCTATAACTAACTATAAGGATAGTTTAATAAAATATTTAATATAAACTAACTACAGGGATATTTTTATTTAAAAAAAAAAAATCTCTGCTGAAACACTGCACAAATGTTTTATGGACATTCTGTGTCACCCCACCCCTTCCACCCTAGTGTCACCTAGTACAGTCCGCACTTCCCACATTCCCTTCAGCCAGAAGAGCAGGAGAAAGGGGATTAAAAGACAAGAAGCCAGACAGAGGAACAGTCAGCCACAGGGACCCAGGTGGGGGGGATATGAGAGGTCTCCAACAGCAGGACAAACTTGTCTGTCGGTTTGTCCTACTGTGGTGACATGTAGATGTGAGTTTTGAGGCTGAGCCTCTGGTGTTTAAAAC
>NW_006921597.1:9996716-10047167 GCF_000298275.1 Orycteropus afer afer
AAGGAGGGGGAGGCCTTCGAGGAGATGGATTGATACGGTGGCTGCGATGATGGGCTCAAGTATAGCAGGGATTGTGGGGCTGGCACGGGATCGGGCAGTGTTTCGTTCTGCTGTGCATGGGGTCGCTATGAGTCGGAAACGACTCGATGGTACTTAACAACAACAACAACAACCACTGTTAAGACATGTAAATTTAATGCTTGTTGTGGTGGTATGCCATCAAGTTGATTTCAACTCCTGTGCCAGAGGAGGAGTGCCTCATAGGATTTTCCAGGCTGTGATGTAGGGTGTAAAGCACTTGACTGCTAACCAGAAGGCTGGCGGTTCAAACACACCAGTCACTCCTCGGAAGGAAGATGGGGCAATCTACTTCCGTAGTGATACTGTCTTGGAAACCCAAGGAGGGGTCGCTATGAGTCAAGCCCAACTTGACGGCATATAACAACAACATATTGCCAGCGTGGGTTTGTACTACCGTTCTTTTGATAAGTAACAGCACAGTTTTATTTGATAGCCAACAAGTGGAAACAACCTAAATGTCCACCAAAGGGGAAGAGATAAACAAATTGTATATATTCACACTATGTATTTTCAGTTAGCAAAAAAAACTATTAATATATCCAACATTAATGAATCTCAAAATAATTATGCCAAGTGAAAGAGAGAGAACATAATGTATGATCCCATTTATAACAAATTCTGGAGAGTTAACACTAACCTATAGTGATAGAAAGCAGGTAAGTGTTGCCTAGTGACTTGGAGGTGGAGAGTGGGAAGTATCTGGAAAGGTAGGAGGAAGGGATCACAAAAGGACAGGAGGAAACTTTTATGAAGCATGGATGCATTCATTATCTTGATTGTGGTAATAGTTTCAAGTGTATATAAGCATATCAAAACATATCAAATTTTACACTTTAAAACGTGCAGATTGTTACTATTGTGTGTCATCAAGTCAATTCTGATGCATGGCAACCACATGTTACACAGTAGAACTGCCTCATGAGGTTTTCTTGGCTGTAACCTTTATGGAAGCAGATCACCAGATCATTCTCCTACAGAGCTGCTGGGTAGTTTGAAATGCCAACCTTTCCATTACTGGCCAAGAACAAACTGTTCATATATCCGTTATACCGCAATTCCACAAATTAAATTTCAATCTTTTTTTATGTACATTTGTTTCTTAAACCAATATGTCATTTAAAAAATTGTTGACAACTCACCCTTTTTTCTTGCATGATTATTTTAATTAAACAGAATGAATCATTTATAAGTTGGGAAATTGAAATTTATGTTTATTGTATACATAATGATCATTACAGGGAATGATATTAAAATGAACTTTATAATAGAGTCTGCAAAATATAGCAATCTAACATGTTTTTTAATTACTTCTCTTTAATGTATTATTCTAGAGTGACAACATTTTAAAAATTCCTAAGTGGAGGAATGGAGAGATTGTGTAATATTATAAATAGGTAAATAAAAACGCTAGGAGAATGCTATTCCAGTTTATCTCCTTTATTTTAGAAGTCTTTAGACGGGAAGTGACTTGATTGATAGTGTTCTCAATGGCTGATTTTTTGGAAATAGATCTCTAGGACTTTCTTCAAATGTGCCTCCAGGTGGAATCACACTGCCAACTTTTCAGTTAGCAGTTCAGTGTTAACTGTTTGTACCATTCAGGAGCTCCACCTGGCACACAGAACTTCTAATAAATATCTATCATTCTAAAGCAAGTCCTGGCTTGTCAGAATGACTTCATGATTCACCTGGGACAGCATCTATCTGGAGCCAACCTGCCGGGTTCAAATCCCAGCTCTGCTTTTACTACCCATGTGACCTTAGGAAAGTTCAATCATGTGTTAAATGGAGATAATACAATTGCCAGCCTCATAGAGCTAATAATATAAATGTTGTTGTTGTTGTTGTTTGCCGTCGAGTCGGACCCAACTCATAGTGACCCCTCCTTGGGTTTCTGAGGCAGTATTACTACGGAAGTAGATTGCCCCATTTTCCTTCCAAGGAGTGGCTGGTGGATTTGAACCACCAGCCTTCTGGTTAGCAGTCAAGTGCCGTAGCCACTATGCTACCAGAGCTCCCAATAATATAAATAAATGAGCTAAATTTTCAAGTACCTAAAAAAGTTCGGACATAAAGTAAATGCTAGTTGAATAAAAAGATTATTTGTTTAATAAATATAAAATGTGAATTACTATGAGCTAGGCACCAGGCTGGTTGTGGAGAATACTGTGGATGGATGCCAGCTGTGATAGTTAAAGTTGTGTGTCAACTTGTCTGGGCCATGGTTTTGAGTGGCTGACCAGCTAGATGTAGTTATTCCCCATGATGAGGTTGGTAATCAACTCCATGGTGGAATCTGCTGTGAGCAGCTATGTAGCTGTCTTCAGGGTATGGCCAGCTTCCAAAATATAAGGAGAAGCTTTGAGAATTAGCACTAGCCTTTGGCACATCTGGATCCTGCATTTGGCAGAGTCTTCATCTGAGTGGCCTGCCATGTTACCTGCAGATCTTGGGATTGTTCCTGGACTTGAGCTAGTAGCCTGCTGTGTTGCCTGTTAATCTTGGGGCTGTGCCACTTTACCTGTTGACCTTGGGATTGTTAGCTCCAGCAGCCATTAGCTACATGATTCAGAAAGAAGCCTCCAGTTCTAGCAGGCCCAGAACAGGAGGCAGAGCTGAAGCCCAAGGTCAAAGGGCCTTCACCCAGCCCCAAGAGCTGGCACTTTGAATTCTGACTTCTAGCCTCCTAAAGGGATACAGGTAAGGAGAGAGAGAGCCCCCACCCAGCCAGGAAGGGGGAAAACCAAGAAGTGGGCAGAGCAGTTTTGGAACAGCTAAGGAAGACAAACTTGTTTGTCAATTTGTCATACTGTGGTGGCTTGCATGTTGCCATGAGGCTAGAGGCTGTGCCACCAGTGTTTCAAATGCCAGCTGAGTTGTCCATGGCAGATAGGTTTCAGTGGTGCTTCCAGAATGAGACAGACTCAGAAGAAGGAAGAGGCAAGCCATCCACTTCTCAAAGAATTGGCCAGGGAAACCTTATGAATAGCAGTGAAACACTGTCTGATATATTACTGGACAACTTTATGAATAGCCCTGAAACATTGTCCAATACAGTGCCGGAAGATGAGCCCCTCAGGTTGGAAGGCATTCAAAATACTACTGGGAAAGAGCTGCTTCATCACAGTAGAACTGATGACCTTAATGACATAGAAAAAGTAGAGCTTTTGGGACCTCCATTTGCTGATGTAGCATGGCTCAAAGTGAGAAGAAACAGCTTCAAACATCTATTAACAATCAGAACATAGAATGTATGAAGTATGAATCTAGAAAAAAAATGGAAGTTGTCAAAAATGAAATGGAATGGATAAAGATTGCTATCCTAGACATTAGTGGACTGAAATGGACCTGTTTTGGTCATCACAAATCAGACAACCATATGATCTACTATGCTGGGAATGACAAGTTGGAGAGGAATGGTGTGGCATTCATTCTCACAAAGAATGTTTTAAGATCTATCTGGAAATACAATGCTATCAGTGATAGGATAATATCCATATGCCTACAAGGAAGGCCAGTTAATACTACTATTATTCAAATTTATGCACCAACCACCAAAGCCAAAGACAAGGAGATCAAAGATTTTTTACCAACTTCTGTAGTCTGAAATTGACCAAAATGCAATCAAGATGTGCTTATTATCACTGGTGATTGGAATGCAAAAGTTGGAAACAAATAAGAATCACCAGTAGTTGGAAAATTTGGCCTTGGTGACAGAAATAATGCTGGAGATCGCATGATAGAATTTTGCAAGACCAATGACTTATTCATTGCAAATACCTTTTTTCACAAATGATGGCCATACATGTGGACTTCACCAGATGGAGTACACAGGAATCAGATTGACTACATTGTGCCAAGAGGCAATGGAAAATCTTCATATTTTCAGCCAAAACAAGGCCAGGAGCTGACTGTGGAACAGACTATCAACTGCTCATATGCAAGTTGAAGTTGAAGACAATCAAAACAAGTCCACAAGAGCCAAAATATGACCTTGAATATATCCCTCCTGAATTTAGATACCATCTAAAGAATAGATTTGATGCATTGAACACCAAGGACCAAAAACCAGAGGAATTGTAGATGACATCAAGAAGATCATCCATGAAGAAAGCAAACCAAAAAAACCAAACTCACTGCCGTCAAGTTGTATTTGACTCATAGCAACCCCTCCTTGGGTTTCCGAGGGGGTATCACTACAGAAGTAGATTGCCCAATCTTCCTTCCGAGAAGTGGCTGGTGGGTTAGAACAGCCAGTCTTTCTGGTTAGCAGTCAAATGCTTAGGCACTATGCTACCAGAGCTCCTGAAGAAAGGAAAAAGTCATTAGAATGATAGGAAAGGAAGAAAAGAGCAAAATGGATGTCAGAAGAGACTCTGAAACTTGTCCTTGGGTGAAGAATGGCTAAAGCAAATGGAAGAAATGACAAAATGAAAGAGCTGAACAGAAGATTTCAAAGAGAAGCTCGAGAAGACAAAGGCAATTATTATAATGAAATGTGCAAAGACCTGGAGTTAGAAAACCAAAGGGGAAAACATGCTTGGCATTTCTCATGCTGCAAGAACTGAAGAAAACATTTAAAACTTGAGTTGCAGTGTTGAAGGATTCTATGGGCAAAATATTGAATAATGCAGGAAACATCAAAAGAAGATGGAAGAAATACACGGAATCACTGTACCAAAAAGAACTGGTCAATGTTCATCCATTTCAGGATGTGGCACATGATCAAGAGCCAATGTTACTGAAGGAAGAAGTCAAACCTGCATTGAAAGAAACAGTGAAAAACAAGGCTCCAGGAATTGATGGACTACCCATTGAGATGTTTCAACAAACAGATGCCCTACTGGAGGCACTCACTCGACTATGCCAAGAGATTTGGAAGATAGCTACCTGGCCAACTGACTAGAAGAGACCTATATTTATACCCATTCCAAAGAAAGGTAACCCCACGGAATGTGGAAATTATCAAAAAATATCATTAATATCACATGCAAGTAAAATCTTAATGAAGATAATTTAAAAATGGTTGCAGCAGTATATCGACAAAGAACTTCCAGAAATGCAAGCAGGATTTAGAACAGGATTTGGAATGAGAGATTCCATTGCTGATGTCAGATAGATCTTGGCTGAAAACAAAGAATACCAAAGATGTTTACTTGTGTTTTATTGACTAAGCAAAAGCATTTGATTGTGTAGATCATAAAAACTTATGGATAACATTGAGAAGAATGGGAATTCCAGAACACTTTATTATATTCATGAGGAACCTGTCCATTGACCAGGAAGGAGGCTGTCATTCTAACAGAACAAGGGAATACTGCATGGTTTAAAATCAAGAAGGGAGTGTGTTGGGGTTGTACCCTTTCATCATACTTTTTCAATCTATATGTTGAGCAAATAACCCCGGAAGCTGGACTATATGAAGAAGAACATGGCGTCAGGATTGGAGGAAGAATCATTAACAACTGCAGTATGCTGACGACACAACTTTGCTTGCTGAAAAGTAAAGATGACTTGAAGCACTTACTAATGAAGATTGAAGACTAGAGTCTGCAGTATGGGTTACACCTCAATATAAAGAAAATAAAAGTCCTCACAATTGGACCAATAAGCAACATCATAATAAATGGAGAAAAGACTGAAGTTGTGAAAGACTTCGTATTACTTGGCTCTACAATCACCACCAATGGAAGCAGTAGTCAAGATATCAGATGACATATAGCACTGGGCAAATCAGCTGCAAAGACCTCTTTCTAGTGCTGAAGAGCAAAAAATATCTCCTTGAAGACTAAGGTGTGCCTGACACAAGCCATGGCATTTTTAATCGCCTCATATGCATGTGAGAGCTGGACAATGAATAAAGAAAACCAAAGAAGAGTTGATACGTTTGAGTTGTGGTGTTGGTGAAGAATGCTGAAAGTACCAGGGACTGCTGAAAAAACTAACAAATCTGTCCTGGAAGAAATGCAGCCAGAATGCTCGTTGGACGTGAGAATGGCCAGACATCGTCTCACCTACTTTGGTCATGTTGTCAGAAGGGTCCATTCCCTGGAGATGGATATCATGCTTGGTAAAGTGGAGGGTCAACAAAAAAGGGGAAGACCCTCAACAATATGGATTGACACAGTGGCTACAATGATGGGCTCAGGCATGGCAAACATTGTGCAACTGGCACAGGACTGGGCAGTGTTTTGTTCTGCTGTACATAGGGTCACTGTGAGTCAGAGACAACTCAATGCCACCTAACAACAACAGCCTCTTAAACTGTAAGAGAAAAAAATTCCTGTTTGTTAAACCTATCTACTTGTGGTGTTTCTGTTATAGCAGCACTAGGAACCAAGACACTAATCCTGCTCAAAAAAGGCTCGATCTAGTTGAGAAAGAAAAGAATTGCAAGTGTGAGAAGTGTTTCCAAGGAGATGTACCATGTGTAAATATGAGCCTCTGATCTGTACTGAAAGTCAGAGGGGAGGGCTCCCTGAAGAAGTGGCATTCGTCTAAACCTAGAATTGTTGTTGGTGAGCTTTGGGTTCCTTTTTCAACCTAACATTGATCCCTTTCCAATTGGTTCTGTTTAAGTGTTGCCTGATGGGAGGAGAGGCTCCTGGGGCCTTCTGATAATCAAGAGTTGAGAGGAGGGTCTTGGTGTTGCTAACAGGTCTGCTCTGAACTGACCAGTGGAAACCTGGTCATTTCTGGGGCTTTTTCTACCAGGCAAGAGTCCCCGGGTGGTACAAGCAGTTAAGCTTGGCTGCTAACCAAAAGGTTAATGGTTCAAACTCACCCACCTCAGAAGAAAGACCTGGCAATCTGCTTCCAAAAGATCACCACCATGAAAACCACTACGGAGGGTCCTCTACATACATGGGGTCGCCATGAGTTGGAGTTGTTGGGACAGAAACTGGTTGTTGGTTATTCTACCAGGCCAGCAGGCTATGTTGCCGGCCAGTGCCCCAAGGGTTACTGGCATGGGAAAGAAGGGGATCAAAGAAAGAAAGATGTCATATTCTCTTTTGTCCACTGGGTGGAGCATTTTAGCCAAAGAAGGGACCTCTGGAGGCAGTGAAGATCTAGGAGGAACTATTTAACTTAGAAAAGAGGTAAGCTTTGACTTATCCTGAGTGTACATCCATAAAACCCCCTCTGCAGCTAACATTCACCAAACTTCCTCAAGCTTGAAGACACCAAGGCATGTCTTGGTAAAAGAAAATTTTCTATGGTGGTAACAAATTTTAAAAATTTAGAGCCAGAAATGGGCTTTAGCAGATCAGGGAGTCCAACACTCTTTTTCACAAATTAGAAATGAGAGCCCTAGAGATAAGGAGACATGACCAGGGCTACATAGCTAGATAGTGGCAGAACCAGCCCAGGACCCAGCTCGCTGCTTCCTGGCTATCATTCTCTCACACAATTACCTCAGAATCCATCAGATAGGCTTCTTGCCTTGTAAAACTTGGAACGCAGGTATGAATACTGATGTTTTATTTTTAAATAATAAAGTCTGAGGGAGAATACTAATCTTGACCCTTGAGGACACAAGAGGTGGATAAAACCTCCTCAGGCCCTGTCTCCCTGGGAGAGCTGGTGCTGTCCCCTAAAAGCTTGAGGACAGAGGCACTCAACACTTCTCCCTGGAACTCAGTTCCTCAGCAGCTTGCTCTCTGCTTCAATCCCCCACCTCCTCTGGATGTCTGTTCTAAATTTCCTTCTCGACCATCCCATCCATAGAGCCACCTCCTCCCATTGTCACTCACTCCCCCTTCCCCTGCTCAATTGCATTTCAGATTGTTTCTCTACTTGATGTCATATTTCTCATACACACACAATCTGCATGTATGCATTTTGTTTGCTTGTTCATTGTTTGTCTCACCTCTAGGATATAAATTCAATGAGTTTGGGTTTAGTATCTAACCCCAGTGCCCAGAAGAGTGTCTGGTACATAGAAGATATTTAATAAAAAAAAATTTATTAACAAATAAATGAAAGACTATGGCTTTAAGTCCTGGCTATAAGATGAATATTTATAAAGATAAAATTAAATTATATATGGAAAATCATTCTGTCAGCTGTCAAGAGTAAACAAACGAAAGGGGATAGGTGAGATTAGGAGTCCATCCATGGGAGGTGCAAAGTGTGCATGTGATGAGCTGCTAACTGAAAGGTTACAGGTTTGAGTCCATCCATAAGTACCTTGGAAGAAAGGCCTGGCATTCTATTTCTGAAAAATCAGTCACTGAAAACCCTATGGTGCAGAGTTCTACTCTGGTACATGTGGGGTCACCATGAATCGAAATCAACTTGTTGGCAATTGTGCTTGGTTTTTTGTTGTCTTTTTTTTTCCCAGATGAGATTAAAGGATTCTAGGAGCTCTGGTGGCATAATGGGTAAGAGATTTGGCTGCTCATCAGAAGGTCAGTGGTTCAAACCCACCAGCTGCTCCGCAGGAGGAAGATGAAGGCATCTACTTCTGTAAAGATTTCTAGCCTCGGAAATCCAATGGGCGTCACTTTGAGGTGGAATAGACTTAATGGCTGTGGGTTTGGGTAGGCAGGGCTTTGAACCAGTTCATTACATTTCCACACCAGATCTACTGAATCAAAATCTACATTTTAACAAGATTCCCAGGTGATTCTGTAAAATCAGCGGGGGTCAAACTGGAATGAACCAGTTAGAAGGCCTGATTCTAGGTTGTGCTCACTCACAGAGCAAAGCACTGGAAGTTGTTAGCAGAACAAGGGATCTACCTCATATATTGTGACAAAAATTAACACTTATTTGGACTGAGTAGTTTATTCTGTTTAATTCTTCCTCTTGTTCAAAAAAAAAAAAAAAAACTAAACTAAAAACTTCTAATTGAGGTACAAAAACATACATATGCCTCCACACGATCATATAAATTAGAAGGGGCTGCCACACTGGCTTGGGCAGCAGCTAGAACTGAAAGGAGACAGCAACTCATAAGATACCAGAGTGAAATACAGGGAAACCTGTAAGAGCCACAGGACTGCCTTGTTTTTACAGATCTTGGAAGTTTTCCACCTTTGACAGAATGCAGTCTTCCCATTTTTCTATCACTCTCCATATATGGAAAATATTAGAAAATATTTGAGTTTTCCTTCCCTGACAGGTTTCCACCTTACACAGATTATGGCTTTCACAAGTTTTACTGTAAATAAATGAAAATTGGTAAGCAGTGAAATAAAACAAAACAAAAAAGAAAGAAAGAAAAAGGGGAAAATAAAAGGCAGCCAACAGAAAAAAAAAAAAAAAGCTACTACGTAAAATGCAGGCCCTGGAACAAAAGTGGACCTCACTCCAACTCAAGTGGAACACACATTAGGATCTGTGCATCTGCCAGCGGATGCAGAGGGAACCAGACTACTGTAGCACATGGCAGGGGCTGTGCTGTTCTTAAGGATCTCTGATAACGTAGTGCCTAACTACTACTAACTGCTAACCAGAGGTTGGTGGTTCAAACCCATTAGCTGGTCTGAAAAAGGAAGATGGGGCAATCTATTTGTGTAAAAATTTATTGCCTCGGAAACCCAACTTAAAATAATAAAAATTGAGTTGGAATCAACTCAATGGTGGTGGGTTTGATTTGGTTACTGCTGTCCTCAGAGCTGGGCCACAAGGCCCCAAATAAAGTCCAGGATTGGAACACAGGAACTTTTCACAATGGGGACTTTTTTCTATTAATTCACTTTGGGTTATGAGCCAGGTTTGAGGACTAAACCAAAATTTTTAAAATTATCCTTGTGCTCCAGTAGTTTTCCTCAGTTGTGAGTCAGTGGGAAGTACAAAGACTCTGCCTTTAAATATCTCCCAGTTTTTCACTAACAGTAAAAAAGGGGGGGGGGGGTGGAGAAGAAAGAAAAATTTATATATGATAAAAAAAAAGTGGAGCAAATTCTAAATAAAGGTAATTCAATGAGATTGAGACAACTGGAAACAGTATGGGAAGCTGACCTCCAAAAGAAAACATTTAACATTGTTTCATTTAGAAATCTCACCCCTCCCCAAGGTTCTAAAGAAAGGGGAGATCTAGAATGCATACTAATGACCTGGAAAGCTAACCACACCTCAGAACCATTATTCTTGGCTGTATCTTTAAAAACTTGGAGACTCCACCATTGGAAAGAACCGAATGCTGTCAAGAGTTTCTGTGATGGGTTCTCTGTGGTCTTGGGCTCCTGAGACATTAGAGCTTCCAGCCCCAACAACTCCTCATGAGCCTGACTCAGATACGGCCATATGACTGCAGTAGAGCATCCTTATTTGCTTATTTTGGCCTCTGAATTTCTCTTTTTCTTCTACCCCCTGCAAAAGTTGGGAGCTAGGGAATCCCCTCTGTCTCTGAAGCTGATTATCCAATTGAAGGAAGATGAAAACTTGCCCAGAATCATAAGAGAGAATAAAAACCCACCAACCCCAATTCTAAATCAAAAAACCAAACCCACTGCCATCAAGTCCATTCCAACTCATAGTGACCCCCATTGAGTTTCTAAGGTGGTAAATCTTTACAGAAGTAGATTGCCCAGTCTTGTTTCTGTGGAGTGCCTAGTGGGTTTAAACCACCAACCTTCTGGTTAGCAATCAGATGCCTTAGGCACTGTGCTACTAAATCAAAAGGGAACAACAACAACAACAACAACAACAAAAACACTACCTGCAGTGAAATTGATTCCAACTCATGGCAACCCTGTGTATGTCAAAATAGAACCTTGCTCCACAGGGTTTTCACTGACTAATTTTTTGGAAGTAGATCACCAGGCCTTTCTTCCAAGGTGTCTCTTGGTGGACTTGAACCTCTACCCTTCCAGTTAATAGCTGAGTACTTAAACATTTGCAACACTGTGATACCTTTAAGAGAGCCATTGCTATTGTTGGGTGCCATTGAATTCATTCCAACTCATAATGATCCCATACGACAGAGCAGAACTGCCCCATTGTTGTCAAACGCTGTAATCTTTAAGGAAGCAGATCAGCAGGTCTTTTTTCCCACAGAGCCTCTAGGTGGGTTGGAATTCACCAACTTTTCAGTTGGTAGCACAAGCTTCACTGTTTCACCACCAAGGCTCTATGCCATAAACCACTCTAAACAGAAGTTATCACTGGCCCAAGTTATCACTGGGCCATTCGAGAAGAGATGGTCAAGAAGCTACTTAAGAAAAGGAGTCTCTGTAGGGAAATTGCCCAAATTACAGACAAAACAATCAGAAGCACCAGGTTTCAAAGCAGAGTTGAATCCTTAGGTTGGCAGTAACTCTGCAACAATCTCAGGCAAGTTAGTAAATCTCTCTGAAGATAGTGCTCACTTGTAAATGAGCACTTCATCCTTTCTGCCCAGATTACCTGCAAAGTCCCACCACTGAAGTAATTACAAAAGATACTTTTTATGAGGACTGCCTGGATGTTGCAAATATTAACCCTCACATCTGCTAACTAAAAGACTGGAGGTTGAATTCAACCTGAGGTGCCTCAGAAGAAAAGCCTGGCAATCTAAAAATTCAGCCATTGAAAACTCCAGGTAGAGCAATGCTACTGTGACACAAACTGTTGCTATGAGTCAGAACTGACCCTGTGTCAACTGGTTTTGGTTTACTCTTTTTGAACACCTCTTTATGTCATCATGCTTTCCATCAGTATTTTCCAAATCTTGCAATATCATCCAAATCTTACAAGGGAGGGGACCTAGAATCTGAGAGTGTGAGTAACTTTCCAGGAGGTATTTGAACTCTGGTCTGGCTGACTTTGGTAGCATAGTGGCTAAGACACTTGCCTGCTAACCAGACGGCTGGTGGTTCAAACCCACCAGCCACTCCTCGGAAGGAAGGTTGGGCAATCCTACTTCCATAGTGATACTGCCTCGGAAACCCAAGGAGGGGTCGCTATGAGTCGGGTTTGACTCGACGGCACATAACAACAACAACTGGCTGACTTTGTACACTAGCCTGTCACTAAAGAAGAAAAAAGGGGCAAAGACAGCCACCAAAAAAAAAAAAAAAAAAAAAAAAAACCCGTTGCCATCAAGTCAATTCCAATTCATAGCGACCCTGTAAGACAGAGTAGAACTGGGTAGAATCCCATAGGATTTCCAAAACTGTAATCTTTACGACCGTCACATCTTTCTCTAGCAGAGCTGCTGGTAGGTTTGAACTGCAAAACTTTTGGTTAGCAACCGAGCATTTAACCACTGCACAGGGCTCCTTAAAAATGACCATATTCAGGGTTAATGTGAAAAAAGAAATATGACAAGGATGATAGTGAAAAAACCTAAGAAAGAAGTTTTGTGAGAAGAACTGTTGAACTTTTAAGTGAGAATGGACGCAGCAGAGTTCAGCTGTGGCCCAGGGTGGGCTGAAGCCTGTGAACCATGTACGTGCGGGGCTGGTGGGAAAGGTGACCTCACATGCCTCGCCCAGTGACTGGCAGAGCCATGTGTGCATCATACAGCAGCACAACCAGGCCTAGATTTCTCAGAGGAGAGGACGGGAGGCAGAGATGGCAGCGACCTGGTAGCATAAAGTCCACCGCCGCTATGCTTTGTTCTCTCGTCAGCTGGGAGTATGTGGGGTATGAATAGGCTGAGAAGGTGGGCACAAGCTGTATTACTTCCCTAGAGTAACTGAACAGTTCAATATGTGTGAGTGTCGTTTTGTATGTTGTAACCTCTCCACTTGCTTATTGGTGCCACGCTCCCTTATCACTCTCCTCTCATTTTCTCCTCCCCCCTCGCAGTGGATTTCTCTTCTCTGACCTTTCTAGCCTCCTTAGTTGCCTTGTACACATGGTCTTCTCTGCCCTCCTGCCTCTGCCCTCTCCTCCATGCTGACAGACTGTATCAGCGAATCCCTCAACAGAGTCATATCTATCTTTTTTATTCATTGCATGATTTATTTTTAGCCTGAATCAACTGCCTCCTAAAAATGGACTTCCTAATGAGACAGGGGCTGGGCAGAACTATGTAAGTTATCTAGGGCTTGGCCTCCCAGCCTCCCCTGCCTGGCTCTTATTCTGCACACGCATGTGTGTGCATGAGCCTCTGGTCTCTTTGTCCTGAGCCCGTGATTACAGAGCTAACTGGACTCAAGGAGGTGAAGAATCTGGCAGGGCACAGAAGAGAGACAAAACCAACCTCTCTCTGTTTCCCCACACGGCTCAGCAAGGCCTCCAACAGTCTTCTGTCCTTTCTCCTGGAAAACAAAAGCCAAACTTTGCCCAAATGAAGAGAACTCAACTATTTCTTGTGGGGGTCTACTTGCTGTGCTCCTGCAGGGCAGAAGAGGGGCTGAACTTCCCCACATACGATGGGAAAGACCGTGTGGTTAGTCTCACTGAGAAGAACTTCAAACAGATTATGAAGAAATACGACTTGCTCTGCCTCTACTACCACGAGCCTGTGTCTTCAGATAAGGTGGTGCAAAAACAATTCCAACTAAAAGAAATTGTCCTTGAGGTAAGTAGGGGGCATGCTTACTAAGTTGTCTAAGAGAGCATGAGGGCCTAGTTTGTGTCTTCAGCCAGGGCATAGAATATAGGGCACAAAGAGAAGGTGTACCAAAGTCCATCTGCATTTTAACCTTAGGTACACCAGAAGATATTCCTGTTGCAAAGCTGGAATGTATGAACAATGCAGGGTGGGTCCATACTCTTAGAATAGAGATAACTGGACTTTTTACAATGCGTGGATCTCACTCAGGTCTTTCAACTTACCGTCCTCTTGATTTTCCAAGGGCTATTGTCCTAGTCCCTGTTTTTCTGCATGTTTTCTATTGTTAAAACTGTTGGGTGAAATAAAACTCTGGGATCATTTGTAGTTATCATTCACTCTACTAGTCCCCTACTCCTCAACTCTGGAAGTGCCCACCATCCTGGACAAACAAAAGCCATTTGACCTTGCATCTCTTCGTTTAGTGGGGACTATCACTAAATGGTTTTCTGCTCTTGAGACCTAGCTTCATCAGCATTACACAGTATAAATGTATGAAGATCTTCTTGGCACCTTCATTAATGGGACTTTTTTTTCCCCCCTCAGAAAGTTCTTGGTGTGGCTTTAGGACAGATGTTGAAGTCAGTTCTTATTTTATCTGCATTGCATGGTCTGTTTATAACCTGGCACTGGGGCCAGTTGTCTAATCCTGTGTGAATGCCTCAGGAACCCTTCCCACGGCTCCTCCTGGACAGTTTAGGATTGCTTACACTTTACGAGTGCCCAAGTATTCCTTGGACCAAGTATTCCTCCGCAGTACCATACTCAGCCCAGCTCAGCTCAAATCTGTGAAAGGGGCTGAGAATCAGGACAGTTTATTGAGAACTACCAAAAAAATCAGCTTAATCAAATACTTTGATTAACAATATTACCATATAAAACCCAAATGGATTTGAATTCTTCAGGGAAAAAAGAAAACACTCTAATAAAATCCAGGAAAACCATACCAAACACCTAAAGATATCATTGATGATTTAAAAGCACTTCGGAATCCTAATTGTCTTCTGATCATCATACAAACATCTATTTTTATAGGATTTATTTATGGTGATGTGCTTATTAACAGAGCTCTAATTGACATGATGCTAAACATTTTTAAAATATCACCACTATGGTCATATATATATATGTGTGTGTGTGTGTGTGTGTATGTATATATATACACACACACACATATATATATACATACATATATATATGACTATATATATACATACATATATATATATATGACTGACTATATATGACTATATATATATAGGAGCTCTGGTAGCATAGTGGCTAAAGCACTTGAATGCTAACCAGAAGGCTGGCGGTTCAAACCCACCAGCCCCTCCTCGGAAGGAAGGTTGGGCAATCCTACTTCCGTAGTGATACTGCCTCGGAAACCCAAGGAGGGGTCGCTATGAGTCGGGGCTGACTCGACGGCACATAACAACAACAACAACAACAACATATGTATATATGTATATATATACATATATGTTTTTATATATATATATATATATATATATATATATACACACATATTTCCCACCCCATCCACCCCAGGCCAGCCTAGAGGCCGAATATGAAAGTTCAGTTCCCTCTGTGGGTTGTGAGTGGAAGAGAAAGCAGGGACAGCTCTTGAGCCTTTGCATATAATATACAGATGGGAAAATCTCAGGCTGGAAAAAAAAAATAGGACATATAATATAGCTGCTTAGCCTGTGAAATCTTAAGTTACATTACCATCCTATCTCAAACTGTAGTACTCAGTTGCTGAGAGAGATTTTTATTTAAAAATTTAATTGGAGCATAAGGAGGACTCTATCTGTTCATCACTGCTCAGTTAGCCCAGAACTCAAAAGGATGCCTTTGGGTGGCCAGTACCAGTACAATGACCTTCATTTCAGATTCTCTCTCATATTAAAAACACGTACTATGTATATGTGTATATACAGACAGGTCCCTGGGTGCCTCAACTCTTAGCCAAAAGGTTGGTGATATGAACCTACTCAGAGACCTTGGAAGAAAGACCTGGCAATCTGCTTTGGAAAGGTAACAGCCTTTTAAACCCTATGAAGCAGTTCTACTGTGCACACATGGGGTCACCTGGGAGTCAGAACCGGTTTAACAGCAACAACAACATACACACATACATTTGTAGATACATGTGTGTGTATGTGTGTATGTATGCATGTATGTATATCCCCTAAATATATGTCTCCCACAAAAGACAAGCAAAATCACAAGAAGGGACTTTCCTTTGGGGCTCACAGACCCTCCAGACCTCTCCTAAGGGGCCCCTTCCCTATGTGGGTGCCTGGCCAGGCAGATTGATTAGGTGGAAGTTGAGCACATGAGGTATTCTGAGGCCCCATAAGTGAGCCATCATTAGGGGAAAGAACACCAAACTTGGAGCCAGGAGATCTGGATGTAAGTTCTAGCTCAGTCTCTGCTAACAGATGACATAGGGCAAATTACGTAATTTCTCTCTTATCTACAAATATGTTGTTGTTGTTGTTGTTTGCCGTCAAGTCGCCCCCGACTCATAGAGACCCCTCCTTGGGTTTCCGAGGCAGTATTACTATGGAAGTAGGATTGCCCAACCTTCCTTCCGAGGAGTGGCTGGTGGGTTTGAACCGCCAGCCTTCTGGTTAGCAGTCAAGTGCCTTAGGCACTATGCTACCAGAGCTCCTATCTACAAATATAGAAAAAATAATAACTGTAAGGCTTAAATGTTATTAAATAACAATAACACTAATGGACTGTTTACTATGTGCAGGAGCTGATCTGAGTACTTTGCATGTTATTAACTGACTTAATCCTTACAATAATTTCATGAAGTAGGTACAGTTACCACCTCCATTTTAAAGATGGAAAAACTGAAGCACAAAGAGGCTAAGTTGCCCAACATTTCACAACTAGTGCTCGTGAAAGCAGTCTCAGTCCCTACCCTGCACCATTCCTGGAAGCAAATGAGCCAATGTGCAAGGAGCTGCTAGATACCCTGTCCAGAAGGATGGCAAGAATCACAATTAAACAGCCCTCAGGCTACGGGGATCTGGAGGCACTGCTCATGCAAATGTCCTAACTCCAGAAGAGGCACAGCCCCTTAGTGGGGGGTGGGGGGTGGGGAGCATTTGTTGAGATACCTGTCAGGTACAAGTTTTGTTTCTCAGAATCCAGGACAGAAATGGCTCCAGAAATCCAATGGGTGGAAAGAGAGGGCAGGTATGAGCTTCAAAGTTTTCTTTGTGATCAAAACAAGCATTTTTGTTCTCTTACTCCCCTGAGCCCCAAATCTACACTAAAGAAAGTATTCTACCAGTTCGGGGTGCTGTGGTGGTGATGTAGTTTGGAAAGAGAAGAGACCATTTCCAGAAGTGCACATCCACATAGTAATGTGGTAAGAAGTCACAGAGAGAGGCAAGCCTTCTTTCCCTCCTAGCAGTTTAGGAAGGTGGCTTTCGACATTTTTTAAAATTGTAACTATTGTGACTAGTGCACACAAGCATATGCACATATACACACACATTGAAACAAAAGTTTCATGGAATAATACTTATCTTTATTACTTGTAGAGCACTTGATCTTTTTTAATGCCATATTATTCTTTACTCTTCTATTTTATCCTATTCTATTCCACTTAAAAAAAATACTCTTCCCAATCCATGAAATTGACTTCACTCTCCAATGATGAGTTGCTGCCCTCAGTCTGAAAAACACCAGCTTAGGCATAGGTGTTCATTACTCATCACACTAGGGCTATCCCATTCAGATACAAATCCAAAGGCAACTGTGATCAGTCATGTGTATTTTGTCTGCTCTAAAGGATGTCAGTAAAAAGACTCAGAAACAGCCGCATCCACAGAGAGAGGGGTTCACTGCCTGCTAGGGGCTCTTGAAATTCAATTCAGTTAGTCATCCACCTGTGAGACACTGATTCTATGTTGAGCCTTGGGAAGATACTGTGAATACAGGGAAAATAAGATGCTCAAGTGGCTCACGGCCTAATATGGAAGAAGATTTATAAACACAAAGCTACGGTGCAATGGGGTCACTGTAATAGTAGAGCTATTTATAAGGTTCTCTGGGAATACAGATGACAGAGGAAGAGCTGACTCTGTGAGTGATGTGGAAGGAGTGACAGGGAAGAACTGGTCTGTGAAAATGAGTAGGAATTCACCAGGCAAATGAGCAAGGGAAGGGGAGAGAACCATAACAGCAAAGTCTGATAAATCACTGGCCATCAAGTCAACATTAACTCATGATGATGTCATGAGTGTCAGAGTAGAACTGTGCTCCATAGGGCTTTCAATGCTGATTCTTCAGAAGTAGATCACCAGGCCTTTCTTCTGCAGCACCTTTGTTGGTCTCAAACCTCCACCCTTTTGGTTAGTAGCCAAAATGTTAACCATTTGCACCACCCACATTTTCCAAAGTTCTGATATCTGTCAAATATTTTCCCACCCACTAGCTTTTTCTTCAAATTTATCCATGAGGGCCTCATACCTATAAATTTTGATCCCTACATAGACAAATCCCTCTGGAAGAGAAAGTATTGTAAGATGCTGCCAATCATTTATATCTCCATATGACCACATTTTAATTCTTTTGTGAGAACAGGGTTTAACAAGAGAAAGAGAGAGGATGTAAGGTCACTAAAAGATTAAACAGAAAAAAGCAAGTAAATGACTTTAAGAATCACCATACTCAAACTTGGCATTCCAATTTGGCCTAGATCTAGCTCTAGAAGGCCCGAGGGTCAGTGCATGGTACATAGCTCTCTATATATGTTCTATAATGATTGCTTAATGAAAGAATAAAATGTTGGAACTCAAAAGGACTTTCTGAATCCCCTAGTTTGTTCTGATCCCTCTTATCATAGATGTAGCCCTGTAGTGATATGACTTGCATAAGATTAAACCAAAGAACAAAACTCATAGCCATTGAGTCAATTCCAACTCACAGTGACCCCCATTGACTTTCCAAAGTGGTAAATCTTTATGGAAGTAGATTGCCCCATCTTCCTTCTGTGGAACAGCTAGTGGGTTTGAACTGCCAACCTTCTGGTTAGCACCCAAATACATTACACAGCTGGTAAGGTATTCCTAATTGTTGTTGTTGTTGTTGTTATGTGCCGTCGAGTTGGCCCTGACTCATACCTAATTCCAGGTTGGGCACTCTTTGTCCACATAATGTTGTTGTTATGTGCCTTCGAGTCAGACCTGACTCATAGCGATCCCTCCTTGGGTTTCCGAGGCAGTATCACTACGGAAGTAGATTGCCTCATCTTCCTTCCGAGGAGTGGTTGGTGGGTTTGAACCATCAGCCTTCTGGTTAGCAGTCAAGTGCCTTAGGCACTACGCTACCAGAGCTCCTACTATTTTTTTTTTCATAAAACTAAATGGCAAATAGTTTTATGAAAAAAATCCAAACCAGCTAGAAATCAAAGAAATGGCCATTAAAACAACAATGAAAATATAAATAGATAAAGATTTCAAAAACCCTGAGAATCACATCAGTATCTAAAATTGGGAAATTATTTTGAAAATATTCATGGTTATATAGTAGAATACTACGCTGGCCATTTGGGAGCTCTGGTGGCATAGTGCCTAAGGCATTTGACTGCTAACCAGAAGGCTGGTGGTTCAAACACAACAACTACTCCTTGGAAGGAAGGTTGGGCAATCTACTTCCATAGAGATAATGCCTCAGAAACCCAAGGAGGGGTTGCTATGAGTCAGATCCAACTCAAGAGCAGTGAATTTGGGTTTTGTTTGTTTGTTTCTTTGTTTGGTATTTGCCATTTACTTTATTTTCTTCCATGAATTATTTTTCCATGTCCTTTCTCCATTTTTCTATTGGGGTTTCAACACAAATTATAAAAGAAGTTACAATTTGCATGATGCCTTCTTCAGCTTCAGTCAAGATAGCAATTTAGTCCTACCACAGTGCCCAAAACCTATTAACATTACAAGACTAAGAGACATGAGGGGAGGGTATGGGCAATGAATTCAGTGTCTCTTGACTCCTTTGTTTCCTGTTTGCTCTTTCCCCTTGAACCTGCTGGGCAAGCCACTGCTCCTGTCAAGGTCTACAAATATTGCCAGAGGAAGTCTTCCAATATCACCAACTTCACTCTGGTTGAAATGCTTAAGAGAAGGTGTGTTCCAGCATGGGCTTCCAAATCAGATAGACTTGGGTTCAATTCCCAAGAGAAAAACCTCTCTGCATCCAGTTTCCTTATGAGTAAAGTAGAGATAATAGGTGTTGTTGTCAAGATTAAATGAGGTAGCGTGGCAAGAACATGGCTACTGATACTCAGAAGGTACTCAAATGCTGGTTGCTTGACAGCCCATATCCTCCATTCCCATCAGTACTTAGATATAACCTAGCCTAACCCTATCATTTTACAGACTGAGGAACCAGGCCACTGTCAGTGAGCACAAAGATTGGTGATATGGCTGCCATACTGCTTAGCCATGACCAGTTGAACCCCAGAGAAGAGTAACTGTGCCATGATCACAGCTTCCTGATATCCCCCATATTCAGCTCTCCCTCTGGTCTCTGAGGCTTTGCTCAGCCTGTCTCTGAAGTATTCAACAATCTCATCAACACCATTTGTTAAATTATACCCCTTTCACATTTTAAGTCACAATTCAGTATTACTCTCTTTGAGAAGTGTTTCCAGTTTCCTTTAGGCTTCTTGAACTTACTTTTTCTTCCCATGGAGACATGTGTTGGATCTTCCTCTCTAGACTGAATGCCTCCTGAGGCAATCTAAATTTAAAGCAAATTGGTAATAGCCAAAAAACGAGGTGTTAATAAGTTAATTCCAACCTGAAAGAGAAGGAAGGAAAAAGAAAATCTTCTTCACAATCAGCTTCACATTTTACATAGACACAATTTCATGGCAACTTAAATCATCTCAGGAACTAAAGGGGAAAGGAGACACACATGGCCCTCAGACTCAGTTGTAGGATCTCTGGGCACTGTACATCATACTTCATATTCAAAGTGGATGCTTTACCTGTGTATGTGTGTTTTGAGGGATGATGAGAGATAAAACAACTAAATAGACCAGTCTGCAACCAATATACATTTATTGGATTAAGAGAAGTTACAGGAGATTTTTCTCAGGGCATGTTGCTGAGTTTTTTATAACATGAAAATAAGTATTGTGAATCCCTTAATAGAAATATTCATCAAATATTCTTTGCTGATAGCACACACTCAGTAATCTTAGCATGAAAAAAATGAAGGAATATATGGATGGAGGTGAATGAGCAATGTTTTCTATGTCATTAATGGTAAAAACTGGTTCATTTGTTTGGGGTGAGCAACTGACTGAAAGAGATCCATATTTGTACTCATTCCAAAGAAAGGTGATCCCACAGAATGTGGAAATTACCAAACAATATCACTAATATCACATGCAAGTCAAATCTTACTGAAGATAATTCAAAGATGATTGTAGCACTGTATTGACAAAGAACTTCCAGAAATGCAAGCTGGATTCAGAAGAGGACGTGGAACGAGAAATATCATTGCTGATGTTAGATGAATCTTGGCTGAAAGCAAAGAATATCAGAAAATGTTTACTTATGTTTTATTGACTATGCAAAAGAATTTGATTGTGTGGTTCATAACAAATTATGGCTATCATTGAAAAGAATGGGAATTCCAGAACACTTAATTGCTCATGAGAAACCTGTATATAGATCAGGAGGCTGTCGCTTGAACAGAACAAGGGGATACTGCATGGTTTAAAATCGGGAAGGGAGTATGTCAGGGTTATATCTTTTCACCATACTTATTCAATCTGTATGCTGAGCAAGTAATTTGAGAAGCTGGACTATATGAGGAAGAGCATGGAGTCAGGATTGGAGGAAAACGGATTAACAACCTGAGATATGCAGACGACACAACTTTGCTTGCTGAAAGTGAGGATGACGTGAAGCACTTACTGATGAATATTAAAGACTATAGTCTGCAGTATGGATTACATCTCAACATAAAGAAAGTGAAAATCCTCACAACTAGACCCATAAGCAGCATAATAAATGGAGAAAAGATTGAAGTAGTCAAAGATTTCATATTACTTGGTTCCACAATCAACACCAATGGAAGCAGCAGTCAAGACATCAGACAACGTATTGTACTGGGCAAATCTGCTGAAAAAGACCTCTTTAAAGTACTGAAGAGCAAAGATATCTCTTTGAAGACTAAGGTGCACCTAACCAAAGCTATGGTCTTTTCAATCACCTCATATGTATGTGAGAGCTGGACAATGAATAAGGAAGATCGAAGAAGAGTTGATGCTTTTGAGTTGTGGTGTTGGTGAAGAATGCTGAAAGTACCATAGACTGCTAAAAGAACTAACAAATCTGTCCTGGAAGAAGTGCAGCTGGAATGCTCCTTGGAAGCAAGAATGGCCAGATTTCATCTCACTTACTTGTTAAGTCTTGTTGTCAGAAGGGACCATTCCCTGGATAGGGATATCATGCTTGGTAAAGTGGAGGGTCAACAAAAAAGGGGAAGGCCCTCAACAAAATGGATTGACACAGTGGCTGCAATGATGGGCTCAGGTGTAGCAAAGATTGTGAGACTGGCACAGGACCAGGCAGTGTTTCGTTCTGTTGTATACAGGGTCGCTATGAGTCAGAGCCAACTCAACAGCACCGAACAACAACAACAACAACAACAGATCTCTTGGCCTGGCAAGAAATCTGGGATCTTGGCACAAAAATAGACACATCATCCCTGGTAGCTGCACACCATGCTGACCTGCAGCTGCTGTTGTTTTTCAACAGGCATCAGTTAGGACTCGAGGTCTAAGGTTGATCCTCAGCATCCCCCCTTTCAGGGTGCATTCTGCAATTCTTGCTTAAGAAGGTCCCACTTTAGCTCACCACATAAAAGAGGTAGGGGTACTCTGTTGCCATCTGCACACAGCCTGCCCAGAGACTCTCTCCCAAACTCTCCTAGATATTAAATAACAGAATCACCACCTACAAATTATGAAAATGGCTTATTCACAAGCAGGAAAGTTTGTTGTTATGAACAATTTTCTAGTGTCAGTAGAGAGGTTATTTTCCAATAACTTTTAGGTGGTGGTACTAGCGTGGATTACCCGTTAGACCTATGGGGGCAGGAGAGTGCTGGTTCCATCATTTATGGCAGAATCAGAAATTAGAAGGCTTTGCAATCTAGGTCTCTACGTTTTGCCTCTCCTTGGTAATTGTCTTACAGCCACTACTCTCAGTCTGTCAAGGCCCCTAAAGGACTATGCTCCTTTCTTGATTCCCGTCTCAGTCTCTGAATTGATCTGTACATCACCGAAAAGTAATCTTTGGCTGGGAATGATTGCAGCCTCTTTAGACTCTTCCATACACTCAGCATCATCAAAATAACTCTTATGACCACTTCCAGATCACAGCCATTCTCATACATCTGACTCAGATGAAGTAGCAGTGCTTGGGGAAAGCAGAGGACTGGAAGTCAGAGCACCTGAACTTGAGGTGCTTCTCTTCTACTTACCCTGTATTTGATCCTAGGCAAGTCATATTCACCTCATTTTATGCATCTATAAAATTAACTACCTCAATGAATTAAGAGAATTCATTGTGAATAAGAATTAAGATATTGTACAAGTATCAGGTATTGTTATTCTGGTTCTATCAGTTGCTGCTTAAGAAATTGTTGTTATTGTTGTTATTGTTGTTAGTTGTCATTAAGGTGGTTCTGACTTATGGTGACCATAAGTATAACAGAATGAAACACTACGCAGTTCAGTGTCATCTTCATGACAATTTGTACATTTGAGCCCATTTTTGTGACCACTGTGTGCCTTCCAACCTGGGGGCTCATCTTCCAGCACTATTTTGTACAATATTCAAGTTTTCATTGGCTAATTTTTGGCAGTAAGATGGCCAGGGATTTCATCCTTAGTTTGTTTTAGTCTAGAAGCTCCACTAAAACCTGTCAACTGTGAGTGCCCCTGCTGGTATCTGAAATACCAGTGGCATAGCTTCTAGTCTCATAGCAACATACCACAACATGACAAGCTGACAGGTGATGGACTTAGGAAATTAATGTAAAATGCCTATTCAAATGCCTAAAAGTTGGTATTTATCAAATGCTATTTCTTTTCACCTGTCACTTGAAATTTATAACATGTTCTTGGGAAATTACAATAGTTCTTAACCTTGACTGTATATTGGGATCTTGCAGGGGAGCTATTAAAAAATACTTATGCCTGTGTCCTAGCCCCAGAAATTCTGATTTAATTGGTCTTGGGGTGAGAGATCCAGGGACTGCAATTTTTAAGAGCTCCCTAGGTAATTCTAGGTCTCTGGAACACAGAAGTGGTTTGTAATCAGCTCCAACCAAAAGGCCATCCAACAAGAGAGGTCTTGTGGAAACAATTAGTCTAAAGGACTAATGGACCACATGAACCCTAGCCTTTACAGCCTTGAGACCAGATGAACTAGATGGTGCCCACCTACCACTACCAATCTGATTGGGACCACTGAAGGTCCAGGACATAATGGGAGAAAAATTTATAATAAAATTTCAAAATCATAAAGCAGACCAGACTTACTGGTATGATAGAGACTGGTGGGACTCCCCAGACTGTGGCCCTTTGATACCCTTTAAGCCTGGAACTAAACTCACCCCTAATGATCAATTTTCAACCAAACAATGGTATGTGCCGTCGAGTAAGACCTGACTCATAGCGACCCCTCCTTGGGTTCCCGAGGCAGTATCACTATGGAAGTAGATTGCCCATCCTTCCTTTTAAGAAGTGGCTGGTGGGTTTGAACCACCAGCCTTCTGGTTAGCAGTCAGGTGCCTTAGGCACTACACTACCAGAGCTCCTAACCAATAATAGGCAGGCCTAAAAAGTGAGTAAAAACATCAGGGAGGAACATATTCCTCAATACAATCAACCATATGAAACCAAAAGGGCACCATTTTCCCAAAAACAAAATTCAGAAGGCAGGAAGGGGCAGGAACGAAGGATGATTGAGAACAAGGAACCAAGGGAGGAAGTGAGAAGAGAGCTGTTACATTGAGGGGATTGCAGCCAACATTATGAAACAAAATGTGTATAAATTGAATGTAAAACTAATTTGCTCTGTAAACTTTCACCTTAACTACAATAAAAAGTTAAAAAAAAAATGAGGCCCTTCATTGTATTACACTTGCTATGTTATTATGTGCCTACTGATTCAATTTTAATTTCTCAACTATACTTGGTATAATCGCAATAGACTTTTGAGACAATAAAAGCGTACACTTCTTATTTAAAACAAACAAAAAGAAAAAAGAAAGAAAGACTGGGTGATATGTTTCCTTAAACTTTACAATCAAGAAAATGCTGTGAAGGTCAGTTCTACTCAGTAACAGATGGGGTTGTCATGAATCGGAATTGACTCAGTGGCAATGAGTTTGATTTGGTTTTGGGTGTTTCTAACGTGCAGTCAGTTTTGAGAACAACTAGAGCCTTGATGCTCCAAATGCATATGGAAACCAACAGCAACTGTGCCATCTGGGAGCTTATTATTAGAAATTCAGAATCTCAAGCCCCACCCCTGAATCAGAATTGGCATTTAATCAGGAGCCCCAGGTGATCAGTAAGTACAGTAAGATTCAAGGAGCACAGTGTCAGTCCATGGGTTAGACAAATTTTTCAGTTGATCAGAATCATGCTGTACCTGGTTGATCTTTGATCTGTTAAATCACCTAAACGATGTTGGGTTTATCAGCAAACCCCTGATTTAGAGAACTACTGGGGTGTTGAGTTGACTTTGGAGCTGCAGGGACTCAGCTACCCTCCCAGGACCCTTCCCACCAGAGCCTCACTCACACAGTCAGTGATGAACAGTTTGGGCATCCTTGGAAGAACATTATTTGAGTCCTTGGGAAGTTTTACTCTACTTGAGAGATTTCCAAGTGAATGGCCCAAATTCCTAAGGCCAAATCAGAAGGTGCCCCTCTACATACTATTAGGTCCACCATACCACCAGTTACAATGGAGTGGATTCCGACTCAGAGTGACACATGTGTGTCAGAGTAGAACTGTGCTCCACGGGTTGTCAATGGCTGATTCTTCAGAAGTAGATTATCTACTCTACTGTTAGGTCAGGGTCTAGGATTCACTTTCAGAAAAAGAGGGGAGGTGTCTATTAGGTTATGCATCATATTGGCCCTTTCCCAAAAAGATATAGTAAATTTGAGAACCCTGGAGGTATATGAATGTGGGATATTAAGATGTTGTTTTTAAAGAGAAATTATGGAACAGTTTAATTGTGCATGCCAGTGGGCATTTTATGATGTGAAACTAAATCTTATACATACCCAAATTGAAATATTCTGTATTTCATTACTTCACCAAATATTCAATCACTGCTTTCTGACAGAGATTCAGATGACATGTCTTCTGATATTGAAGGAGAGGAACTCACTTCCTTCAGGTCTATGCTTAAATATCACCTTTTCAAAGAAGTTATCTCCATAACCACCTATATAAATTATGCTCGAAGCACTTCTTTTATCCTTCTATCCTGCTTTACTTTTCTCTATAGCACTTAACTGTCATATTGTATACTGTCTGACATCCCCCTACAGAATGTAAAATTCACAAAGGCAAGGGGTGTATTTTATTCATTGCACGTGTATCAGTGCCTGAGTCATTATTGTTGAATAAATGTTGAATGAGTAGAATGAGAAAGAGGAGAAAGTAGATAGCACTTATTACACATTTACTATAAACCATGCCCAATACAGACATTTTACATATGTTATGCTATTTAATTCCCATAACATATTCTCACATTTCAAAGAAATGAATCCAGAGAGTTAAGTAACATTTCCCTAATTCACAAAGCTATAAAGTGACAGAGCATGAAGTTGGATTTAAACCCCTATCTATTTGGTTCCCAAGGTTATGTTCTTTCCACTACACCAAGGAAGAGCTAGACAGGATGGTTTGGGGTTTGTAAATAGTATGAATTTATGAAAGAACAAGAGCTTTAGTTTGTATTCTGGATTTTCACTCACTAGAGCAAAGTTTCCTTGTACAGCTAGACTACTTGTTGAATTGAAATGACTAGAGGGAGTAAATAACTCATGCTTAGCACTATTGTTGTTGTTAGGTGCCATTGAGTCATCTCCAACTCATGGCAACCCTATGTACAACAGAACAAAACTCTGCCCAGTCCTGTGCCAGCCTCACAATGCTTGCTGTACTTGAGCCCATTGTTGCAGCCACTGTGGCAATCCATCTCACTGAAGGCCTTCCCCTTTTTCACTGACCCTCCACTTTACCAAGCATGAAATCCTTCTCCAGGGAATGGTCTCTTCTAGCAACATGACCAAAGTAGGTGAGATGAAGTCTGGCCATTTTCGCTTTCAAGGAGTATTACAGCTGCACTTCTTTCAGGACAGATTTGCTAGTTGTTCTGGCAGTCCATGGTACTTTCAGTATTCTTTGCCAACACCACAACTCAAAAGCATCAACTCTACTTTGGTCTTCCCTATTCATTGTCCAGCTTTCACATGCATATGAGGCGACTGAAAATACTATGGCTTGGGTTAGACACACCGCAGTCTTCAAAGCAGCATCTTTGCTCTTCAGCTCTTGAAAGAGGTCTTCTGGAGCAGATTTACCCAGCGCAACATGTCTGATTTCTTGCCTGTCGTTTCTTTGGTGTTACTAGCACTATTCCATTAGCACTATTAGCATTTACTAAATGTTTGCTGGGCAGAGGGTGAATGAAAGGATGACTAGAGAGAATAAAAAAGCAAGGAGTTGTAAATACTGCCTAAGTGAAGAAATACTTCTCTTGAACTCTTTTTTTTTTTTTTAATTAATTACTAGTATTATTATTACTTTTAATATTGGGTGAAATAATAAAGAGTTAGATTGAATCTCAGATTCAAGGAGCTATTTGTCATTCTCATTTATTGTTATTGTTGGGGACTGTCAAGTCAATTCTGACTCATAGTGACCCGATGTGATGGAGTAGAACTTCCCTATAGGGTTTTTTATGGTTTTTTTGTTTGTTTGTTTGTTTGTTTGTTTTTTTATGGCTTAAGTGAAAGTTTACAGAGCAAATTAGTTTTACATTCAACAATTTATACCCATTTTGTTTTGTAAACATTAGTTGCAATTCCCTTAATGTAACAGCACTATTCTTGGTTCTTCCTTGTGTTCCCTATTTCCCTTCATCTCTCTTTCCTACCCCTTCCTGCTTTCTGAGATTTGTTTTGGGGCAAATACTGTTCTTTTAATCTTGTATAGTTGATTATTCTGAGGAGTATGTGCCTCACAAGGGTTACTGTTCACCTTATAGATTTGTCTATTGCTTGGCTGCAAAGTGATCTTGGGGGTGGGTTCAGTTCCATGTCTGAAGGGTGTTAAAGGGTCACATTCTCAGAGATTTCATCAGTTCCATTCAGACCAGTAAGTCTGGTCTATTTTATGATTTTGAATTTTGTTCTCGATTTTTCTCCCATTCTGTCCAGGACCGTATGTTCTCTCAATCAGAGACATCGGTAGTAGTAGCTGGGCACCATCTAGTTTTTCTGGTCTCAGGGTAATGGAGACTGTAGTTCATGTGGTCCATTAGTCTTTTGGACTAATTATTTCCTTGAGTCTTTGATTTTCTTCACTCTTTCTTTCCTCTAGATGGGGAGAGATCAATATTTGCATCTTAGATGGCAGCTACCTAGCTTTTAAGACCCCAGTCACTACTCACCACATTAGGGTCTAGAATACTGTCTTTGTGAACTATGTTATGCCAATTGACTTAGATGTCCCCTGAGACTGTGATTCTAAGCCCACAAGCCCAGTGATTCATTACCACAAGTATTTGATTATGGCTAAAAGGTGATCCCACAGAGTGTGGAAATCATTGAATAATACCACACACAGGTAAAATCTTACTGAAGATAATTAAAAAACAATTGCAGCACTATATTGACAGAGAACTTCCAGAAATGCAAACTGGATTCAGAAGAGGATATGGAACAAGGGATATCATTGCAGATGTCAGCTGGATCTTGGCTGAAAGCAAAGAATGCCAGAAATATGTGCAGTTGTGTTTTATTGACTATGCAGAAGCATTTGATTGTGTGGATCATAACAAATTATGGGTAACATTGAGAAGAATGGGGATTTCAGAACACTTAATTGTGCTCAGGAGGAACCTGTACATAGACCAGGAGGCTAAAGTTCAAACAGAACAAGGGGATACTGCATGGTTTAAAATCAGGAAAGGAGTGCTTCAGGGTTGTATCTTTTCACCATACTTATTCAATCTAAATGCTGAGCAAATAATCTGAGAAGCTGGACTATATGAAGAAGAATATGGCATCAGGATTGGAGGAAGGCTCATTAACAACCTGTGATACATGGATGATACAACTTTGCTTGCTGCAAGTGAGGATGACTTGAAGCACTTATTGATGAAGATTAAAGATTAGTCTGCAGTATGGATTACATCTCAGTATAAAGAAAATAAAAATCCTCACAACTTAACCAATAACCAGCATCACAATAAATGGAGTAAAGTTTGAAGCTGTCAATGACTTCATATTACTTGGTTCTATCAACATCAATGGAAGCAGCAGTCAAGACATCAGATAATGTATTGCATTGGGCAAATCTTCTGCAAAAGACCTCTTTATAGTGCTGAAGAACAAAGATAGCTCCTTGAAGACTAAGATGTGCCTAACCCAAACCATAGTATTTTCAATCGCCTTATATGCATGTGAAAGCTGGACAATGAATAGGGAAAACCAAAGTAGAGTTGATGCTTTTGAGTTGTGGTGTTGGCAAAAAATACTGAAAGTACCATGGACTACTAAAAGAAGTAACAAAGCTGTCCTGGAAAAAGTGCAGCTGGAATGCTCCTTGGAAGTGAGAAGGGCCAGACTTCATCTCATTTACTTTGGTCATGTTATCAGAAAGGACCATTCCCTAGAGAAGGCTATCATGCTTGGCAAAGTGGAAGGTCAATGAAAAAGGGGAAAGCCCTCAATGAGATAGATTGCCACAGTAGCTGCAATGATGGTCTCCGGTGTAACGAGGATCATGAGGCTGGGACAGGACCAGACAGTGTTTCGTTCTGTTGTACGTAGGGTCACTATGAATTGGAGAAACTTGATGGCACCTAACAACAAAAACAACAAGTTTTCACAGCTTTGTCTTATTTGTTCTACTATACACCTAGATATATTTACAGCACATGCAAATAATATGTAGAAATATCCTCTGCCAAACCTATATATGGTCGTGAGTGTAGTCCTGCTCACCTATGCATATTTGCTCAGTTTGCACGTCTGCTCATGTATTCACTCAAACATTATTTTCTGTTATTACTGTTATGTAGGATTGCTATTTAATAGTATTTACCTTTGTTGTCTGTACCTCTTGTATACCTTTCTGTGTTTTCCTTTACCTTAGTGATATAGTGCTGATCTCCCCCTTATTTTATATTGCCTTTCCCTTCACCCAAATTAATACATGCCTATTCTCTAGTTAATGACTTTCTTTCCCCTCCGTTTCCCTCCCTTCCCTGGTAACTACCAAAGAATGCTTTTTTCTGTGTGTAAACCTTTCCTTGACTTTTTCTATTAGTGGTCTCACACAGTATGTGTCTTTTTGTGCTGACTTATTTCACTCAGCATAATATCCTCCAGGTTCATCCACATTAAAAGGTGTTTGCATTCTTTAGCATAGCATGATATCCCATTGTGTATATGTACTATAGCTTGGTTATCCATTGATTCTTTTATGGTAACTTAAGTTGGTTCCATCTCTTTGCTATTGTGAACAATGGTGTGATGGACATGGGTGTGCATATATCTATTCGTGTCTTAAGTCTTATTTTTCTAGGATACATACACAGTAGTGAGATCACTGGATCAAATTTCTATTTCTGACTTTTTGAGGAAGCATCATATCATTTTCCACAATGGTTGTACTATTTTAGAGTCCTACCAGTAGTGTGCAAGAATTTAATTCTCTTCATACCCTGGCCAGCATTTGCTGTTTTCTGTCTTATTGAACTTTGCTATTTATTATTGCTAGAGTGAAATGATATCTCATTGTTCTAATTTACATCTCTAATGGCTAATGATTGTGAGCATTTCTTCATGTGTTTGTTGGCTGCCCAAATATCTTCTTTGGTGAACTGTCTGTTCATGTTCTCTGCCCATTTTTTAAATTGGATTGTTTGTCTTTTTGTTGTTGAGGTGTTGAATCCTTCTATAAATTTTAGAGACTAGTCCCTTGTCAGATATGTCATTGCCATAAATGTTTTTCCAGTGTATACATTCTCTTTTTACTCATTTGGAGAAGTCTTTTGATGTGCATAAGATGTTCATTTTTGTTGAGTAGAGTATTCTGTAGGAGCTCTGGTAGCATAGTGGCTAAAGCACTTGACTGCTAACCAGAAGGCTGGCGGTTCAAACCCACCAGCCACTCCTCGGAAGGAAGGTTGGGCAATCCTACTTCTGTAGTGATACTGCCTCGGAAACCCAAGGAGGGGCCGCTATGAGTCGGGGCCAACTCGACGGCAAATAACAACAACAGAGTGTTCTGTATAATATGTCTACGAGGTCAAGTTGGTTGATTGTGTTGCTGAGATTGTCTGTATCTTTGCTGAGTTTCTTTCTAGTTGTGTATGTTTTTCAATACTTTGATTTTTAGCTTATTTTTATCTTTCTGCCAAAAGTGTGTCTGTTATAGGCAGTATATTGATGGCTCATGTTTTCTTATCCATTCGGTTACTTTCTGACTCTTGACTGGCTCATTTCACCATTTACATTCAGTGTAATTATTGATAGATATGAATTTATTTCTGTCATTCTGATGTTTTTCATTATGGTGTTGATGATTTATTTGGTCTGTATATTTTTCTGTGCTGAGTTCACATTGTTATTGGATTTCATTTTCATTTTCTTTGTTGCTGTTGATTTTGTGTTTATAAGACCTTATGGTTTTCCTCTTTCTTATTCTGGGGAGAGAGTTTATTAATATTCTTTGTGACTACCCTGTAATTTATTTTTATCTTCCTAAGTTGAAAACATTCTGTTCTATCTTGACATAGTCTTGATATCCTCTCCATTTGGAAGTTCTGTAATTATACATTTGTTCCCTCTTTTTGTTTGGTAGTGGTTGTTGTTATTTATAGATTGATGTCTCTGGTTCTTTATTTTCAGTTCTGTACATCTATTTTATATTTGGAAATTCTTCATCTGGGTGGTTTCCTGGTGATGTTGCCATGTGTCTTAATCTCAAGTTGTTGTTCAATATTGTTGGTTCTCTATCCAAAGTACTCCCTTTAGTATTTCTTATAAGGTTGGTCAGGTTTTTACAAATTCCCTTAATTTCTGTTTGTCTGGAAATATTCTAATTTCACTATCACATTTGAGAGACAGGTTTGAAGGATATATAATTCTTGGTTAGTATTTTTTTTTTTCTTTCAGGAGTTTATATATGTCATCTCATTTCCTTATTCCCTGTTTCTTTTAAGGAATCAGAGCTTAATCTTATTGGTTCCCCTTGTAGGTGACATTTCATTCATCCTGAGCTGCTCTCAGGATTTTTTCTTTGTTTTTGGTTTTGGAAAGTTTGATTATGCTGTTATGACATGTCTTGGTTACTTTCTTTTGTGGTCTATCCTGTATGAGTCTTGTTAATCATCTTTTTTTTTCCCCTTCCTCCTGTTCTGGAATTCCAGTTACATATAAACTTTTCCTCTTAAGAGTGCCCCACATAATTCTTAGGTTTCCTCATTTTTCTTTATTATTTTATCTGCTTTTTCTTCATACAAATTGGTGTTGAGGTATTTGTTCTTTAATTTGCTGATCTGATTTTCAATTGATTCAATTCTACTCCTTCGTCTTTCCAATGTGTTATCTATCTCTGAAATTCTGAAATTTTAGTGTTAATTTTCTGGATTTCCAGTTATTGTTTTTATATGATTTCTAATTGTCTATTTATCCTTGTCGTTTTGCTCATGTGTTGTTTTCTTGAATTCTTCTAAGGTATTTTCTGAGTTTTCCTTGATTTTATTTGTGGTTTGCTTGATCTCTTGGAGGTTCCTCTATGTAAGCTTTTCTCAGAGAGGTTTCCTGGTTCTTTGTTTTGGTCATTCTCTTGAGCCATCTTGTCTTCTTTCATTGTTTGATTTGAAGTTGTCTATTGTCTCTGAGAAATTTTCGTGTTATTGTATTTATTTATCAATTGTATGTTTCAATAAATACATTGTTTCATCCTAATTTTTTGTTTTGCTTTGTTTAGATATCTCCAGGAGGGCTGGTGAGCATGCTACATTGGTCACTAGTTTGGCAGCATTGAGATGCTCCCTACCTGTCTCCAGGTGGTTGGAATTATGAGTTGAAGTGTGGGCATGGGTCTCTTTCTACTGATCATGGAGAGCAGCTGTTGGCAGAGTGAGCAGGTGTTGTCCACTGTCTGTCATTGATCCAGCAGTACAGGAGCAGGTGGTGGCACTTGACCATCAGGTGAGGTGGTAGGTGGCAGATGTAGTGGTGTGGCTGACGAGTTGGGACACAATGTCTGCCTTGCTTCACTCTAGATTTCTTCATACTTTCTCTCTGTCTTTTGGGGAGTATGTGAAGTTGGCTTTTTCTCACCCATCTATATTGCCTTCCAGTACCTAAATGGCCATGCTGTGTCAAGCTTCTGCTCTATCTTTCTCCTCAATCACTGCTCTTGTTCTCTTTTTTCCTCCAGCTGGTGCTTAATTTAATTCTTTATTTTTCATTTGATGCTCACAGTTCCAGGATTATCATCTGTATCTGTTTCAATTGGTTTCTCCCATTTTCATTGTAGAGGGATTGGGAGGAATATGTCACCAGGATGCCATCTTGCCTCCAGCAATCCCCATAGGGTTTTCTAAGCTGTGATCTTTATAGGAGCAGATTGCTATGTCTTTCTCCTGCAGAGCTGCTGGTGGATTTGAATCACTAACCTTTCAGTTAGCAACTGAGTGCTTAACTGCTGTGCTACCAGGGCTACTTAGTTCCCTGAAATGTGGATAAAACAGAATTTTATTTATTTATTTATTCATCATGGGTCTCTCAGTGTGAAATATCTAGATTGCCTGGACAGAAACCTCTGAACTCTACAAGGCTGATGCACATTCCAAATGTTTTTAGCACGGGCAAATGTCCCAGTGGTTACCTTTTTAAATCCCAAGAGAGGAAGGCAAAATGAAGTTGCTGGACTCAAGTAAATCTGCAGATGGAGTGATGTGGGAACACTGAGCAGGGAATAGAAACACAAAGAGTATTCCAGGTATTTTTTCCAACTCTTCACTGCCCAAAGATGGCACTCTCCAAACTTGCACCTGCTTCCCCCTGAAAAATCAGATGAGGTCAGACTTATTTTGGTTTGGCTTTGAGAACTAATCTTTGCATGAATCCAGTACTCTCTCAGAAGGTGTATACCCATACCATACCCATGAGTCAATTCTGACTCATGGCAACTCCATGTGTGTCAGAGCAGCACTGCACACCCTAGGGTTTTCAATAGCTGATTTTTTGTTGGTGGATTGCTAGGTCTTTCTTTCAAGGAATCTCTGGGTAGACTCCAGCCAACAACCTTTTGATTAGCAGCTGAGTGCATTAACTTTTTACATCATCCAGGGATCTCTGTACATCTACGTTGTTGTTATGTTCTATTGAGTCAATTCTTACTCATAGCAACACTATGCAACAGAATAGAACTGCCTCATAGGGTTTCTTAGGCTGTAATCTTTATGGGAACATATCACCTGGTCTTTTCTCACATTGAGTGATTTGTAGGTTCAAAACACTGACCTTTTCATTAGAAGCCAAATGTTTACCATTGCACCACAATTCGCTCCTTTGTATACCCATTTTATTGTTGTTGTTAATAGGTGCCATCAAGTTGACTTTTAATTCATAGCAACCCTATTGTAACAGAATATAACTGCCCCATAGGGCTTTTTAAGTTATAATCTTTGCAGAAGTTGATGGCCAGGTCTTTCTCGGGTGGAGCTGTTGTGTGAGTTTGAACCACCAACCTTTCAGTTAGTAGCCAAGTGTTTAAGCATTGTGCAACCAGGGCTCCTATTAAATTGTAGCAAACTCATAAAGTAGTACACTGGCACTTCAGCTATAAGGAGAACTACAGTTTAAGAGTGTATACCCATACCTGTTGCCATCAAGTTGATTCAGACTCATAGAAACTCTATAAGACAGAGTAGAACTGCCCCTAAGGTTTCCAAGGATATAAATCTTTATGGAAGGAGACTGCTACAGCTTCCTCCTGTTGAGTGGCTGATGGCTTTGAACCACATTTTGGAGTGTAGCTGACCACTTTAACCACTGCACCACCACGGCTCCTTTGTATACCCTTACTTTTAAATTTTAGTTCTCCCTAGAGCCCAAGTGTCAATGAAGTATTTGATGAATTTGCTGTGCACTTTTCAGTAGTAAGACTGAGCTTAGTGAAAAGGCAAGAAGTGCTATTATAAGAATTGAGTATAAGGATTGAGTTGATTATAATTAAATTCCTCCTTTCCTTTATAAATAAATAAGGAAATAGAGATTTTACAAAATGGAAAATCACTGTTGATTCAGAGGTTTTTAGACCATTTGGACTTTCTTCTCTCCCTATTTCTACTTCCAAAAGTCCTCAGTAATACTCTCACTCAAACAGAATATCTAATCATATCCCTGAGCCGTTAATCTCCTCCCAAAGCTATAAATTTTTTTAAGTGGAAACAGGAGATACTGTTAAAGTCACCATTATATAACTATTATAAGGACTATTATAATATTAAGCAGTACAATAAAAAGTATGAAAAAATTTCTCTTAGAATAGCAATATTTGTCTTTAAAAGTAGCAGCCTTGCTCTCTTGCAGTTTGAGCTTTACTGGATGGTGCAGAGTATTTTTGTATAATTATCAGGTTAGCCTTTGCACACATGTAAAACGTGTTCCACCAAGAAAGCCAGCCCCCGCCCTCCCCCCAAAAAATACTGAGCTTGTTGAAAGAGGCTCTGAGGCTTCCCTCTTCTGTAAATTGGATGTGGTAGCCCAGAATTTTCCAGACAAGCTGTTTCTGTTTCGATAGCCACAAAGGAAAATGGCCAGCACACCATCTTGCAGTATGATGGGTTGGGCAAGCCAGAGCCACTTCTGAGTGCCCGAGTGCCTGTTCCAGGAGCTCCCACCTTCTGCCTGGGTGTCCCATGCCAGGCAGGCCTCTCCTTACCATCTGCTGCATGCTGGGCAGAGAGACAAGCAAGGCAAGCCAACAGGTACTCCCTCACATGTTCACTGTCTCTACCTTATACCAACACACACACCCCAACCTGGCTCGAAACTTTTGTTAACCTGACAACACAACAATCAGTTGCCATGGAGTCGATTCAGACTCATAGGAAGCCCATGTGTGTCTTAGTAGAACTGTGCTCCATAGGGTTTTCAATGGCTGGTTTCTCAGAAGTAGATCACCAGGTCTTTCTTCCAGGGTGCTTCTGGACGAACTCCTCAGTTAGCAGCCGAGCACATTTAGCATTTGTACCACCCAGGGACTCTTAACCTGAGTGCACATACCTGATTTATTAATGAAAACATCCCCAGGACTCAAAGGAAAAAGTGACTACTAGAGCTCTGGTAGCAAAGTGGCTAAGGCGCCTGATTGCTAAGCAGAAGGCTGGTGGTTCAAACCCACCAGCCACTCTTCGGAAGGAATATGGGGCAATCTACTTCTGTAGTGATACTGCCTCAGAAACCCAAGGAGGGGTCGCTATGAGTCGGGTCTGACTCGACAGCACATAACAACAATACATGCACATGGGAGCTCTGGTAGCATGGTGCCTAAGGCACTTGACTGCTAACCAGAAGACTGGCGGTTCAAACCCACCAGCCACTCCTCAGAAGGAAGATGGGGCAATCTACTTCCGTAGTGATACTGCCTTGGAAACCCAAGGAGGGGTCGCTGTGAGTCGGGTCTGACTTGACAGCAAATAACAACAACAACATACACACACATGAATGTACAATATCACATAGCACTTTAAGAAACTCAGTTAGACCAATTGTGATTTGAGTCCTAGCATTATTCAAGCTGTATGAGCTCAAGCAGGCACTTAATTCCCCAGGCTGACTGCCTTCCTTTATCAAATATAAACCATCAATAAGCCATCATTCCCTGTGTAAAGTGACTGGCATATATTTGGTGCTCAATGAAGGACCATCTTCATCACGTGTGTGAAAACACTTATAAAGCTTAAGATCTCCACGTGAGTTAGCTACCCACAATATTTGCTGTCATTAGTAGATATAATCAAAAAACACTAGTTAGACATTTCATAAAGTTCTACCAAGAAGGAACAGCTCCTTTTTCTGAATTTTAATGTGCTGTGTGGGAGAAATAAGTAAAAAATCTCTTCTTCCAATCAGTATCTTACATTAGGGGTTCTTATGAGCAAACAACAACAACATAAGCTGAAGTCTCCTCTTGTTTTCTTTTAAATGAAGAGCACCAACCTATGGAAGGTTTAGTTAGAAAAGGGATGTTCTCTCTCTGGGTTCAGGAAGGCAGTGAGTACTGTGTAGGACTCCTTCCTCAGAAAAGGCTTTGGGTCAGCCCCTGAGCATGCCTGTGGTAAGAATTACCAGAAGAAATCAATTATGTTTGGACTCCAGACTGCATTTTCACAGGTTCTTGGGCACAGAATTCTGTTGAGAAAAATTAGAAAAAGTTATGGTCTAGTACCTTGTCAGTCAAATCTACTTTTAAAAAAATCCTATTGCAATGCTAGTTTTAATATTAAAAAAAAAAAAAAATCTGAAAGCAAGGAGCTATATCCCTCATTAAGCCAATTTTGTTGTTGTTAGGTGCCATCAAGTTGCCGCCAACTCATAGCGACCCTATGTACAACAGAACGAAACACTGCTGAGTCCTGCACCCTCCTCACAATCCCTACTACCCTTGAGCCCATCATTGCAGCCATCTGCCAATCCATCTAGTTGAGGGTGTTCCTCTTTTTCACTGACCCTCTACTTTCCCCAGCATGATATCCTTCTCCTTTCTAACACGACCACAGTAGGTGAGATGAAGTCTGGCCATTCTCTCTTCTAAGGAGCATTCCAGCTGCACTTCTTCCAGGACAGATTTGTTCATTCTTCTGGCAGTCCATGATGTTTTCAATATTCCTTGCCAACACCACAATTCAAAGCATCAACTGTTCTTCAATCTTCCTTATTCAATTTAGACATCACAAAATGGTACACAATGAAACACTGTTGGTTGTATGTTAGAGACTGCTATAGATCAGTGGTTTTCCACCTGGGGACCCGGGACCAGCAGCATCAGCATTATCAGAGATCTTGTCAGATATTCTGAATCAGAAATTCCAGGGTGGACCTAGCAACCTGTTTTCACAAACCCTTCCTCCATGTAATGCTGGTGCACACTCAGGTTTGAAAATTTCTGACTTAGAGTAATCATTTTTTCCTTGTAGTAGATTTATAGATATTTGCATAAATACTCAAAACAAAACAAAACCAGATCCCATGGAGTGTGCTGGAGCAGGACTGTGCTCCATGGGGTTGTCAATGGCTGATCTTTCAGCAGTAGATCACCAGGCCTTTCTTGAAGCACCTCTGGGTGGACTTGAATGGTTTGCCTCACCCCCAATACTCACTTGAGTATCATCCCCTTACCTCTTCCATGGGCACATTAGGTGCCCCCACCCCACCTGCCCCAGCTATACATAGCCCAGGCCAGTTTTGAGCGTGGTGGAAAGTGACAGGAGATTACCGGAGATAAACGTCAGCTCTCCAATTTCAGGAGAGGACATACAGTTGTTAAATTGCTTGACGTGTTGCCAGATGGTATCAGGGACAGTGGGTAAAAACATCCATTTGACTCTTGGCTTACATGGAAAGTGCAGGATTGCAGCCAGAGTATTTTTAATGACTGGCCCGAGGGACACCCACTCCGAGCAAAGATCTGTGACATTTTTCCCTAGACTCCTCAGATTTATTTTTATTTTATTTTTCAGATTCTTGTCCCTACAGTGAATACTGTGCAGGACTCTTTGCTCAGAGAGGGCTTGGGTTCTACCTCTGAGCATACCTGTTGGGAAGGTTACTCACCTCCCTTCAATAAGTAACCATTCCTTTTTCCTTTACTATCCCACTCCTCTGACCATGAAGTAAATTCGTCTTTCTCCTCTAAAAGGTAGCTCTCAGTAAGTAGTACAAATGTAACTTTTTTCTTATATGCCCCTGAATACTCACTGCCATTGAGTCAGATCTGACTCACAGAGACCCCCCTCCTTGGGTTTCTGAGGCATATCACTAGGGAAGTAGATTGCCCAACCTTCCTTCTGAGAAGTGACTGGTAGGTTTGAACTGCCAGCCTTCTGGTTAGCAGTCAAATGAGAGCTGATAAATTCCTGATGAAAAGAGTGGACTTGGAGGACAGACACAGATATGTAGGAACTCAAGGTCCCTAGGTGTGCAAACAGTTAATGCACTCGGCTGCTAACCAAAATGTTGGAGACTCACGTCTTCCCAAGGTGCCTCATAAGAAAGGCCTAGTGATCTGTTTTAAAAAATGAGCCCCTGAAGCCCTGTACAGCACAGTGCTATTCTAACACATGGGTCACCATGAGTCAGAGTCAACAAAATGGCAACTGGTTTAGCATTTTTGATGTGTTGTCCTCTCTGCCCAGGGGCAGTCATGCAGCACAGGGAGTGTGACCCTCCCTCTACTGTATTAGTTGATCCCCTCCTTTCATGGACAAACTTCTTGAGCAAATGATACACACCTGCTCTAACATGTCCTCACCACCCACTCAACTGTTTAATTCCCAGTGCTTTGGCTTCTGTTCCAGCTCTTCTCTGAAAGGTCACCCGTGACTTACTGGTACTAAAATGAGAGCCCTTCTAGTGGTCCCACCCCTCCTTGACTCTTTGGAACATTTGGCATGACCACCCTCTCCTTCTTGAGGTTCTCTCCTCCCATGACTTTGGAGTCACCACACTATGATCCTTTTTACCCTCCTACTTCCCCAGTGGCCACCCTGGAATTTCTGATTCAGAAATTTTCTGCCTCCTGTGCAGGCTTCTCTTCTTGCTCTTGCTTTCTTCAAGACAACTAGTCCTTGACCTTGTAATTTCTTTGCACACTTTCTTCCTTGAAGATGTCACCCACTCTCAATCCTTCACCTTTTACTTCCACAGTTCTTTTAGGGACTTATTCCTGAGCTTTAGGGGAGCACCGTCAGCTCTTGGCTAGATTTCCACTACCATTAACTAATTGCATCTAAATCCAACCTGAGAACCTTGTATCCAGTTCTGGCATGCCCTCCTCATACCAGTTTCATCCTTCTCTCTGTTCCCTGGCTGAATACCTTCAGATATCTAATCCCTCCTCTCTTTTGGTCTCCTTCACTTCTCTGTCCAAAGCCAGGGAGAGTTGGCGAGTCTGACTGATTTTATCCTTGTAACATCACCTCCGTGGATTACTTCTTCTCCACGCACTGCCAATGTCTTGGTCTTAGAGTTGTCTCCCACCTAGACCATGGCATCAGCCTCCAACCAAGTCTTTTTTCCTTTCCACACTCTTTTCTCTCTGTCTGATATATGCCATTAGATTAACCCTCCCTGAACTCAAATTAGTCATATTGTTCTTCTACTCCAGAATCTGCACAAAAAAATAAAAAAGAAAGAAAGAAATCTGCCAAATCAGAACTTCTATTCCTAATATTCAAGGTCCTTCACACTTTTTCACACTTTTTTTTTCCTAATATGCCTTAAACATACTCCACTTTAAGCTGCCTAAAATAAACCTTCAGCTCAAACAACTCAGCTCATTCTCCTAGACCCATCTTGTATATTTGTGCCTCCAAGCCTTTGCTTATGCCATCATCCTTTCCTGGGCTCACCTTGTTGCTCTCTTCTGTCTGTCACTCATCCTCTTTTAAGATCAACCTGGCATTCCCTCTTCTATGCAGTCTCACCTTTCATTCATTCATTAATGTAACTATTTTTTTTTAGATCTTCTCTGCCCAGGTACTTACTATATTAGGTGTAAGAGATAGCATGGAAAGAAACACAGACATGAAACCTACCCTCATAGAACTTACAGACTATCAAATGAATAGTTGGTTAACAAATAATCTTAAAAGTTAATATTCAATCACAAACTGAGAAAGGATTTTTGAAGGAAATGCACAGGGTGCCGTAAACAAATATGAGAAGGAACTCCAATTTAGATTGGGAATCAGAGGAATGCCTTTCAAGGAACTGACATTGATGTGGAGATTTCAAGAATATGTATGAGTTGGTGAATAATAGAGGAAAGAGTCCTCTAGATAGAGGGAACAGCATATATGGAAGCTGAGCCATGTTTTGGTGCCTTTATGTGAATTACAATATGGTATACCCTTCAGGCAGCTGCAGCCTGTGCCAGGCATAGGTCTTGAGAGCAGAGCATGGTTGACTTTCCCGCTCTCTCTGTTAGGTACCCTGTTGTTTTAATAACCTCCTCTTCACCCTGTTGGTGAGGGAGTAATTATCACCTTGTTGTTGTTGTTGTTGTTATGTGCCATCAAGTCAGACCTGACTCATAGCGACCCCTCCTTGGGTTTCCAAGATAGTATCACTACGGAAGTAGATTGCCCCATTTTCCTTCCAAGGAGTGGCTGGTGGGTTTGAACCACCAGTCTTCTGGTTAGCAGTCAAGTGCCTTAGATACTATGCTACCAGAGCTCTCACCTTAGGGATATTGATAAAGTTCCCTAGCCAAACAACCCTCTGTATCATGGGTACCAGGCTCAGTACCAGCTTATCCCAGAGTAGTGGGTTTTAATTCATTTCAACCTGTCAGGAATTATTCAAATAAGCCAATACATCCCCCCACAAAAACTGGGGGTCACTCTCTTGTTACTACAAATCCACAGTCATGTGGGTTTGAACCACAAACTTTCTGGTTAGCAGTCAAATGCCTCAAGCACTGCACTTCTAGAGCTCCTTAAGGTGGTAGGGATGGTCAAATACATGATATCAGACACTGGAGAGATGAAATTTATAGCAGTTTATTAGTCACATATATTCACAGTCAGGGCAGGGGGAAATCACACCATACAGAGTCACATGACTATTGCACTTTGGAACAATCAGGGACTGTGGGAGGCAGGGTTTGTAGTAACAAGAGGGTGATGTGACCTCTGTTTTTTTTGTCTCTTTCCCCCTAGCTGAAAACAGCATAGTGGCTAAGTCACTTGCCTGCTAACCAGACAGCTGGCGGTTCAAACCCACCAGCCACTCCTCGGAAGGAAGGTTGGGCAATCCTACTTCCGTAGTGATACTGCCTCGGAAACCCAAGGAGGGGTCGCTATGAGTCGGGGCCGACTCAACGGCACATAACAGCAACAATGGTGCAAATTTACAGAGCAGAATTCGTTTTATAATCAACAGTTCATGTATATTTGGTTTCATGCCCCGATTACCATCCCCAATCCTAACCCACTCTCCTCCCCTCTCTTTCCTGTGAACCACCTTTCCTGTGCCCTTCTTAACTATGCACTCCTGTCTGTCTAGCTTTCCCTCCATGTGAATTGACCTCTGCTTATTGTGGGAGGATGTGACTGGCTTATTTGAATAATTCCCCAGGCTGACAGGAACTAACGTCCACTACTCTGGGATACACAGGCACTATGCCTGGTCCCCATGATACAGAGTGTTGTTTGGCTAGGGGATGTTATCAGTGGGAGAAGAGTGGATAGAGAACCTTGCTGTTAAGTTATTTCAGACCTTCCTGATTTTAACAAGATGTCAAGATAGCATATACTATTGGCCCTTAATTTCAGGTCTTACATCAAAGCTGCACATTAAAGAACCTGTGTAGCTGAATAAGGTGATCCTGTGCAAAGACCTAAGACAGGAAGGAGCTTGATGTTTCGAGGAACTGAAAAAGAGTGTATCGAGTGAAGGGGAAGGACCTCTGGTGGTACAGTGGTTAAAGCATTTGCTATGTGGCTGCTAACAAAAAAGGTTGTGGTTCAAACTCACCATGCTGCTCTGTAGGTGCAAGATGAGGCAGTCTGCTTCTGTAGATTTACAGGTGTAGAAGTCCTATGGGGTCACTATGTGTTGGAATTTACTCAGTGGCAATGAGTTTGGTTTTCTGATAAGTGAGAGGGAGAATGGTACCAAATGAGGCTGGAGAGGCAGGTGAGCCATATCATGCAGGGCCTTGTAGGCCATATTAGGGATCTGAGATTCACCCTGAGCACAATGGGAATAAAATCCACAGTACTTAACACAGCCCACCAGACTCTGCATGATCTGACCTCCCTGGCCACAGGGTTCCCTCTCTCTCTAAATCTCTATAGTACTTGCCATGAATCCTAGTCCTGTGCGTATACCAGAATCACTTTGTATTATTATAATTTTTCATTAGCTTCCTCAGGTGTGCATGCCATACTCCCTAATTAAATTGCAGGGTCCTCGGAGCTGGACACAGCTTGAGCATTTTTATTTAGCACAGTATCTTGAACATAAGTCTGCTATTAATAATTACTGTTGTTTCTATTCTGATATGTAAGGCTTTGGTATTTTTGCTTACATGATGTAAGTCCTGAACCCATCCAGCTGCCACAATATTAAAAGAAAATCTAATGTTTATTAAGCATTTACTATAAGTCAGGAACTGTGCTATGCACTTTACATGCATTATATCATTTAATCTTCAGACAGCCTATGAAGTAGATACTGTTATTGTCTACATTTTAAAGCTGAGTTGCAGCACAAGCTTATGATCAAGTCAAGAGTCCAGGTCTCTAATTCCAAAATCTGTGCTTTTAACCACTGGGTTATAATACCCCTGAGCCATTTGTTACTTTAATGTTGAGGTTTACTTGGACCCCATCATTACAGAGATAACACTCCAGTAAAAATATAATACATATGTGCACAATGCAATAGAAAAGAATATGTTATAGATATCCTCTTCTTTACTATTGAGTTGTGCATATTATTTATGCAGAATTTATTGTTAAAGTCTTTTTACATTTCAAAGAATCAGCAATAGTGAAAGCAATTCCTAGTGTTTCTAGTAAGAATGAGCGTTGTGCCAGTGTTCAAGAGACGCCACATGACCAACCAATAAACGATAACCCCCATTGCCTAGGAGAGATTGATGCCAGCCAAGACCATCTGGGAAGAAACCAACCAACCAAAGAAACAGAACCAGACGGGGAAAGATGATAAGTCAACAGGAGAGAATTGCAATTGGAATTGCAGAGAGTATTCTAATTTTGTGGAAATTTAGGAGACTGATATGACTCTACCTTTTCTTCTCCTCACAGCTACAACTTCTAGTCACTGTAATTGGCAAATGTACCAATTTGGCTTTGGCTCATAAGCTCATAAGCCCCTTGAACTTGTGAAGTACTTGGGTCAGTTCTCCTGTTCATCCACAAGAATATTGAGTGTCCCCAGGGAACTGTGGAAGATAAAAGAGAAGCACAAAATGAGGTCCTTCTCTTTGAGGGAGGAAAGATTCACAATACAAGAGACTTATACCTACTATACCAATTACTGTCAAATTGATTCAGACTCATTGCAACCTCATGTGTTTCAGAGTAGAACTGTGCTCCACAGGAATTTCAATGACTGGATTTTCAGAAGTATATCACCAGGCCTTTCTTCCAAGACACCTTAGGGTGGACTCCAACCTCTTACATTTTGTTTCACCAAAATAAGTGCCAGAATGCTGTGTCCCTGTGACAGGGTATTGGGATTAACAGAGAGGAGATATCCATGTTGGCTGGGGTAAACATGAGACTGAAGCTGGGCTTTGCAGGCTTTCAAATGAAAAAGAGGGGAGAAGGTAACATTTGAACTAGGGAGTTAGAGATTGAGCAAAGATGGAAGCAAAATCTAGCCAAGTGTGAGATGCAGACAATGTCATGCTTGCCTCACTGGCCCAGCCGGTGTCCCTGGTCTGGAGGAGGCTAAATAATGTGTCAGCCCAGAAGGTGGTAGGCTTGCACCACAGTCATTCTCCTCCAATACAGTCTCATTGCGCTTCCGCTGGTCACTAGCAGCCCAGGCCACTTTTGGCATAGGTTCCTCAAGGGTACTTGCTAGGGTTGCTGAAAGAGATGATGGCTCAAGTGCGCAGGCCTTAGAAATAGTCAAGATGGGAGGTGAGAGTGACAGGGTGCTGCAGGGCTTTGAGTAAGGGTGCCAAGGAAGAGATGGGGCAGGTCTCAACTAGTGTGAGTTCCTAGCCTGTCTATGATCGCTGGCTCTTCTATCCACTCATGGGAGAGGACAGTGATTGGCTGTATTTATTTAAACAGGAAAACAGAATTGAGTTCATCTGAGGTAGTACCTTCCACTCATATATCTTGAAAAGTCACATAAATATCAATAAAATAACTATCAAGGCCATGCTTATATGACTAGGAGAGGCATGCAATTTGTGCCCACCTGAAAAAAATCAAAACATGTCTATGCATGCCTAGGAGAGATGAGAGTTAAATTCTTTGTTTAATTCTCAGATTTAAGTTTTTATTTGCTCTTTCATTTCTTCTGTTCTCACTATTACTAATTTTCCTCTCCTACATGAAAGGTAGAGGGTACAAGAGAATTAAGCATGGCCCCATGGGCCACAGTGGGAAGAACACTAGATCACATTACTTTTGGATGAATTGACAAGCATTCATAGTGGTGTTTCCCATAGTAAGGTCAGAATCATGGGGTGTGGTTGTATGGTTTATAAAAATATGGATTACTGAGCCCCACCCACCTCTACTCCACTCTGGTACTGAATCCTCGGACGCTCCATTTTACCCAGCACCCAGGGTGATTTTTACATACACTGAAGTTAAGAATCAAGTCCTTAACTTAGCTTGAGTTAGAGGTTCCTACCCTAGGAGTATAGAAACTTCCTAATATCACCAAGCCACTAGGCCTCAGCATCACTGGCTTTGAATGACAGACAAAGAAAAATTTAAGGTAAGATTTTGACAACACTAAATAGGACAGATGGTTTACCCTGAAAACCAGAAAACTCATTCAGAAATGATCTTGTCTATAAGATTGAATGCAATAGAGTAAAACCAAGTGAGTTTGCAAAAAGACTGGCGTGTACAGGCATTGCAGGAAAGCTCAAGATGAGTCATAATGTAAATACTGACGATAATGCCTTTCATCCTAAACCTTCCCTAATCCAGCTAAAATCCAAGAAAAGAGAGAAAGTGCAGGGGGTAGGGTATCACTTGTTACCTTCCGCCCCCAGAGACACTGCACCGAGTAGCTTCCAGTGCTTCTGCCCAATAACCTTACCCTCTGAGGAAGGGTGTGTTAGGGAGAGAGAAAGAGAGTGAGGAGCAGGTGAGACGGTTAGAGAAGAAAGAATAAATAGGTAAAGGAAAATCTCAGAAACATTAACAACAAAAGAAGAAACACAAGGGGAGAACCGCAGATGCTGGGAAAATGAAGGAAGATGTGGGAGTGAGGAGGAAAATGAAAGAAGCAACAAAAAACAGAATGTAGAGGAGTTTATAGTATCATTTGTAGAGCCAAATAGACTTAGACTCTAATCCAGCTTCTAACACGTGCAGCAGATTCACAATTCCTTATACACCATTCCAAAATCCAAAAGGCCAAACCAAAAGCTGTAAACTCAAAGCTCTTTTGTCAGTTAGTTGGAAGTTTATTTGGTGGCAAAACCTAACTTAAATTGATGTGAAGATATTTAGTTTTTATTTATCCTGCTTTTTTATGAATATACTATATAAATATTAGTGTGTTTGACACTTCCTGCCCAGACTGTGAGCAGGGTTAATTAATATTTGATATTTCTACCGTATTGACTTTATAAAATCTGTATGAATTAAAAACAAAAAGCTGAATTCTGATGAATTCAGATGAATTGTCTCTGAAGGACCAATTCCTAGAAAAACACAGACTATCTGAACTCACCCAATATGAAATAAATAATCTTAATTTTTCAAGAAAACTTAACTTGTAATTTAAAAATTCTCAAGAAGGAAATATGCAGGCCCACATGGCTTCACTGAAGAACTCTGCCAAGTATTAAAAAAATAAAATAAACACCAATTCTATACAATCTCTTCCAAAAAATAAAACACTCAGCAAATAAGGAATAGAGAGACGCTTCCTCAACTTGAAAAGGAGCAGCTACAAAAAAAACCTACAGCTAAACCCACCAGCCACTCTTCAGAAGGAAGGTTGGACAATCTACTTCCATAGTGATACTGCCTTGGAAACCCAGGGAGGGGTTGCTATGAGTCAGGTCTGACTTGACGGCACATAACAACAACAAACAACATTATATTTAATGGTGAAAGACTGAAGGTTTTCCTCCTAAGATTGAGAACAAGGCAAGGATGTCCTTTCTCATACTATTCAGTATTATTCTCATACTATTAAACATAATGCTGGAAGTTTTATGCAATAAGGCAACACAAGGAAATAAGAAGGTATGCTGATTGGAAAGGAAGAAACAAAACTCTCCCTATTTGCAGAGGACATGATTGTCTATGTAGAATATCCCAAGGGATTTACAAAACAAACAAACAACCCCCCCCCCTAGAACTGGTAAGTGAGAGTACCAGAGTCACAGGATGCAAGATAAAAATACAAAAATCAGTTGTATTCCTATATACTAGCAATGAACATATGGACACCAAAATTAAAGAAACAGTATCATTTACAATTGCCCCCAAAATTAAATAATTAGATGTAACTCTAACAGAACACGTTCAGACTTGTGTGCTGAAAACTATACAATGCCGATGAAAAATAATCAAATAATATCTAAATGAATGGAGAGACATACCGTGTTCATGGATTGGGAAGCTCAACATAAAATAAATTTCAATTCTCCCTAAATTAATATACAGATTTAATGTAATACCTATCAAAATCTAACAAAGAATTTTTATAGTTCTAAGCAAGATTATTCTTAAATTTTTACAGAAAGACAAAGGAACTATAATACCTAAAATAATTTTGGGGGGAAAAAAAGGAGAAGAAACTGGGAGGAATCAGTTTATCCAATTGCAAGACTTATTATATAGCTACTGTAATCAAGACTACATGCTACTGGTGGAGGGACAGACAGATAAATCTGTGGAACAGAGCTGATAAACCAGAAATAGACACACACAAATAAGGCAACTGATTTTTGACAAAGTTACAAAGCAATTCAATGAAAGAAAGATAGACTTAACCAATAAATTGTGTTGAAGCAATTGGCTATCCTTTGGCATAAAAACAAAAACAAACTTCAGTGTAAGACTCACCTCTTAAACAAAATTTAACTCAAAGTGGACTATGAACTTGACTGTAAAATACAAAACTTTTAGGAAAAAAAACTAAGAGAAAATTTTGAAATCTAGAGTTAAGCAAAGAGTTCATAGACTAAAAGTTCAATCCATGGCAAATAAGCACATGAAAAGATATTCAACATTATTACCATTCAAAACCAAAAAAACAAACTCACTGCCGTCGAGTCAGATATGACTCATAGCAACTCCTCCTTGGGTTTCCAAGGTGGTATCACTACAGAAGTAGATTGTTCAATCTTCCTTCTAAGGACTGGCTGGTGGGTTTGAACCACCAGCCTTCTGGTTAGCAGTTGCTCTGGTTACCTAGTACCATTCTGACAGGAATATACCACAAATGGTATGGCCTTAACAAACAGGAATTTATTCTCTTACGGTTTGGAGGCTTTAAGTCTGACTTCAAAGTTCCAGGCTCTAGGGGCTGAGTGAAAGCCCCTCAACCTTGAGCTTCAGCTCTGCCTCCTGTTCCCGGCCCACTGGAACTAGAGGCTTTTCTTCACTCAGACAGCTACTGGCTGCTGAGAATGACAAACCCAAGGTAGGCAAGTAAAAAGGCACAGTCCTGATGTTACCAAACCACACGGCAGGCCATTAGTTCAAGTCCATTGAAAGTCCCAAGGTCAGCAGAGCATACCAGGCTGCTGAACAATGACATGGCTACATGCAGGGTTCAAGCATGCCATAGGCCAGAGACCATTCCCCAAGACTTCTCCTTATATCCAGGAAGTAGACCACATCCCTAAAGCAGCTACTCAGCTGCTCACAGTAAATTCCACCATGGAGTTGATTACCAGTCTCATCATAGGGAATACTTCATCCAACTGCCCAGCCACTCAACCAGGCCCAGCCAAGTTGACACACAAACTTAACTACCACAGCAGTCAAATGCTTTAGGCACTATGCTACCACAGCTCCTTTATTAGCTATTGTTGTTGTTGTTATGTGTAGTCAAGTCAGAACCAACTCGTAGAGACCCCATCACTATGGAAGTAGATTGCCCCATCTTCCTTCTGAGGAGTGGCTGGTGGGTTTGAACTGCCAGCTTCTGGTTAGCAGTCAAGTGCCTTAGGCACTACACTACCAGAGCTCCCTTATTAGCCATTAGAGAAATGCAAACCCAAACTACAATGCAATATCACTAAAACAAAAGTAGTGACAACACCACGTTCTAGCAAGGTTACATGGAAACTGGATCACTCACACATTGCTGGTGGGGATGTAAAAGGGTACAGGCATTCTGGAAAATAGTTGTCAGTTTCTTTAAAACTCCAGCTACTGTATGACCCAGCAATTGCACTCCCTGGGCATTTATGTCAGAAAAATTAAAACTAACATTCACATAAAAATCAGTACATGAATGTTTATAGCAGCTTTATTCATAATAGCCCCAAATTTAAATAGGCCAGATGTTCCTCAACAGGTGAAGATTAAACAGACTGTGGTACTTCCATATCATGAGCTACTACTCAGCAATAGAAAGGAATGACCTATTGATACACATAACCACTTGGATGGATCTCCAGAGAGAGAATTATGATGATTAATCAGTCCCGACATCAAGCTCTATTGGCATAACATACTACACATAAACATTGTTCTACATCCTATTTTAGTGAGTAGTGACTGGGGTCTTAAAAGCTTGCAAGTGGCTATCTAAGATGCAACAATTAGTTTCTCTTTGTCTGGAGCAAAGAAGAATGAAGAAAATCAAAGATGCATAGAAACAATTAGTCCAAGGGATTCGTGGACCATGCAAACCTCAGCTTGTATGGCCATGAGACCAGAAGAACTAGATGATGTGTGGCTATCACTGTTTACCCTTTGGGAAGGGATCAATGCTGGAGATCCTAGATGGAGTGGGAGAACAATGTGGAACAAAACTCAAAATCAAAAAAAAGACCAGGTTTACTGGTCTGATAGAGCCTGGTGAAACCCCCAAGACTATGGCTCCTAGTTACCTTTCAGGCCTGGAATTGAACTCATTCCCATAGCTTCCAGCCAAACAATAGAGAGGCATATAGGGTGAACTTTTATATCAGGTAAATACACTCTTTAGAATAATCAAGGAGTACTTGCGCAGGGAGATAGCTCAGGGGGCAGGAATGCATAGGAAAGAAGGACACAGGGAGGAGGTAACTACAGGGAGGAAGTGGGAAGAGAGCTGTTAGATTATAGGAATTGTAGTCAATGTCATGAAACAAAATGTGTATAAACTATTGTATGGAAAATAAATTTGCTCTGTAAACTTTCACCCAAATCACAATGAAAATAATAATTAAAAAAATAAAAAGGAAAAATCCAAATTGAAAATGTTGTTGTTGTTGTTGTTATGTGCCGTCGAGTCAGACCTGACTCATAGTGACCCCTCCTTGGGTTTCCAAGGCAGTATCACTGCGGAAGTAGATTGCCCCATCTTCCTTCCAAGGAGTGGCTGGTGGGTTTGAACTGCCAGCCTTCTGGTTAGCAGTCAAGTGC
>NW_006921597.1:10047806-10147109 GCF_000298275.1 Orycteropus afer afer
TATATATATATATCAGTCCCCAAAAGTTACATACTGTATAGTTCCATTTATATCACATTCATGAAACAAAAAATTACAGAACTAGAAAACAGATCAGTGATTGGCAGGGATTAAGGAGGTGATGGGAATTGGAGTAAGTGGAGGTGGTTATAAAAGGGCAACATGAGGGATCCTTATGGTCATGGAAAGAGTCTATATTTTCACTGTATTGATGTCAATAACAATATCATAGCATGCTACAGTTTTGCAAGCTGCTACCATTGGAGGAAATGAAATAAAGTATGTATTATTTCTTACAACTGCATGCTAATCTGAATGAATTATAATAAATTATGTGTAAAGCTGTGAAGAATGGGAATTCCAGACATTTAAGCGTGTTCACAGGAACCTGTACAGAGATCAGAAGGTAGTAGTTCGAGCAGAACAAGGAGATAGTACATGGTTTAAAATCAGAAAAGGGTGTGTCGGGGCAAATAAGCTGTGAAGCTAGACTATGTGAAGAGTACAGCACCAGGATTGGAGGAAGACTCATTAACAACCTGTGATATGCAGATGACACAACTTTGCTTGCTGAAAGCAAAGAGGACTTGAAGCACCTACTGATAAAGCTCAAAGACTACAGCCTTCATTGTGGATTACATCTCTACATAAAGAAAACAAAAATTCTCACAACTGGACCAAAAAGCAACATCATGATAAATGGAGAAAAGATTGAAGTGTCAAGGATTTCATTTTCCTTGGATCCACAATCAATGCCTATGATTCCAGCAATCAAGAAATCAAATGTATTTCATTGAGCAAATCTGCTGCAAAATACCTCTTTAAAAGTGTTAAAGAGCAAAGATGTCACTTTGAAGACCAAAGGGCACCTGATCCAAGCCATGGTATTTTCAACTGCCTCATATGCAAGCAAAAACTGAACAGTGAATAAGGAAGAGAAGAATTGATGCATTTGAATTATGGTGTTGGCAAAGAATATTGACTAGACCATGGACTGCCAGAAGAACAAACAAATCTGTCTTGGAAGAAGTACAGCTGGAATCTTCCTTGGAAGCAAAGATGGCAAGGCTTCACCTCTTGTACTTTAATCATGTTGTCAGGAGAGACTAGTCATTGGAGAAGAATATCATGCTTAGTGTCTTGGTTCTCTGTTGTTGTTGTTGTTGTTGTTGTTATGTGCCATTGAGTCGGACCTGACTCATAGCAACCCCTCCTTGGGTTTCTGAGGCGGTATCACTACGGAAGTAGATTGCCCAACCATCCATCCGAGGAGTGGCTCTGTTGTTGTTGTTGTTGTTATGTGCCGTCGAGTCGACCCCCGACTCATAGCGACCCCTCCTTGGGTTTCTGAGGCAGTATCACTACGGAAGTAGGATTGCCCAACCTTCCTTCCGAGGAGTGGCTGGTGGGTTTGAACCGCCAGCCTTCTGGTTAGCAGTCAAGTGCTTTAGCCACTATGCTACCAGAGCTCCTGCTATAACAGAAATACCACAAGTGGATGGCTATAACAAACCGGAGTCTAACAGTTTAGGAGGATAGAAGTCCGAGTTCAAAGTGCCAGGTGTTGGGGTTGGGTGAAGGCCTCTCAACCCTGGGTTTCAGCTCTGCCTTCTATTCCAGGACCACTAGTGCTAGAGGCTTTCTCTGACTCATGCAGTTGCTGGTTGCTAAGGTTGATGAATCCAAGACTGATAGGTAAAATGGCACAGTCCCAAGGTCAGCAGGCAAACGTGATAGACCACTGGTTCAATCCCCAAATCAGCAGGCAACATAGCAAGCCACTGAGATGAAAACTCAACCAAATGCAGGATCCAAATGTACCAGAAAGCTAGAGACCTTTCCCAAAGCTTCCCTTACACACTTGAAGAAGGTCACACCCCAAAGGCAGCTCCCTAGCTGCTCACAGCAGATTCTACCATGAAGGTGATTGCAATCTCATCATGGGGAATAACTACATCCAGATGCTGAGCTGTTCAAACCCATGGCCCAGCCAAGCTGACACATAGCTTTAACTACCACACTTAATAAAGTGGATGGTCAGTGAAAAAACAGAAGACCCTCAATGACATGGATTGTCACAGTGGCTGCAACGATGAGCTCAAACATAGCAACGATTGTGAGGATGACGCAGGACCAGGAAAGGTTTTATTCTGTTGTACAAGAGGTCACTATTGGTCAGAATTGACTCTATGGCTTCTGACAACAATAATAAGCCTGTCAATCAAAAATTGTCTTTTTAAAAGTTTAATTTAAAACAAAAAATAGTAAGATTAGTATCTTATGATCTCTTCACTAGCTTCTCCACTCCATTTCTATTTCAACCCTCCATTTAACCAGATGTCAGGAATTAGAAATCAGTCAACTGAGGGTCTCCCTACCTCCCCATAGCTAAGATTCAGGGAGCTTAACATGGCGCCACTCTTGTACTTGGTGTCATCACATACACTGTTTTCAGCTCAGAATAGTTTTCAGCCATCTGCCCGTGGAGGACATTGCAGCAGCATCCTAACCTTTGGAGCTGAAGTCTCTCTCTGTTCTCCCTCCCCCAAATGCACTTTCTATTGGCCACACAAGAGGGACTGTACTACTCTTTGCTCTCAGTGGGTTACAGGAAACCTAGACAGGCCATCTCAGGCGTATTTGCCAGATACACCAAATGGGCATTTCTTTGCAACAAAAACTGGTGGGGGGCCTTGAAAACTATCCTAGAATAAGGAATATATGGACCTTCTTTATTCTTCAGTCTCCCTGTGGTCCTCTTATGTCCCCACCCTACCCCAGGTTGATCTGGCAGCAGGGGCAGGGCTCAGAGCCACTCCTCGGGTACCTTTGCTTCCTTTCTAAATCTACCCTCTCTCAATACAAATTTGATCTATGGCAAGGACAGCAGAGGGTGTGACACTGAATATATTCTTCCAAATCTTCTGTTTTAGGCCTAGTGCTCAGATATGATCTCCTTGGTTCTCAACATTATGCTGAGTCATCCTTCAACTGAGGCAAAAATCATAGAATTCCTTAACTGCTGCTTGAATTGGCTAAAGTACAGAAAGTATGGAGGTGAACTCTCCTGTCAATACATCAAAATATTACTCTGTGACATTTTCTACCATCTTTCTCCCTTCAGCCTGCTCACCCTCCAATTTTTCTTTCCCTTCAGCTTGTGGCCCAGGTCCTAGAGCATAAAAATATAGGCTTTGTGATGGTGGATGCCAAGAAAGAAGCCAAGCTTGCCAAGAAACTAGGTAAGTGTGACTTTGAGATATATCATGAAGAAACAAATGTGTCTTGCAAGAAAAGTACAGTTGCATTTATTCTGGAATAATAACTGGACTATTTTTAAGATAAATAAAAAAAAAATTGTCATGCATACCTTAGTCTTGGTTGGAAAGCATTTCATAAAAATAAATACAGACCTGAACTGAATATAGTTTCATATTAATCATCTGATATATTTTTGTACTCATACAATGAATAGTTCCTTCCTGGAGAAAATAACACTAAAGAACTAAGCTTTTACTTTCAGCAACTAAAGCAAGCTCAAAGGCCAGCTTCTCTATTTCTCCACTATAGTGATCATTCTGAGAGGGATAGGATCTCTTCTTCCATCACCTATTTTTTCCTTGTGTCTTAGCTGAAGCAAGCAACAATATAGCTTTAATAGTAGTGACTCTGGGGTCCAAGTGGCTTCCAAATTTAAGGCTACAGCCCAGCTGGGCATTATCACCAAGGATGACAGGGAGGATTTAGGAGAGGAACGGTTAAGTGACTACACAGTAGAAGTTGTAATCTCTTGTGTCAATAGGTCATACTTAAGAGCAAGTGAACTTTAAAATTCCTATTCCTATACTCCCAAGGACAGAGAATGCAGGTAACTCCTCCAGTTTTCAAACACCCACACACATGTGCTGCACATTTGGCTTTTTCTGCATGGCCAGTGAAGAAAGGCTATTAAAAAATAACAGGAGGTTATAAAACAGGACCTTTGAAGAAAGGTTAATTGGATTTGGAGTAGTAAGCAAAGGGAAAAAAAAAAGCAAGATTAGTGGTGGTTCAATAAATACTTGCAGGTCCATGAAAGTTCATTATCCTAGGGAATTACAGACAACTGTTTTCTATCTTATTTTAAAGAAGGCCAGATTTTTCAAAAAGATTTAAATTACAGGAGTCAATATTTAGGTTAGACACAAAGAACTCATGACCACAAAATGATAATGAATTATTACAAATGTCTGTGGTATCTGTTTCCCTGGAGATAAATTAAGCAGAGAAGCAAGGTAGGTTAAACTCTTTCCCTAGAATCAAAAGAAACAACAAATTCTGCTTCCTCCTTCGGCAGCCTACTGAGTCCTTGGACATCTCTCTTCTCATGGTTTTTATGAGAAATTAAATTTGGGAGAATGTCCAATAAATTTAGTTAGAGGGAAACAGTGATGTTCCAGAAACCTGAGAGTTTAAGGAGTACAAACTGAGGCAAGCATTAATAAGAATATACCAGTGGGTATTCTCCCAGTAAACACATGAAGGAGCTTGGTATGCCTAAATGAAACTTTCTCTAAGCTCAACCTGGGTGAATTGGGGTGGCATCTTTCTGGCTATTCGATCATGGAGTTTCCTGAACAGTGGCTGTATTTTGTGAACCTGCTCCTTCATATTTATTCCTCTTCCATTTGCCTTAGTTTGGCTCCCATCAGGTTCTGCCTGAACTAGTGCAATAGCCTAACTCAGAACAAAATCCAACAGTGGGCTCTGACTGGTGTATCTATTGAGATCAGCCATTTGCTGACTCCAAGGATAGCTGCCATAGTGTTCCTTTTGTTTTACAATCAATGGTCCCTAGTGTGCCAGGGGTTCCTTACAGTTGTCTTGAGGGACAGCAGGAAGTGCTACTGTAGGTTCTTCAGAAGAGTTCATTTCATTCTCCAGCTAATAGAGACTTTGAAAACAATTAATCTAAGGAATTGGGATGCTATGCATCTGGACTAAATGTCAGCTTCAGCTATCTAGCATTCCTGGGGGAAAATATCATTTTCCAGGAAGGATTTGTTAAAGTACACAGCATTACACCAAGAGTGATAGAGGGTACGAAAGGAGAAGACGCCCTTGCAGTGTTTACCAGCTACCTGGAAAAGAAGATGTACAGGATTCAGCCAGAAAAGGAGAGCAAGGAATTCATTTTATCAGCTAACATTTATGGAGTACTTATTGTGTCCAGCATCTGTGCAAAGAACTAGGGTACCAAGAAGACTGTGGTTCTACTGTCAGAAAGCTGTTGCCATTTTTGTTGTTAGCTATCACCACATTATCCTTGACTCATGGCAACCCCGTACACAATGGGATCAGATTCATAGGGTTTTCTTTTGTGGATTTTTAAAAAATAAATCACCAGTCCTTTCTTTCTAGTCCATCTCAGTCTGGAAGCTCTGTTGAAACCTGTTCAGCATCACAGCAATGCCCAAGTTTCTAGTGACAGAAGGATGGTGGCTGTGCTTGAAGAGCATTGGCTGGGAATAGAACCTGGGTCTCCTACATGGAAAGCAAGCATTCTACCACTGGTCCACCACTGCCCCCTTTCTGTTATAGTTGTTGTTGTTGTTGTTGTTATGTGTCATCGAGTCAGTCCCAACTCATAGCAACCCCTTCTTGGGTTTCTGAGGCAGTATCACTACAGAAGTAGGATTGCCCAACCTTCCTTCCAAGGAGTGGCTGGTGGGTTTGAACTGCCAGCCTTCTGGTTAGCACTCAAGTGCCTTCGGCACTATGCTACCAGAGCTCCTATGTTATAGTGCACACCTATAAATGGAACTGGAGACTACTAATCAAGCCAAGAGTCCAGTGATATGCTCTGGTGGCGTAATGCCTAAGGTACTTGACTGCTAACTAAATCTTTCAAAAAGCTGGTGATTCAAACCTACCAGCCACTCCTTGGAAGGAAGACTGGGCAATCTACTTCCATAGAGATACCACCTTGGAAACCCAAGGAGGGGTCGCTATGAGTTGGAATGGACTTGATGGCAATGAGTTTATCAGGAAAATGAGTCTTGGCTGAGGTTTGAAGGTTTGGGAACAGAGAGAACATAGTATAAAAGATCCATGCTCTGTGGCATTTCCCTTGGAACATGTGCACAAGGACAAAAGGAACAACACCAGGGATTGAGAGATCATTTCTCAAAGGATAACATGTCTACACAAGGGAAAATGAATGACATAAGGTTAGCACTAGATTGTGGAGAGAATTGACTGTCAGGCTTAGGAGGTCAGGGAAGTGGTGGAATCATTAAACCTTTTTAATATAGAGAAAGACAGGAGGTCACCAGAGTTTTTGAAAAATTAAAGCAGTGGTGGTATGGAAAAGAGATTTTTCTTTTAAGTTCAAATTCAGATTGGTTCCTCACTATTTCAAATTCAATTCTTAATCTGGGAGCTCTTTAGTGGTGTTTTCAGGGAACTGGTCCTTGGGTTAATGCTAGTTCCATTGGTCCTGACCCAACCATTACTGAAGACCCAGAGCCAGACCTCAGACAACACAATGGTTCCTCCTGCATCAGGATAACATTGTACTGGGATCTCTTTGTTTCCTCCAGGTTTTGATGAAGAAGGAAGCCTGTATATTCTTAAGGGTGATCGCACAATTGAGTTTGATGGAGAGTTTGCAGCTGATGTATTGGTGGAATTTCTCTTGGACGTAAGCATATACACACAATGGTCCTTCATGGAGCTATTTAGGCTCAAATAATATGGGGGAGGAAGAGAGTAAAACTCTAAAGTGAGAACAGAGAAACTGGAGAACCTGACCTGGTCTTAAACAGATTTATCAGGCCTCACAAAGAAATCAGAGAAGCTTCTACATCACAGTATGGTTTACTTCTTCTAGGAAGCTGGTCCTTAAGTCACTTTGGGAACTTTTTTTATTAATGACCAGAAGGTAACAAATCAAGGCTGTGTAGTAGTTACATGCTAATTCTCTTACCAGTTATAGAGTGACATCCACTGAAATTCCCTTGGCTTTGCTCCAGTGCTGCTAAAGAGAGCTGGAGAGTGTGGGAAAGAGATTTGAAGATAGAATAGGGAGTAAAAACCATTTAAGTTATTCTGAGTTATCCTCAAAGTAGAACAAAGATGAGGCAGGACTAAAGAGCTCCCCCAATACCTAACTCATTCTCAGCCATAGAGGTATACACACCCTCAGATCCGTATGTTCACACCTAGGAACAAACATTATAATAGTACTTTCTCCATAGATAAACTCACACTTTTACTCACAGCTGTGAAGCTAAATGCTTGTGAACACAGATCCCTGTACAGATGAAGAACCTATTGTTGAACATCCATACAGATTATTCCTATTGACTGGCTGGTACCAATGGTCTATTGCTTTTCTTCAGAGCCTCCAAAACCCAGGGAATGGATCAGAAGTGAGTAAATGGCCATCTCCTACATAAAAGCTATAGACCATGTCTCACTCTCTCATTGATCCATATACTTCAAACCCTAAAATAACTGAGGGGCCAACAGAACAGCTCTGGGTCAACATAGTATTGTCCCAATTCTATCAGCTTGGAGGAGGCTTTCAGATGCAAATAACAGAACCCAGAAACCAGCTACCTTAAATAATAAGCAATGTGATTGACCCAGATAAGTGGAAGACCAGAGTTAGATCAGATTTTAGACTTGATCAGGGCTCTAGCTCCATTTTCTCTGTAAATCCAAGATAATGCTGTTTTCAGTACATTGGCTTTGTCCTCAAGCCAGTTACAAGATGATCAGCAACAGGAGTTGCTGATGAAGGAGTACATCATACTCCTTCATTTGTATCTAGTGGCTTCCCACTGCTGTCTCAAGAATAAAGAATTTTCCAAAAGCCTTTCAGCAATTCTCTCCTGAAGTCTCATTGGCCAGAATTAGGTCACATGCCCATTCTTGAATCAATAACTGGCAAGAGGAATAGAAATGCCTACAGACTAGTCATCCCACCTTTTGAATTAAGGCCAATTCCTCAAAAGGTACTGCTTACAATACTTATTGTGGGAAGGGTGAGATGGCTACTTATATGCCAACCACAAAGTCCACTACAATGTCCTTCTGAAGCACTGTATATTTGTGCTTGATTTCCCTATTGGAGAAAGAATAGCTCTCTTATTTGGATATTTGTGTGCATGTGTGTGTGTGTGTGTGTGTGTCTATCTGTCTGTCTGGCATTTCAGGTAATTGAAGACCCAGTGGAGATCATTAATAGCAAATTGGAAGTCCAAGCCTTTGAACGCATCGAGGACCACATCAAACTCATTGGCTTTTTCAAGAGTGAGGACTCAGAATGTAAGTTGTGTGTAAACCCCAGCCTATGAGTCTGAAGGCTAGATTCCCAATAAGGGATATTAGAGTATCCCTAAAGAAGATGTGTCATCAGCATCACCTGCTCCCTGAGCAATGAAACCAGCATGCAAAAATTATGCAAAACCTGCAAAGGAGCTTAAAGAACATCTCATAATGACCCCTCCTTGGGTTTCCAAGGCAGTATCATTACAGAAGTAGATTGCTCAATCTTCCTTCCCAGGAGTGGTGGGTTTGAACCACCAGTCATCTGGTTAGCAGTCAAATGCCATAGGCACTAAGCCACCAGAGCTCCTTAAAGAACATCAAGGTTGAGCAATGTTCTTTGACCTTGAAGGGACAAGGCAGGGAGGGGGTGGGGAATGTTTCACATAGAGAAAAGTTGTCCATCTTCTTTTCCCAGTGGCCCACTTCCTAGTCAGAGTCTCCCCTAAAATGAGGCAAACAGTGGGTCTTCTCTCTGACATTGATAGCTTCTGTGTTCACCAGCTGGACAGCTGTTCAGACTTGGAAAGGATTGGAGGAAAATCGGGGTAGGGATGGGCTCCACATCTGCTGCCCAATGTTGAAAATTGCTAACCAAGCTAACAGCTTACCACTGAGGCTGTCTGCCATGCTCCAGCCACACCCTTGGGCATATTTCCTTTGAAAGGTTTGTGGTTAGGTTTTGGGTGGGCACGGGGACATATCATTGCATCACCACAGACCGTACAGGGGTGAAAATATGGTGGATAGGAGTCAGGAGAGCAGGGAGAAAGGACCAGGAAGGGAAACTATGAGTACCTTTTTTAAACTGCTTTGGTAGAATGGGCCCCATGAGTAAGTCTTTTGCTGGTGTCTCAGCCTTGGAGAAAGGGAAAGTGTTAGAAAGAGTGGGCATAAATATGAAAAAGTATCTGGTAACATTATTTCATGTGGGAGGTATGCATATGTGCTACTTATGACTATTTCTGGAAATCCCAAAATATTTTGAAATTATTTGCAAAGCTATTTCTTTACCCCATCTGCCAATCAGCTTCCTTAGTCACCTCATCAACCATAACCCATCTGTTCTCCTTCTTCCATGTCCCAACTTGACCACCTTGTTGTTTGCATCACTAAGTACTCCATTCATGGTGCTTAAAATGAATATGGTTTTGGGGGAGGTGGCTAGCCAGAGAGTTTTTCCTCAGTTTTTCTTTAAAAATCCACTGCCATTGAGTCGATTCCCACTTATAGTGACCCTATAGGATATAGTAGAACTGCCCCACAGGGTTTCCAAAGCTGTAAATTTTTATGGAAGCACACTGCTTCATCTTTCTCCTGCGAAGAAGCTGTGAGTTTGGACATCCAACCTTTTGATTACAGCCCGACGTTTTAACTACAGCACTGCCACAGCACCTCTAATTCCTCTTTAGCTGAGTTTATTTTAATGTGCATATTCCTATACAGGTGCCAAGGAGCTCTGATGGTGCTGTGGTTAAAGTGGAATATAGGCTTGGTAATCTGCTTCTGAGAAGTCACAACTTTGAAAACCCTGTTCAGTAGTTCTCTACACATGGGGTCACCATGAATTGGAATCAACTTCACAACAACTAACAACAGCAATAACAACAGGCTTTAGGACATTTAAATCTTTTCTCTCCATTAGAGAGCTATCTTGTGTTAAAGAACCAGCATGGTTTACATCATGGCACAATTTCTTATTTTGATGCTGCCATACAAATAAGACATTTAGGCTGAGAAGAATACTAATTTGAGAAAGAACTTATAATGTGCACTCGGAATGTGTGCCCAAATAGTCACAAGTATTTTTGAGCTACTCTATGTGTGATTATGATGACTTTCCAGCAAGCCTATTACTGTAGAAAAATAAAATAACTTTAAAAATGCAATCTATCCTCAGAAGGAAAGTTGGGCAATCTACTTCCATAGAGAAACCCAAGGAGGGGTTGCTATGAGTTGGAAATAACTGGATGGCAGTGACTTTGTTTTTTTTTTAATTTTTATCTACATGAAAATACTAAAGGAAATAATAAGCCTTTTTAACTTCAGAGACTGACTTTTGAAATAATTTATATTATCTGCATTTTGAGACTTGGATACATTTCAAAACTAAGCACAAAGGAAGCATTTAAATGTTAAATTTCACTTTGATTCAATATTAAAATTATGCAAATGTGGCAAAATATAAATATTACTTTCACCCATAGTTGAGTGAAGGTAAAGATGCAATTATATTTTGAAATACCAACCTAGAAAACCACTTGGTTCCATCCTTTATCTTAAAAGGGATGTAGACTAGCCTCCTAAGAGAAGAAGAGAAGCTCCTAAGACAAGTCCAGACCATCCTTTCCATCAGGGTAGGAGTTCCTGGTGGTGGGGAGAGATGCATCAGGGACATGGGGATCAAGGAAAAGAAAAGAAGGGATTATATGGAGCCCACTGATGGTCTGGACACAAATGGCTTAGGTATTGCTTTAACCATTCTATCTACTCTCCCACCTTCTCTCTATTTATTCTGCAAAGTCTTCAACCAAGCACCCATCTTATCTGCCATCACCCAATCCTCTATCCTAGCTATCAGGCTATATAAGATGTTTTTTCTTATTACCCAATTCCTTTTATGAGGAGGAGCTGGTGTGAGTATGTACCAGAATGTATGAGTGTTCTTATAAATTTGTCAGTTCCTCTCTCATCTGTGCCTGTTGCACTTCCCTCTATTATAGCAAATATCACATAGTGTGTGATTATTTAAGGGTCCATAACCCTCCCAGGGCTGTGAATCTTTTTAGATGAGTGTCCTTGTCTCACTCATCATGGTATCCTCTGAGTTAGCATTATTCTTGGTGTGTTTTTTGATAGAATATTAGACAATTCTAGGAGCTCCAGTGGGTGCAGTGCCTAAGGCATTTGACTGCTATCAGAAGGTTGGCAGTTCAAACCCACCAGCCACTCCATGGAAGGAAGATTGGGCACTCTACTTCTGTAAAGATTTACTGCCTTGGAAACTCAGTGGGGGTTGCTATGAGTCAGAATCGACTCGATGGCATTGCATTTGGTTTTTTAATTTTTGGTAGAAAGTTCTTCATGCTCCCAGGATTCTAGGAAAAGCTTGCCCCATTATGATTAAGTGAGATGAATTCTATGAAATGGGAAAACAAATAATAATTTTGTTAAGAATAAATTAGAATTATTGACTCTCAGCATTGTATGGTTTATTCAGAAGAACAAATCCCCACGCCCACTCACTACTACTGCCGTTGCCATCATCCTCACGTCTAAAGTTTAAATAATAATATCATTACCAAGTGCCTTCTAGGCACTCACACACACAGCATGTAGTCTCATGCTTACTTTGGCCAGTTTGGACTCAAGTTTGAGAACAAAGTAAAGTTAGGCTTCATTAATTTTTAATCATTCTTTCAAGGGATAATAATAATAATAATAAACCTTTAAAAAGAGGAAAAGAAAACTAGAATTTATCAACAGGAATATTGATGTTAAGAAATATTTATATGATGTCATTTTTGACTGAGTGATGTTTCTTTTTACGTAGAGCTCATTGAAGCAGTAAACTACACTCTCTCTACAGGTCACAATTTTAACTAGCAATGAATTTGAGTGAGAAGATTTTTTCTTTTCATTTGGAATTTTTCATTTCTTTTTCTCTCCTTCTTTCCTTTATCTATTTTCTCCTTTCCATCTACCAACTTCTTGAAAGTGTGATAGAGATGCATTCTCTTAGGTTACTGGATGCCAGGTGATTAAAATTCCTTGGAGGAAGGGAAGGCAACTCTGGATTTAAATTTTACTAAATAATTATCTACATTGTTGTTGTTATGTGCCGTTGAGTCAGCCCCAACTCATAGCAACCCTTCCTTGGGTTTCCGAGGCGATATCACTACAGAAGTAGCATTGTCCAACCTTCCTTCTGAGGAATGGCTGGTGGATTTGAACAGCCAGCCTTCTAGTTAGCAGTCAAGTGCCTTAGGCACTATGCTATCAGAGCTCCTAATTATCTACATTGCTTAGTCCTAATTGGCTTGCTATTCTCCCTACATCATGTAAAAAGAGAAATGTCTGGATTGTGCATCTTGAAAAATGTTTCTCCCTTTCATCTATTCCCTATTAGATTACAAGGCCTTTGAAGAGGCAGCTGAGCACTTCCAGCCTTACATCAATTTTTTTGCCACCTTCAACAAAGGAGTAAGTACCTGTGAAAGTCCAATTTGAACACTTTTTTAGGCACAAAGGAACACACTTTGTACAACTTTCCACTTTTTCTTTTCTTTAAATCATCTCTTCCTTTGCTTCTTTCTCCAGAAGCATTAGAGAAATGACAATAAATCACTATTGAATGAGAGATGAGTACAAAGATGGTTAGTTTGGAGAATCTAAAGATATTTCTGAAAATAACCAATGAAAAATATTGACCTGCCTCTTATATTCTCATACACAAAGAATGAGAAATGTGTGAGCCCAGAGTGTGCCTGGCCACTGGGTCACTACTTCTTTGTTCTTTAGGAAGCAACCTCTCCCTTCCTGGGCTTTCATGTTAGGATGGATAATGGGGTGGGGAATAGCATTGAGCACCTGAAGCATTAGGTGCTCTAGAAAGTCACCTGCATCCTCAGATGTCACTGATTTACTCTTCTATAATTCAATTGTTCATTATATTCTGGATGTGGCAAGTGCTTTTACAAATGATAGAACAGCAGAGATAGAGGGTCCTTGAATCAATGATTAATTTGTTTGGAGCTACTGTGGACAGAATATTCTATTCCGGTTCTGGTTACTATTAAAATGGTTGTTATTTATTGAGTTCTTCCTGTGTGTCGGGCACAGTTCTATATATTGAATATTTATCATTTCAAATCCCTTAAACAACTCTAAAAGGGAATCATTATTCCCACTTCTCAGATAATAAAAGTGATTTAAAGAGGTTAAGTAGCATCCAAAGTCTCCATAGAATTAATGGTAGCATTGAAATCCTAACTTAGGACAACCTGGGTCCAAAACCTGTACCCTTTGCTCTGTCCTACACCATTCAATAGAGGACCCTATACTCACTCTTGAGATTTGGGAACAGAAATCACCATATTTGCTACAAAAAAATAGACCTAGGACAAACTAAGTCTTTGATCAAGGTCAAGTAAAGGTAATCAGAGAGTAATCAGCTAAGGAGTAAGACAGTGACAAGCAATTCTCAAGGCCTTTATACTATGAAGAATTGAGGACTACTGTGTGAAACAAGAGGAAGTCTCTGGGTGCTGGAGCAGGGAAAGGACATGAGGCAAAGAGTTCATGTTCATCTATATACATATATACATTGAACCTCTTCTATGTATATGGCCCCTGTCCTCAAGCCTATAACCCAGAAGGGAGATCTGTAATACAAGTACTGCTGAAGATGGTTTTATTAGTTATATTAGAGTTGGTAGAGACTTTGATTGAGCAAGAATACCAAAAGAATAATAACTATCATTTATTAAGTTCATATTATATGCCAGGCTCTGTGCTAAGAACTTTATATAGATTTTCTATCTGCATCCTCACAAGACCCCTATAATAAAGGGATTATTACTCTTATTCTACAGAGGATGAAATTGAAACACCAAGAGGTTAAGTGATTTGCTCATGATTACCTGAGCTAGTGAGTAAAGAAATTTGATTTAATCATAAGTCAGCCTGATTCCTAAGTCAGTGTTCTGTGCTACATTCCAGAAAAAGTATATAGTATATATAAAATGCTCAGCTGGTGTTTGGCACATAGTCTAGGACCAGGAGGAAGGAGGTTGGTATAAGATATCAATAGAGAAGGGGAGGTAAGGAGAAGCCTATACTGAATCCATCAATGATGGTTAGTCATAATGGGCCAGGAGTGACTAAGGTGGTTCCTGGGTAAGAACTCATCTGAAGGGAAGAGAGTCAGGCAGACAAGCTTGGTCAATCAGTAAAGCTTTAATTCTTGAAGAGGTTGTCTAGTTCTGAATTCATAGCAGTATCTGTTTTCAGAAGTGCCTCCCAACCCAACCATATGCCTTGCTGTCTGTAGCCCATGAAGAAGGTGAGGTCAGGCCACAACTAAAAACTGAGAAATCTGCTTCACTTAAAAGGCTGAAAGACACTGAGTCATAAGTGTCACCACTGTTCATGCAGTCTTATGGGTTGTCATAACAGTTACAAAGAGAAAGATACATTCTCTCCACCTCTGTATGGAACATAGAGGCTGGCTATTGCACTGAGAAAACTCTTATGCTGTTTAAGACTTAAGAATTTGCACCCACTTGGGAAGTTCAACAATGCTCAATGAGAGATGGGGTTTAAGAAGGCATTGCTGTATCCAGTAAAAGTGTTAGTAGTTGTCAATAGCAAGTGCTAGAGAAGAAGTTGGGGGGCGGGAATGGATGTCATGTGGTCCTGAAAGGTCAAAGACCACTTGTAAGACTCTTCCTAGGCCACAAAGCAAGTATCAAAAACTTTAAAAATATTGAAATACTGCAAAACATCTTCTCAGATCACAATGCTATAAAATTAGAAATCGACACTAGGAAGACCAAAGGAAAAAGAGCAAATGCATGGAAACTTAATAACACCCTCCTTAAAAATGACTGAGAAATAGAAGAAATAAAAAATGAAATAAAAAAAAAATCCTTGAATCATACAAGAATGAAAACACAACATACCAAAATCATTGGGACACAGCAAAAGCAGTGATCAGAGGTCAATTTATAGCAATATATGCACACATCAAATAGAATAAAGAGCCAAAATCAACACCTTAACCCAACAGCTCCAATAATTAAAAAAAGAGCAGCAAAAAAAAAAAAAAAAAAGCCTACAGTCACCAGAAGAAAAGAAACAATAAAGATTTGAGCAGAAATAAATGAAACAGAAAATAGAAAGGCAATAGAAAAAATCAACAACCAACTAAAAGTTTTTTGAAGAGATTAATAAAATTGACAAACCACTGGCAAACTTAACAAAGAAAAAGAAGGAGAAGATGCAAATAACACACATAAGAAATGAAATGGGTGACATCACAACAGAATAAACAGAAACAAGAAGAATAATATCAGAATACTACGAAGAACTGTACTCCAACAAATTTGAAAACCTAGAAGAAATGGACAAATTTCTAGAAGCACACTACTTACCTAAATTAATACAGACTAACACAGGAAATCTGAACAGACCCACACAAAAGAAGAAATTGAACAGGTATAAAAAAATTACCAACAACAAAAATTCCTGGCCCAGATGGTCTCACTGGAGAGTTCTACCAATCATTCAGAGAAGAGCTGACTACAATCCTACTAAAACTATTCCAGAACATAAAAAAGGATGGAATCCTCCCTAATTCATTTATTGAAGCAAGCATAATCTTGATACCAAAACCAAGCAAAGACACCACTAGAAAGGAAATTACAGACCAATATCCCTCATGAACATAGATGCAAAAATCTTCAACAAAATCCTAGCTAATAGACTCCAACAACATATCAAAAAAATAATACTTCATGACCAAATGGGATTGACAACAAATATGTAAGGATGGCTCAGCAAGAAAAAACAATCAGCATAATCCATCACATATGTAAAATAAAGGAAAAGAATCACATGATCATATCAATAGCTGCAGAAAAGACATTTGATAAAATCCAACACCCATTCCTGATAAAAACTCTCAGAAAAATAGGAATGGAAAGGAAATTCCTCAACATAATAAAGGGCATATATGCAAAACCAACACCCAACATTATTCTCAATGGAGAGAGACTGAGACCACTCCCTTTGTTAACAGGAACCAGACAAGGATGCCCTCTATCTCCACTTCTATGCAATATTGTATTGTAAGTCCTAGCCAGGGCAATAAGGCAAGAAAAGGAAATAAAAGGCATCTAAATTGGTAAGGAAGAGGTAAAACTACCCCTATTTGCAGATGATCTGATCTTATACATAGAAAACCCAAGAGACTCAGCAAGACAAGTACTGGAACTTATTGAAAGATTTACCCTTGTGGCAGGATACAAGACCAACATACAAAAATCAGTTGGATTCCTCTACACCAGCAAAGAGGTCTCTGAAATGGAAATCAATACCATTTACAGTAGCTACCAAAAAGATAAAATACTTGGGAATAAATCTTTCCAGAACACAAAAGACCTATACAAAGAAAACTACAAAACACTACTTCAAGAAAGCATAAGAGATCTACATAAATGGAAGAACATTCCATGCTTATGGACAGGAAGACTGAACGTTGTGAAAATGTCAGTTCTACCCAAAGCAATCTATACATTCAATGCAATCCCAACCAGATCCCATCAACATTCTTTAAAAGCATGGAAAAACCAATCATTAATTTTATGTGGAAAAGAAAGAGAGCTTGAATAAGCAAATCACTATTGAAGAAGAACAAAGAAGGGTACCACACTCCCAGATTTCAAAACCTACTATACAGCCATGGTTGTCAAAACAGCCTGATATTGGTACAACAGACACATAGACCAGTGGAACAGAATTGAGAACCCAGAAATAGATCCATTGACCAATGGTCAGTTGATCTTTTGCAAAGGGCTGAAATCCAATGGGGAAGAGATAATCTCTTTCACAAATAGTGTTGGTAAAACTGGAATTCAATTGCAGAAAATAAACAAGATCCATACCTCACACCATGCAAAAAAACGAACTCCAGATGGATCAAAGCCTTGAATGTGAAACCTAAAAGTATAAAGTTCATCAAAGAAAAAAATACGGTCAAAGTTAGGGGCCCTAATTTATGGCATAAACAGACTATCAAGCATAACCCAAGATGCACAAACAGCAGAAGATAAAATAGATGACCGGAACCTTCTAAAAATTAAATTCTATGTGCATCAAAAGATTTCTCCAAAAGAGTAAAAAGAGAATGTACAGAATGGGAAAAAATATTCAGCAATGACATATTGGACAAAGGCCTTATCTCTAAAATTTATAAAACTTCAACACCTCAACATCAAAAAAACAAACAATCCAAATAAAAAATGGGCAGAAGATATGAACAGATACTTCACCAAAGAAGATATTCAGACAGCCAACAAACACATGAAGAAATGTTCATGATATTAAAAACTTGAACCAAACTCACTGATGTTGAGTCAATTCAACTCATAGCAACCCCTCCTTGGGTTTCCAAGGTGGTATCTCCTTGGGTTTTCGAGGCAGTATCACTACAGAAGTAGATTGCCCAATCTTCCTTCTGAGGAGTGGCTGGTGCATTTGAACTGCCAGCCTTTTGGTTAGCAGTCAAATGCTTTATCATGATCATTAGCCATTTAAAAAAAAAAAAAAATTGCCATCAAGTCAATTCATAGCAACCCCCATTGGGTTTCCAAGGTGATAAATCTCTACTGAAGTAGATTACCCCATCTTCCTTCTACAGAGCAGCTGGTGGGTTTGAATAGCCAACCTTCTGGTCAGCAGTCAAATGCCTTAGGCACTATGCCACCAGAGCTGCTTAGAAAGATGCAAATCAAAACAACCATGGTTCAACAAGACAGAAAATAACAAATGCTGGCAAGGATGTGGAGAGATTGGGACTCTCATACACTGCTGGTAGGACTATAGAATGATATAACCACTATAGAAATTGGTATGGTGATTCCTTAAAAAGTTGGAAATATAAATACTATTTGATCCAGCAATCCCATTACTAGGTTTATATCCTAAAGAAGTGAGAGCCAGGACACTATTAGATATATACACACCTGTCTGTGTTCGTCACAGCACTATTCACAGTAGCAAAGAGATGGAAACAACCTAAATGCCCATCAAGTGAGGAATGGATAACCAAACTATGGTACATACACACAATGGAATACTATGCAACCTTTAAGAATAATGTATAATCTGCAAAACACCGCATAATGTGGATGAACTTGGAGGACATTATGCTGAGTGAAATAAGTCAATCATAGAGGGACAAGCATTGTATTAGTTTCCTATTGGAAAAGGTCAAGGAAAGGTTTATACATAGAAGAAAATTTTGTTGATTATGGGGGTGGGCAGAATTTCTAGACAGGTTGAAAAAAAAAGATATATTTACATACACACACACACACACACACATATATATGTATGTATGTATGTATACACCAAAGATTATTCATGTTATTATTAATTATTAATTTATTATTAATTTATTATTATTAATTATTATTATTAATTATTCATTTATTAACAGGGGTAAGAGGGAGGGGAAATTTTGTTTGTGGGGCATTGGGTTTATGCTAATAGGTGGTAGAATATTTTGGAAAAGGATAGCAATAATGGTGGCACAACATGAAAAATGTAATAAATGTCCCTGAGTTATAAATGTGGAAGTTGTTGTGTTGGTGAATGTCTTGTGTATGTTTTCACCATAATTACTAGCTACAGGCAGAAAGCTGGAAAAAAAAATAACTGGCAGAGGATGAACTGGTAAGAGGACCTGACCATAATGAGATGAAAGAGAGAAAGAAGAAAGAAGATCTGAAAATAACCTAAGGTTGCAAACCTCAGCTTCAAGACAGCAAAGAGTGTAAAACTACTAAAAACATTACTTAAGATGGGGTGATGAGTCCTATTTTCTGCAAATTGGGAGGACATTCATCTGGAGGTTTGTTTAGTCATTCATTCGCACAATAAATATTACTGAGTGCTTCTTATGTACTTGGCCCTCTTCTAGGTGCCAGGACACACTTTGCAAAATATATGCCTCTTCTTGTAGAATTTAGAGTAAATATGTAAACAAACCAATAAATATATAAGTTGGAGAAATGTAAAGAGGGTGATATGTCAGAGTTGCTGATGTAGATTTGGAGTCAGTTTTTGATACTGGTATCCCTAATGCAGCTTTTAAAATCTGCCAGGAATCTGCATTTTCAAAAAGCTCCCTTAGTGATTTTACTGAACACAGATGCTTGGAACCAGCAGCAATCTACTAGTCCTGATCCTAAAATAACCCACAGAAGGGCTCAACCTCTATGAAGAAGCAAATGGAGCAAGAGAGGGCCAGAGGGCCAAGGATGGTGTCCTCTCTGTGGCAGCTTACAGCTTGATTTTTGTCAGCTCTAATTATGCCATGTCATCTCCCACCGGCCAGTTCCTTTTTCTGAATAAACAAGGAGAAGTAAAATCATTTATCTGTTGAACCACATTGAGGCCAAAGAGAGCCCTGGCTATCTGAACAAAATTGATGGAGAAGACAGATGTCAAGATGTCCTAAATTCACTGTGAGTTGGTTTCATTTTCAATGACTGAAATGGCTTGCTAAGTTACAGAAAAAAACATCTATTTCTAAATACATTCATATGCAAATATCAGAAAATGTTCTTTGTGGTTTTCTCACCTTTGCTACAATCGTTGCCAAATAGTGAAATTCATACACACACACACACACACACACACAAAAAGCAAACCAGTTGTGGCATAGTCAATTGCAACTCATGGCCACCCCATATGTTTCAGAGTAGAACTGTTCTCCATCGGGACTTCAATGGCTGATTCTTCAGAAGCAGATCACCATGCCTTTTCTAAGACACCTCTGGATAGATTTGAACTACCAACCTTTCAGTTAGTAGTTGAGTGCTTAACAATTTGCCCCACCCAAGGACTCCCACACACACACACACACACATGCACACACACACAAAAAATAGCTCATTTGTATGGATTTTGGTACCTGGTTGATCTGGCCATCTGCTTCCAAAAGGTCACAGCCTTGAAAAATCTAAGGAGTGCAGTTCTACTTTGAAAACATGGGGTTACCATGAGTTGGAATTGACTCCATGGCAATCTGTTATTCACCTTTCAATTGTATAATCCATTTCTGGGTGCTTGTAATGTAATTATAATGCTGACAAGCCAGGTCTGCTCCTTGAACAGGGCCTTGGATAGAGAGAGTCCCAGTAAATATATATTGAATAACTGAATGAACAAATGCCTCAATCAATCAAATCTCCTTCAATCATTAACTTTAGTTCTTACCACCTAAGACACAATTAAAGGGATGAAAGGAATGGACCCTCTGAAATACAAGAGGAGGGATGTTGGTGGGGTGTTGTGAAGAACCTCTGAGAAATTTTACTCAGGGTCCCAAGATCTGAACTCAAGGACAGGGCAGGACAAGCCAAAGTCACATTGGAAGATTTAACAGTGTGGACCCAGATACTGGTGATCAGAAACCAGAGACCACCCACACCCTTCAACCCCCACTCTCACTCCCCTGGCACACAGAGGTATGGACACACGCACGGCTTACCTTGATGTTGTTGTTGTTATATGCCGTCGAGTCGGCCCCGACTCATAGTGACCCCTCCTTGGGTTTCCGAGGCAGTATCACTACAGAAGTAGGATTGCCCAACCTTCCTTCCGAGGAGTGGCTGGTGGGTTTGAACCACCAGCCTTCTGGTTAGCAGTCAAGTGCCTTAGGCACTATGCTACCAGAGTTCCTGCTTAACCTTGATAGGTGGCTCTAATGGTTCATTCTCACCTTCTGGAAGACTCATGATAGCCAACTGTGATGGGGGATGAATTGATGATAACAGATTACAAGAGTCAAGGACATACCTTACTAAAACATGGTGTAGTGCCAGTGTAATATTTATGGGGACAACTATTTCTTTCATCACAGTGTCAAGGGAGAAACTAATTCTCAAATGATAGGAAATTTCAAATTCAAGTACATTGTTAGTTTATAACACTCCACTGCCTAGCATTGAATTCTGGCTCTACCCTATCAAGGTATTTATAAATTATTTAACCTAATTGTATCTCAGGTTCATCATTTGTAAACTAAGCTTAATAATACTTCTTGCCTCATGTAATCAAAGTGAGGACTAAATAAAATAGTAAACCTCAAACACTTTGCAACAGTACCTGGCACCTAGTGAGCCCTCTGTGTACTTTCTATTATGACTGTTTTTGGTCATTCAGTCACCTCCATCCCCACAAGATTCCTGGTTCCTAGAATATGTAGTAAATAATTTCAGAACACCAATGTCATTTTTGAAGTCTATTCTGCAATAGGCCTGATGTTGAAAAGACCTGCGTGTAAACGCAAACAGTGGTAGTAGATTTGTTTTTCCCCATCTCCCTGCTCCCCACCCTAGCACCCACTATCCTTCCCATCATCTAAGGGGGGACCCTATACTTCCTTGTCTCTCAAAACATAAACAGTCTGACAAAAAAATCTCTTTCACCTGACTATAGCTCTTAGCCTGGCCTGTTTTTTTTAGCTCTGAATTGGAAGCTGGAGTTTCTTTCTCAAAAGTACTGAAAGAAATGTTTCTGGGAAGGTTAAAAACAAACAAACAAAAAAAAAACATTGGCATTGAGTCGATTCCAACTCATAATGAGCCTATTGGATAGAGTAGAACTGCCCTATAGGATTTCCAAGGTGGTAATCTTTATGAAAGCATCTTTCTCCCACGGAGCAGCTGGTGGGTTTGAACTACCAACATTCCAGTTAGCAGAGAAGTGCTTAATTACTGTGCCATCAGAGTTCCTATTTTTGGAAGATAGTGACTTGGAATTAATAACAGTTGATAATCAACTCACATGAACACCAGTTTCCTCCAGGATGGACCTTGTATAACTGCTTGTGTAACACTCAGCTCCTCCTCTTCCCAATTAGCTACGGCAGCCCTGGTTACTAACACAAAACATCAGTGCTTAGGCAATCCCTCTTTAGTTTCAAGGGAACCACTGTTCATGCTTTTGCTTTCTTGGACCACAGCTCTGAACTAGAAAAGAATGACATTTACTTTTCTATAGAGCTTTGCACATTCCAGACCTCTCACATCATTTCACAAAGAGAGGTCCCAAGTTCAGCTGCCCTGCAGGCAAACACAGCAACAGATCTACCTTGACAACAGACTGCATGCCCACTTTATTCAAGAGAGGGAATGTCTTTCGGTTCTGGGTGGTTCCCCAACTTTTATTGGAGGTGGGGGTAAAGGTGACCTGGTTTGCCTGGAATTTGCCTGGTTTTAGCACTGAAAGTTCTGTGTCCCAAGAAACCCCTCAATTCTGGGCAAACTAGCATTGGTCACCTTATGACTAGTCACCAGAGTTGTTCAGCTGCAAACTGGGCCATTCTTAGCATCTGATAAACCACCAAGCAAGTCCAGCACTGGAATACTTAACCCCAGGGCCAGAGCTTCAACCAAAATAGCAATTAGGGTTTATGAGCTGATCAAGGACAGATTAATGGCTTAGCCTCTGATTTTGAGTATGTGTTCTATCAAAACTGGTTCAACTCATCTCAGGGCACTGAATATGCTCATTTGACACTTGCTTCTTCCTTCAGCTCTCCCAAATACAATGGAATAATGGTGATGATAGAATTAAATGTCTCAGTTTCCATTTCAACTGTTCTCTGCCCCTGCTTGACCCTCATTTGCCAGACAGGTCTTTTCCTCCCTTCTGTCCTTCTTTGATCACAAAAGATTAATCAGTTCAGCCCAGGCCTTAGGTGATGAGTTCCTATCACCTCAATATTTAAGTTAAAATTGTCCATGTATTCTCATGGCTTTTCCAGAAAACATGCATATGTCTCTGAGATGGGCAACACATTGCTGCTACTCTAGACTAGCAGTCAAGGAAATTATTGTCTTATTTCTATTATTATAGGTCGCAAAGAAACTGTCTTTGAAGATGAATGAGGTTGCTTTCTATGAGCCATTTATGGACGAGCCCATTGCCATCCCCAACAAGCCTTACACAGAAGAGGAGCTCGTGGAGTTTGTGAAGGAACATCAGAGGTACCTGAGATGCCATGCAAGGGCTAGGGTGGTCCAGGGTCTGGGGAATGGAGGAGAGCCCTTCAGTCCTAACATTTCAGACCCACCAAGAGCAGCAGTCTAAAGTTAGGTTTCCCAGCAGAACTGAAATTAGTAGTATGGCTTTGTTGGTTATTGATAAATTGACCATGAATGTTGCTACATTTTCTAAATATGGGCTTATGCTTGCAACCGTGGTCAGAACATCTCACCTCAGTCAGCAAATCCCCTCAATGTCAGAGCTAGATGTATGCAAAACTCTGCAATAACAGTAATAGTTATTCAGTGATGGCCTTTTATGTGTCAAATATCACACTTTGGGCTTTATAGAAAGTATTTTATCTAATCTTCAACTTCATGCTGGTAATTATTGTTACCCTAATTTTATAGATTAAAGAATTGGTTTCAGAGAAGTTAAGTCACTTATCCAAGGCTAAACATTCTGTACATAGAACTTCTGGGAGGGACAGGAATATTTAATATCACTTAGAGTAGTTTTAACACAATCAGCAAACTTTTTTCTATAAAGGACCAGATAGTGGATATTTTATGCTTTGTGGGCCAGATGGTTCCCATTGCAATTACTCAGCTCTGCAGTTATACCATGAAAGCAGCCATAGACAATATGTAAACAAAAGTATGTGGCTATCTCCTAATAAAACTTTATTTACAAAAACAGGAAGTACAGGCCAGTTCTGGCCCATGAGCTGTACTTTGCCAATCCTTGTTGTAGACAGTATTGGAACATAGAACATGGTGGTGTATTCACTGCCTCACTCATCCACCCTCCCACATGGATGCACATTTAGATTAATTGAACCAAAACACATGATCCCATCACCACGACAATCCTAGCCCCTCCAAGGAGGCAGAACTTAGGGGGAAAAATGTCAACTCTTCTTGTAATTATGGGCTTTAGTCTTCTGAATGTCTGGTACAATTTAGCAACATTCAGAACAAAATGAAACTATGAGCAAAATATAGATCCTGTCTGCTAATCTATACATCTCTAAAGGGTTTCTTATAGATGACCCTGATGATAAATTTCTGCAATCCTGGCCTAGGAGTCCCAAGGCTTTCTGTTTTCTTTCTCCCCATTCTGGGCCTGCTCTGCATACTTAGAAGGGGTCCTTGTCTATGAAAAAGGAAATGGCCTCACGTCCTGGGAATGAGCTGATCCTAGGCCCTCTCATTGTTTGCAATTGACTATAATTGTTGATCTATGAAAATGTTGAGAAAAGGAAGCCCATAGACTAGATTGGTTGTAGGGTTAGGTCTACTACTCTAGGATAGAGAAGTTCTATCTCCTTGGAGGAGAAGCAGGTTCCAGAGCAATTCATGGTCCTGCAAACAAACTAATATTGCATTTTCCGTATCACTGCACTGAGGCTGCAATGTCTGCCATGTGATGCCTGCTAAGAAACTTTTTTTTTTTTTCCAGACCTACTCTACGTCGCCTGCGCCCAGAAGATATGTTTGAGACATGGGTAAGGGGGTGGCAAACCATTTCTGCTTTGTGGAGATGAATATATTCCCCAAGTCCTTAAATTGAAACTAAGTCTTATTCTGCTGGAGTGAATGTCTCAATGGTGTAGTAATTGAAACATGACAACTTCACACTCAATTGAAATCTAATTATGCATGGTTCCAAAGTAAACCTCTTTGATACTATCCATAACAAAAATTATTCCATCTCTGAGTTCATTTCCCAAAGTGACTACTGGCTTTCATTCATTGGCCACTAGAGACCAGGGTTACGTAGCTATGGAGTCAGAGACTTGGGCTCAAATCTGAAATCTGCCACCTTGTTAGCTTTTTATTTTTTTAACTTTTTATTGTAAAGTTTACAGAGTAAATTTGTTTTCCATTCAACTACTCATTCACGTTGTGTTTCCTGACATTGACAGCAATCCCAACAATGTATTATCAGTCTTCCCTCTTCTTCCTTGTGGTTACCATTTCCCTTTGCTCCTTCTTCCTTATCCATTCTTGCCTTCTGAGCTTTATCCCTGGGTAAATGCCATTTGACCTGTTATGGTTGATTGTTCCAAGGAGTTCATACTTCCTGGGTGTTATTGTTCACTCATAGATCTGTCCATTGTTTGGCTGAACGTTGAGCCACAAGGATAAGTTCAGTTCCAAGCTTAAAGGATGCCTAAGGGCCATATTCTCAGGTGTCCACCACTCTCTATCAAACCAATAAGCATGATTTTTTAGATTATTGTGATTTTTGTTCCACAATTTTCTCCTGCTCTATCCAGGATCTCCTATTGTTATCTTTGTCAGAGAGGTGGGCAATGGTAGCTGGGCACCATCCAGTTCTTCTGATCTCAGGGTCATGGAGGCTAAGGTTCACATGATCCACTAGTGCTTTGGAATAATTATTTCCATGTGCCTTTGATTTTCTTCACTCTTGCTTACTCTGGAGAAAAAACCAATAGTTGCATCACTTACAAGTTTTTAAGATTTGCTATTCACCAAAGTAGGATATAGAATACTCTTTGTGGACTATGTTATGGCAATTGACCTTCATGTCACCCACAGCTATGGTCCTGAGCCTTCAGGTACAGCAACTCATTCCCTCAAAGTATTTGGTGATGTCTAAGACATTTTCAGAAACTTGTCCTGTTTTAGCTCTACTATATACATGGACATTTTTACAGCACATGCAAATATATATGTAGAAATTTCATCTGCCATACCTATCTGGGAGTTCTGGTAGCATAGTGCTTAAGGCACTTGACTGCTAACCAGAAGACTGGCAGTTCAAACTCACCAGCCACTCCTTGGAAGGAAGGTTAGGCAATCTACTTCAGTACTGATATTGCCTCAGAAACCCAAAGAGGGGTTGCTATGAGTTGGATCCGACTCTACGGCAGTGAGTGAGTGAGTGAGTGAGTGAGTGATACCTATATATGGTCATGGGTATACTTCTGTTTGCCTACCCATACTTGATTACCTTGTTCATCTACCTATATATCCATTAATAAATTGTTTGTAATTAATGATAGTGCAGGATTATGTATATAATAGTGCTTACCTTTGTTGTCTCTACCTCTCGTGCACCTGTGTCTTCCTTTTCCTTAGTTACATTGTGCTGGTCACCCACTTTTTGTATATTGCCTTTCCCTTTACCCAAATTAATATGAATATATTACCTAATTATTAATTTTCCTTCCCCTCTTCTCCATCACTGGTAACCATCAAGGAATGTTTCTTTGCATATTTAAACTTTCCTCTTTTTTTTTTTTATAACAGTGGACTCACTATTTGTCCTTTTGTGATTGACTTATGTCACTCAGCATAATGTCTTTCTTCCACATTCATCCATGTTATAAGGTGTTTTGTGGATTTTTCATTATTCTTTAATGTTGCATAGTATTCCATTGTGTGTATGTACCATAGTTTTGTTATCCATTTATCCATTGATAGGCACTTAGGTTGTTTCCATCTCTTTGCTATTGTGAATAGTGCTGCAATGCACGTGGGTGTACATATATCTGTTTGTGTCCAGGCTTTCACTTCTTTAGGATGTATACCTGGCAGTGGGATTGCTGCATCAAATATTTTTATTGCTGGCATTTTAGGGAAGTGCCATACCCATTTTTCACAGTTGTGGCACCATTTTATAGTCCCACGAGCAGTGTATGAGATTTCTAATCTCTCCACATTCTCATGAGCATTTGCTGTTTTCTGTCTTGTTTAACTTTTCTATTATTTCTGGGGTGAGAGGATATCTCATTATTGCTTTGATTTGTATCTCTCTAATGGCTAGTGATCACAAGCATTTCTTCCTGTATTTAATGGCTGCCTGAATATCTTTTTTAGTGAAGTGTCTATTCATGTCTTCTGTCCTTTTTTTTAATTGAATTGTTTGCCTTTTTGTTATTGAGGGTGTTAAAGTTTTCTATAAATTTTAGTGATAAGTCCTTTGTCAGGTAAGTTGTTGCCAAATATTTTTTACCACTCTTTAAGTTCTCTTTTCACTTTTTTGGAGAAGTCTTTTGATGTCCATAAGAATTTAATTTTTAGAAGGTTTCAGTCATCTAGTTTATCTTCTTCTGTTTGTGCAATTTTGGTTATGCTTGATAGTATATTTATGCCATGAATTAGGGCCCCTAAGTTTGCCTCAGAAACCCAAGCAGGGGTCAGTATGAGTCGGAGCTGACTCGACGGCACATAACAACAACAACAAGTTTGCCCTTATTTTTTGTTTGATGATCTTTATAATATTAGGTTTTACATTTAGGTATTTGACTCATCATGAGTTAGTTTTTGTATATGGCATGAGGTATGGATCTTGTTTAATTTTTCTGCAAATGGATATCTAGTTTTGCCAGCACCATTTGTTAAAAAGACTGTCTTTTCCCTATTTAATGGATTTTGGTCCTTTGTCAAAGATCAAATTTCCATAGGTGAATGGGTCTACTTCTGGGTTCTCAATTCTGGTCCATTAATTAATGCATCTGTCCTGGTACCAATACCAGTCTGTTTTGACTACCATGGCTGCATAGTAGGTTTTGAAATTGGGAAGTTTGAGATCTCCTAGTTTGTTCTTCTTCTTCAGTAGTGCTTTTTCTTATCCAAGGTCTTTATCCTTTCCATATAAAATTGGTGATTGTTTTTTTCCATCTCCTCAGACAATGTTGATGGACTCTGGATCAGGATTGATTATATCCATTGTTTTGGTTAGTATTGATATTGTCAAATTCTCAGCCTTCCTATCCATGAGCATGGTATATTCTTCCATTTATGTAGGTTTCTTAGTTTCTTGTAGTAGTTTCATAGTTTTCTCTGTATAGTTCTTTTGTCTCTGGTAAGTATTAATCTTTTTGGCAGCTATTGTAAATGGTATTGTTTCCATTATTTACTTTTCAGAAATCTCTTTGTTGATGTAGAAGGATCAGAATGATTTTTGTATGTTGATTTTGTACCCTGCTTCTTTGCTGAATCTTCCAATTGGTTCCAGTAGTTTTCTTGTTGAGTTTCTGGGGTTTTCTATGTTTAGAATCATATCATCTGTATATAGGGATAGTTTTACTTCTTGATAACCAAATTGGATGTCTTTTATTTCCCTTTCTTGCCTTATTGATCTGGCTAGGATTTCCAATACAATGTTGAACAGGAGTGGTGGTAAAGAGCATACTTGTCTGGATCCCATTCACAAGGGGAATGCTTTTAGTCCCTCTCTATTGAGAATAATGTTGGCCATTGGTTTTGCATATATGTCTTTAATTATGTTAAGGAATTTCCATTATATTCCTAGTTTTTATCAGGAATGAGTGTTGGATTTTATCAATTGCTTTTTCCTGCCACAATTAATATAATCATGTGATTCTTTTCCTTTCTTTTATTTATGTAATGGATTACACTGATTGTTTTTTCTAATGTTGAACCATCCCTGCATACCTGATATGAATCCCACTTGGTTGTGATGTATTCCTTTTTTTTGATACAGTGTTGTATTCTATTGGCTAGGGTTGTGTGCAAGATTTTTGTGTCTATATTCTTGAGAGATGTTGACCTGTGATTTTCTTTTTTAGAGGTGTCTTTGCCTGGCTTTGGTATCAGGGTTATGCTTCATTTTATGCATCATAAAATTTTTATGCTTCATAAAATGAATTTGAAAGTAGTCCATGCTTTTCTATGTCCTGGACTAATTTGAATAGAATTGGTGTCAGCTCTTATCTGAATTATTTGGTAGAATTCTCCAGTGAAGCTATCTGGGCCAGGACATGGTTTTATTGTGAGCTTTTTTATTATTTTTTTTTTATTATTATTATTATTCTTTTTTGATTGTGATTTGGGTGAAAGTTTACAGAGCAAATTCATTTTCCATACAACAGTTCATAAACATTTTGTTTCATGACATTGATTGCAATCCCCATAATGTAATAGCTCTCTTCCCACTTCTTTCCTGTGGTTACCTTTTCCCTGTGTCCTTCTTTCTTATGTGTGTTAGGCTGGGTTCTCTAGAGAAGCAAAACCATTAAAGCTTATATATACATTTAGAGAAAGAGAAATTGATCTTAGGAAAATGGCTCACCCACTTACAGAAGCTGGCAATTCCCAAGTTCTTGGATCAAATATCAAGCTGGAGGCTTATCCCAACTCATGCAGCTACAGGGGCTGATGAGCTTAAGGTTGGCAGGCAGTATACCGGCTGTTGACTCCAATGAATGATGAATCCAAGATCTTCAGGCCTAATGGTGGATTGTTCACTCATGGACAGTTGTAAGCAGAACAACGAGATCCCAATCCACAGAACGAGTGTCTCTTTTCCCAGGATGTCCACAAATATATTGGAAGCAGGCCACACCCCTAGGGAAACTCCCTTTCAACGGATTGACTGCTCAAAACATATACATCTGATCCCATCATGGGAATAACCCACATCACAATTGCTTAAACTGCACAGAATTTAGTCCAGCCAAGTTGACACACAGCTACAACTATCACACTATGCTTTCCTACTCTCTGTGCATATACTGCCCTCCTGATCTCCCATGGTTGATTGTTCTAAGGAGTGTACCTACCTCATATAAATATTCACTTTATATGCCTGTCTATTGTTTAGCTAGAAGCCAAGGTACTAAGCTCAATTCCAGGCCCAACAGGACCATAGTCTCAGGGGTTTTACCAGTCTCTATCAGATCAGTAATCTTGGTCTTTTTTTATGATTTTGAATTTTGTTCCACATTTTTTACCCCTCTATCCAGGATCTCTTACTTTGATCCTTTTCTGAGTGGTTGTCAGTGGTGGCCATGCACCATCTGGTTCTTCTGGTCTCAGGTCAGGTAGGCTGAGGTTTGCATGGTCCACTAGTCCCTTGGACTAATTATTTCCATGCACTTTAGTTTTCTTCATTTTTCTTTGCTCCAGGTGAGGAGAGACCAATTGTTGCATCTTAGGTGGCTGTTTGCAAGCTTTTAGACCCCAGTCACTACTCACCAAAGAAGGATATAGAACAATGTTTCTGTGTAGTATGTTATTGACTAGTGAGTAGTATTGTTATTGAGTAGTATGAGCTTGATGTCCGCCATGACCATGGTCCCAAGCCTGTGGGCCCAGGGACTCACTCCTTCAGGATGTTTGGATCTGGCAAAGAAATTATCATAACTTTGTCCCATTAGCTCTGTTATATATATATGGACATTCTTACAGTACAGACAAATGTCTACATAGAAATATTGTCTGCCCAAATTATATATGGTCATAGGTATATTTCCTTTGGTTTAGACATACCTGGGAGTTTTTGGTTTTTTTTTTTTTTTTTTTTTTTAACAAACTCTTAAATTTCTTCTTCTGTTATGGGCCTGTTCAAATTTTCTACCTCGGTCTGTGTTAGTTTAGGTAGGTCCTGTGTTTTTAGAAATTTGTCCATTTTTCTAGATTTTTAATTTGTTGGAGTACAGTTTCTTATAGTTTCCTGCTATTATTCTTTTTATTTAAGTTAGTTCTGTTGTGACATCACCCATTTCATTTCTCATTCATGTTATTTCCATTTTCTCTTCATTTTCCTTAGTTAAATTTGCCAGTGGCTTGCCAATTTTGTTAATCTTTTTGAAGAAGCAACTTCAGGTGTATAGATTCTTCCTATTATTTTTCTGTTTCCTGCTTCATTTATTTCTGCTGTAATCTTTCTTATTGCTTTTCTTCTGGAGACTGGCCATTTTGTTGCTCTTTTTCTAATTGTTCAAGTTGTTGAGTTAATATATATCAGTTGGTTCTTTCTTATGTTTTGATGAGTGCATTTATTGCTGTAAGTTTACCTCTGAGTACTGCTTTCACTTTACCCAAAAATTTTTGGTATATTGTGTTTTCATTCTCATTTGCATCTAGGAATTTTTTTATTTCACATTTTATTTCTTCTATTACTCAATAGTTCTTTAGCAGGGTATAAATCATTTTCCATGTATTTGATTTTTTCTTCTGATCTTCCTAATATTGATTTCTACTTTTGTGGAATTGTGATCTGAGAAGATGACTTGTTGTATATCAGTGTTTTAAAATTTATTGAGGCTTGCTTTGTGGACTAGCATATGATCTATTCTGGAGAATGATGCATATGCCCTGGAAAATAATGTATTGCATTTTGTTGGAGGATGTATTCTGTATATGTCTGTGAGGTCAACTTGGTTGATTGTTGAGATCTTCTGTATGTTTGCTGAGTTTCTTTCTAGTTGTTCTGTTTTTCATTAAAAGTGATGTGTTAAAGTCTCCTACTAATAATGTTAATTCTCTATTTCTCTTTTCAATTATGTTAATGATTGTTTTATGTATTTTGAGCTGCTTCACTGGATGCACAGATATTTATTATGGTTATGTTCTCTTGCTGGATTGACCCTTTGATGATGATTTAATGCCCTTTCTTGTCCTTTATTCTGGTTTTTACTTTGAGGTCTATTTTATCAGAAATTAATGTTGCCACTCCTGCTTTTATTTATTTTTTTTGGGGGGGGGTGACTTGCCATTAACTTGATGTATTTTTTTCCATCCTTTGATTTTTAATTTATTTTTATCTTTGTGTCTAAGTGATTCTTTTGCAGACTGCCTATAGATGGGCCCCCTCTTCTTACCCATTCTGACACTCTCTTTCTCTTCATTGGTGCATTTAGTCCATTCACATTAATTAATTAATGATAGGTGTGAATTTACTGCTATCATTCTTTTGTGTTTTTTACTGTGATGCTGATGGTTTCTATGTTCCAAATATTTTTTTGTGCTGACTTCATTTTGTTACCAGATTTTCCTTTCATTTTTTCAACTAGGTCCTTATGATTGTCTTCTTTATTTTGGTCAGAAGGCTTATTAATTTTCTTAGTGGTTACCCTGTAATAAATTTTTTTCTTCTTAAATTTGAAACCATCTTTCTATATTGATATCATCTTGACTTCCTGTCCATTTGGAAATTCTGTAATTACACCATTTATTCCCTGTTTTTGCTTTGTCGTTGTTGTGGTTTGCAGATTGACACCTCTGGTTGTCTATTTTCAATTTTGGGAGCTCTGGTGGTGTAGTGCCTAAGCATTTGACTGCTAACCAGAAGGCTGGCAGTTCAAACCCACCAGCCACACCTTGGAAGGAAGACTGGGCAATCTACTTCTGTAGAGACACTGCCTCAGAAACCCAAGGAGGGGTCACTATGAGCCAGGACTGACTCGATGGCAGTGAGTTTTTGGTTTAGTAAGCTTATTTTAATTTTGAGAATTCTTTTTCTGAGTTGGGTTCCAGGTGATATTGTCATGTGTCAGTCTTAGGTTGTCTTCTGTTGTGGTTTTCTGCCTGAAGGAGTCCCTTTAGCATTTCTTAGAAGGTTGGTCTGTTTTTTACAAACTTTCTTAATTTCTGTTTATCTGGATATGTTCTAACTTCACCATTGTATTTGATGGAGAGTTTTGCTAGATATGTAAATCTTGGTTGATAATATATTTTTTTTTTTCTTTCAAGGCTTTATGTATGTTATCCCATTGCCTCCTTGCCTACATGGTTTCTCTTGTGAAATCAGTTCTTAGTCTTATTAGTTGCCCCTGGTAGTAACATCTCGTTTTTCCCAAGCTGCTTTCAAGATTCTTTCTTTGTCTTTGGTTTTGGAAAATTTGATTATGATATGTGTTGCTGACTTTCTTTTGTAGTCTATCCTGTATGGGGTTCACTGAGCTTCATGGATGGATATATTTTCATCTTTCATGATATTGGGGAAACTTTCTACTAGCAAATTTTCAACAATTTCCTCTGTGGGTTTTTTTTTTTTTTTTTTTTTTGCCTCCTCCTATTTAAGAATTTCAAACACACAAAAATTATTCCTCTTGATATTTTTCCACATAATTCCTAAGCTGTCCTCATTTCTCTTAATTCTTTTTTTCTTATTTTCCCTCAGACAAACCAGCGTAGAGGGATTTGTCTTCTAGTTGGTTGATCCATTCTTTAGTCAGTTAGATTCTGTTCTTATGTACTTCCAATGTATTATCTATCTCCATAATTTTAGTGTTAATCTTCTGGATTTCTAACTGTTGTTTTTGTATGATTCCTAATTGTCTATTTATTTTGGCATTATTTTCTTATGTAGTTTTCCTGAATTCTTTTAGGGTATTGTCTGTGTTTTCCTTTATTGGCGGGGGGGGGGGTAGAGTGGTTTCCATGAGCTCTTGGCAGGCCCTATATATATCTCTTTTGAATTATTTATCATGTAGTTTTACTACCTTTTCTTCCTCAAGGAGGTTTCCTATTTCTTTATGTTGGTCATTTGCTTGTACTGACTTGTCCTGTTTCCTTGAAGCTGTCTATTGTCTCTGAGACATTTTGGGTTTTTGTTATTTGTTGATTACATGTTGGTTTGTTTCACTCTGACCATTTGTTTTGCTTTGTTTTGATATATCCAGTCAGATGGGGCAGACATGCTTCTTTGGTTGTTAGTTTGACAGCAATGAGGTGCTTCACCACTGTTTCCAGTAAGGTAGAGTAACTAATGGGAATGTGACTGCAGGTCACTATTAGTCATGAAGGGGAGCTGTGATTGGGATTAGTAGGTGTTGTCTACCATCTGTTGTTGAGCCAGTTTGTGTAAGAGTGAGTGGTGGTGCAGGCCTATGGGGTAAGGTGGTGGTAGGTAGTAGATGTAGTAGGCATGGCAGACTAATGGGGAATTAATGTTCACGTCCCATTGGATAGGGGAAAGAAAATAAGAAAAAGAAAAAGGGGTGGATGAGAGGAAAGATGAGGAAAATAAAAAAAGAAGAGAAAACAGATAAATAAACAAATAAAAAGGGAGAAAAAATGGAAGAAAGAGAAAAGAAAATGAAAGATAAAAAAGGGGAAGGGAGTTGGTGCAGCTATGGTCAGCTGGCAGAAGTAGCAGGAGGTGGCTGTGGTATGATCCTCGGGACCATGTGCCCATGAAAGGGAAAAGAGCCTGGCACACATGTGAGAACCTCTGACAGAGAAGGCCACAAAGGCAATGTCTTGAGTTCAGTAAGAACACGAATTTTCAATGACACCAGTGCATAAATGTAGAGCAGCAGACATTGACTCTATCTGCTTGGGTGAAGTGCAGCAAGAAGCTGGGCTTTGGGTGGGAGGTGGTAGTCAGAGGAACAAGGTGGCCATGGAGTGTCTCTAGCCACTGGGCTAGTGGGGGTGGGAAGGAGGCTGTCCCTTGGTCACTGGGAAGTTGTGGTGGGGAAAGAGGAGAAAGAGCCTTTCTGGTTGCAATTCATTGACATGGGTCCAGTGTACTTCTTCGTGTGTGCAACTGATCCACTTCCTGCCCAAACTCAACCAAGGTGGGGGCACCCAGAGTCCAGTGTCTCTAGCCACCACACCTTAGGCCTTCCCCTTTGCATGGACCCTCAACCCAAATAACTAATGTTCACTTGTTACTATTGTGGTTAGGTGCTATATAGTCAGTCCGACTCATAGCAACCCTATTTACAACAGAACAAAACACTACCTGGTCCTGTGCCAGCCTCACAGTCTTTGCAATACCTGAGCCAATTATTGCAGACACTGTGTCAATCCATCTCATTGAGAGTCTTCTTTTTTGCTGACCATCCACTTTACCAAGCACGATATCCTTCTCCATGAAATCGTCCCTTCTGACAACATGACCAAAGTAAGTGAGATGAAGTCTGGCCATTCTCACTTCCAAGTAGCATTCTGGCTGCATTCCTTCCAGGACAGATTTGTTCATTCTTCTGGAAGTCCATGGAACTTTCAGTATTCTTTGCCAGCACCACAACTGAAAAGCATCAACCCTTCTTTGGTCTTCCTTATTCATTGCCCAGCTTTCACAAGCACATGAGGCAATTGAAAATACCATGACTTGTGTTGGGCTCACCTTCGTCTTCAAAGAGACATCTTTGCTCATCAGTACTTTAAAGAGGTCTTTTGTAGCATATTTGCCTAGTGAAATAAGTTGTCTGATTTCTTGATTGCTGCTTCCATTGGTGTTGATTGTGGTAACAAGTAATATGAAATCTTGGACAACTTCAAACTTTTCTCCATTTATTGTGAGGCTGCTTATTCATCCAGTTGTGAAGATTTTTGTTTTCTTTATATTGAGATGTAATCCATACTGCAGACTATAGTCTTTAATCTTCTTCAGTAAGTGCTTCAAGTCATCTTCACTTTCAGCAAGCAAGATTGTGCTGTCTTCATACTGCAGGTTGTTAATGAATTTTCCTCCAATCCTATGTTGTGTTCTTCTTCATATAATCCATCTTCTCAGATTATTTGCTCAGCATACAGATTGAAAAGGTATGATGAAAGGATACAACCCTGATGCCCTCCCTTCCTGATTTTAAACCATGCAGTAGTATTCCCCTGTTCTGTTTGAATGACACCCTCCTGGTCTATATACACGTTCCTCATGAGCACAATCAAGTGTTCTGGAATTCCCATTCTTCTCAATGTTATCCATAAGTTGTTATGATCCAGACAATCAAATGCTTTTGCATAGTCAATAAAATACAAGTAAACATCTTTTTGGTATTCTTTGCTTTCAGCCAAGATCCACCTGACATCAGCGACGTTCCATGTTCTCTTCTGAATCCAGCTTCAATTTCTGGAAGTTTTTTGTCAATATACTGGTGCAACCGTTTTTGAATTATCTCCAGCAAGATTTTACTTGCATGGGATATTAATGATATTGTTAGATAATTTCCATATTCTGTGGGATCACCTTTCTTTGGCATGAATACAAATACAGATGTCTTCCAGTCAGTTGGCAAGGTAGCTGTCTTCCAAACTTCTTGGCAGACAAGTGAGTGCCTCCAGTGTGGCAACCATTTGTTGAAACATCTCAATGGGCATTCTGTCAATTCCTGTAGCCTTATTCTTCACTAATTCCTTTAGTGCAGCTTCAACTTCTTCCTTCAATATCATTGATTCTTGATCATATGCAACCTCCTGAAATGGATGAACATCTACCAATTCTTTTTGGTACAGTGACTCTGTGTATTCCTTCCATCTTCTTTTGATGTTTCCTGTATCATTCAATACATTGACTATAAAATCTTTCATATTGCAACTCGAGGCTTGAATTTTTTTATTCAGTTCTTTCAGCTTGAGAAATGCCATGTGTGTTCTTCCCTTTTGATTTTCTAACTCCAGGTCTTTGCATATTTCATTATAATAATTGACTTTGTCTTCTCGAGCTGCTCTTTGAAATCTTCTGTTCAGCTCTTTTGTCTTGTCATTTCTTCCATTTGCTTTAGCTACCCTCCATTTAAGGGCAAATTTCAGAGTTTCTTCCAATATCCATTTTGGCCTTTTCTTGCTTTTCTGTCTTTTTAATGACCTTTTGGTTTCTTCATGGATGATGTTCTTGATGTCATCCCATAATTCCTCTGGTTTTCAGTCACTGGTATTCAATGCATTAAATCTGTCCTGAGGTGGTCTTTAAATTCAGGAGGGATATAATCAAGGTCATATTTTGGCTCTCATGGACTTATTTTAATTGTCTTCAGCTTCAACTTGAACTTGCATATGAGCAGTTGATGGTCTGTTCTACAGTCAGCTCCTGGCCTTGTTTTAGCTGAAGATATTGAGCCTCTCCATTGCTTCTTTCCACAGATGTAGTCAATTTGATTTCTGTGTATTCCATCTGGTGGAAGTCCATGTATATAATCACAATTTATGTAGTTGAAAAAAGTATTTGCAGTGAATAGTCATTGGTTTTGCAAAGTTCTATCATGTGATCTCCAGCATTATTTCTATCACCAAGGCCATATTTTCCAACTACTGATGATTCTTCTTTGTTTCCAACTTTTCCATTCCAATCACCAGTGATAATCAACACATCTTGATTACATGTTTGGTCAATTTCAGACTGCAGAAGTTGGTAAAAATCTTCAATTTCCTCATCTTTGTCTTTGGTGGTTGGTGTGTAAATTTGAATAATAGTAGTGTTAATTGGTCTTCCTTGTAGGCATATGGATATTTTCCTATCACTGACAGCCTTGTACTTCCAAATAGATCTTGAAACATTCTTCATGATGATGACTGCCACATCATTCCTCTTCAATTTGTCATTCCTGGCATAGTAGATCATATGGTTATCTGATTCAAAATAGCCCAAACTAGTCTATTTCAGCTCATTAATGCCTAGGATATCAATCTTTATGTGTCCCACTTAATTTTTGACAACTTCTGATTTTCCTAGATTCACACTTCATACATTCCATGTTCCAATTCTTAATGGATATTTGCAGCTGTTTCTTCTCATTTTGCCACATCAGCAAATGGAGGTCCTGAAAGCTTTACTGCATCCACATCATTAGGGTCAGCTCTATCTGAGGAGGCAGCTCTTCTCCAGTCATATTTTGACTGCCTTCCAACCTGAGGGGTTCATCTTCCAGGACTATATCGAGCAATGTTTCAGGGCTAGTCATAAAGTTTTCCAGTACTATAGCAGACAACATAGCAGACAGTGTTTAACTACTATTCATAAGGTTTTCACTGACCAATTCTTTGAGAAGTGGATGGCCCCTTCCTTCTTCCAAATCTGTCTTAGTTTGGAAGCTTCACTGAAAACTGTCCACCATGGGTGACCCTGCTGGTATTTGAAATACCAATGGCATAGCCTCCAGCCTCACAGCAACATGCAAGCCACCACAGTACAACAAACTGACAGATGAGTCATAACCACTGTATAACTATCAAAATCAGGAAATTTAACACTGACACAACTCAATTACCTAATCTATAAACGTTATTCAAATTTGCCAGTTGTCCCACCAAAGTCCTGTAAAGCAAAAGAAAATTTATTTTTCCTGGTCTGGATATAATCCAGGATCTTGCAGCTATATTAGTTGTATGTTTCCTTAGTCTCCTTCAATTTTGAACAGTTTCATGCTCTTTCTTTGTCTTTCTACATTTCTGTCATAACATTTTAAATTAAGAGTGGTAATTCCTGGTGTGTTCCTCCATGCCTTTATCCTTGATTCTTTTGTTTTGTTTTTTGTTTTTACTCCCTAAGAGGTAAATGTCAATTATCTGGATGGCTGGAAGGGAGACAATACAAAATTATGAATCTATTCATCCAGGGCTTTCCTCACTGACACAGCACATTTGATAGTTGCAAATCCTACATCCAGCCTCCTTCACCTCCCCAAGGACCACCTCAGCACCCTACTTGGTGCTCCCTCTCGTCATCTCAGTTGGCAGCACTGGCAATTGGATTAATAACAGATGGTCAGAAAGGAAGGTCAATGTTTGACTTCATTGGAACTCATTTTTTGCTTTCTTTTCACTTAATGAGTAAGATAAGTTACTGCATTTTGCTGTAATATAAAATAACAGTGAGGGCTCATATTTTCCACATTATTATATATCCAATTTTTTTTGTTGTTGTTTGTTTGCTTTTTCCTACCTGGAGAAGGGCTGTATATTGAATTTAACCAGGTAGAGATAAAGACAACCAGAATGGGTTACTCTTTCCCGCCACCACATTCTGGAAGACCCACATGACTCACTAGAAGACCTACCCAGGTCTGACAAGCCCTCTCATCCAAGTTTCCAACATGGGAGGGAAGGTAGGACAGGGCCTCTGGGTCATCTTCACATCCTTACAAAGAAGAAGCAGAAATCAATCTATCAGAAGGACCCCTGGGAGCCACTTCCCAACCTCCTTCCCATTGCCCAGCCCTGAGGAGAGTGGATGCTCCTTAGAGCAGAATCTCTATGGGCCATTTGACCATAGCAATTTAGAACACAGACGTCAGGAAAGTAACCAGTTAATGCACTCACTCTTTATCTTCAACATCCACTTCCCAGACATTGCAAAATATTTGAATAAGATAAGGAAGGTAGTTAGGGCTAAAAGAACTATTTATCATTTTCTTTGCACAACTGTACAGTTTTTTAAAGCACCAAACCACAGAAAACACAGTATTTATTATTACTAAACAACCTAATCATATTTTTCTAGAATATTTAAAGAATGTAAAGATGGGGAGGCAATCCAGACCTAATGCTGGCCTTTCCTTCCCTTTGGAGGCTTTACCCTCCAAACCATTCTCCTTCCCAGTAAGCAGTCAGCCAGGGTCCTGGGCAAAGCCCACAGAGAGTGGGAGTCAGCAATTCCTTTAAAAGAATCCTCCCTCTGTTACAACAGCAAAGTATTTCACAGAACCAGCCGGAGACACCCAGAGGAGCCCCAGGGTCACTCCATTCATCGCACCCTAGTCAGGGAGGCTGCTAATTCTAACTACATTTCTTTTCTTTGTTTCTCTCCGTTCAGTAGCGATCATTCAACAGAGACTGGAATAGAGAAAAATGTTAAACAGTGGTTATATCTGGGTAACTGAGATGTTTGGTTTCTTCTTGGTATTTGTCACATTTTTAATTTTCTTCAGTGTAAGATTTTTGTCACCATATGGTTTCTTTCAGTCAATAAGCTTTAATATGAACCTCTTCCATTGTGCTAAGCACTGAAATTCTAAAAAGGAATGTTGTTGTCTTGTCCTTAGGAGTTTGACATTGAGTAGATGAAACAGTCTCAAAACATCCATGGCTAGTCTCGTGTGTTCCTTGCTAATTACTGAGGGTTGTAAAAAGTGCAGGAGAATCCAGAAGATATTCACCAAATAATTCCCAAATCACCGGTTCTTTGGTGGGGGTGAGAGGGTGAGGTTTGATGCTTGGTCACTTTGTAAACAAGCCTCCTCTCAGTCTCTTTCAACTTAAGGGCCAGTGACCCGAGTGTGCAAAATCTGCAAACCCTGCAGAGTAGCAGTTGATGCACGGGGCCCAATGTGCTGCTATTGGTGACAAAAAAGGAACATGAATTTTGGAGCCTGTCTGGAATTGGTGGTGTGGTCCCTAAGCATTTGGCTGCTAACCAGAAGGCTGGCGGTTCAAACCCACCAGCCACTCCTCAAAAGGAAAATTGGGCAATCTATTTCCATAGTGATTCCACCTTGGAAACTCAAGGAGGGGACGCTATGAGTCGGATCCGACTCAACAGCAGTGAGGCAGTGCGTGCGGGACTCTCAGTTATGTCCCTAACTAGCTCTGTGGCCTTAGACAAATTCTTTCAGCATTAAATAGAAGAGTTTCATTTGAGGTTTAGGGGTAAAGTACTTATATTATGAATGGCAATTATAATCATTGTTATTTTAACACAGAATACCTTCCCTCAGAGAGCTTACCATCTAGTTGAGAGGGCAAGAATTACCCAATTTGGAAGGTAATTTCCAAGGCAGTATTGTTCTAAAGACCAAATGGGCTGCAAAGGGTTCAGAGAGCTCTCTGTGGGCTGTTCTCAGTCCTGTGGCCATCAGCTCATCAGCTCGCTCTTCCTTACCCCTGCTCCTGCATTCCCACTGAGTAACCTCGACTCAGGCACTTGCCCATGGACTCTCACTCATTGAATTTATTGCATGAAAATGGTTGGCACTTAGCTTAGCAGGTGTTCAATAAAGGTTTGTGTGCTGAATCTTCTAGACACACAAAGAGAGACTCTTTCCCTTGGTTACACCTCTCCCTCTCTATACTGGGGCCATCTCAGGCTTGGGGAGTGACAGCCTCTTAGAAAACAAATATGGATTCTTTATTCTGAAACCAATTTCCAAATGTGTTCTAGAAAGCCACACAGAAATGAAGTCTGCTTCTCAGAGTTAGCACAGCTCACTTCCAGCTGATGGCAGGAGACAGACATAGGGCAGCCTAATGAGAACTGATGCAGAGATTCTGTCTGGCGATAATAGCAAATGTAAAACAGTGAAACCTCAGACTCCCCTTCTGTTTGCTTTCTCGTTTGTGTAATAAACCGGCACACACATACACACACACATAAACTCACACACACACATATATATATATGTAAAATTCAATTTCCCAGAGAATCTGACAAAGGTAGCGCCTACTCTCTTGTTTTCAACAATAATTTTCCATTTAGTCTCTCTTAGACTTTTTGGAGGTTTTGTCCTTTCTAAAAGCAAAGGGGAAAAAAATTAGCATTTAGATAGGATTGCACCAGCATTAAAATCAATTGAAATGGAATTGGGAATCATGTGAGGGTTGAGACACGTAGAGTTTTTTCCATATGATGATTCTGATATGATATTCAGGGTGCCCACTGAATCCCCCTCCCTGTGTCAGCCATAATCAGTGTTCACTCAGCTTTGTCCCTGGTGCCTCTTGCTCACACATCTTCCTTTCCAAGTCTCCTAAGGATCATGTTTCTTATGACAGAGGCCCCTCCAAGCTTTCTCACCTTCTTCTCCAGATATAATCAATGCAAAGGAGACACAAAGCATATGATTCCCTCTGTCTGGGATGTAGAAATATGAAATACCCCAATGCTTGCCCCATAGGCTCCATATACTCTTTTTGACATCTTGCATTGCCCTTCCCTCCCCCAATACCCACAGCTGTACCCACTTTTCCCTGTAACACACCCTCAACCTTCTTCTGGCCTAAATTTTAGGCTTTTCCAGGATCTCCTACGCTCACATGGGCCTATGCTTCGTAAGCCCCCCCTGCTTTGGCAAGCTTTGGGTCCTGAGGAGAAAGAACATCAAGACAATAACCTGGAGATTACAATCACAAGATGTCCCCTACTTATTACATGTTGTTGTGAGCTGCTGTAGAGTCAGCCCCCAACGCATGGTGACCCCATGCGTGACAGAACAAAGCACTGCACAGTCCTGTACCATCCGCACAATGGGCTGGAGATCGGACAGCTGTGGTCCGTGTGGTTTCCACTGACTGATTTTTGGAAGTAGATCACCAGGCCTTTCCTCCTAATCCATCTAAGTCTGAAAGTGTCACTGAAACCTGTTCCGCATTGTAATAACTTGCAAGCCTCCACTGGTGGCTTGCATTGGCTGGGAATTGAACCCTGGTCTCCTACATGTTATGTGCTGTCGAGTCGTTTCCAACTCAGAGTGACCGCTCCTTGGGTTTCCAAGGCAGTATCACTACAGAAGTATATTGCCCAACCTTCCTTCCCAGGAGTGGTTGGTGGGTTTGAACAGCCAACCTCTGGTTAGCAGTTAAGTGCCTTAGGCACTATGCCACCAGAGCTCCCGGTCTCCTACATAGAAGGTGGGATATCTACCACTAAACAAAGAATGCCTCATAATGCCCTCATGGGGAAAAAAAAAAGAAAAGAATAACCCAAACCCACTGCCACTGAGTTGATTCTGACTTATAGCCACACTATTGTACAGGGTAGAACTACCCCATGGGGTTTCAAGGCTGTAAATCTTTGTGGAAGCAGACTGCCTCATCTTGTACCTGCAGAGTGGCTGGTGCATTTTAATGACCAACCTTTTGGTTAGCACCCAAATGCTTTAACCTGTGCATCACCAGCTCCTTAATGTCCCCATAAACTCAAAAAAAAAAAACAAACAAACAAACAAACTCATTGCTGTCGAGTCAAATCCAGCTCATACCAACCCCTCTTTGGGTTTCTAAGGCCATATCTCTATGGAAGTAGATTGCCCAGTCTTCCTTCTGAGGAGTGGTGGGTTTGAACCGCCAGCCTTCTGGTTAGCAACCAAATGCCTTAGGCACTACACCAACATGCTATCTGTTCATTCAATAAAAGGTACTGCTGGAGTCTTAGCAAAGTAGCACTACACTTGTATATGATTCTACTTTGAACAAAACAGGCTCCACACCTGGACTTACCTCAAAGATTCCTGTCTGCTACTTATATGAGTATGGTTTCAGGATGAACCAGCAGCATTCAGAAGTTTCCATGATCTGACACATCCCTGATTATATTTTCTGGTGATGAATTCTTCAAACAAACGGACAGCTGCAATCACTGAGCTCTGCTCAGAGTACTTTTTGTCCTTAGGAGCCCCCTGAGAAGCCAGACTCAACATTCTTCCTCATTTTGCCTTTTATTGCTGCTTTCCTGGACCCTCCAGACCATGGGAGTGAGATCCACTTAGTACTACTAATGTCTTGTGTGTAGTTGTTTCTGTCTTGCAAACTCGTTTATCCAAATCCCTTATCGAAGAGCCACACATCCCTCTGCCCCTTCCATCCGCCCACCTCCAGTTACAATCCTCAGCATTCCCCTCCTAAGTCTGTGCCCACATCAGCTGTTTCTCTGTGCCTCTGTGTTTACTGGCCCTTCCATGCCTCCCCACTCCTCTATTTGTGTTCCACCCTCTCAGTCCATGTTCTTCTGAAGTTCTCCACCTGGGAGTGTAACCTTTGATTCATTTCTTCCACAGGAAGATGATATGAAAGGGATTCACATTGTGGCCTTTGCAGAGAAGAGTGATCCAGGTAGGAAATCCCCATCTGCTCTTTCATACCTTAAGCGAGAACTGACTTCTCACCTTTGTCATCCCTCACTGCCCATTCACAAAGCAAACGCAAGATATTGGACACCCCCTAGTGGTCACCTGTTAGGTATCTCATCCTCTTTCAATTGTGCATGATCCCTGAGGGAACAGGAGGAGTGGAAGTATCAGAACTTCAAAATACTTTGCTCAGCTTCCCAAACAAGGAAGAAGCACTGAGCATTGGGGAGAGTATTAAAATATCCTAACTTTAGAGAACGTAGGGGTGTGTGTGTTTATGAACTTCTTTTCACATTAAAAGTTTACTTGTCAATTTTATGATCTTGCTAAATAAACCACAGTCCTTATCTTAAAATAACAAGCCTACCCTTCGATCTGGAGCACCTGAGTAGCACAAATAGTTGAGCAAGAGGCTACTAACTAGAGGTTGATGGTTCAAGTCCACCTAAAGGCGTCACAAAAGAAAGTCTTGGCAACCTACTTCCAAAAACTGAGCCATTGAAAATCCATGGAGCACAGTTCTCCTCTGACACACATGGGGTCACCATGAGTTGAGTCCAACTCTGCAAGAGGCTAACAACGAGGAGCCTTTAATCTGTAAAATACGGTCAGTATTTAGGAAGCAGAATAGAAAATGTCTCTCAAAATAATGAGGGGTAAAAAAGTAACTTCTTTCTAAATTGCAAGCTGAGTCTATAAACGGATGAGTAACTTTGTTTTATTTTTGGAAGTTGGACAGGTTTTTCTCTGTCACTCTCTTTGAACACCAGTGGGGAGTGAAACACAAGAAAATTTAATTTTGTAGGTTGAAAATGCATGTGGTTCCCTTGAGGAAAGTATAAGCAGAAATGCTCAAGTGTGTTTGGGTCTGGGGCAATCCAGAAGGAGCTTTGGTGTTGCAGTGGTTAAAGCACTCAGCTGCGAACCAAGAGGTCGCTGGTGATTTGAACTCACCAGCCTCTCTGCGGAATATATATATTTGGCAGCCTGTTTCTGTAAAGATTTACAGCCTTGGAAATCCTATGGGGCAGTTCAACTAGGAATTGGAATCAACTCCACGGCAGTGGCTAGGAGAGGGGTTAGCTATCCAGAATACAACGAGAGAAGGCACCGTATTTAATTTAGAATGGGTTAGCCACCAGGTTTTGGCCATGAGGTGCCTGGGTCATTGGTTCCAAAACCTGATGGTGGGCAGAACTGCAAGTGCCAAGCCACTGAGGCGGCCTAAGTCAGAACCTTCAGGAGGTCTGAGGCAAGTTCTGACTCATCATCAGGTTTGGGAACTACTGCTCCAAATACTGCAGAACCATAGAATATTCTTCTAGGATCTCATCCTCTGGTGTGTTCCACCTAGAAGGGAGGAACCTAGACATGATCTCCACTGTAAGGTGTGGAAACCGAGGCTCTGAGGAGTTAAAACAAACTGCCCGAGGAGGCATAGTTAGTTAGTGGAAGACCATAAAGGAGGGACAGGTTGTCTTGTTCATCATTATGTACCTGGTTCTCACGTGCTTTAACACCCAGGACATACTCAACGAGTATTTGTTGGATGATTAGATGGCCAGATTGTTAGATGTTGGATGATTGATGGGCTTGGGACTGAGCCAAACTCCTCATTAGCAGACCAGCTTTTTAATTTTTAGTAATTTTATTATGCATCCTCCATATTTTCTCACAGAGTCAAACCCCAATTTTTTTCTCATGTTTTTTATTAAGTTATTCTTTGCTACCATAAAAGTCACCTCTTTAAAATGTACAATTTAGTGGGTTTTTGTATATTCGTAAAGTAGTACGGCCATACCCACTAATTCCAGACCATTTTTATCACCCCAAAATGAAACCTCACACCATTAGCAGTCACACCCTTTTCCCAATGTCCCTGACAACAATTCATCCACATTCTGGACATTTCATACAAATGAAACATACAATGTGTGCCCTTTTGTGTCTGGCTTCCTTCCCTTAGCATATTTTCAAGGTTCATCCAAGTTGTAGCATATGTCAGTACTTCAATCCTTTTAATGGTTGAGTAGTATTTCATTGTTTCAAACCCAAACTATCTAGGAGCTTTTTATGTAAGCTCCAAATTATCTGGGGTGTTTTTTTTTTTTTTTTCCTTCTTCCTGTTTTTTATCCACTTTTTCAAATATCCATGGATATTCCAGCTTCTTCATAATAGACTTAGACAAAGTTGGAGAAAGCCTTTAACACTTTGTCAAAAAAATGCTAGTGCAATTCCAACTTTTTCCCACAAACTCTAGCCACCCGTTTGCCCTAGATTAGTAGAGAAATACCAAAGGAAGCCGGTTGCCTAAGGTTTACAAGCGATAATCAAACAGAATCGCCCCCAAGTGTTGTGTGAACAGAGATGAAATTGTCATCACAGCAGCCTGCTGGCGGGACTCCAGGGGACTTCCTCCCCACCCCTCCTGCCCCATTCAAGGATTGTGGGGAGGCCTGTCTGGCCTTCCGGAACAATAGAACAAAGAAGTCTTCCCTGAAGTTGCAGGAACCTGTTTGACAGAGATTGCTGCTGTAATGAATTGAGCCCCTGAAACTGCTTCCACCTCCTCCCTGCACAAATATCCCTGGGCCCAAAGCTCTGCCTTTTCCCAGGAGCCCAAGCTAGGCCTTGTTACAGGGAAACTGTAGCAAAGGCTTTGAGATGGGGGTGGGAAGAGATAGGAGCTTGAAGCCTCTTTTTTTTTTCAGTGAGGGAAGGCTTTGCCAGCGCAGAACCAGGAAAAGGGAAAGGCAAAGGGAAAGGCCTTTCGGTGCAAGTCTCTGACTCTGTGGTTAGTCAGTCATTTACTAGAGAGTCCCTAGTGGGTAACTTGGGGTGGAGGGGCTGCCGGCTGCCTGAGGGAGGAGGAATTGCATTCCTGTGCAGACAACACTTCCTCCTATACCTTTGCTTTTCCTACTAACTCCTCATTATATGCTGCCTATTGCCCCAAATTCTACCCAGCTACCAAAGCAAGAAGATCCTACTATATCCAGGAAAATAATACAGCTCTCCTTAGAGAGAGAACAGTTACTGGGCCACTGTACTTTGTGTAGCTTTATGTAGATTACCTCATTTTTCCTCTAAAGCCACTCTAATGGCTTTATTAAGATTTATTATAATAATATATGCATGGTTATTATTATCCCATGGGGCACTGGTGATTCAGTGGCAGAATCCTCACCTTCCATGTAGGAGACCTGATTCCATTCTCAACCAGTATACCACATGCACGGCCAGCACCTGTCTGTCAGTGGAGACTTGTGTGTTCCTGTGATGCTGAACAGGTTTCAGTGGAGCTGCTAAGACTAAGATAGACTAGAAAGAAAGCCCTGGCTATCTACTTCCAAAAATCATCCAGTGAAAACCCTTTGGGTCACAATGGTCTGATCCACAACCAATCATTGGGCATAGTGCAGGACTAGGCAGTGTTCCATTGTGTTGTGCATGACATCTGGTGGTGTAGTGCCTAAGGCATTTGACTGCTAACCACAAGCTTGGTGGTGCAAACCCACCAGCAGCTCTGCGGAAGGAAGACTGGGCAATCTGCTTCTGTAAAGATTAACCACCTCGGAAACCCAAAAGGGGTTGCTATGAGTTGGAATCAACTCGATGGCAGTGAGTTTGTTTTTTTCTTTTTGAGGAATTGACTACACAATAGCTAACAGCATTATTATTCCAATGTCAGATAAGAAAAATGAGTCTTAGAAGGTAAATAAGTTACCTGAATTACTCACTATATCTCAACCAAGACTCAAATTCAAGCAGGCTCTCTTAACCTCTAAATTCATCATGACTAAGATGAAGAAGATGATGGTGATCACTTATTGTATGCTTAGGTGACATAACAACCTCATGAGGGAGTTCCTGTTTTTATTCCCATTTTACAACCGAGGAAGCTGAGACTTGGAGAAGTTACCTTGCTTGGAATTAAGTTGACTGCTGTCCAGCTTCCCAGCCCAGGCCCTTACCTGCAAGGCCCTTCACCGTTCAAAGTCACTACCCCTAACTACATCTCAGTGATTCATTCAGTCTGCTCTCCTTCCTCTCTGCTGTCCTTCACAACCCCTCCACCTTCAACAAGACCAGAAAACAAAGGCCTAAAGAAGTTCAGCAGTACAGTTGCGATTAATTAGTTGGTTAAAATCACAGCAGAAATAAGAGCTTAGATTTCCTGGCTGCTCATTCTGGGCACCATCCATGCTATCACAGCATCTCTCAGATAGCCCTGCCAGCTGCAGGCTCTGAGCATGTGCAGTGCTGCCACAATGAAGGGCAGGGAGGAGCAGGGAAGGCAGGAGAGAAGAAAAAAGTGAAAGCAGGGCAGGGCCACCTGGAAGCTTTCAAGCACAATTAGTAGAGAAAACTCAAACTTCCTCCCCACAGTCCACTGATGTTCTCAGATTTGGAATCTAAGAATAGAGAACGACAAAAGTTTATCTTAGTGCACTGGGTCTCCAAAGTCTCTTTTTTTCATTAGCAATTCTGATATTCACAACCAAGAGCTTGTCATCACCAACTGCAGAAAGCTAGGAGGGGGTCATGTCTCAGATCCGTACTCCTTGGTCTCTTCTGCTGTGAGTACTCATCCCAGCTGCCTGTCAAGTAGGCCTGGCTGGAAAGGCCATGTCCCCTCCCCTCTCTCTACTCCTGCTGCTGCCTGGTGGTGCTGCCTCATGCTCTCTGCTTCTGCTCCCAGGATGTCAGCTACAAGAACTGCTTGGGTGACAGGTTTGAAAAAGGATGACTCTCTTCTCTGCTGCCCCCAGATGTGCCTGCATCAGGCTGACATCTTCTTTATAAGGCTTGATGAAAGGTTTGCAAAATGGTGTTTCTACATGAATGAGCACCGGATGACTATCCTCCAAGGGCACTGGGAATATTAGCGCTAACAAGCTGGAAATGCAAGGCTGGGCTGCTGTCTGTGCATATGGAACAGAATTAGTGACGGACCCTGGGATGAACGGCTCCAAGCCCTGTTCTGCCCCAGCGTCAGCTGCCCCAGATTTTTGTAAATATTTTAGAGACCAATTCTCAAATAGGTGTTATAGAAGCTTATCTGAGCTTTCAAATTTAAATTTGATTTATACAATTTAACACTTGGTACTAAGTGCTAAATGCTGTTCCAAACACTTAACAAATATCAATGCATTTAATCTTTACAACAGTTCTGTGCAGTAAGTATTGCTTTTATCATCATCTCCAGTGTACAGCTGAGGAAACAAAGGCAGAGAGAAGTTAAATAATTTCCCAAGGTCTCATGGGTAGTAAGTGGTAGAACTAGCAGTCCAGCTCCAAGCCAGGGCTCTCTACCTTATGTTCTTCTCCCTCACAAGATATAATTTGCCTTTCACCAATCGTGGGATCCTAGGACTATAAGGAGACAGAGCAGAGAAAGAGGATTGTGGTAAGGAGTTGTAGAGTGTTCACTTGTCTCAAGTGTCATCACAGGAGCACAGAGCCCACATGTCTTCTCACTTTACATGGTTGTCTCACTCTTACAGATGGCTTCTGGGATGTTCTACTGTGTCAGGGAGAGCTTCCACCTTGTCTTCCCTGAGGCTCCCCTAAGTGCCCAGATTAGATGTTATGATGATGCTTTGTGAGACTTCTACATTTACTGGGTAGACTCTGACTCAGAACCAAACAAGCCTTTCTGAGAGGGGACCTGAGGGCAGTCACCTGCCCTACACACCCTTGTGTCCCAGGACCTGGCAGTTGGCTGATAAATTGTGAGCACTCAAAATATACTTACCTGATGGAAAAATCAATCATTCTCATCAATGAACAATGTTAGCCACAAAAAACATTTAAAATGAATAAAAGGTTGGTAAGGATTGAATGAATAATTTATAAGGATCAGCACAAAGCTGGTTCCTACGAGGAGGAGGTTATAAATGTCCCAACTGTCCAACTTTTCCAAATTGCTACACTATTCCATCATTTCTAACATCAACTACTACTCTTCCACTCAGTACTCTACCTCCTACCTTTGAGTTCCTTAATTCACTGCAATGTTTCACAGAACCATGAACTGTCAAGGAAATGGCCCATATGCTTGGGGAGGCTGGCAAGTCCCAAATCCATGGGTCATCAGATGTCAGGCGTCAACTGTCAGGCATCAGGAGTCTAGCTGAAAGTTTCTCCTGACTCACAAATTTGCCGGGGCTGACAAAGTGAAATCAGCAAGTCAGACAACAAGCTGATGTTTCAAGAACTAGAGGCCAGATGATGACAATCTAGATGTAAGACTCAGAGCAAGAGAGAAAACTTTGCTGGAACATTCATATATATATACTGGATACAGACCATACCCTTAAGGAAACTCCTTTTACTTGAGCAAGGCACACACCTATGCAAGGGTGTGACTTGAATAAGGGTGAAAAAGGTGGTGATTGGGCTAAGGGTGGTGATTTGAGTCAAGCCCTCTAGTAAGGTGGTGACTCAAGATACACACCATCTTAATCCTGCCTCATTAACATAATGGACAACTCACTCCCAAATGAGTCCATAACCAAAGGCATAGAGCCTAGGATTTATAACACATCACAAAATGGAGGATAATTACATCAGATCACAAAACGGAGGGTGACTATATCATTATATAACTGCCAAAGTACATCATTACATAGTTGACCAAACACTGAAAATCGTGGCCTAGCCAGGTTGACACATAACCTTAACCATCATAGGTTCCATATACCTTATTTGCATTAGTAGCAAGCTGTCCAATCTCCCTGGTGGGTCACAAGCACCTTATTTGCATAGTCCCACACAATCATTGTGTGGGAGTCTCAAAGACTGTGACTAAGGGAAAAAAGAACAAAACAAAACTCACTGTCTTCGAGTCAATTCTGACTTATAATGACCCCCATTGGGTTTCCAAGGCTGTAAATCTTCATGAAAGCAGACTGCCTCATCTTTCTCACACAGAGCAGCTAGTGGCTTTGAACCACTGACTTTTTAGTTACTAGCCCCATGCTTTAACCACACTGCTACCAGGGCTTCTTATAAGAATAATAATAATAAGGAGCTCTGGTGGCGAAATGTCTAGGGCATTTGATAGTGTTTCATTATTGTCAGTAAGTTTCAGAAGTAAACAAAGCAGAGTTCTCTCCATTCACAGATGAGGAAAAGGAAGTACTAGAGAAGTTAAGTGGCCTGTGCAAGGTATTCAAACTCCACACCTGGTGCTCTCTCCAGACAAAACCCTCAAACTGAATGGTGCCGCCACTGCCCAGACTAAACACACAAGCAACATCAGGACCACATTCTAAGAGTTTGGTTCTCCCAACCCAGGCCTCTCTTCCCAGAGTGAGACACACTGAGTCTCTTAACACCATGTGGGCTGCAGTCAGGGACAGCTCCTTCCCATGCCTTTATAGGATAAGCACACCCAGGTAGCCCAGGATTGGGTCACAAGGAAATGAAGTAAGGGGAGGGTGAGCAGAGCTCTGTGGACCTGCTTGCTCTTGGGCCACTGCTTGGTCTGAGACATGCAGGCTTCTATCAAGCAAGCCTTTGGCTCCTGGAATGGCTGTGACTGACCTGGAACTGGTCCCCTAGGGCTTGGTGCAGTCTTGTTCCCAGGCAGGAGCTGGTGGGAATGGGGACAGCATAATCACCGGTTTGCCCTCCCACAAACATGTGATTCCCAGAGGCCTCTCTCTTGCTGTGGGAAATATGCATGCCCAGCCCTGGTAATGGAGTCTCAGGATTCAAAGCCTGTGGGCAGGAAAGGAATCTCAGTTCTCACAGCTCTGTGTCGCTCTTCTTTATTTAGGTTGGTCTTTGAGTCTCTGAGATTCCACTCAGACCACCACATTAACCAATCCATCACATTGTGGCTATGGAGAGGAGAGGGTCCAGCAGCATGGAGTCAAGGGAAGGGGTCCCATCACAATTGCTCCATGGAAAGGCAGCAGCCTAGACTACCCATCACCAGGCTGCACCCACAGACTGCTCCTTGGTGCCTCAACCCCAGCTTCCCTGATGGTGAAGGTTTCACATTCGGCTTAGAGATCTCAAACACAATTTTTTTTTTTTTTTAATTGTGATTTGGGTGAAAATTTACAGAGCAAATTCACTTTCCATACAGCAGCTCACATATACTTTGTCTCACGACATTGATTACAGTTTACCACAATGCAACAGCTCCCCTCCCACTTCCTCCCGATAGTTATCTCTTCCCTGTGTCCATCCCTCCATGCACTTCTGCCCCCTGAGCTGTCTCCCTATGCATAAACAGCCCTTCTTTTTCCCATGATTGTTATCTCCAAGGAGTGTTATCTACCTCAGGTAAATGTTCAACTCCTATGCCTGTCTTCTGTTTGGCTGGAAGCCACAGTTGCAGGTTCAATTCCAGACCTGAAAGGCAGCTAGGGACCGTAGTCTCAGTGGTTCCACCAGGTCTATCAGACAAGCAAGCCTGATCCAATTTTTTTTTCCAAATGATTTTGAGTTTTGTTCCACATTATTCTGCCTCTCTGTCCAGGATCTCCTACATGGATGCCCCTCTGAGTGGCTGACAGTAATTGCCAGACACCATCTAGTTCTTCTGGTCTCATAGTCTTATAGGTTATGGATCGCATGATGTACCAGTCGCTAGGACTAATTTTTCCATGAATCTTTGGTTTTCTTTGTTCTTCTTTGCTGTGGACGAGGAGAGATCCATTGTTGCATCTAGATGGCTGCTTGCAAGCTTTTAAGATCACAGTTGCTACTCACCAAAGTAGGAGGTAGAACAACGTTTTCTGCAGTATGCTATGCCAATTGAACTTGATGGCCCCTGTGACTATGGTTCCGAGCCCACAGGTTCAAGTACTCAGTCCCTCTGGGTAGCTGGCTCTGACCAAGAAATGACTACAACCTTGTCCCTTGTCAGCTCTATTATACATCTGGGAATTCAGATCATACAAATACACTTATAGGACCACTGTCTGCCAACCCTATACATGGTCTTGGGTACACTCCCTACTTCATAGACATACCTAATAGTTCAGCCTGTCAACCCATCTATCCACTTGTATAACCATGTTTGCTTTCACTGACAATGTGGTACTACTGTATGTGCAAAAGTGTTCATCTGTGTTGTCTGTACCTCCCATGTACCTCTCTATGTCTTTCTCTTCCTCAATGCCCCCATGGTGATCACTCACATTTGGCACATTTCTCTTCTCTTCATCCAAATTAATACTTATCTCTACCTATCTAACAGTGTTCCCTATCCTCCCTCCAAACCCTGGTAACCAACAAAGAAAATTTCCTTCCATATCTAAACCTTTCCTTGACTTTTACAATAACAGACTAAAACAATATTTGTCCTTCTGTGGTTGACTTACTTCACTCAGCATAATGTCCTCCAAGTTCATCCACGTTATACAGTGTTTTGCAGATTCTAGGTTATTCTAGGTATTCCATTGTGTTTATGTACCATAGTTTGGTTATCCATTCCTCAGTTGATGGACACCTAGGTTGATTCCATCTTTTGCTATTGTAAATAGTGCTGTGATGAACATGGGTGTACGTATGTCTGTTTTTGTCATGACTCTCACTTCTTTAGGATATAAACCTAGTAATGGAATGGCTGGATCAAATGGTATTTCTAATTCCAACTCTTTCAGGAACTGCCATACTGCTTTCCACAGTGGCTGTACCATTTTACAGTCCCACCAGCAGTGTATGAGAGTTCCAATCTCTACACATATTGCTAGCATTTGTTATTTTCTGTCCTGTTGAACTTTACTACTTGTGCTGGAGAAAGATGGTATCTCATTGTTGTTTTGATTTGCATCTCTCTAGGGGGAGCTCTGGTGGCAGAGTGACTAAGGCACTTGACTGCTAACCAGAAGGCTGGTGGTTCAAACCCACCAGCCACTCCTCAGACAGAAGATGGGGCAATCTACTTCTGTAGTGATACTGCCTCGGAAACCCAAGGAGGGGTGCCTATGAGTCTGGTCCAACTCAACGGCACATAACAACAACAACAACAATGGTTAATGATTGTGAGCATTTCTTCATATATTTGTTGGCCATCTTAATATCCTCCTTGGTGAAGTGTCTATTCATGTCTGCTGCTCATTTTTTAATTGGATTATTTGTCTTTTTGTTATTGAGGTGTTGGAGTTTTCTATAAATTCTAGAGATAAGTCCCTTGTCAGATATGTCATTGTCCAATATTTATTTTCCCAATCTGTAGGTTCTCTTTTGACTATTTTGGAGAAGTCTTTGGAAGCACATAAAAATTTAATTTTTAGAAGGTCTCATTCATCTAATTTCTCTTCTGCTGTTTGTGCATTTTGGGTTATGCTTGCTAGTCTATTTATGCCACATAATAGGACCCTTAAATTTGCCCCTAGTTTTTCCTTGAGGAACGGTATAGTTTTAGGTTTCACATTTAAGTCTTTGATCCATCTGGAGTTAGTTTTTGTGTATGGTGTGAGGTACAGACCTTGTTTCATTTTTCTGCAAATGTATCTCCGTTTTGCCAGCATCATTTATTAAACAAACATTCTCTTCCCCATTTAATGGATTTTGGTTCTGTGTCAAAGATCAGCTGACCATAGGTTGATGGATCTATTTGTGGGTTCTCAATTCTGTTCCATTGGTCTCTGTGTTTGACATTGTACCAATACCAGGCAGTTTTGACTACTGTGGCTGTACTGTAGGTTGAGACCTGGTAGTGTGAGACCTCCTACTTTGTTCTTCTTCTTCAATAGTCCTTTGCTTATCTGAGGTCTCTTTCCTTTCCATATGAAGTTAGTGATTGTTTTTTCCATATCCTTAAAAAATGTTGATGGGATCTGAATTGGGATTGCATTAAATGTACAGATTGCTTTGGGTAGAATTGACATTTTCACAATGTTCAATCTTCCTATCCATGAGCATGGTATGTTCTTACATTTATGTAGCTCTCTTATGGTTTCGTGAAGTAGTCTTTCATAGTTTTCTTTGTACAGGTCTTTTGTATCTCTGGTAAGATTTATTCCCAAGGATTTTATTTTTTTGGCACCTATAGTAAATAGTATTGATTTCCTTATGTCTTTTTCAGCAATCTCTTTGCTGGTGTAGAGGAATCCAACTGATTTTTGGATGTTGATCTTGTATCCTGCCATGATGCTAAATCTCTCAATTAGTTCCAGTAGACTTTTGACTGAGTCTCTTGGGTTTTCTAGGTGTAAGATCATATCATCAACAAATAGGGATAGTTTGACTTCTTCCTTACCAATTTGGATGCCTTTGATTTCCCTTTCTTGCCTTATGGACCTGGCTAGGACTTGCAGTACAATGTTGAGTAGAAGTGGTGATAGCAGGCATCATTTTCTGGTTTGTGTTTGCAAGAGGAATGGTTTCAGTCTCTCTCCATTAAGAATAATGTTGGCTGTTGGTTTTGCATTGCGGTTGTTGTTGTTATGTGCCGTCAAGTCAGACCTGACTCATAGCAACCCATCCTTGGGTTTCTGAGGCAGTATCACTATGGAAGTAGATTGCCTCATCTTCCTTCCGAGGACTGGCTGGTGGGTTTGAACCGCCAGCCTTCTGGTCAGCAGTCAAGTGCTTTAGACACTATGCTACCAAAGCTCCAGATGTCTTCTATTATGTTGAGGAATGTCCTTTCTATTCCTATTTTGCTGAGAGTTTTGATGTTGGATTTTATCAAATGACTTTTCTGCATCAATTGATATGATCATGTGATTATTCTCGTTTGTTTTATTTATGTGGTGGATGACATTGATTGTTTTCCTAATGTTGAACCATTCTTGCATACCTGATATGACCCCACTTGGTCATAATGAATTATTTTCTTGATATGTTGTTGGAGTCTATTGGCTAGAATTTTGTTGAAGATTTTTGCATCTATATTCAAGGGGGATATTGGTCTGTAGTTTTCCTTTTGAGTGATGTCTTTGCCTGGTTTTGGTATCAAGGTTATGCTTGCTTCATAAAATGAGTTAGGAAGGATTCCATCCTTTTCTATGTTTTGGAATAGTTTGAGCAGGAATAGTGTCAATTCTTCTCTGAATGTTTTGTAGAATTCTGTGGTGAAACCGTCTGGGCCAGGACTCTTTTTTGTTGGTAATTTTTTGATGACCTGTTCAGTTTCTTCTTTTGTTACGGATCTGTTCAACTTTTTCACATCAGTCTGTGTTAGTTTAGGTAAGTGGTGTGTTTCTAGAAATCTGTCCATTTCTTCCAGATTTTCAAATTTGTTGGAGTACAGTTCTTCATAATATCCTGATATTATCCCTTTTTATTTCAGTTGATTCTGTTGTAATGTCACCCATTTTGTTTCTTATTCATGTTATTTGTATTCTCTCCCTCTTTTCCTTTGTTAAATTTGTCAGTGGTTTGTCAATTTTATTGATCTTTTCAAAAAACCAACTTCTAGTCTTGTTGATTTTTTCTATTGCCCTTCTATTTTCTGTTTCATTGATTTCTGCTAGAATCTTGATTATTTCCTTTCTTCTGGTGACTGTCGGCTTTTCTTGCTGTACTTTTTCTAATTGTTGGAGATGTTGGTTTAAAGTGTTGATTTTGGCTCTTTCTTCTGTTTTGATGTGTGCACATATTGCTATAAATTGGCCTCTGATCACTGCTTTTGCTGTGTCTCGAAGATTTTGGTATGTTGTATTTTCATTGTCATTTGATTCAAGGAATTTTTCAATTTCACTCTTTATATCTTCTCTTATCCGGTCTTTCTTAAGGAGGGTGTTGTTCAGTTTCCATGTGTTTACCCTTTTCCCATTGATCTTCCTATTGTTGATTTCTAATTTGATAGCATTATGATTTGAGAAGATGCTTTGCTGTATTTCAATCTTTTTAAATTTATTAAGGCTTCCTTTATGGCCTAACATATGGTCTATCATGCAAAATGTTCCATGTACACTGGAAAAGAATGTATATTGTGCTGTATTTAGGTGAAGTGCTCTGTAGATGTCTATAAGTCATGTTGGTGGATTGTATTGTTTAGCTCTTCTGCATCTTTGTTGAGTTTCTTTCCAGTTGTTCTATCTTTCATTGAAAGTGGTGTATAAAAGTCCCACTATGACTGTGGAGTCATCATTTGACTTTTCAACTCTTTTAAAGTCTGATTTATGTAATTCTGGGCTCTTGCATTGGGTCCACAGGTATTTATTATGGTTATATCTTCATGTTTAATTGATCCTTTAATCATTATATAATGTCCTTCTTTATCTCATATGGTGGTTTTTGTCTTAAAGTTAGTTTGATCAGAAATTAATATTGCCCCTCCTGCTCCTTTATGGTTGCCATATGCTTGATATATCTTTTTCCAACCTTTGATTTTTAGTCTGTTTTTGTCTTTGTCTCTAAGTTGTGTCTCTTGTAGACAGCACATTGATGGGTTTTGTTTTCTTATCCAATCTGCAACTCTCCATCTCTTGAGTGATGCATTTAATCCATTAACATTTAGTGTAATTATTGACAAGTATGAACTGGTTGCTATCATTGTGTTATGTGTTTTTTCATGGTATCCCTGGTTTCTTTGTTCCATATTATTTTCTGTGCTGAGCTCATTATGTTTATGAATCATGTTATCATTTCCTTTGTTGCTGTTGTTTTAGTATTTGCTGAATATTTGTGGTTGCTCAGACACAAATTTGAAGAAGGAAGATGGCAGCTACATTAGTAGGAATGGGGAGACCTCACAGGAAGGATGGGTAGTAGAAAGGACTCTAGATGTGCAGACAGAATACCTGAGTTGTCATCCTGGTTCTACCATTTCCTACCACATGATGGTGGGCAAACCGCTTACTCTCTCTGGGTCTCAATTCCATCCCCTTTAAAATGGAGATAATGAAATCTTTCTTACCTCCATCTACACTAGATGTGAAGATTAAAAGCACAAGTAGTACTTTGCATCCAGTCAGTGCTCAATAAATACTCATAAAACAAAGGTTTGGGGGTCATGATTGCAGGTTGCACATAAAAGACAATGTCCTGTGTCTATAAAGGAATTAATTTGGAAAAGGAACTTCTTGTGAAAAAGAACAATCAATTGAATGCAAGGAAAAGATTCTTGACTGAAATAATTATTTATTAACTCTTTTATGGGTCTTTCCACCACCCATTTGTAAGTTTGTCATACTGTGCTGACTTGCATGTTGCTATAATGCTGGAACATATGCCACTGGTAGTTAAAATACCAGCAAGGTGACCCATGGTAGACAGGTTTCAGCAGAGCTTCCATATTGACAGACTAGGAATAAAGGCCTAGTGATCTACTTCCAATGAAATCCCAATGGATCTCAACAGAACATTGTCCTATATATTACTGGAAAATGAAACATCTAGCTTGGAAGGCACTCAATATATACAGCAGCCTCAACAATGGACTAGAGTATACCAATCATTGTGAAAAGGGCACAGGACAAGGCAACGTTTCCTTCTGTTGTACGTGGGGTCACCATGAGTCAGAGCTGACTCAACAACGACTAACAAGAACAACAGCAATGGGCCTTTAAGGAGCTCAAAGGGTCTCAGAGCTGGAAATGTTCAAGAGCAAAGGTAGGCAAGGGTCCTGGGAAGCTATTCATCTGCTTCGTTATTTGGGATGGTTGGAAGTTCCTTTTGGCTTTGGGAACTGATGCTTCTCTGACTAGTAACCACAGGGAATAGTCCACTAGTTGCTCTGACTAAATAACTTCTAGCCTACAAATGTCTAAATAACATGCCCCCTTTCTTTCTGCTACTTTTTTGAATTATGTGGTATTCCTTCTGAAAGACACTTGGCCACAATCTTAAAAGATCTCTAAGTTTCAGTACTAGGAGATCTGGTGGTACAGTGGCTAAGGCATTCAGCTGCTAATCAAAAGGTCATTGGTTCAAATCCACTAGCCACTCTGTGGGAGAAAGATGAGGCAGTCTGCTTCCATAAAGATTTACAACATTGGAAACCCTATGGGGCAGTTCTCCTCTGTCCAATAGGGTCACCATGAGTCAGAATGTCAGAATCGGCTTGATGGTAGTGGGTTGACTTGGTAAGCTTAGTATATCACAGATAAAGAAAACATTTATTAATTTCAAATGGGTTCATTTATTCATTCATGTAATTCCAACTGTGGACTTATCCTTATTTAGCATTGAATTACCAGAGTGAAATAAGTTTCCTACACATTTCCTTCCTCCTCAAAAAGAGAGGCTTTTAAATGTTTCCTTTTTCAAACACAGCTGCCTATTTTAAAAAAGGAACAGAAGCTTTCTCTAGGAAGAAATGAACTCCTAACTTTCCATTTTTCCAACTGAATACATGTGAGACCAGTTTAGCTGCCTTCACTCAGCTTTTCCAGGTGAATGAGATTCCATTCAAACAGGTCTACATTCAAGACTGGGGACTGGAGAGGGGAGAACCTATGAGGCTTGAATCAAGAATATCCAAGTCAACCTAATAACTTAAAAACAAAGGAACTAAACCTTGGTCTAACCCATATATTGAAACAAGGTTCTCATACTCAAAGCAACTGGCACACCATCCCTAAAGTCTTCAGCCATGAATCAGGAACAGGAACCAGTAGGAACTACCAAATGACAGACTAGCTTGTGATTTTCTGTAACTATATTTTCTCTAAGGAGCTCTGGCAGTGTAGTGGATAAGGCATTTGGCTGCTAACCTGCAGGTCAGCAATTCAAACCCACCAGCCACTCCACAGAAGGAAGATGGAGCAGTCTAGTTCCATAAAGATTTACAGCCTCGGATACCCAGTGGGGGTTTCTATGAGTTGGAAATGACTCAATAGTAGTGAGTTTGGTTTCTTTATATAACTTCTCTATCACATGGGTCTAGGACTACTGTATGTAATGCAACCATTGTGCTGAGATTTGTATTTAATTCATACAAGATGAATGAATGGGTAAATGGCCAGTTTTAGGATTTTCATGCAGCTCTTTGCATTCATGCATGAGAATGTCAGATCATTTAGAAAGAGTAATGTCTAACCCTTACTATGTGCACTTATTACATGCCAGGCAGTGTTAGGTGCTTTAAAGATATCAAATAATTTAATACTCATGACAACTCAATGAGATAGGTACCATTATTAGCATCATCACCATTTTACAGACTAGGAAACAAGATGCTAAACAACTTGCTCTAAGGCCCACTGTGAGGGGCAGAATTAGGATTTGGACCAAGGTCATGTGGCCCCAGAGTCCATGAGTTGAATGCTCATGCTCTGCTGTCTCTCTGAAGAATGGGGGTCTGTTCTGTTCTTGAAACTATTCAGGGAGGCAGAAGGTTGTCTATTACAAAATTGATCACCATAAGAGTCCCTAAGGAGAGACCAGTCCCTGGAGAAGGACATCATGTTTGGTAAAGTAGAGGGTCAGTAAAAAAAAGGAAGAACTTAACAAAATGGATCGACACAGTGGCTGCAATAATAGGCTCAAACATAGTAATGATTGTAAGGATGGCACAGGACTGGGCAGTGTTCCATTCTGTTGTACATGGGGACACCATGAGTTGGAAATGACTTGACGGCACCTAACCAAAAGAAGAAGTCAAAATCTTCCCTGGGATCTAGATGAAATTCTCCAGCTTAATGTAAATTTCATGTATTAATTTATCCTATGAATGTTTTTTGAGCTTTCCATGGTACTCATTAGACACAAAGAATATTCTCTTCACAAAAACTTTCCTTATTCTTAAAGTTAGGCATTAAGCTCCACTTTTGACTTCTTTTATTTTCCTAAAAACTCCAATCCATTCCATTTTACTTGCAAGAAAAAGAAAAAACGCCACCAACCAGTTGCCACTGAGTCCATGCTGACTCTTGGCGATCCTGTGTGTGCACAGTAGAACTGTGCTTCTCAAAAGCCCTTCCCCACCCCAAGGTAACTCTGGGTGGATTCCAACTTTCAACCATTCAGTAAGTAGTCAAGTGCTTAACTGTTCGCACCACCGAGGGGCTCCTTTCTTTCCTTGCAGAACCCAACTTTTATTTCTTCAATATATATATTTTTTTCAATCTCTGAATCTGCTCCTTGATGGAGAACAGAAAATGTATGGTATGTGTTGTTATGTGCTATTGAGTTGATTCCAACTCATAGCAACCCTATAGGACAGAGCAGAACTGCCTCAAAGGGTTTCCTAGGCTGTAGTATTTACAGGAGTAGATTGCCAGGGCTTTTCTCCGCAGAGTCACTGGTGGATTTGAACTATAACCTTTTGTTTAGTAGTCAAGTGTTTAACTATTATGCCACCAGGCCTTCCTTGCAATAGTTACTACCCTATTCATACTGCAGATTGCAGTATTGAGTGGTTTTCTACTTTTAAACTAATGCTTGTTTCCTTGAATATTCAGTTTTACTGGTATGCTAGTAAAGGTTGTGTGTCAACTTGGCTTGGCCTGGTTTTCAGTGGCTGGGCAGCTGGATATAGTTATTCCCCATGAAGATACTGGTAATCAACCCCATGGTGGAATCTCCTGTGAGCAGTTGAGTAGCTGCCTTAGGAATGTGGTCTGCTTCCAGTATGTAAGAAGCAGCTTTGGGAAAGGTCTCTAGCTTTTTGGTACATCTGCATCCTGCATTTGGCTGAGTCTTCATCTCAATGGCCTGTTATGTTGTCTGATGATCTTGGGACTGTTAATGGACTTGAATCAGTGGCCTGCCTTGTTGCTTGATAATTCTGGGACTGTATCATTTTACTTGTTGACTATGGGTTTGTCAGCCTCAGCAGCCAGTATCTGTCTGATTAAGAGAAACCACCAGCTTCAGTGGGCCAGGAGCAAGAGGCAGAGCTGAAGCCCAAGGTTGTACTTTGAACTTGGACTTCTAGCCTCCTAAAATTTAAGAAAATAAACCCCCATTTGTTAAAGCCGTAAATTTGTGGTATGTCTGTTATAGCAGCACTAGAGAACCAAACAACTGGTGATCTGGTTCCCTAGTGCCCTCTGACAAGAATACGCCACAAATGGAATGGCCATAACAAACAGGAGTTTATTCTTACAATTTGGAGGCTTTAAGTCCAAGTCCAAAGTGCCAGGCTCTAGGGGCTGGGTGACAGCCCCTCAACCTTGGGGTCCAGCTCCGCCTCCTGCTCCGGCCCCACTGGAGCTAGGGATATTTCTTCACTCAGACAGCAGCTGAGGCTGAGAAGCCCCAAGGTTGACAAGTAAAAAGGGACAGTCCTGATATTACCAAACCACACGGCAGGCCATTAACTTAAGTCCATTGTAAATCCCAAGGCTGGCAGAGCATAATAGGATGCTGAGCAACAACATAGCTACATGCAGGGTCCAAGCGTGCCATAGGCTAGAGACCATTCTCAAAGCTTCTCCTGATATACAGGAAGCAGACCACATCCCTAAGGCAGCTACTCAGATGCTTGTGGTAGATCCCACATGGAGTTGATTGCCAATCTCATCATGGGGAATAACTACCACCAGCTGCCCAGCCACTCAACCAGGCCCAGCCAAGTTGACACACAAATATAACTACCACAACTGGTATCTTTTCTGAATAAAATTTTCAAATATTGTATATTGTCTCTTTTTGATTCAATTTGTTAAATTAACAGATAAGCCTTGAGCATACTTAAAGACCCAGCAGCAATGTTCCTGCCCTCGTGGAGCTTACATTCTAGTCAATATCAGTTTTGGTATGCCTATTATTATACTTTTATTAATAACCAGATCAAATTATTCTTCCCAAAGGCTAGCTCTTGAGTGATATCTCATAAATTCCAAATTTCTGACTGAAGCCACTACTGTACAACTTATAAAAGTTCTCTGACGTGTTTTACTGAAAGTCAACTTTAATAAAACTAATTTTTTTCTCTTCTATGAGACCAGATGATTACAAAAATTTAGGTTGGATATGAATTTTTAAAAGCCTTCATTATGTAGAATTCGTTCTTGCAAGGATTCTCTGATGTTCTTACCACTATTATCACTTTCAGAAAATTTATCACCAGCTTGGATTTTGTAATTTGTAAGATTATATGTCCAACTGAAGTTCTTATTACAAATCTCATACTACCGTTTCTCCCTAGTGTGAATTCTCTGTTGGGGTTGTAGTTATGAAGATTGAATGAAGACTTTACTACATACATCACATTTGTATGGTTTCTCTCCAGTATGGACACATTCATGATGTTAACTACTTGAGGTGTGATTGAAGTACTTACCACAATCCCCATACTAAAATGGTTTCTCACCTATGTGGACCTTTTGATACGTGTCAAGAGTCTTGCTCCTCTTGAAGCCCTTCTCACATATTCATCTGGCTTTTCTTCATTATGGACTCTTTAATGGGCTTGAAGATGTGAATTCTGACAAAAGTTCTTCCCACATTTTTCACATTTGAAGGGTTTTTCTCCACTGTGGACTCTGATGAGGCAAAAGTTGTGAAGCATGCTTGAAGCCCTTCCCACACCTGCCACATTTATAGGATATTTCTCCTGTGTGGATTCTACAATGAATGTAAAGATTTGGGCTAGTACTGAAGTACTTCCCACATTCTTCGCATTTGAATGATCTTTCTCCACGGTATACTCTCTTATGAGTCAAAAGATATGCAGCCTGCCTGAAACCCTTCCCACACTCCTCACAATTACAGGATTTCTCTCCTGTGTGAATTCTGTAATGAATTTGAAGATCTGCTCTATGACCGAAGCTCTCCTCTTATTCTTCACATTTGTATGGTTTCTCACCAGTATATATCACTTCATGAACTTGAAGTCTTGAACTTGCCCATACTCCTCATGCATTTTTTCTATATTGTCAATAGTCTGATAGACTTTAAGTAATATCCCTTTTTATAAATCCCAATGTAATGGGTTTGTTTGTTTGTCCCATCAGAGAACTACAATGCTACCTCATACTCATTTTATAATCCTGATCGCAGATCTTGGCCCTGTACTATTGTGCCTTTCTCCATTTCCTTTATATGAATTCATCTTTCATACCCAAAGTCTGCTTTTTACTTGAATTTCTGTCTGTATTGTTGAATTGCATTCTCTTCATTAATTTCTGATTTGTCAAGATCACTTTTAAATTTTATTTTCGTCCTCCAGAGTACTGACAATCTCACCTCATTTATTATCATCCCTTTTTTCTCTGTTTTGGAGGAAAACTCCCTGTAGTCTGTGTACTATGATACACAAGTACACAGGTTACAAGGGTGGTGCCATATTTTCTTCCTGTAGCACAGCAACAGTTTCCAGTTACATATCAGACAGAGTATCACTGCTATTCATAAGGTTTTCACTGGTCAGCTCTTTGAGAAGTGGATGGTTCCTTCCTTCTTCCAAGTCTATCTTAGTCTGGAAGCTCCACTGAAAAGTATCCACCATGGAGACTCGAAGGCACCTAAAACAACAACAACAACAACACAGCGACATACCCAGAGAAGGAGCCATAATGTCTACAGAGCAGCAGCTGGTGATATTCTGAAGGAGCTTGGCCTTTTAGCCACACCTATGAGCAGCAGGAGCTCTGGTAGCATAATGCCTAAGGCACTTGACTGCCAACCAGAAGGCTGGCGGTTCAAACCCACCAGCCACTCCTCAGAAGGCAGGTTGGGCAATCTACTTCCATAGTGATACTGCCTCAGAAACCCAAGGAGGGGTCGCTATGAGTCAGGGTCAACTTGACGGCACATAACAACAACAACAACCAGCAGCAGGAGTAGTCTCCACCCCCAGCAAAAAAATAATGATCTTCAAACCACAGGACCCTATCAATAATCTCAGATGTCTGTCATAAAATCTAATTTGCAATACAACTCAGAGCACAGATTGAAAAATCACCCAGGCTGGCCCAGCTTCTCTCTAAAAAGGGGCCATAGCCTATGCAGACTCTCTTCTCCACTAGAGGTCACTCTGCTTTCCAGGTTATAACACCTGGGGCACAGTCTGAATCTTTTGTAAGAATGAGTAACAATTAAAGTGACTTATTTGACTCAAAAATTAGGTACTAAAAATAGTACATATTAGAGGTGAGGAAGTGCAGAGACAAACCTTGACCAAGAGGCCAAACAAAGGCTAGAGTGCCAGAAGCCTTGGTTATTGCACTGTAAGAGTAGAGGGGATTGTAAAACAGAGGCCATGGGGAAGGGCTGGCTCAAGTTTTGTGGGACACCAGCAAAAGAAAACTTCACAAAGAAAGAGCAATTGTCATATTGCATTCTCAATCAATAGATAAATTGTTTACATGTTTTAAAAACAAACCCACTATTGAGTCAATTCAGACTCATGGCATCCCTATGTGTTACTGTTCCATAGGGTCTTCTTGGCTATAATCTTTAGAGAAATAGATCATCAGGCCTCTCTTACACAGTGCTTCTGGGTGGGTTTGAACCACCAACCTTGAAGTTAGTAGTCAAGAACAAATCTTTGTGCCACACAGGTGTCTTAAATTACTTAATAACAAAACAAAAAAATCCAGTTCAACTGCCTTTGAGTCAGTTCCGACTCATTTCGACCCCTCCTTGGGTTTCCGAGGCGGTATCTCTCCAGGAGTATATTGCCCGGTCTTCCTTCTGAGAAGCAGTTGGTGGTGGGTTTGAATTGCCAGCCTTCTGGTTAGCAGTCAAATGCCAAAAGTATAAATTTTAGGCCATGAGTTCAGCTGTGCAAGAGATGTTACTTGCTTTGTTATCCAGAACTGAACCTTAATTTCTATTCTGAACTGTGTACCACTGGATAGTAGAAACTAAATCTGACCATTGATGCTCTCCCATCCCCAGAGCTCCAGGGTCTCCTTGGTTCCTGCACTTAGATGGGGTGGGGTGTATACATATGGCAGGAGTCACCATCACCTATCCACACTGTCTTCTGCAAAGAAATTTGTCATTCTGTCTCATTCGTAATCCTTGTTCTGAGCAGGTGACCCCTGGTTCTCTCCATGCCAACTGCAGGATTTCTTCAGATCTGCCCTCCCTCCACCCCCAGTTTCTTCTAAGAGAACATGCTGGGGCAACTAAGACTCTTCACCTTCTCTGTGCTGTGTTCAGGGGCAAATGACCACTGTGAGGTTCTCTTGGACCTCTTGCCAAAATCTTCTGGCAGACTTTTTTGCCATAGAGCCCTTGCACTGAGGGGTTCTCTAAGATTTCCTGGGGCCCTTCCATTTTCCTGAGTTTCATTCTGAAACGAAGTATGTGTCACCTCTACTCTGGGATCCCCTGACTCCATGGAGTTTCTGTATGTGGACACACTTACACATACAGCTTGGGTTCATGTACTTACACACACACCAGCGCAGAGCTTATTTTCAGACACCTTCCAGAAAATAATCTCTTTCTTCTAGTTCTAGTTGGAGGAGGTGGCAGTGCTGAGGGTTTATGGTATGCTTTCTGTTACTAAACATTCTTCAAAAATGTTTCTTTATATCATAAATTTTATGTTCCCAGTTATTCAAGATGGAGGCTTCTGAAACTCAAAAGCCTAGCTTAAAGACTTATCTCTGTTTTTCTTATGAATCATCACTCCCCTGGGGGCAATGAATGTTAATGACTGAATAAGAGCCTTAGTGTCACAGTGGTTAAGTGCTCGGCTACTAACTGAAAGGTTATAAGTTCATACCCATTAGCTGTTCTGCGTAGAAAGATGTGGCAGTCTGTTTCCATAAAGATTTACAGGCTTAGAAATACTATAGGGCAGTTCTACTCTGTCCTATAGGGTCCCTATGAATTGGAATTGACTCAGTGTTGATGGGTTTGGTTTTGGTTTGGAGGAAACGATGAGAGGAGAAACCCCAGGTATTATCTCAAAACCTTCTCCAACCATACTTTCAAAAGAAGAAAGAGATGACTATGAAACTAACTAAATCAGATCACTTAGCTTGAAGGTTTTAGGAATTACCAGTTTGCAGAAAACTAAGGGTCATGTTTGCATGTTCCATACAACATATGCTATGGGGAATTCCAGGCAATAGTAAATTATCTATCTCAACAGACAGCACAGGACCAATGAGGACCAGGCAGGCTCCTCTGCTCTGGAGTTAAGTTTCCTCAATTTTCACATGCCTTCAAGTTAAAACCAGCCAGATCCTGTGAACTTTTAATTTCCTTATTGTTTATTTTATCATTTTCTTGGCATAAGTGGTTTTGTGGTTGGAATTTTCATCTGACTCATTTTATATAATAATCCTGTAATTGAGAGCATGCACGCCTAAGAAACCCCCATGGGACAATAATACTTTCTGCTCTCTATATTATAAGCTGTGTGTGTGTAAGAATTATTCAAACTTCAACCTTTTTGCAGATGGCTACGAGTTTCTGGAGATCCTGAAACAGGTTGCCAGGGACAATACCGACAACCCTGACCTGAGCATCGTGTGGATCGACCCGGATGACTTTCCTCTGGTGAGCAGCTCAGGCCAGGGCCCCATCCTTGGCCCTTATCACAGCCCAATGTTTGTGTTGACTGTGAAGCATGGAGGCCAAGTAGATAGGAGCACTAATAGAAAACCAGTGAGCACCCTCACCAAGTATGCATAGAGATGATTGGCCATTGGCAGAGCTTTGAACTTTTTACCTGGTTACTGTTCTCACTCTCTAGGGACCAGAAGGTGGAGACCTTCTGAGGGGCCCAGCCAGGTAAGCTGGGTAAATTTCATCTGGCAAGAGGTACCTAGCTATGCCTCTCTTCAGCACAATTGCTTCCCATAGCCTCCTTCGTTTTCTGGGTTGTTGTTTTTAGCTGCCTTTGAGTTGGCCCCAAAGCGCGGCAACCCCATGCATAAAGAAATAAAATGGTGCCCAGTCCTGTACCATCACCACAATCGATTTGCTGATTGGATTACTGTGATCCATAGGATTTTCCTCAGCAGATTTTCAGAAGTAGGTCACCAGGCCTTTATTCCTAGTCCATCTTTGTCTGGAATCTCCACTGAGACCAGCTCAGCCTTCACTGATATTTGGGTACTGGCTGCACATGAGATACATTGCCCAGGAATTGAACCTGGGTCTCCTGAAAAAAGAAAAAATTGCCCCCTCATTTTCTGGGTAGATACCATAATTCTGAGGCAATGTGAGTGACTAAAGATGAACATTAAAACAAAAAACGAACATTTTGCATAGAGTTAAAAGAACTTTGCAAAAAGAAGGAGTAAGCTCTTTGAAGGCAAACACTGTCTGTCTTGTTCATCATTTTCTCCCCTAGACCTAGCATAGTATCTTCTTGTTGTTGTTGTTATGTGCTGTTGAGTTGGACCCGACTCATAGCGACCCCTCCTTGGGTTGCTGAGGCAGTATCACTACGGAAGTAGATTGCCCCATCTTCCTTCCAAGGAGTGGCTGGTGGGTTTGAACTGCCAGCCTTCTGGTTAGCAGTCAAGTGCCTTAGATCTAGCACCTGCTGAATATGCAAGAACATTAATAGTTTCAAGACCAAATTATCTTCTGCTTTGAACTTTTTGTTGAAACCGTGTGTTTTCAATAATGGAAAGCATTTTGAATGAAATGAAAAAAAAAATTTTTGAAGTAATATGAGTTTTGATACAATTAGTAGGACACATATGTCCCAAGTGGTCTCTGGTGCTAAGTTTGATTGGATGATGTCTATTTCTTTAGACTTATGCAGTTATGGAGGCCCCCATCAGATGGCTGTTGTCATTGTTAGGTGCCCTCCATTTGGTTCTGACTCACAGAGCATATTATGTACAACAGAACAAGACACTGCCTCGTCCTGTACCACCCTCACAATCATTGTTATGCTTGAGCCCATCACACAGCCACTGTGTCAATCCATCTCATTGAGGGTTTCCCCTTTTTCACTGACCCTCTACTTTACCAAGCATGATGTCCTTCTCTAGGGAATAGTCCTTTCTGACCACATGATCAAAGTGCATGAGATGAAGTCTGGCCACTCTTGCTTCTAAGGAGCATTCTAGCTGTACTTCCTCCAAGATAAATTTGTTCATTTTTCTGGCAGTCCATGGTACTTTCGATATTCTACAGCACCACAACTCAAATGCATCAATTCTTCTTTGGTCTTCTTTATTCATTGGCCAACTTTCACATACATATGAGGCTATTGAAAATGCCATGGCTTGGGTTAGGCATACCTTAGTCTTCAAAGTGACATCTTTGCTCTTCAATACTTTAAAGAGGTCTTTTGCAGCAGATTTGCCTGTTGCAATACATCATTTGATTTCCTGACTGCTGCTTCCATGCAGGTTGATTGTGGATCCAAGTAAAATGAAATCCCTGACAACTTCAATTTTTTCTCCATTTATCATGATGTTGCTTGTTGGTCCAATAGTGAGGATTCTTGTTTTCTCTGTGTTGAGGTGTAATCCATACTGTAGGTTGTGGTTTTTGATCTTCATCTCAAAGTGCTTCAAGTCATCTTCACTTTCAGCAAGCAAGGTTATGTCATCTGCATATCACAGGTTGTTAATCAGTCTTCCTCCAATCCTGATGCCATGCTCTTCTTCATAAAGTCCAGCTTCACTGATTATTTGCTCAGTTATAGATTGATTAAATATGGTAAAATGATACAATCCTGACATACATCTTTCCTGATTTTAAATCATGCAATATCCCCTTGTTCTTTTCAAACGACTACCTCTTTGTTTATGCACAGGTTCCTCATGACCACAATTAATATTATGGACTTCCCATTCTTTGAAAAGTCATCCATAATTTGTTAGGATCCACACACAGTAGAATGCCTTTGCACCGTCAATAAAACACAGGTAAACATCTTTCTGGTATTCTTTGCTTTCAGCCAAGATCCATCTGACATCAGCAAAGATATCCCTTATTCCATGCCCTATTCTGAATCCGACTTGAATTTCTGGCCATTCCCTGTCAATACACTGCTGCAACCATTTTTGAATTTTCAGCAAAATTTACTTGTTTGTGATATTAATGATATTGTTCAATAATTTTTGCATTTTGTTGGATCACTTTTCTTTGGAATGGGACACAAATATGGATCTCTTCCAGTTGGATGGCCAGGTAGCTGTCTTCCAAATTTCTTAGAATAAATGAGTGAGCAGCTCCATCATTGCATCCATTTGTTGAAACACCACAATTGCTATTCAGTTAATTCCTTGAGCCTTGTTTTACCACTTCCTTCAGTGCACCTTGGACTTCTTTCTTTAATACCATCCATTCTTGATCATATACTACCACCTGAAATGGCTGAACACTGACCAATTCCTTTTGGTACAACGACTCTGTGTATTCCTTCCATTGCCTTTTGATGCTTCTTATGTTGTTCAATATTTTGCCCATAAAATCCTTCAATATTGCAACTTGAGGCTTGAATTTTTCTTCAGTTCTTTAAGCTTGAGAAATATCAAGCTCCCTTTTTGGTTTTCTAATTCTGTGTCTTTACACATTTCATTATAATACTTTACTTTATGTTCTGAAACCACCCTTTGAAATTTTCTATTCAGCTCTTTTATTTCATCATTTCTTCAATTCTCTTCAGATACTCTCCATTCAAGAGCATGTTTCAGAGACTCTTCTGACATCAAATTTGATTTTCTCTGTTTCCTGTCTCTTTAACAACCTTTTGCCTTCTCCATGTCTGATGTTCCTGATGTCATCCCACAACTCATCTGGTATTTGGTCATTAGTATTCCATGCATCATATATATTCTTCAGATGGTCTCTAAATTCAGATAGAATATATTCAAGGTCAGATTTTGGCTGTCTTGGAGTTGTTTTAATTTTCTGCATATTCAACTTAAACTTGCATATGAGTAATTGATGGTCTGTGCTATAGTCACCTCCTGGCCTTGTTTGACTGATGATATTGAGCTTTTCCACTGTCTTTTCCATAGATGTAGCAGATTTGATTCCTGTGTGTTCCATCCAAAGAGGGCCATATGTATAGTCACCATTTATGTTGTTGAAGAAAGCTATTTGCAATGAAGAAGTCATTGATTTTGCAAAATTCTATCATGTGCATCATTTCTTCCACCAAGGCCATATTTTCTAAATACTGCTGCTTCTTATTTCCAACTTTGGCATTCCAACCACCAATAATTATCAATACATCTTGATTGCATGTTTGGTCAATTTCAGACTGCAGAAGTTGGTAAAAATCCTCAATTTCTTCATTGCTGGCTTTAGTGATTGGTGAGTAGATTTAAATAATAGTATTAACTGGTCTTCCTTGTGGTTGTTGTTATTGTTATGTGCCTTCGAGTTGGACCCAACACATAGTGACCCCTCCTTGGGTTTCTGAGGTGGTATCACTACGGAAGTAGATTGTCCAACCTTCCTTCTGAAGAGTGGCTGGTGGGTTTGAATTGCCAGCCTTCTGGTTAGCAGTCAAGGGCCTTAGGCACTACACTATCAGAGTTCCTGGTCTTCCTTGTAGGAGTATGAATAGCATCCTATCACTGACAGCATTGTACTTCAGGATAGATCTTGAAATGTTCTCTTTGATAATGATTGTGATGCCATTCCTTGTTAATTTGTCATTCCCAGTATAGAATACATTATGGCTGTCTGATTCAAAATGGTCAATATCAGTCCATTCAGCTCACTGATGCCTATAATACTGATAAATATCAGTATGTATTCTATTTCATTTTTGACAATTTTCAATTTTCCTAGATTCATAGTCTGTACATTCCATATTCCAATTACTAATGGATATTTGCAGCTATTTCTTCTCATTCTGAGTCTCACCATATCCGTAAACAAAGGTCCTGAAAGCTTTATTCCATCCGTGTCATTAATGTTGACTCTACTTTGAGGCAGCAGCTCTTTCCCAGTAATATTTTGAGTGCCTTCCAACCTGAGGGGTTCATCTTCCACTATATCAGTCATGTTTCACTGCTGTTCACAAATTTTTCCAGTAACATATCAGAAAATGTTTCACTGCTATTCATAAGGTTTTTAGTAGCCATTTTTTAAAGAAATGGATGGTCCCACCCTTCTTCTAACGCACTGCTGTCGAGTCCAATCTGACTCATAGCAACCCCTCCTTGGGTTTCCAAGGCAGTATCACTTACAGAAGTAGGTTGCCCAACCTTCCTTCTGAGGAGAAGCTGGTAGTTTGAACCACCAGCCTTCTGGTTAGCGTTCAAATGCCTTAGGCACTATGCCACCAGAGCTGCCACCCTTCTTCTAGTCTATCTTAATCTGAAAGCTCTGCTGAAACCTATTCATCATGGGTGAGCCTGCTGGTATTTGAAAGACTGGTGGCACAGCTTTAAGCATCACAGCAACATGTAAGCCAGCACAGTACAACAAACCGACTGATGAGTGGTGGCAGATGGCATCATCATCAGTTGGCAGTAAACACAAAAAGCAGGATAACAGCTTCTGACTAAACACCAGAGGCAGAAACTGTAGGTGGGCACTATATGTTCCACAGACCATCAAAGTGTTAAAGTCCAAACTCTTGCTAGTGTCTACCTTCAATGACCAGAAAGCCTTGATTATATATAATTTTAAAAAGGAATAAACAGATCTGGTATAATCCATGAACCCAGTGGTAATAATAATTAACATAACTAATATGCTTTACTGTACACAAGTATCCCTCACTTTTGGAAAGTTTGTTTTACATGAATTCACTTTTATGAATAAACTACATTAGTACTTGTAACCAAAATAAATCCAAAGAGGATTTTTGCTTTTGTGAAAAAAAAGGTAAAAAGAAAAACTAGCATGCAGTATTCGTTTTGCAGCAAACTGTTAAAGAGGCAGAGAACATCCCGAGCACCGAGAGTGGCACTGCACATACTTTATTTCCACTGTATATAGACTGTGTATTTATCATATCACCATTGTTTTCACTATATGTCATTGTTATTTCAGGATTTATGTGTTATTTGGTGTGCTTTGGTAGGCTATTCTTTGGATCTAGAAATATTCAAAAAAAAATTTCCTATGTAAATAAATTAATAGTAATTGCTTGTTTGCTTTATGCCATTTCAGCTTATGAAAGGTTTCATAAGAATATTCTACTTTCAGATGGCAGGGAAACTGTGTAGCTTACGTCAGGAACTAGAGTAGGCACTTTGCATGCGTTGTCTTCCCACTTCCTCTCTGTAGTTACCTCTTTCCTGTGTCCTTCCCTCCTGTGCACTTCTGCCCCACCCCATTCCCCAGCTGTCTCCTTGTGCATATTTGCCTTAGTTTTGCAAGGGAGAAATCTTCAGACTATTCTGATTTACAAATTCCTGGATAACACCAGTCCCCGTCAGGCCATATATGTTCTTGGGAGACTTTCTATCACTCATTATCCCCATTTTCTTAGCCGCTGGCCCCTTGCTCCTTTAGTCCTGCCCCAGTCAGAAATTTGTCCACATGGAACCCAATACTGACTGAGTGAACAGGACCTCTTCTTAACTTACTTGCATGCCAACTTACGGCACAAAATTGATTTTCCAGAAATCTCATGTAGTTGGGTGGTGCAAGGGAAAGGATATTGAAAGAGAGGCAGAAGGAAATGTGTCCTTTGCCATATATAAACTACAAAAGAGCCACCAGTAATTTGAGAAATAACTTTGGACCATCTCTGTAACAATCTTCCTTATAGTTGTAGAAGCTGTTATGTTACATGTTTTCATAGTTTGCATTCTGACATTTTCTTTTAAATGCTTGTTTAAACTGTTTGAGGGCTGGGGCCAACCCTTCAGTTTCTAACCTGCCTGTAGCTGTTTTGCAAACATTTAACCAGTGACAACCTAGTTACTCTGAGGGATGGCAGGTGAGTCCAGCCACAAAAGTGGCTTTAACAGGAAATACTCTCGGCCTTCTGTCTAACCTTATTATTTGTCATTGCAGCTCGTTGCCTACTGGGAAAAGACTTTCAAGATTGACCTGTTCAGGCCACAGATTGGGGTGGTGAATGTGACAGATGTGAGTATCCCCTATGAAAGTTTGCTAGGGCACCCTCAGCCTGCTCTGTTTTCTGCCAGGTACCCTAAACTGTGAGATCATGTAGATAGAAGAATTCAGCCCTTTACAATACCAGCAAGACCCTTGGCCTGCCTGAGCTTGGAAAATTGCAAGTGTGGCCCATGTTTGGTCTCTGTGCCAGTCCCCATCTGGTTTCCTGTACACCATTCCTTACTTATCTGGACAGCTCCACCTGTCTCACTATTTGGAATTTTCCACCCAAGTAAATGTTCCTGGAGCTGCCATTACACAATGGGACCTGGGGTCATTTGTGGCTCAGAAGCCCACATAGATAACCACCCAACAGCCAGGACACCAGGCAGGAGAGCAGACCTACAGAAAGGGATAGAATTTTGTGGGAGTCAGGGCAGGGGCATTTGCCCCACCATTCAGGCACCAGTGAACTGACAGTGGGAAACATTAGTGAGGTGTGCTGGCAAAGCATGAGGAACTGTAGACTTCAATTCCTACATCTGATCCAGCTCCATAATAATATAGGAGCATAACAGATACAACCAGGCAAATGATGGACAGAAAGTGATGATCACAGAGGATCCAGTACAGCCATAATAAATTGTGATGGACTCTCTTGTGATGGGGGCCAGTGAGCATTATCCTTTGCCCTCTTAGTAGGTACTTAGTCACCTAAGGACTCTCCATTCATTTATTTTGTAAACCATTTTCTCAATTAGTAGTAAGAATAACAACAAAATTTGCTCGAGATAAAATATTTTAAAACAGAGCTGTACGATATAAGATGAAAAGGAAAATTACTTCACACTGTCCTGATGCCGTTCAAAGTTCCATTCCCTGAGGGAACCATTGTGGCAGTTTCATGGGTATCTTACCAGAAATTTCATATAGGTACAATGGAATACACATTTCCTTTTATATTGCACAAACAGGATACTACACATACCATTTTGCAACTTGACATTTCCATTTAACAATGTACCTGCATTCCCAATAAATGTAAGGGACTCAGGACCCTCTCACCACAGCTCTTCAGAGCCCTCTGCTTTGGCTCATGCTTCACACACTCATTCACTCATTCATTCTGTCCCTCCCTGCAGGCTGACAGTGTCTGGATGGATATTCCAGATGACGATGACCTGCCCACAGCTGAGGATCTGGAAGACTGGATTGAGGATGTGCTTTCTGGGAAGATAAACACTGAAGATGATGATAATGAAGATGAAGATGATGAAGATGATGATGACAACAATGATGATGACGATGATGACAATAATTATGATGAAGATGATGATGACAGTGATGATGATGATGAGTAGCCCTAACTCCAAATGATTCTGATGAAAACACAATCACAGCTATCCACTATCATACAGACAGCAAAAGGTGGCAGCAGGCAGCCATGCCCCACACTCAGCCAGCTCCTTTCTCTTCTCCAGTATCTTCTTTCCCACTCTCTTGTCATCAGGAGCAGTACAGTTCAGCAGATAATGCCTTGCTAAATGCAACAATCACACTCAGCAGAAGCTGGAAAGGAATTACTCCCATGTTGACTGTCTTCACTGCCATGAACCAGCTCTTGTTCTTTGCCAGATCATCAAGGGTCATGGCAGTACTGGAGTCTGGCAGTCTGGGGAGAAGAGTGCCCTAACAGTTTTACTCAAGTTTACTTGTTTCTATGACAGTAACAGAATTGACAGCTCACTAACTCACATGTATGTGTGACCAGAGCCCAGGGAAGAAACACAATTAATCCATTTAGCACCCCTATCTAGAATATCAGTTAGGGTCTCATCTCAAGCCAAGAGCTGGGATCTGGACCTTCTGTTCTTGCTAGTGAGCCTTCCCATTCAGAGTAAAAGTTGATTTATCCAGAAGTCAATTAGCTCTCCATTTACCAGCACTCCCACAGTTGACCAGTGCAACAATAATTGTAATTCATAATGATGCCCTGAGGCACTGGAAAAAAAAAAAAAAAAAACTCCCAAAGTGCCTTCTGAACTGTCATTAGAGTTATACTGTGCTCAGTAGTTTTAGTGCAAAGTGTGTATTATAATGGTCTAATTTATTCTCTCATTCTTTTAACACATGTGTAAGACACCGTGCAAATTCTTTGAATATAGGGCAATCCTTTTATGGAATAGTAGCTAACTAACTCTACCATTAAACTCTTTATTTTGAAAACACTGATACTCTTGAAACTCTTATCTCAATTCTCATCCTGCTCATTCAGATATCCTGGCTCCTGTCCTTTCTGATTGTTCCTTCTGTTTTCCCTCTGACTCCTCTTCCTTTCCCTGCCCTTGAACTGTTGGCATGTCAGTTTTCCTTTCAACTCTTTTCACACTTCTAAGACACTATCAAGGAGCTCTGGTAGCATAGTGCCTAAGGCACTTGACTGCTAACCAGAAGGCTGGCGGTTCAAACCCACCAGCCACTCCTCGGAAGGAAGGTTGGGCATTCCTACTTCCGTAGTGATACTGCCTCGGAAACCCAAGGAGGGGTCACTATGAGTCGGGGCCGACTCGATGGCAAATAACAACAACAACAACAAGACACTATCATACCTTCAGGTAATCTAAGCAATTATATAGATAATGATATCACTCATCCAAACTGGGACTCCATGAAGAGGAAAAGAATGAGTTTAGGGAAAAAGGTAATGAGTTTGGGTTTTGTACTGAGTTAGAATTGCTTGTGCAATATGCAAGCCATGATGTCCAGAGGCAATAGAAAGAAGATGTCTAAAACTGAGATGTCAAGATCATTGTTGTTGTTGTTACATGCCGTCAAGTCAGACCCGACTCATAGTGACCCCTCCTTGGGTTTCCGAGGCAGTATCACTATGGAAGTAGATTGCCCAACCTTCCTTCTGAGGAGTGGCCGGTGGGTTTGAACTGCCAGCCTTCTGGTTAGCAGTCAAGTGCCTTAGGCACTACGCTACCAGAGCTCCTCTGTCAAGATTAGAGACTGGATTTCATCCTTGACATCTCTCCTCAGTTTTAGACATCTTCATTCAATTGTCTCTGGACACCATGGCTTGCATATTGCACAAGCAATTCTAACTCAATACAAAACCCAAACCCATTACCTTTTCCCCTAAACTCATTCTTTTCCTCTTCATGGAGTCCAGTTTGGATGAGTGATATCATTATCTATCCAGTTGCCTAGGTTACCTGAAGGTAGCCCTTTCACCTCTGCTCCCATGGCATTTTGTGCATATCCTGAATTGTGGCATTTATCATTTTAATTGTAACATATATATGCATGCCTTTCACTAAACTGTAGGCTCCTTGGAGGCAAGATATTTATCTTTGTATCCCCAGCACATAGCACTTTGCCCAGAAAAAATTACTCATTTATTGAGTATGTATGGCTGTAGATGGATGAACAGTTGATTAACCAGAATATAACTCTTCTGCACTAACAGGCATCAGAGCTGACAGTCCTTCCTCATTCATTTCTCCCCCCATCTCACAAAACAAGGCAGACGCTTCCAAAGCTTGGCTGTGTTGCCAGCAAGCCAGGCCCAGCTGCACCTTAGATAAGCTCTTAACCAAAAACAAACTCACTGCCATCAGTTCCAAATCATAGTGACTCCATGGGGCATAGCAGATCTGCCCATCGTTTCTAAGGTTATAATCCTTATGGAAGTATATTGCATTACCTTTTCCCTACAGAGTGACTGGTGGATTTGAACTATGAATCTTTTGGTTAGCACCCGAATGCCTTAACCACAGTGCCACAGTGCCTTAAGCTCTTTGGGAAGTACATTTTCAAAGTAATCTTGAAACTAATCTTACAAATAGCCAAGGAATGTGGTCCATCATGAAAGTGAGAACATTCCCTCATTCTCAGCGGTCTCAGTAACAATGCACTATGTCTAAATCACACTGTGGTGCTTCTGTTAGAAGCAGAACTTCGAATAGGTTCAAACCCATTCAGTCATGGGTAAAGAAGTAAAATCAGAACAGACACAAGTTTGTAAAATTGGGTGAAGTGTGTATGATAATCAGAAAGTGCAAAATTATAGGTGGAAGCCCTGGAATGGGTGACTTGGAGCAGGCATAGTGACTCTTTTCAGGAGCCTGTTGCAGGAGAGTGGATTATTGCCAGGACTGTGAAACTGACACACATTCAAAGTAGTCCGGCCAGCCACCAGCTTTGAGTGGGCACTCTGTTGCTATGTAACTCACCTGTTGCCCTTGTTTTCTAAGAGGGTGTGGACCCAATTTTTCCTGTTCTAGTTACAGTACCAGTTCACCCACATTTTACAAATTTGGGTCCATTCTGGTTTTGCTTCATCAGCCATGACTGAACTGGGAAAAACCAGTTTGAAGCCCTGTTTAGAAGGACTGAATGTTAAATTGGTACTGTCTCTAAGTAGCAGCACTGCTTAGTTAATAATCTAAAACATTATTTATGGAGCATTTGTTACATGTCTAGAGCAATGGACTACATGCTTTACATATATCATTTAATCCTCACAGTGGTCTTAGGAGTTGGGTCTTGTTATTATCTTCATTTTACAGATGAGGAAACTGAGCAAGACACCAAAGGATCAAATAATTTTCCTAGGGTCACACAAGTTTTAGAGCCTAAGAATTTAATTTTTAGTAATCTACTCATTTAAAAAGGAGCTCTGTTAGCATAGCAGGTAAGGCATTTGGATGCTAACCAGGTTAGTGGTTCAAACCCACCAGCTGTTCTGTGGGTCTGATGAGGCAATCTACTTCCATAAAGTCTTAGAAACCCAATGGCAGTCACTATGAGTCAGAATCGATTCAATGGCAGTGGTTTCATTTGGGTTATTCATTTAAGACAAGTCTCTTGACTACAAAATGATTGACAACAAAGTAATTTTTTGTTACAATGGCAATAATACTTTCCCATGCAACTATCATGACAATTGTCTTGGTTTTTATAGATACTTGACAGATTACCTTGAAGAGGTATTATGCAAGAGTAAAAATACTTCCTAAAAGGTAAATAATTTTTCAGATTAAAATAATCACGCTAAAAAAGGATACAGTATTTGATTTGGGATCTCAGTTTATTTTCCATCCTTTATAGTATAAAAAACATAAAGTGTGAAATGTTTTACATTAGTTGAGATAGGGGAGGGTTATAACTGGAGGACTGAAAAGTAAACACAATAACTTGGATGCAGATCTACTGTATGTCCATCACAGAAGCTAACATCTAATGATGTTATAGTGAAGAGGTTCATAGCATAAACCTTATGACTGTTAAGTGAACATACTTGTGCAGATGGTTGCCAGTCATGTAATTCATTCATTTGCATGTTTTAAAATGTCTCCATGGAGCCCATCACCCATTTTATGCAGGACATCACACTCAGGCTTTGCCATACACATACAGTGATCATGAGTGGAGGCTGGTTAGCACAACTCCTCCTCCTGGTTACCAAGTACAGTATTAACTAATTAGAGAGAACATAAAATTCCTGGCCACATATTTACATAAATAGTTACGACTTCATCAGATAGAGACACATGACTTCATTGTTGAAATTTTTATGGTTGAAGCTGGATTCTAAAGCCCAAATATAAAATCCTTCCAACACAAAACAATCGTCAAATAAACTTCTCCAAACAAGACCTGGCCCAGGCCCCTCTGGCTCACTCCCTAGCATCTTTTTTGAGGAAGTGGTCCATCCCCAATGCAAGTTGAGTTCACCACCACACCAAGTCAGTATGCATCCACTCCCCACCCCTACCCTTCCTAGTGTAGCACTGGGACAACTGCTCTTCACTCTAGGCAATAGTTACACTTATCAACAATTGCCTGGAAATCAAATTTGGTTCATCATAAAGTTTAGGAGCCCCAGAAAAGACTGTCATTTAATGGAACCCTACAGTAAATCCATTATAAAAATAAATTATCTATGTTTCAGTTTTCTAATGCTCCTTAAAAAAAAAAAAAAAAAACTATGATCAACATTAAGTGAACAGTCCATTACTCCTATAAAAGTGGGGTGTTGGTAGGTGAAAAGCAATTGCCATCTCTTCCCACTTGGTCCCTAGAATAGCATGTGCAACTATTCTAAGCTCCCTATCATCATGAATTGACCTAACCTTGTCACATGCAGATCAGATGCCCCAAGTCCCATTACTAGTTCCCTGAGTAATGGTTTCTGGTCCTCAGAGATGAGTGAAGTTTTGATATGCTAAAGGACATACAAAACCAGAAAATTGCATATTAAATTATTTATCTACATATTATTTCAGTCCTAAAGATACTCTTAAAAGTCCTAGGGTTTATCACATTTATCCTCAAGGCTTAAGACTGAAGTGTTCTATTTCACTAAGATGTGGGACAAGACACTGTCATTCTTAGGTTGAGAGAGCCCTTCTAATTGGTGGACTCTTAGTGCCACATTGGAAGTTATCCCTCATTGTGCTGCCTCAGGTTTTAAGAACCTGTCGTTGTGTTGGAGAGACTCTAAAATAACCCACTGATGAGATTTATTTTACAGATGAAACAAAACAAACTGGGTTATCTAAATAGAAATGAAAGAAGTCCCGGTAGCACAACGGTTAAGCACTCAGCTGGTAACTGAAACACTGGCAGTTCAAACCCACCCCGAAGCTCCATGGGAGAAACACATGGCAATCTGCTCTTGTAAAGCTTACAGCCTTGGAAACTCTGTGGGGCAGCTCTATTGTGTCCTATGGGGTTGCTATCAGTCAGAATTGACTTGACGGCATACAAGTAGGAAAGGGGCAGGGCCTAGAAAAAGGGACTCCCCGTGTCCTAAAACCTAATTTTAATCAGTAGTTTTACAGTTCTTACTCATCATTTGAAAGTCTGTCTTAATTCCTCAACAGAGGGCTAGAAACACTACCTTCCCTTCCTGTCCTCCAATGAAAGCAAACAATGGGAGAGAAAAATGAGTTTATGCATAACAGGATCAAAAGTTATAGACACTGGAAAGAGTAAAATACCATATCTTAGAGTCCTATTTTATGTCTCATCTATCGCCACTCAAAGTGTGGGAAAAAGCAGCGAAACGCAAGCCTCCTGCTGAGAATATTGATTTCTAAGAGGACAAGGACCATGGTTACAAACCTCCCTAAAGCTGGACCTGCAGACAGATCCTCTCCCACCCCTACAAGAGGTTGGGGCGTGACGTTGTTACAGCCCCAGGAAGGGGCTTCACCAGCACAGGCAGAAGCCAGGGCAAGCACCTGTACACCTGTGTCCAAGGCCCCAGGTGGGAAGTCTTGCTGTGCACCATGACCAGGATGTTGTTGTTGTTGTTGTGTGCCATCAGTCGGCCCCGACTCAAAGCGACCAGGATAGGAGAGGCAAAACCAAAGGGGAGCTGCAGGGAACAATGGCACCTGTGTCCTCATCAGGAGCAACGCTGGCAGGGCTGGGTTTGGCCACGGGAAGGGAGATTCTGAAGTCTTTCAATTGAAATCTCCTAGGAAACAGCTATTACACAAACCTAAAGTAGAAGACAAGAAGTGAAGTCTGCCTCTAGCAAAGCCCCCACTCCAGGTTCTGGGTCAATGATAAGTATTCCTAGGTCCCTTGAGCTCATCCAAAAATGTCAGCTCATTTCTTTCTTTTAGATCATCCCTCTAGGTACTGTGGGCCAAGAGTTTGGAATCAAACACTTATATTTGTAATTCTATGTAGTAGCCATAAGATGTTTAACAAGTCCCTACCTTTCTGAAGTTTCCTTTTTAATACCAATACGGTGGTGTAGTGCCTAAGGCATTTGACTGCTAACCAGAAGGCTGGTGCTTCAAACCCACCAGCCAAACCTGGGAAGGAAGATTGGGCATTCTACTTCCGTAGAGATACCACCTGGGAAACCCAAGGAGGGGTCGCCAAGTTGGATCGGACTCAGTGGCCGTGAGTGTGGTTTGTTTTTTTTGGTTATAAAATAGTTAAAAGACTATCTTAAAGGACTAGGAGGGTAATATGACTGCCTAGAACAGTATCTAGCATATAATACCTGATAAATGTTGGTTCTCATGCCTCCTTCTTTGACCAAAATATAATGCTTGTCAAAAATGTGACCCAAAGTCTATTCCCTTTAGCATCCATTTGGTTGAAACTCAATACAATAAACTTCAGTGGCGTGTATAAGTTATTTCATTTACTATGGCATTAAATGTCACTCAAGAACTGTGCTATGGGTTCTCAGTTACTATGGCATTGAATGTCACTCAAGAACTGTGCTATGGGTTTAAAAATATTTTGTATTTATGATGGCATATGAATGTAAGTTTACATAGAATCCACAGTAGTGATTTATTTTTTATAAGACTCAAAAGGCCTGAACATTGCCCAGAAATCTTTATAACTGCACAGTCCCTGCTGCAGGACTTTTAAATAAATCTGTTAACATTTCTGTGCTTGAGTAAGCAATCCTTTTACAATTTTTAAAGTTATATTGTGAGATATTACATAGAAGGCTTCCAGTGTAGTGAAGTTTGAGGATTAATTATCACAGAACTTCACCTTTATTTCTCTATTGGGAAATCTCTAAAACATATGTAGAAGTACAAGCATACAACCTCACATACTCACCAGTGTAAACATATATACAAATATCTGCTAACATACATACCCACCAGGTACAGATAAGCAAAGATATTAGGATGTCTGATGCATGAATGTGCTGTCCATCTGTTTTTATACACTGAGACATGTATGGCAACAAATACCCACAGATATGTCCCTGTTTAGAGGCAGGTAGGTTTTCTCTTTGGGGAAAAAAAATAAAATCACTTAATAGCTATAAACTGATTGTGTGTGTTTTAGCAGGACTTGTGTTCTGGGGTTCAGGAGGAATAGGGTCATCGATTTCTGTAAGCCAATAGGCTCATGGAATCCCACAGAGTTACAGCTGTATGTAAATGGATGAAGATGGCCTGTAAAAAAATGACTTTTCAACTACAGTCATGTTAGAGGAGAAAAGGCAAGAACCCCGTTCCTATCCAAATACCAGCACACCCACACTCCCCCCACTGACAAGCATTGCCAACAAGCTGCAACATAATTGGGCCACCTACCTCACACAGAATCTGTCTTGTATGCAGATTGAAAGGGAAGGACAGAGAGGGAAATAAGGGGGGAGGGAGGGGCACAGTGGTCATGCAATCACAAGACAGTGGCTGGGCTTACTTTATAAAAAAGCAAAAGTTTTCTGCATTCTGACGTAACTGATAATGCAAAGCGTGGATAAACTAAATAACCTTAAAATTCCTTCTAACTCTAGAAACACAGACTTTTTAACATTCAGTTCATGGATTATTAAAAACTCCCACCTTCAGAAGTATATACTTAAGAACAAAAAGTTGTCTATCCACTGTTTAAAACACAGCCAGGGAACAGAACCACGTGGACATACAATCTTGATTAAGCTTGCCTACTCTTTAACGCTTAATGTTCAAATTTTAATAACTCAGGCTGAAAGTTACAGAAAAATCTATAAACATTTAAGGCAAATGAAATCCTGTTTCATCTAATGTGAACATATATATATTCTACTAGCCTTTGGGCACAGTTTATCCCCTTTTAAAAAAGACTAGCCTATTGGTCCCAAGAGCTGAAATGAAAATGCATTGTGTTCAATTGTGTGATGCAGCTTTCTAAACCTGCAATTTTCAATTGCTGTTTACATTGTTCCCACTGCACCAGTAACTCACATTATTAAGAGTTTGAACGTGCAAAGGCTTTACAAAGATCCTGTGTTTTATTATTATTTTCAAAAAGAACTCAATACAAAGTCAGTGTAAAAAAAAAAAAAAATCGATATTCAATTTAAAACCAGAACAATAATTTTACAAAGTCTGACATTCTCCTATGCAAAGGATGGAAGAGAGGGAAAGGAGGAGAAAGAACATAAATTCCTTAATTTAAACCTTTCTCCACCACGTGGGAATCACACGCCCTGAGTGAGAGCAAATGACTCCAACTTAACCCCTTCTGGATTGGCAACTTAAGATAGGATCTGAAGCACAGTATTTTAAAATACTAATGAACAGTCACATTTACTCTGTTGTTGTTAGTTGCTGTCAAGTCAACTCCAACTCATGGTGATCTTTCTTACCAATAATGAATGAATAATGAATGAATGAAATGTTGCACCATCTTCATGATCTTTGATATGCTTGGACTCAATTAACTATATATAATTGGTGGTACAATGAACTATAAGCAGTTAACTGATGGCACAATGGTTAAGCATTCAGCTGCTAACCAAAAGGTTGGTGGTTCAAATCCACTGGCTCCAAAAGAGAAAGACCTCGTAATTTGCTTCCATAAAGTTTATGGCTCAGAAAACTGTATCAGGCAGTTCTACTGTCACATGGGGTCACTATGACTTAGAATTGACTCTATAGCCCCCAACAACAACAAAGATACATTTATGGTGCTTCCAACCGCACTATGTTCATGGTGCAGCAGCCATCGACACATTCTCTAGTATGGACATTATCACCTTTGCAGCCAAAGTTTCACACACATTCATCATTTTTCACCCTATCTTCAAAAATATATTTCCTGAGAAAGACATCATGGTAAGGAACTTCCAGTTTGAAGGGAACTACAGGCAAAACCTAAGCAAAACAAAAGCACCATGGTTAGATGGCATGCATTTTTCATAAATGGAACATGTAGTTAAAGTATATCCTGGCTCCATGCCACAGCCACTCATTTCCCCCTTCCTTCTTTCCCAGCACATCTGTTGATTCAAGGACGGAGTTTACTTTTTCAGGTACAGATGTATTACAAATATTTAAAGCCAATTTTGATTTTAAAAGTGATATAGAAAATAACTGTATCACATCTAAAACATATAAACAGTAAAAGTATACACACATACAGAGTATTTTGACAGTGTTCTTTCCTAAAGCAAGGTAACTGATTTCCCTAAATACACGGCAAAAGTAAGAGTGCATACTTTCTCAAGGTTTGTTGTGGATACAGGAGGCAAAGACAGCCCCACCTCCCACAAGATGACTGGGAGACTCTGGGCCAGCTCTGGCTCCAGGTAGTGTCTGTCCCCCAGGGTTAGAGGAGAGCCTACTGAAACCAGTTGCATTTCACAATTGGATCAGGTATGAATCATTATGGACCAAAACTCTGGCTCCCCAGTTCCCCTTAACTCTATTGTTGTTGTTGTTGTTATATGCCATTGAGTCGGCCCCGACTCATAGCGACCCCTCCTTGGGTTTCCGAGGCAGTATCACTACGGAAGTAGGATTGCCCAACCTTCCTTCCGAGGAGTGGCTGGTGGGTTTGAATCGCCAGCCTTCTGGTTAGCAGTCAAGTGCCTTACGCACTATGCTACCAGAGCTGCTTAACTCTATAGCCTATACATTTTCCTTTCCCACTCTGCCAACTCTGAAAGTAAGTTAAATGCCAGGGGCTGAAGCAGCCCTTCTGCTGGTATAAACCAGCGGCAGAGGTGATGGGTCGCAAAATGGTGGTAGTCAGAAAACACAGGGACTGGACATCAGTAGTAGCCATTGGGGTAGGCAATGTTTGGTTACTCTTGGCAGGGCAGCTTGGTATGAAGCTTTGTGAGAATTTATTTCCGTGGAAAATAAGATAGCACCAAGCTGTTATCAACCAATGCCAAGGTCACAGTGTTAGTCTCCCCCTGGTTGGTGTGGAGCAGTGGGGAGGGGAACTGCAAGGGTTAGGCCTCCTGCTGGCTTGCTTGCACTGTTTTCCCTGGTAGGCACTCCGTACTTCTCGTATGTATGACCGACCTGTGCAAAGGGCCTCAAAGCACAAAAAGCCTGGTCCCAATCAGCCCTGAAAGACTGACCCCTTCCTGGTCAGAACTTCCATTCAGGTAGGGTTGTGTGGGCTGTGTGTTAGGACAGGTGGGATGGAGCAAAAATATGGTAGACCATCAGAGACGTAGGAAAAGAGCTACTTGTTTCAAGTCAGTAGGAAAGCAGGGTAAGAATTAGGGTGGGTAGGTTTTCTGAAAAATAAAATTGCTTAATAGTTGTAAACTGATAGTGCATATTTTTGTTGTAATATTTCTCTGAAGAACCTAAGGCAACAAAGAACATAGATGAAGGAAGGCCTTTTCTGAAATGCCCGTGGTTCCATAATGGTGCTGTGGAAATGTACATTTGCACACAGATATATATGGACATGTAGTGCCCAGTTTCCAGAAAGAGTAAAGATGTGTGCCCTAGACATCTATGGTGGATCCAATAGAAGCAATGGATGTGGCTATGGAGGAAAGACAGGGACTAGTTGTAAGGCAAGGTTCCCAAGAATGCACCAGCTCCAATTTGGTTTACAGCTGCAGAAAAACTCCAAGGAACGGCTTCGTGAGAAGTCCCCATCTACAAGTCAGCCGTCATCAGTCATTTTTCCAGGGCAGCGCCCCCTGCTTCTTTCCAGATAAAGTGCAGATGGTCAAAGGGTACTGGTCTGTCATCTGCCAGTTTCAGTCAGCAATGAAGAATTTAAAAAAAAAAAAAAAAAAGACACCCCTCTGGTATACATATATATATATCTATATCTATATATATATATATATATATTCTTTTTCTTATCTATAAAGCCACAAATATAGAACTTTTAGACTGATGTCTCAGACTGTAAGCGTAGGACAAATTTGTGAGACTTGGGGTCTATGAATTCTTCTGAGAGTACTATGAAGGGAATTTTCTTCACATTGACAACGAGGCTGAAGTCCAGGCACTTAAGGACAAAAATGATTCCATCCTTTAACCCGTTAGTCACTGCCTCATCACTGACAAGTCTCCACTGGGTAGAGAGCCACCGATCCTTGTCATACTGCAGGGTAGGACCGGCACTGAGGTAACGTTCTAGGAAGGCCTGAAAGCAAAGGAGAGAGATGGTTAAGGAAGAAGCACTCAGTGGCAAGGGGAGTCCTGCCTCCCTCTCTTCCAGGAGGCTGTCCATTCTTATGCTGATGACAAATGACTTTCAAACAAAGGAAGACTTTATACCAGAGCCTAGCTTATCATACTAAATTCCCACCAGACCCTCACAGTGGAGTCATTATTGGGGAGGGGAAGACATTTTGGGTTTCCACATTCTTTGTGAATTTTCATATCAAAGGGTGAAGGTAATGGTAACCACAGAGGAAAGGGAAGTTAGGACAGTTGAGATCAGTGTTTGCCCAGAAGCCCTCAATGATCCACAAGCCCACTCCAAGGGTAGAGACTTCACTGTACCCACCCTCAAGGAGCTCTGGTGGTGTAGTGGTTAAGGCATTTGGCTGCTAATCAAAAATTCAGGGTTTAAACCTGCCAACTACTCCATGGAAGAAAGATGAAGCACTCTGCTTGCATAAAGATTTACAGCTTTGGGAACCCAAGGGGGCTCGCTATGAGTCAGAATCGACTAGATGGCAGTGAGTTTGGTTTTGATTTTGGTACCTACCCTCAAGTCATGTGGATGCCTATCACTGCTTTTACTTGCTTTTACATACTTCATCCTACTAAACTGAAAGTTCCATTGAGCAAGGGTAGCGCCTAGCACAGAGGAACACTCAGTCAACACTAGCTGAGTAAATACATCAAAATACTTGCACACCCAAAAATGCATGCTCTACCATTTCCTGTCTGTGTGACTTTGGAAAAGTGTACCTTGGTTCCCTCATCAGTAAATGGAGATAATAACAACACCTAACTCACAGGGCTGCGAGGATGAAATGGGCTTACTCTTATAAAGCATGTACATCCATGCCTGGCACACAATGACTATGCAATTAATGTGTCTGATCATTATTATAGGTTGAAATTAGTGCACACATCACAAGTCCGAGGGATGAGCAGACACAGGGTCCACCTGCCCTCTCATGAGTTGCTCCAGCAACACTGAGCTCCTTGAAGTTACCCCTCCTGCTACTTACCATTAAATCTTCTCTCAAACCACTTCCTTAAACCCCTCAGACAGATTACTATGCCCTCTTGTAAGTTCCCATGATCACTGGGCATACAACTCTAGAGTGACATTTTACTCTCTGAATATTTATTACTGATTGACCTATCTGTCCCTGATGCTACTCTATATTCTCATCGAGGGTAGGAACTATGCTTCTCCCCCAGTAAAATTTTAATTTCCAGCATACCCTGCACATAGTAGGAGCTTAACAGCATGTGCATTAAATCAATAAATACACTGATTTAATGTGGGAAGAGGGAGAAAGAATGAATCACTAACACAGACAGAAAAATGCTGGGATACATCAATCTTGTCTTAGATACAGATCAAGGACAGTTTTTAAGTGGTATCCCCTTCCACCTATACCTCACTGCTACTTCCACGTATATTATTTCTGATCTGTGGGACACAGTTTCTAAGGCAGAATATAGAGGATGTATCTGTAATACAAAACACAAGTCTAATATAAAAATAGTTTTTTCACACATCAGTAAAAAAAAGAACTCAAAATATAAACCATAAAACCAAACCTACTGCCACTAAGTCAATTCCAACTCATAGCGATCCTAGAGGACAGAGTAGAACTGTCCCAAAGGGTTTCCATAATTCTTTATGGAAGCAGACTGCCTCATCATCTTTCTTCTGCAGAGCAGCTGGTAGGTTCAAACCATGACCTTTTGTTTAGCAGATGAATGCTTTCATCCTTCCTTCTGAGGAGTAGCTGGTGGGTTTGAACCACCAGCCTTCTGGTTAGCAGTCAAGTGCCTTAGGCATTACACTAATAAGACAATCTATTGATGAATAAATATTAATAGAAATTAAAAAAATATATTCTGCTACATTAATAATTAAAGAAATATAAATTAAAACGACAAAAAAAAAATCTTTATTTTCCTCCTACCAAATGGACAATGATTAAAAAGAATGATAACACCCAATGGTGTCAAGGATGCAGGTAAATAAGCACTTTCATCAATAGTTCTACATGAGACATACCATCTTTTTGCACATGTAGTCATATTTTGCTTACTTATACCCCGCTATACATACTATTTTGCATTTTGTTCATTTCAACTTAATACTCTAACAAATATTTTTTCACTTTTCAATAGGATATGCCACAAAACTTTTAAGCCATTGCTGTTATTTCCAATTTGGCATTATTACCAGTTATTTTGGAAAAAAACATGTTCATGTATATATTTGTGTATATATCTGATTGTGCCGAATACTTTTCTTAGGATGAGTCCTAGGAGTGAGATTCTGCTGCAGTAAACAGTATGAAATCTTTATGGTTTCTTCCTGAATATTCCTAAAGGGTTATTACTGATTGACAATGCAACCAGCCATGGACAAACATGTTCCTTCACTCCACTTCACCAGCTTAATGTTATATACAAACATGGTCAATATTTATGCATGTGCAATGTTATGTACATACATGTTGTTATGCACAATCATTGCCACATATTTAATATACGTCAAGCTCGCTTGGTCCCCACCAAGTGATTTATGTACAACGTTGCCATATTTAATATGATTCTCACACAATGACCATGTCAGGCACATGCTGTCATTATTCCCATTTTATAGACAAGGAAAACACATGTAGAATAACTTTTTTTGAACTTACAAACCAATGAAGTGGTAGGGTCAAGATGTGAACCCACCTATGTATAAAGAGAGCCTGTTTGCTAAACCCTTACTCTATTTTGCCCCCTTGACCACACCCCTCTATTAGCAATATGGCTGTTTCTTGTAATACCTCTAACATTATAACCCAAAAAGACAATTCAGTAAAACTAATTTTATAGCATTCAAAACATCTAACAAAGTGACAGCATTATTTCTACTGCTAATAGTAACAGACATTTCTCGAGTCTTTACCAAGTGTCAGAAGCTATTCCAAACACATCATGTAAATTAATTCTTTTTGTCCCTACAACAATCCAATGAAGTAGGTATCAGTATTATTCCCACTTTATAGATTAGAAAACCAAGGCACAAAGCCATTAAGGCCTTTGTCCAAGTTTATACATCTAGTTGATGGCAGAGTTGGAACAAGTCAAAATCTGGCTGCAGAACCCACAGAGTGCCCCAAATCACTATTCATATTAACTCTAACTGAAATTCTTTCCTTTGAATCTAGAGGCCTTTGAAAGGCACATTTTAAAAAATGCACCAAGATAATATAAAGCAAATGAGAATCACAAATTCTCTTTTAACTGGTGTCTTTAGTGAAGGCTTGGATTTTATCATTTGTGGAAATACCCATTTTGTCAAGCTCCACGACAACCCTGCCGTAGTGGGCAGAGCCAGACTGGAGTGGCGCACCTTTGGGGTCATGCTGTTGGTGATGCAGAAGGCCAGGTGCTGTAGAATGCTTTCCATGCTGTGGTAGTGCTGCTGCCGAGTGGTGCGCAGGTACTTCTGCAGAGCCCTGGCCATGGAAGGGAAGATGGCCTGGGCAGCCTCCCTGGGGTCCATCACCTCCCCTGGGGCTTTCTGCTGCTCCTCGGCCTGGAGACGCTGGATGTGGATGAAGGCCTCTTCCACTGCAACCACTAACCTATGAAGGCAGAGGACAATCTAGGAATCAGTATGGTTCCCACCGCAGGGCTTAAGAACCAAGTCACAAAGAACCCAGAATGATTCCTGATCAACGTGCTGCCTCCAGTCTCCCACCAACTCACCCAAGGACCAATCATGGTGCTCACTTCCTTAGCTATCACTCCAGATGTGGAGAGGGAAAGAAGGGGGAAAGGGAGTGTTATGGATTGAATTGTGTCCTATAAAAGATATGTTGAAGTCCTAGTCCCTGTACCTGTGAGGACGACTCTGCTGGGAACCAGAATTTTTCTTTTGATATGTTAGCGAGGACATATCATGGTGAGGGGTGGGTGGGTACCAAACGTAATCACTTCTGAATGGGTCTTATAAAAAAGGTAAATAGACCTGGAAAGCAAGTACATACCCACACCCACACCCACACCCACACACACACACAATGAGACCATCCAGCTACAAGCCCAGAAATGCCAAAAATGCACAGGACTACAGAATCTGAAAGAGAAGAGGACCTTCCCCTAGAGCTGAGAGTGAGAACAGAGCCTTGTCAACACCCTGAATTTAGACTCCTAGCCTCCAAAATTGGGAAACAATAAATTTCCGTTCTTTAAAGCCACTCACTTGTCTGGTCTGATGAGCCTGGTGGAACCCCTGAGACATGGCCCCAAGCTGCCCTTCAGGGCTGGAAATGAACCACTCCTGTGGCTTCCAGCCAAGCATAAGACAGGCATATAAGCTGAACATTTACATTAGGTAGATATACTCCTTGGAGAGAATAATCATTGGAGAATAGAAGGGCTGTGTATGCACAGGGAGACAGCTGGGGGGCAAGAGTGCATGGGACGGAAGGGCACAGGGAAGAGGTGGCTCTGGGGAGGAAGTGGAAGGGCAGCTGTTGCATTGTGGGAGACTGCAGTCAATGTCATGAGACAAAGTGTATGTGAACTGCTGTGTGGAAGATGAATTTGCTCTGTAAACTTTCACCCAAATCACAATAAAATTAAAAAAAAAAAAAAAAAAAAGGCTACTCACTTGTTATGGCAGTACTAGGTAACTAAGACAGAAAAGAAACAGTAACAGCAAAAATAACATGTGGAATGGGAACTACAGGGCAACAGAAAGGGAGCCCTGGAACTGAGGTGATCAAGTCTCACTTCTCCCACTAATGAGCTTGAGTAGCTTATTTCAAATATCCTTGTTTTTTTAAATCTTGACAACAAAGTGATTTGATAAAAAGAGTTCTAAGTTCCCTCAAATTCTGCTTTAAAAAAAAAAAAGGCTGTATCCACTGAAGAGGTGGTCAGTGGTACAGAAGCAGCCTTATAATCATTATCCATTAGAGAGCTGTAACTCAAGACTACAATGAGTTATCATCTCACCTCAGCAATAATAGCAAAGTTCAGTAAGACAGAAAGCAACAAGTGCTGGTGAGGGTGTGGAGAGACTGCAACTCTCATACATTGCTGGTGGGACTGTAAAATGGTACAACTATAAGGAAAATGGTATGGGGCTTCCTTAAAAAGTTGGAAATAGTAATATTATTTTATCCAGCAATCCCACTAGTAGGCATATATCCCGAAAGAAGTGAGAACTGGGACACGGATAGATATATGCACACCCATGTTTCCAGCACTATTCACAATAGCAAAGAGATGGAAACAATGTAAGTGCCCATCAATGGATGAATGGATAACCAAACTTGGTACATACATGATGGAATACTATGCAACATTAAAGAATAATGAAGAGTCTGTGAAGTACCTCACATTCATAGAAGGGCTAATATTTTGAGTGCATTATTATAAAAAGTCAGGGGAAGGTTTACACTGGAAGGAAACTTTCTTTGTTGGTTACCAGGGACGGGAGGGGAGGGAAGGGGAAATTGCTATCTAGGTAAGAAACATGTAGTGATTTGGGTGAAGGGAAAGGCAATATACCAAAAGCTGGTGACCAGCACAAGGAAAAGGAAGACACAGAAAGGTGCACAAGAGGTACAGACAATAAAGGTCAATACCATTACGTATATAATACTGCATTAACAGTAATGGCAAATAATTAATCTACAGGTGGATACATCGGTAGATATAGGCAAGATGTTCAGGTATGGGTAGGTGAGTGAGATGATAAAGGTTTGGCAGATGATATTTCCACATACATACTTGTATGTGCTATCAAAATGTCCATACACACAAACAGACACACATATATCACAGCAAACAGGAGGCAAAAGTTATGATAACTCCTTAACCACAACCAAACACCTTGAGAGAGTGAACTGCTCAGCCTATAGGCTCAGGCCCATGTAGCCAGGGACATCAAGTTCAACTGGCATAACCTACTACCCAAAAACACTGTTCTACATCCTACTTTGGTGAGTAGTGTCTGGGGTCTCAAAAGCTTGTAAGTGGTCATCTAAGATGGAACAACTGGTATCTCCTCATCCAGAGCAAAGAAAGCTGAAGAAAATCAAAGACACATGGAAACTATTAGTGGACATGGGAACCTCAGCCTACATGACCCTGAGACCAGAACTAGAGGGTCTCTGGCTACCACTGCCAACCACTCAGAAAGGACTCAAAATTGGAGATCCTAGATAGAGTTGGAGAAAAATATGGAACAAAACTCAAGAGCATAGAAAGACCAGGTTTACTGGTCTGATACAGGGCTGGTAAAACCCCCAAGACCGTGGCCCCTAGTTACCCTTTGGTCTTGAAATTGAACTCACTCCCATGGCTTAATCTCCAGCCAAATAACAGACAGGCCTACAAGGTGAATAATTACACTAGGAAGATGCACTCCTTAGAACAATCAGGCAGGGGAGATCAAAAGGGCAGCACTTGCTCAGGGAAAAGTTCAGAAGGCAAGAACACATAGGAAAGAAAGACACCAGGAAAAGGTAACCACAGGGAGGAAGTGGAACAAGTGCTGTTATACTGTGGGGATTGCAAGCAATGTCATGAAGCAAAATGTGCATTTAACTGTTAAATGGAAAATGAATCTCTGTAAACTTTCACCCAAATCAGAGTAAAAAGCTTTATTTATTGTTGTTTTTTTTTTTTTTTCCCCGAAGAAGCAGCCTTATAAAAAACCAGAGCTGAAAAATTAAAAAAAAAAAAATGACCAAAGCTATTATAACCCCCTTGATCCAGCCAACTCCCGACCCACCAGCTCCTGAAAATAAGAAGGGAAGAAAGAGGCACAATACCTATGACAAAAGCCCCCACTGTCCACTTCAACTCATGTGCTCAGATTCTGAAAACCAGCAAGGCCTGGCGTGCAGGCTGCGGACCAGCAGCATCAGCACCACATGATGATTTGTTAGAGCCATGTCTTTGGTCCAACTCCAGACATACTGAATATTCATCTTGGGAGTGGGGCCTGGGACCATGGTCTGTATTTTAAGAAGGTGATCCTTCCAGGTGGGGCTGACACATGCTAAAGTTTCAGAAACACTGGAGTAGGATACATTCCAAAGCCTCAAAGAGGTCATGTTTTTAAACTGATAGTTCATTCAGGGTTTAAAAAAGAAGAGTGTACCCCAAGACGGTGTTGGTGTCCCAGAGGCAGGCAGGGAGTGGGGTATACCTTGCTCTCCGCTTTTTCACCCGACGTTCATGTTCTGCTTCTTCATAATACAACTCATTGTGGCTTGAGTCCCTGCGCCGAGCTGCTGCTGCAATCATTGCCCGGGACTGACCAGTGGCATTGTTACTGGGGCCTTTGGGGAGAACAGGGGAGGAAGAACAGTTTAAGGCCATGGGGCTGAGAAAGGAGCAGAAACCTAGTACCAGAGTGTCGATTCCATCCTCCCCATCCCCATGAAGCATATACGCAAATCCCAAGAGGAACTTCTCAGGAAGGTGGCTAGGCCTGGCTCCCCATTCACCATGCCCAAGACAGGAGAGGAAGGAACTCTTCTTAAACCCCCACGTGATCCATGAAAATGGACAAAAAGGACTCAGAAGGGGACGAAGAGTGCTGGACAATTAAAATTGTGGCCAAAAATAACACACAGAGTGAGCTGAATATGTTACTCACCATCAGTTACATAAAGTTTCAGTTTGGCCACAAGGGCAGCTAGAACATAACATTTCAGCAACAAGACAATGAGAGAGAATAAGAGGGGTGGGGAGAACAAGGACAGATAGAGAAAAAAGTATGTCAAGGGACATGGAGGCACTGAATACACACAGGAAAACAAGCTATGCTGGAATGTCATGGCAGCCACAGTGTTAACAGGAAACACCAATATCTGAGACCATGCAAAAGGGCCCATTTATTAATACATAATCCTCCTGCTCTCGTTCCCCTGAACACTCACCATCTAAACTTTTGAAAAGGACAAGGTAGATATGTGTCCTTATATTTTGCCTGCTTATTTAGGGACTCAAGGAGCTCTGGTGGTATAGCGCCTAAAGCATTTGACTGCTAACCAAAAGGTTAACAGTTCAAACCCATCAGCCAATCTGCAGAAGGAAGACTGGGCAATCTACTTCCGTAGAGATTTGCAGAAGCCCAAAAAGAGGGGTTGCTGTGAGTTGGAATCAACTCGACAGCAGTGAGTTTGATTTTTTTGAGTTAGGGACTTGGTTTTCTAGTGGGAATTTTCATTAAACTTTCAGATGACAGATGAAATTTACCAATCTTTCAGGATTTGCAAGGTGTGCACACCTCAGATAGCCAAAAACACAATGGTAAGGCTATCACCTCCAAAAATTCACACTGTCTATAAATCACTTGACTTGCTGACAACATGATCTTCTTCTAGGGTTTGCAAAGCTCTTGCTCTGACCTAAGGTGCCTGGGAAGAAATGACCGTGTTCTGTTTCTTGCACTGAACCATCTGATACCCTGAAATCCAGCTCTGACTTTCCTGCTGGCCTTTGGCCTTCTGCTACCCGCTCAGCTCAGCTGCTAGCCAGGATTGAGAAATGCCAAGAAGTACCTCCCCAGATGCCTGAACTACTCAGATTTCTAGTCTTAACTGACTTGGGTAGCTTGATGAGTCTTTGGGCAATTTACCTAAATTTTGAAAACCAGCCCTTTCCTAATAGCTTTGAAAATGATGTGCCCAGCAGGAGGCAAGAGACACACACCATTACTGTTTTTAATCATAAACTTCCCAAATGAAAGACTGTAAATCAACATTCCTCTGAAAATGTTTGTCTGCAACAAAAGAGAAATTGTTGTGAAATGAGAATGTACCACGAAGACAAGCATTCAGAGGAGGTAGAAGCAAACGGATCACAAAGTTGAAACTAAATAATCATCCAAGTGGTGCCTGATGTCCTACATCCACCACAGAAATTGTTTCAAGGTACCTACCATCTACATTGTAGACTTTCAGCCCGGCCATGTGCTTGGCTGCTCGGAACTTGGAGGCTGTGAGGAGGTTGGGATTATAGATGGTGAAATCTTTGTAGTAATTTTCTAGAACCACCAATGCTGCTCGTTGGATACTGAGGAAAGAATGAAATACAGAAACAGGTTCAAAATGAAAACTCCCCTTTGTGCATCAGGTGAAAATGCAGAACACCAAGGTAATCTCACAGAGAAGGCTTCTGGGTCACATCACATCTGTCTCTAGAATGAGAATTTAAAAAGGAAAGCAAGTTCTGTGGCCAAGTGGCTTCTGAGTCCTTCCCAGATCATGTCATCAGCCACATCTCATCCAACCTATAGCTGTGAGAGGAAGAAATTACAATTTTTCTTACATTTGTACAGATTACATGAACTTTCCTATTTTTTCCCCCAATTTACAAAAGAAGAAACTGAGGCCCCAAAGAGGTCAAGAGACCTAATGATGGTCACAGAGCTAACAAATGAAAGAACAAACTGTGGATCCAGGTTTCTTAGGCCCTAGTTCAGTGTTTTCTCCCCCACACCTTACTGTCCCTTGGTATAAGGAATCCTGGGTTTCAGATTTTATACTGATCAGAACAATGACAACCACACAGAGCAGGGTCCACTTAAAAAATGTACGATGCAGATATTAAAAAAAAATAAACAAATAAACCCATTGCCACAGAGTCAATTTCAACTCACAGCAGCCCCATGTGTTACCAAGTACTGCTCCACAGGCTTTTCCTGACTGTAATCTTTATGGAAGCAGATCATCAGATCTTGCTTCTGAGGTGCCACTGGGTAGGTCTGAACTGCCAATCCTTCAGTTAGTAGCTGAGAGTAAATCATTTGTACCTCCCAGGAACCTTATGCAGACATTACTTAACCAAACCCACTGCCATCGAGTTGCATTGTGACTCATGACAACCTTACATGACAGAGTACACCATGGGGTTTCCAAGGCTATAATCTTTATGGAAGCAAACTGCCACATCTTTCGCTGTGAGTGGCTGGGAGGTTTAACCACTGACCTTTTGGTTAGCAGCTGAGTGCTTTAACCACTGCACCACCAGGGCTCCTTATGCAGACACTAAACCAAAACAAACAAACCAAACTCACTTCCGTCCAGTTGACTCTGACTCATAGCAAGCCCCACTGGGTTTTCGAGATAATAAATCTTTACAGAAGTAGATTGCCCCATCTTCCTTTTGCAGAGCGGATGATGGGTTTGAACCACCAACCTTCTGGTTAGCAGCAGAATGCCTTAAGCACTGTGCCACCAGAGCTTCTTATGCAGACACTAGATACTAGTTAATCCTGACTCCTCTTCTTCATCTCTTCTATCTCCCTCTAGGCTAGCCTGAGCTCTCTCTTTACAAACTTCAGTACTCCCTGACTCAGCTGAGACTGCTTGCTCTCTCTTGGCACCCATTCCTGCCCACTGGACTACTATCTCTGGCCCTCAGCATAGATGTATGAAGGGGGGACTATTTCTGCCTCAATGTTTTATGATCTCCAACTCACCGCCTGCTTAGACCCATAGAAAGCAATGAAGGAGCTAGAATATAGGATACATTCCTGTCTTACTATCTCGTGCTGCTATAATTGAAATGCTACATATGGTGGTTTTAACAGAAATTTATTCCTTCACAATTTAGGAGGCTAGAAGTCCAAATTCAGAGTGCAGACTCTAGAGGAAAGCTTCTTGTTTCTCTGAGCTTCTGCTTCCAGGTGATATTTATGTCATTGGCGTGTTTCTGCTCTTATTTGATCTGTTTTGCATCTCAAAAGAGATCCCTCAAGACATACCCTACACAAATTTTATCTCAATTAACATAACAAAGATAACCCATTCCCAAACAGGATTATAACCACTGGCATAAAACCAAAACCAAAACCAAAACCCACTGCCATTGAGTCAATTTAAACTCATAGTGATTTTAGAACAGAATAGAACTGCCCCATAGGGTTCCTAAGGCTGTATATCTTTACAGAAGCAGATTGCCTCATATTCCTCCTGAGGAGCAGCTAGTGGGTTCAAACTGCCAACCTTCTGGGTAGCAGTTGAATGCTTTAACCACTATGCCAACAGAGCTCCTACCACAGACACAGCGTTACAACACATATTTTGGGGGATATGATTCAATAATTGGAACAGGAATGTACAAAGTATGAATCTAGGAAAACTGGAAGTTGTCAAAAATGAAATGGAATGCATAAAGATCAATATCCTAGGCATTATTAGTGAGCTGAAATAGACCGTTGTTGTTGTTATGTGCTGTCGAGTCGGCCCTGACTCACAGCAACCCCTCCTTGGGTTTCCGAGGCAGTATGCCACTCCTCGGAAGGAAGGTTGGGCAATCCTACTTCCGTAGTGATACTGCCTCAGAAACCCAAGGAGGGGTCGCTATGAGTCAGGGCCGACTCAACGGCACATAACAACAACAACATCACTACGGAAGTAGATTGCCCCATCTTCCTTCTGAGGAGTAGCTGGTGGGTTTGAACTGCCAGCCTTCTGGTTAGCAGTCAAGTGCCTTAGGCACTACAGTACCAGAGCTCCCTAGTTTTAGCTATTTTGAATTGGACAACCACATGATCTACTATGCCAAGAACAACAAACTGAAGAGGAATGGCATGGCATTCATCATCACAAAGAATGTTTTAAGATCTATCCTGAAATACAATGCTCTCAGTGATAGGATAATATCCGTACACTACAAGGAAAACCAATTAATACTAAAAATTAAAACCAAACTCACTGCCGTTGAGTCGGATCTGACCCGTAGTGACCTCTTCTTGGGTTTCCGAGGCAGTATCACTACAGAAGCAGATTACCCAATCTTCTTTCTGAGGAGTGGCTGGTGGGTTTGAACCACCAGCCTTCTGGTTAGCAGTCAAATGCCTTAGGCACTATGCCACAAGAACTCCCCAGTTAATACTACTATAATTCAAATTTATGCATCAACCACCAAAGCCATAGATGAGGACATTTAAGATTTTTACCAATTTCTGCAGTCTGAAATTGACTGAACATGCAATCCAGATGGGTTGACCATCACTGGTGATTGGAATGCAAAAGTTGGAAACAAAGAAGAATCACTGGTAGCTGGAAAATATGGTCTTGGTGATACAAATACCGCTGGTCATACAAAATTCGCAGGATAGAATTTTGTAAGACCAACGACTTACTCATTGCAAAAACCTTTTATCAACAACACTAACAGCAGCTATACATGTGGACTTCACCAGATAGAGTACACAGGAATCAGACTGACTATATCTGTGGCAAGAGGAAATGGAGAAGCTCAGTATCCTCAGCCAAAACAAGGCCAGGAGCTGATTGTGGAACAGACCATCAACTGCTCATATGCAAGTTCAAGTTGAAGTTGATGACAGTTAAAAGAAGTCCACAAGAGCCAAAATATGACCTTGATTTTATCCCTCTTGAATTTAGAGACCATCTAAAGAATAGATTTGATGCATTGAACACCAATGACTGAAAACAAGAGGAATTGTGGGATGACATCAAGAACATCATCCATGAAGAAAGCAAAAGGTCATTAAAAAGACAGAAAAGGAAGACCAAAATGGGTGTCAGAAGAGATTCTGAAAACTGCCCTTGAGCGGAGAGTAACTAAAGCAAATGGAAGAAATGACAAGATCAAAGAGCTGAACAAAAGATTTCAAAGAGCAGTTCAAGAAGACAAAGTCAATTATTATAATAAAATGTGAAAAGACCTGGAGTTAAAAAACCAGAAAGGAAGAACATGCTCAGCATTTCTCAAGCCGAAAGAACTGAAGAAAAAATTTAAGCCTCGAGTTGCAATATTGAAAAATTCTATGGGCAATATATTGAATGATGCAGGAAATATCAAAAGAAGATGGAAGGAATACAGAGTCACTGTACCAAAAACAACTGGTCGATGTTCACCCATTTCAGAAGGTGGCATATGATCAAGAACCAACGGTTTTGAAGGAAGAAATCAAAGCTGTATTGAAGGAATTGGCAAAAAACAAGGGTCCAGGAATTTATGGAATACCCATTGAGGTTTATCAACAAATGGATGTTGCACTGGAGGCCCTCACTTGGTTATGCCAAGAGATTTGGAAGACAGCTACCTGGCCAACTGACTGGAAGAGATCCATATTTGTACCCATTCCAAAGAAAGGTAATCCCACAGATTGTGGAAATTATAGAACAATATCATTAATATCACATGCAAGTAAGATCTTACTGAAGATAATTCAAAAACAGTTGTAGTCATAT
>NW_006921597.1:10147209-10166182 GCF_000298275.1 Orycteropus afer afer
ACAGCTACCTGGCCAACTGACTGGAAGAGATCCATATTTGTACCCATTCCAAAGAAAGGTGATCCCACAGAATGTGGAAATTATCGAACAATATCATTATCACATGCAAGTAAAATCTTACTAAAGATAATTCAAAAACAGTTGCAGCAGTATATTGACAGAGAACTTTCAGAACTGTAAGCTGGATTCAGAACAGGACATGGAATGAGGGATATCATTGCTGATGTCAGATGGATCTTGGCTGAAAGCAAAGAATACCAGAAAGATGTTTACTTGTGTTTTACTGGCTATGTGAAAGCATTCACTTGTGTGGATCACAAATTATGGATAACATTGAAAATAGGAATTCCAAAACACTTAATTGTGCTCATGAGGAACCCGACATAAACCAGGAGGCTGTCATTCAAACAGAACAAGAGGTTAGTACTGCATGGTTTAAAATCAGGGTTGTATCCTTTCACCATACTTATTCAACTTGTATGCTGAGCTAATAATCCAAGAAGATGGACCATATGAAGAAGAACATGGCATCAGGATTGGAGGAAGACTTATTAACAACCTGTGATGTGCAGATGACACAACTTTGCTTGCTGAAAGTGAGGATGACTTGAAGTACCTACTGACGATGACTGAAGACTACAGTCTTCAATGTGGATTACACTTCAATATAAAGAAAACAAAAATCTTCACAACTGGACCAATAAGCAGCCTCACGATAAATGGAGAAAAGATTGAAGTTGTCAAAGACTTCATATTACTTGTTTCTATAATCACTACCAATCGAAGTAGCAGTCAAGACAACAGATAACATATTGCATTGGGCAAATCTGCTGCAAAAGACCTCTTTCAAGTGATGAAGAGCAAAGATGTCTCTGTGAAGACTAACGTGTACCTAACCCAAGCCATGGTATTTTCAGTCGCTTCATATGCATGTGAGAGCTAGACAACGAATAAGAAAGACCAAAGAAGAGTTGATGCTTTTGAGTTGTGGTGTGGGCGAAGAATGCTGAAAGTACCATGGACTGCTAAAAGATCTAACAAATCTGTCCTGGAAGAAGTACAGTCAGAATGCTCCTTGGAAGCAAGAATGGCCAGACTTCATCTCACCTACTTTGGTCATGTTGTTAGGAGGAACCATTACCTGGAGAAGGATACCATGGTTGGTAAAGTGGAGGGCCAACAAAAAATAAGGCCCTCAACAAGATGGATTGACACAGTGGCTTCAATGATGGGCTCATGTATAGCAAGGATCATGAGGCTGGCACAGGACCGGGCAGTATCTCATTCTACTCTACATAGGGTCACTATGAGTTGGGGGGGACTCGACGGCACCTAACAACAACAACATAATTCAATCTGTAACAAATGGACTTCACAAGACCTCCTGCAGCCTTGAGGAAGGGCCTGGGACAGCAGGAAAGAGGCAGGAAACAGAGAGAGTAGACATGGGGAGGGCAGTCAGGCCTCAGAAATGAGTCTGGGAGACAAAAGAACCTGCTCTTGGTTTTAAAGGCAAGACACTCACCACTTCAAAGAGCAACCTGCCATGACAAGGGTGTGCACACCTATCATCTCTCTGGCCATCATAATTGTTTGAGGTACATATTATCATCACTGCCAGTTTGCATACAGGAAACTGAGGCCTAGAAACCTATGAGCTATACAATAGCACACATCACATACACAAGCAGGGCTGGAACTCCTACTTGGCTTTACAAACTCCCCACTTGTGCTCTTTCCCTTATAACATGTGGCCTCTGTGTAACAGCATGCATGGTGACACCTGCTCTCTGAGTCAGCAACCATGACTGTGCTAAGCACCACACATTTATTTTTAACCTTACTTTTTCCTTCCTACTTTTTGGCTATGGAGATGTAAACTCATCAAGATCTTTTGTAAAGCTGGTTTATAACAGCTTGAGCACTAACATGGGTCTGTCACTGATTCCTGGGTGACCACGTTGCTGTCCACAGCTCTCTGAGTGGCTCAGGGAGCTTTACCCCATACCAAAACACTGCAATGCCTACATTTTCAGCTTGAAATACTATCAACCTAACTTGCCTTTGAGGCTCTGCCCCCAGACTTTACCAGGGAGTCTAAAAATCATCTAGAAGTTAGTCTACTGATCTCCTTGAGAAAAGAGGCTTGTGTCAGGTATATCCCCAACAGTACTTCAATTAATGATCTCCATGCATGTGGTACTTAGTATCAATTCAGATATACACACTCATATGAGGCTAGTTAACATTGTCATGTCAGGAGAAATCTGGTGAGGCCAACCTTGTATAATGGATGTATAAAATTCCTAACTAATCCAGATTTTGAAAGTCCTAGTCATTCACTTAATCACTCACTCATCATTCTCATATTTAAGTTCCTATATCTGCCAAGCACTGGGTATAGAGAAATAAGAAGGAAGGAGTTACTCCTTAGCCAGTCATAACGTGACGCATAAGCTATGTGACCATGCACTCTAACACTGGGTAGGCACAGAGGGGGGCTCTGAAGTGCCCAGGAAGGAGTTGAGGGTACAGTGTGATATAGAAGCAGCTTCCAGGAATAGGACATTCATTTGTATGTCCTTAAAGTTCTTTGTGCAGATGTCCTCTCTGTTAATGCTGACAGCCTCACCAGGTGGATCCCACATGTCAGCACAGCCCAGTCACATCCTTGCCCCTCTGTCTGTGGCATACTCTGAAGTAGGACAAATGAGACTTCATTTCCTACTCCATCCAGGGATTGATTCCCCACTACACTCTCCCTAACAACACATCACAAGCATACTCTCTTGCTCACCTATACCATCCCCTCTTCATGTTGCTCTTCCAGATTCTCTCAGCTTTTATAAGGCTAGTAGGCCCTCCACACAGAAATGAGTCTCTGTTTATACATACAGACAAAGTGGGGCTCAAACTATTTCATTCCTTTCTTACAGAATCCAGACTTCCTGGACCAACTGAGGCTAGAGGAATGCCCAGGAAAAGCTCTGCATTGAAACAATCCACTGAAGTCATCTTCAAACTGAACAAGAGCTTACTGGACACAGTAAAGAATGTTCAGCTTGAGCATTGTGCTCTTTTAAAGAATTATCTATACTCGATTCAACTGTAGTAACTCTAAAGCATAGCTGAGTAGTTTATGGGGCAGTGAGTCTAAGTAAATGGTGGTGAAATAATATGGGAAGAAATTGCAAGAATGGTGGCATAACATGAAGACTGTCACCAACGTCACTCAACTGTCTATGTAGAACTTGTTAAATGGGTGGATGAGTATATGATCTGCTGTGTATATTTTCAACCAAAATAATAATAATAAACACTACTTCACCCCACACCAGCATACCCACGATTGCCCTCCAAACCCATTGCTGTCAAGTCAATATTGACTTATGGTGACCTTATAGCATGACCCTATAGGACAGGACAGAGGAGAACTGCTCCATAGGGTTTCCAAAGCTGTAATCTTTATGAAAGCAGACTGTATCTTTCTCTTGCAGAGTGCTTGGTGGGTCTGAACTGCCCACATTTCAGTCTGCAGCCAAGCACTTTTACTACTGAGCCACCAGGGCTCTTTAACACTCGTATTCTGATATGGAAACATCTAGCCAACATCTTTATGGGTCTCGGTTCCAGCAGAAAATTATTTCCCTTATCAAAAGTGAAAAATAAAAAGGCAATTTTCAGAGGTGCTTCTCAGGTCTGTCTTCAAAGCAAAACCATCTTTGGTGGTTGGGTTTTCCTGTTCTGTTCAGTGAGGCCACAAGGAAGATCTCAGGAAATCACACTAACTCAGTAGGGCTTTGGGAGGCAAGAGGGAAAATGGCTGGAATGGAGCCTTACACCTTAATCTCTCCAGCCTGCAACCGGGGAGCGCCCCCTGCTGCCTGGAGGAGCAGCTTCAGCCCACACCCAGCTCCAGCAGGGCTTCCTCTTTCCAGGTGCAGCCCACACACGTCACCACCCTCCCCAAGCAGAGGGTCTCCAAACTGAGCAAGCACCATACATAGCCCTAGGCTCTTAAGTCTACAACTCACCTCAGACCTAAGCCCTGGCAAGTGTTCAGGGACATGGCAGGTAACATTGGTTAGGAGCCATGGATATGGTGTGGGTCTCAGAGTCTTCTCAAAGCTTAAGAACGTTAGCACAGAAAAACTGAACAAGAGAAAAAGTTCAGATGTTCTCCTCTTCTTGAAGTACTTTCATTTCAACAGAAGGATCAAATGACTCGGAATCCGCAAGAGTCCTGGCCAGTCTCCCAGGCCGACAAGCTAACACCAGAGCTGAAGGGCTTTCAGGCAAAGTTCCTAAAGGTCTCTGAGAGTTGTTCACAAACTCTTCTAGAGAAAATGGCCTGTTTTAACATTCAACTTATCTAGTGATATCAGGGAATAAGAGCTTCCACACAAGTGAAAATAAAATAACACATAATTGAAGTACCCCCAAAAAAGTGCTGATAGCCTGAATTAAAACTTACATACTTTTCTTTGCCTTTTTAAAGAGGAAAAATTGAATACGATTTAAAACTTCTTGGCGAGGCAGGATGAGTATTATACCTTTTAATTACTGAGCTCTGCTATGAATTTAATGCAGTAAAGACACTGGATCCCATGCTGCACTGCAGCCTGGATAATCGTCTGTTTTTTATATTTTTCTATATACTATTGGCTCTGGTGGCATAGTGGATAAGGCATTTGGCTGCTACCCAGAAGGTCAGAGGTTCAAACCCAACAGCCACTCTACAGAAGGAAGATGGGGTGATCTATTTCTGTAAAGATTCACAGCCTCAGAAACCCAATGGGGGTTGCTATGAGTCAAAATCAACTCAATGACAGTGAGTTTGGTTTGGTTTAGTTTTGGTTTTTATTGGCTATCAAAATCATTCCTAGTTGATGTCAACCTACCTGCCTCTGACAATTATCTTCTATTCTCATATACTCTTAACTTGTGTATAAGCAGAGAAAATGGGCTTACTGAAGGACTCAAGTGAGGAACTCAGCTCTAAACGATATTAATTTTGATGCAGGAGTCTGGTGTGTATTTCAGTCCAAATCTAAGGCCTTTCTATTTCTCTTTTGGCTCCTGATTCATGTTCTGTATTAGTTAAGTTTGTTAGATAACCAACTTTACAATGAAAGTAATATAATTGCATGAAAGTAATATGTTATTGATGGAATCCTGGGTGGTAAAAATGATTAAGCATGCAATTACTCACTGAAAGGTTGGCAGTTTAAATCCACCCAGAGAAGCCTTGTGGTGCAGTGAATTACTTAATATAGCTCTTCCTGCCAGGGACTTTGTAACTCCCACCAGATGATTGGGTAGAACTATGCAAATATGAGATGCTGGTGGCCCTCCAAGGGGATTAGCTAGTTTGTTAATAACTTAATAAGGTACATGGCACTCTTGTGGGTGCAAATAATGTGTATGAAACACAAACATGGGGATTGGTGACTTTTGCCATTCCACTAGGCTTAAAATTAGCCACCCCACAGGTGGAAAAGTAGATCTCAACACTATGAAGATAGAAGATGACCCAGAAGTGGAGTATGTCCTCACACCCAAGATCCCTGTGCTGAGATGACAGCAGAGAGATGGTGGCAGCAACAGAATGAAGAGACTGACTGGCATGAGACAGAGCAGTAGGCTTCCGGGACCACAGAGCAAAGAAGCTGAGTGCCTATGGGCAGGAGTCTCGCTGGTGGAGTGGGGTGCACCTATTGGTAGAGCTTTTGTAACACTTGCCTGAGCAAGACGTTGAGGTCCAAAGAGATTTGTGCCTGCAGCAAGGCTGAAAAGGGGCTGTTCTGATTGAAGAATTGTCTCCTGTTACTTCCCTGATAAACCTCATAAACTTGAGTATTGTCTGAGTGCTCTGTGTCACCAATGCAATGAATTATTGGAACCAGCAGAGAAGGAAGTAAAGAGTGCTGGGGGGGGCAGTTGATGTCAGAACTGGTAAGAAAGTTGGAGGATGGTGGCATGTCTGAAATCAGCCTTGGGCTGATGCTGTTGATGGCAATTTTCTCTTCCCCTCATGAAGTTAGAGGGCATCAGACAATTAACGCCTCCCCCATGCCCTTTTTGCAAGCCTTAAAAGAAAGGCTGCTTCTGAAAGATCACAGGCATGCAAAGCCTTTAGAATAGTTCTTCTCTGCACACATGGGGTTGGCATAAGTCATAACTCAATGGCAACTTTTTCTCTTTCTCTCTTTTTTCAATGTTATATTGAGTACTGAAGAGGAATAGAATTCAGCTCCTACTGGGTAGTATTGAACACCTGGGCAATAGTCCAATTCACTGCCCCAAAATATCAGAATGCAGGGAGCCCGCTTCCCTCAGTTAATGATAAAGTTCAGTATACTTTTTGTTTCTATTCCTCTACCCCTAAATATAGCATCATGCAAGGCCAAAGCCTTTCTTTGAGGAACCCTTTTCCAACTCTCCTGTCCCACTGACCCTTAACATCAGCAGCCACCACACTTGACTTCCAGGGGTGCCAGGTGTGCTGGTCTCACCACTTCAATAGGCCCACCTGTGTGAGTTCCTCATCCACAAGGGACTCAGCCTCTGATTTTCTCATGGGGACATAGCATATGCTGGCTTACCTTGCTCATTCATGGGCCTCTAGAATCAATCCTGAGTATGTATTTTATAAAGCATGGAATTCCAGAGGCAGAAGAGCCTCAGAGATGAACAAAAGTAAACACTTCAGCTGGGCCCCATCCCTAGACCAGATGACTTCTGGGGAAGGAGGGAGGCAAGAAAATTCAAGTTGGTGAGAAACTTGCCACCTCTCTTCCAGGTGCCGTGGAAATGACTCCAACTCATGGTGACCCCATGTGTGTCAGAGCAGAACCATGCTCCATAGGATTTGCCACGGCTGAGTTTTTGGAAGTAAACCACCAAGCCTTTTCACTGAGGTGTCTCTGAGTAGACTTGAACCTCCAATGTTTCAGTTACCAGCTGAGTACATTAACTGTTTGTCCCACCCAGGGAGTCTACCACCTCTGTTACCACTGTCTTATTCAGAGACAGAAGGCAGTAATCTAAGGCAACCCTGTATTACAGCTACCTGGAGTCTGAGGTATAGACTGTGAACACGGCCCATCAAAAAACCTTGACAAGGACATTCTTCCAAGATACAGAACCCATGTCATATCACTTTCTAATTTCCCATGAGGTCTCTAGGTTTGTGCTCAACTATTAATCTAAAGGAAGACAGTTTGAACCCACTCAGTGTCACTGTGGAAGAAACCAACCAAAAACCAAACTCACTGCCATCGAGTCAATTCCAACTCACAGAGACCCCTTTTGGGTTTCCAAGGTGGTAAGTCTTTATGGAAGTAAATTGCCCAGTCTTCCTTCCATGGAGCGGCTAGTGGGTTTGAACTGCCAGCCTTCTGGTTTGCAGTCAAATGCCTTAGGCACTGTACCAACAGAGCTCTTTCTATGGAAGAAAGGCCTGGCGATATGCTTCCATTAAGATTATAGCTAAGAGGGGACATCAAGCTCATTTGGCATAACATACTATACAAAACATTGTTCCACCTCCTACTCTGGTGAGTAGTGACTGGGATCTTAAAAGCTAGCAAGCTGCCATCTAGATGCAACGATGAGTCTCTCCTCGTCCAGAGCAAAGAAGAATGAAGAAAACCAAAATTCATGGAAACAATTAGTCCTAGCAACTGGTACACCATCCGATCTGCAGCCTATACAACTGCGAGACCAGAAGAACTAGATGGTGCCCGGCTACCACTGTTATCCACTTGGAAGGGGATCTATGCAGGAGATCCTTGATAGAGAGGAAGAACAATGTGGAACAAGACTCAAAATCATTTGGAGAAAAAAAAAAAAAAGGCGGGGGACCAGGTTTGCTGGTCTGATAGAGCCTGGTGGAACCACTGAGACTATGGCCCCTAGCTGCCCTTCAGGTCCGGAATTGAACCTACACCTGTGGTTTCCAGCCAAACAAAAGACAGGTATATGAGTTGAACATTTACTTCAAGTAGATACACTCCTTGGAGAGAACAATCATGGGAGAAAGAAGGGCTGCTTATGCACAGGGAGACAGCTCAGAGGGCAGGAGTGCATGGAGGGATGGACACAGGAAAGAGGTAACTATCGGAAGGAAGTGGGAGGGGAGCGGTTGCATTGTGGTAAACTGTGGTCAATGTCATGAGACAAAGTATATGTGAACCACTATATGAAAAGTGAATTTGCTCTGTAAATCTTCACCCAAATCACAATAAAAATAAATAAATACATAAATTTTAAAAAAAGAAGATTATAGCTAAGAAAACTTTACAGAGCCATTCTAGTCTGTAACACGTGGGCTGCAATGAGTCAGAATCAACTCATTGGCGAGGGGTATATAACACACTCTCTTGAATCAACATCTAGGAAAATACCCTTTCCCAGACCACATATATTTTTGGAAAACAGCACACAGAAATATGCATAGCTAGAGCAGAAATTCACTTTAGATTGATGTATAAAAACACAAATATAGGAATTCCAAGTATACATATGAAAAGACAACATAGATAATACAACATCCAAGATCCAAAGAAGCTGATGTTGTCACTAATGGGAAACTCCAGTCTCTGCCTGCAGTGAAGCAGCTGTAAGCCAAGGATGGCCAAGAAGCCAGCAGAAGCCAGGAAGAGGTGAGAAAGATCTTCCCCAGAGCCTTCAGTGGGAGCACAGCCCTGCCGACACCTTGATTTTGGGCTTCTAGTCTCCAAAACTGTGAGAGAATAAAGTTAGGTTGTTGTAAACCATCCAGTTTGTTGTATTTTGTTACTACAGCCCTAGGAAACTAACATACGTGTTTTGGGAAGGAAGAATAGAGGCAGATAAAGGGCAAAATTGGGCTAACATCAAGGGTGACTGAGGCTCTAGACAAATGGCAAAGATGAGAAAGGGTGAGTGGAGTGGGGAAGAGGATCGGAACTGGGCCGGGAACATGTGGGACCGAGAGAGAATGAGTCGGCAGTGAAGCAGGCAGCAAGGAAGCCAATACTAAAATGCTGCTTAGATTCTAAGGTCACTTAGTCTCCACTCTTTAAGGTGTGCCTGCTGAAATGGCTGCATTTTGGAGACTGTGGTAGTTAAAGTTGTGCATCACCTTGGCTAGGCTTGGTTTTTGAGTGGCTGGGCAGTTGGATGAATTGGATGAAGTTATTACCCATGATGAGACTGTAATTACCTCCATTGTGGAATGTGCTATGAGCAACTAAGCAGTTGACTTCAGGATGTTGCCTGCTTCCAGTATATATGGAGAAGCTTTGAGTGAGGTCTGCAGCTTTTTGACACATCTAGAACCTGCACTTAGCTGAGTCTTCATCTAAGTGGACTGCTGATCTTGGGATTTTCCTGGACTTGAATAAGTGGTCTGCTGTGTGTTGCCTGTTGATCTTGGGATTATGCCATTCTGCCTGCCAACCTTGGGTCCATCAGCCTTAGCAGCCAGCAGCTGTATGAGTTACAAGAAGCCTCCAGCTCCCGGGGGGCCTGAAAGAAGAGGCAGAACTGAAGCCCAAGGTTGAGGGGCCTTCCTCCAGCCTCTGGTAGTACCTAAGGCATTTCACTGCTAACCAGAAGGCTGGCAGTTCAAATCCACCATCCACTCCTCAGAAGGAAGATCGGGCAATCTACTTCTGTAGTGATACTGCCTCGGAAACCCAAGGAGGGGTCACTATGTGTTGGATCCGACTCAAAAGCAGTGAGTTTGTGAGAGCCTCTTAAACTGTAAGAGAACAACTTCTTATTTGTTAAAATCATCCACTTATGGTATTTCTGTTATAGCAGTACTAGAGAACCAAAACAGGGTCTAAATCTAGATCTTTGAGGACTCAAAATGAAACCTGATTCAACTTTTTGTGAAAGCTTCTTCCCTGTGAGAGCCACCTTGTGACATCAGTTTTATGACTGCTACTTCTCCTCAAGAAGAATCAATGAGAGCTAAAATCTATCCGGATGAGCAGGCTTCACTGCTCCCTGGGCTTGAAGATAAACTGGGCATTTGCAGCAGGATGTGTGTGAGCTCACAGAAGCAAATGTAATTACCCACTGAACACCGCCGCCGCCTCTGCTGGGAACCAGGACACGAGTGTTTTTATCTCCTGATCCTTCTGCCTTTTAATTAAAATGTTTGTCTCACAGTTGCATTTAGGAAGTTAGGTTACACAAGGCCCACACAGATGATAACATGCAATGATCACCTTGGAACCTGAGAAGAACAAGGAGGGACAAACACTGGAATGAGCTTGTGCTTACTGATAGGTTTGAGTGCAGAAAGATCTGGGGAGAGATGCTGGGTTTTCTGCTACTTTCTCAGGACACACTGCTAGTGAGGGCCCACAGGAAGGCACCCCTACTGAGTTATCGACGTCTCAGACACATCAGACCCTGAGCTCGAGAATTAACTCACTGGTGACTCATGTGGGTGTGTAGAAGTTTCAGGGACCAAGTTCTTTTCATCATTATTCACAAAAGATGGAAAGTATCCCTGCCAATGCTTTGAGTATCAGGCTGCAGATAAGCTGGGTATCCTCACTCAGAGATGAGCAAACTGAGATTTCAGCCCTAGTATTATCTAATTCCAGAATCCCTGAGTGGCACAAATGGTTAAGGTGCTTGGATGCTAACAAAAAGGTTGGAAGTTCAAGTTTGCCCCAAAATACCTCAGAAGAAAGGCCTGACAATCTACTTCTGAAAAATCAGCCACTGAAAACCCTATGAAGCATACTTCTACTCTGACACCCTGAGTTGGAATTGACTTGACAGCAACTGGTTTACATCTAATTCCAAAGTTCAAATAAGGCAGAATGCACAGGGCTTGGTAATCACGGCCTGGCATCCAAAGTACAATCTGGGGAAAACCACACCCTGGAGGACTTCCTCATGCCTTTTACTGTCCCCACTTTAAGTTTCTGATAATAAAGTACAGTGTAACCCTGGGAAATGCCCTCTTTAGTACTACAGAGTGTGCTCAGAGAAACCCACTCTATCAAACCTGGGAGAAGCTTGGAGGACTGGAAGTGGCTAAGAACTACGAGCAACAACCTGGTTCTTCAATTTCACAACAGCTCTAAACAACTGCCAGCTGTGTGCCTCCCTGTTGGGCACACCACCATGATCTACCAGGGGGTTCTGCACGCAGTGTCTGTCGTCACAGACAACACTGACAAGACAGTGTCTTGCTGAGTAGAGAGATGCTCTCGTCATAGCTGCCTGTCTCTCTGGCTCTCTTTCCCACAGCAGAGAGATGCTGGCTGACCTCTCCCACCAGGGATGCCTGTGACAGATACTTTTTCTCAGTGGACAGGTTTGGCCACTGCCATGGATGGTCTGCCTGGGGAACTTACAATGCCACTCCCAGGTCCTCAACACGAGAGCACCACCTCCCTACACAGTCCAACCCAGGCAGCACCTTCTCTGCCTGGGGTAGGAGTTCAGCTTTATCAGAGTTTTAAATTACTGTGCTGATTCATGAAGATAAACATCAGAGACACAAGTATCAAAGACAACTGCCTGCTCTTAACTTTTGATGATGTGGGTTCTCTAAGAAGTATACTTAGATGTAGACTAAGAGCACTCTAGACCCACCCAGAATGCTTGACTGGTCTTCCCTCATCCAGCCTTGTATTCCTCAACCTTAGTACCTCTGGTCTCGGGAAAATCTAGAGGAACACATACTGGAAGCCAGGAGTCTGAGGTGATGCTCCTTGCCAACTAGCCTACAAGCACAGCAGAGCTGAGCAGTGGCTTTCCAGGAACAGGACAGGGGTTCCTGTCCATTTGCTCTCTGGAGTGAGTACAGCACCTCAAATGACACCCATCACCTCACACACTCATCAACTCCCATGTGAGTGAGTGCACAGAACATCAGGCCCTGCCCACAGTGAGTGCTGCAGGGAAAGGAACTGCACCATTCAGGGTGCACTATCCACCCCCAGCTGTCTGTCCGCCCCTCAGGAAGACCATTTAAACTAGATTTACCCTAACTGGCTCCTTCCCCTTCACCCATAACACTCTGTGAGAAGCCGATTCCTCACTCCTTCAGTGGAGACTTGTGGGCAGCCACATGCAAAGGAGGCCTTCCCAGCTGTGGCTGCTGCCAGAAGGCAGCTGTATAAACACAACGGTCCAGTGTCCAGCAACTTACACTCTCATTAAAGCCACTTTTAACAAGCACCACAGGACCAAACCACAAACGGCCGCTCCGTTCCCGCCTTAGAAATTCTCCCACAGCAAAGCAGAGTTTGAGGAAAAAATCTTCACACTCTAACTTTTTAGTTCTTACTGGTTTTTAATCCTTTGCTTTTTTAAGGAGGTGTGGATGGAAAATATCTTTATTGAAAAGCAGTTACATAAGAGAAAACACACATTTTCAAAAAAGAGACTGTATATAAAACCATGATCATAAATAACATGAACCAAAACTTCTGGTGGTCATTTAGAAGCACTTCTCAACATCAAGGTCAATGGGGCTGGGCGTTCCCAAGACCGTTGGTGTTGGTCCTGAACATGAAAGAGAGGGGCCCCAGCTCAATGTGGCAGCCAAGTCCGATGAGCAGCACAATAAATGGCTTGGTTATTACTTGACCCAGAATCACAGACACAAGATTTCAAGGGGAGCCAGATGTACTTGGGAATTACTGGAAACCTTTAGCCTCCCCAGGAGATTCTCCCTTTCTTACTTCTATCTAAAAATCCAAAGTGCAAGTAAGATAAGCAGTTTCCACTGAAGCTAAGAGGATACATGCATGAGCTAGGGAGGAGGCAAGATAGGCTTTGTATCATCAGGGCCAAGCTGGGCATTCTGACCCTATGGTATCCCAGGGCTTTGGGAGCAGAGATCACAGGTGTGTGCAATTCTCCTTTTTCAACACAACAATGTGACAACCATGCACAACAATAAACTTGCACTTCTTGAGAAGCACGCCAAGAACCATTTCTTCCAAAGCAGAGGTAAGTCTGTGCTCAGTTACCAGACCTTTATTACAAAGGTCCATGGTCACCACCAGTTCATAAGATCCTCCTAGTCTCAATGAATGAAGCATGCCTAGAAAATCCAAACACTGAAAACTTGTTGGCTTATTAAAGAACAATGGAGCTTTAGTAATATGAAAATCCTAAATAGAATGGGTCATTGTGAATAGCCAAGTTTTCCAGAGGGCTGAGAACTTTTACTGCTTTAGTGTTTTCTCTGTCTCTCTCCTTACTGACAACCATCAGCTATCACTTTTCATTGATGCAGGTTTTTCCCCACATCTAATGTTATTTCTGGATGTTTTGAGGAATAGAAATAAATAATTAAATTTGTTAGAACTACATGTAAAGTAAGAGCAAAGAGATTCTGAGGATGACAGCCTGAGGAGGTTGTGGGAGTCTGTTACAAATCATCAGCCCCCAAAGAACTATGCCTCCCTCCCAGTACTCCCACCCTTGTGTAGTTCACTCTCCTTAAACCCCAGCTGGACCTGCTTTAACCAAGAGAAGGCAGTGGAACTAATATACCTGGGACCTTCTGCTTCTGTACTTTGGGAGTCCTGAGTTGCCATGTGAGAAGGCCAGCTACCCTAATGAAGGAACCCAGACAAGAAGCCACATGGGGAAGGAGAGAACCTCAGCTGAATCAACAGATGAGGGCAATCTTAGCACAACCACTGGCAAAACGAGCTGAAGAAACTCTCAGCTGAGCCCAGCACAACTCGCAGAACTGTGAGAAATAATAAAATGGTGGTTGTTGTAAGATACTAAGGATTGGGGTGGTTGCTGCAGAACCCAAACAAGTAGCAGAAGATTTCTAGGAGACATAAGAAGTATATTAACTTAAAAAGTTTAGTTATCTAAAGCCACTGACAGAAGGATAACTAACACCTACTGTTGTGGTGATAAGGACCAAGCTTTGTTTGTTGAACGACTGAATAAAAGAGCTAAAGTAGCTAAAGAATGAGTTGCACAGTACAAAATCAGACATCTCTGGTAATCTTCATTCTCTCCTTTCCAGTCATGATGCTGTGAGATTAAACAGGATAATGTATATTTAAAAAAAGGAAAACTCAGCCTGCCATATGGTTATTGTTGTAGTTAGCTGCCGTCGACTTGGTTCTGACTCATAGTGATCCTATGTACAACAGAATGAAATACTGTCTGGTTCTGTGCCATCCTCACAATCACTGTTATATTTGAGTCCATTGTTGCAGCCAGTGTCAATCCATTGTTGAGGATTATTCTGGTTACCTAGTGTTGCTCTGAATATAACACAAATGGGATGGTCATGGCAAACAGGAGTTTATTCCCTTACAATTTGGAGGCTTTAAGTCCAAGTTCAAAGTGCCAGGCTCTAGGGGCTGGATGAAAGCCCCTTGACCTTGGGCTTCAGATCTGCTTCTTGCTCCCAATCCACTGAAGCTAGAAGCATCTCTTCACTCAGGCAGCTACTGGCTGCTGAGGTTAACTAGCCCAAGGTTGGCAAATAAAATGGCACAATCCCAATATTACCAAACCACATGGCAGGCCATTAATTCAAGTCCATTGAAAGTCCCAAGGTCAGCAGAGCATGACAGGCTGCTGAACGACTTGGCTACATGCAGGGTTCAAGCATGCCATAAGCTAGGACCATTCCCAAAGCTGCTTCTTACATACGGGAAGCAGACTACATCTCTAAAGCAGCTACTCAGCTGCTCCAATAGATTCCACCATGGAGTTAATTACCAATATCACCATGGGGAATAACTACATTCAGCTGCCCAGCTACTCAACCAGGCCCAGCCAAGGTAACACACAAACTTAACCATCACAAGGATCTTCCTCTTCTTCACTGACCTTCTACTTTTCCAAGGACTGGTCCCTCCTGATAACACAGCCAAAATCCATGATATGAAATGGCACCATCCTTTCCCTTCTAAAGAGCACTCTGGCTATAATTCTTACAAGACAGCTTTGTTGATTCTTTTGGCAGTCTATGGTATATTCAATATTCTTCACCAATACCATATTCAAAGCCATCATTTCTTCAGTCTTCTTTATTCCTTATCCAGCATTTGAATGCATATGAGGTGAATGGAAATACCATGGCTTATGTTGGGTGCACCTTAGTCTTCAAGGTGACATTTTTGCTCTTTAACACTTCAAAGAGGTCATTTGCAGCAGACTTGCCTAATGCAATATGCCATTTGATTTCTTGACTACTGCTTCCACGAGTGTTGATGGTAGATCCAAATGAAATGAAATCCTTGACAACTTCCAATCTTTTCTCCATTAATCATAATGTAGCTTATTGGTCCAGTTGTGAGGACTTTTGTTTTCTTTATGTGGAGGTGTAATCCATACTGAAGACTGTTGTCTTTAATCTTCATCATAAGTACTTCAAGTCACCTTCACTTTCACCAAGCAATGTTCTGTCATCTATGTCTTGCAAGTTCTTAATGAGTCTTCCTCCAATCCTGATGCCACTTTCTTCTTCATAAAATCCACCTTCTCAGATTATGTGCTTAGGTTACAGACTGAGTAAGTAGGGTGAAAAGATAAAACCTTGATGCATACATTTCTTGATTTTAAACCATGTAATACTCCCTTGTTCTGTTCAAACGACTGCTTCTTGGTCTAATAGGTTCCACATGAGCACAATTAAATGTTCTGGAATTCCCACTTTTCACAATATTATCCATAATTGGAATGTTCCATTTAGTTAAAAACCTTTGCAAGATCAATGAACAGTAATTTTATTTTTGGTGTTCTATGACCCACCAGCCACTCCTCGGAAGGAAGGTTGGGCAATCCTACTTCCGTAGTGATACTGCCTCAGAAACCCAAGGAGGGGTCGCTATGAGTCGGGTTTGACTCGACGGCACATAACAACAACAATAACAACATGGTCACTCAAGATCCATCTGACATCAGCAATGATATCCCTCATTTCACATCTTCTTCTGAATCTGCCTTTAATTTCTGGCAGTTCCCTGTCAATGTATTGCTGAAACTGATTTTGAATTATCTTCAGCAAAATTTTACTTGTATATGATACTGTACAAAAATTTCTGCATTCTGAATTCCAGTAAGATGCCTGAATAGGCAGACAGACTGCATAGACCCTCTTCAACAAAGAAAAGAAGAACCAATTAACACAGACACACAAGATAATCCTGGAGCCCTGAGCTTTGAAGGGAAGGATATAGAAGTGGACTAAACTGCAACTAGCAGAACTTACATGAAAACACCTAAAAAGGAGACATACGGAGCTGTGGTCGATCAACGATCCTGATGGCACAGACAGCTTGGATATCTCCGAGTGGTGTTAGGACCTAAGAATTAACCTAAAAATCAGCCCTGCTAGCCAGGAGCTGCACGGAGGACTGCACTGGTGGCTGATGAATAAAAGGGGAAGCAGTGAAGAGGAAGGTGGGCTGAGCTGTGGACTTTTACCTGTCCGAAGGGTGTAGCCATTTTGAATGTTTACAAGCAGTTCAACCATTTTGGATATTTAAAGTGACAGTCTTCTCCCAGAGTCTGGGGACTTAAGAATAGGCTCCACTTGCTGAGAACCACAAGGACATTCTGGACACCAACGACTGCAAAGATGTGATATTCTTCTTGTTACTCTTATACGCCAAACCCTCTTGGTGAATGCAAGTGTGGCCATCCCTCACACCCACTCACCTTCTGGGCCTGCAGTAATTCCATCCCAGTCTGTGTGCTCAGATGGAGCCTGGGTGTCCTGCCCTGCCCAGATTTTTTTTTTATCTTTTTCCTTTATTTTTTAGTTTGTTTTTGTCTGTTTTAAAATTATTATTACTATTGTGCTTTTTATTATTATTATTTATTCTTCCCTTTCCAGGTTCTAGTTTTCAGCTTTTTCTCTCTTCCCTGTTCTGGGTTCTCAATTTTTTCTTTCTCATGGTTAAACCCCATTCCTTGTTTTTCTTTTTACATATTTCACATTTTTTTCTTCATTATTATCCTACTCCACGTTTTTTCCTTATTGCCCTCTCCCCAGACATTGCAGGGATTTTTTTTTTCTTTTTCCTTTTCTTGGTTATTGTTGCTGTGTGTTTACATGGTGTGCTTTTGTCCACATACTTTTAATTTTTTGATGGTTATTTGACTGTTGTTTTTGTCTAACTGAGTGGGAATCAGCAACAATGCCCATATGGCACAACCACAGCCGCACCTTCCGAAGCTTCACTTACTACATGAGAGCCACCACTTCCTTCTCCAACAACTGGTCAATGATAAATGACCACCAAGAAGAGCCTGACTCACACTTAACTGCTCTTCACAAACATTTAACAGAGATCTAAATACAACAATGTCACAATGTCTTGGAGACAACAGACCATCACAGTACACACAAAGAAGCAACATAAAGTGGTAGAAACACGGGAGCAGGATACAGACCCAGAACACATCCCTGAGGAAGAAGCAGCACTAGAACTCCCTTATAAAGAATTCAAAAGAATTATATTTAGGTATCGTTAAAGGATTGAGAGACAGATCAAGGAAAACAATGACAAAATTATGGAAAACACAGACAAAGCCCTAGAACAATTTCAGAAGAAAACACAAAAACAAAATGACAGAATAAATGAAAAATTAGAAATAATTCTAAATCTACAGATAGAAATCCAGAAGATTAATACTAAATTTTCAGAAATAGATAACATATTGAAAGGGCAAAGAGGTAGAATTGATGCAATGGAAGACAGAATTAATGAGATTGAAGACAAATACCTGAATACTTCTTTGGAAAGGGATCACTCAGAAAAAAGATCAAAACAAAATGAAGAAAGCCTAAGGTTCATGTGGGATACCATCAAAAGGAATAACCTATGTGGAATCAGAATTCCAGAACAGAAGAGAAAAAGAAAACCACTGAGAAAATTGTCCAAGATTTGTTGGAAGAGAACTTCCCTGAAATGATGAAAGATAAGAATATATCCATTCAGAGAGTCCAACGAACCCCAAACAGGATAGAACCCAAAAGAAAATCACTAAGACATATCATCCTCAAACTCAACAAAACAAAAGACAAAGAAAGAATCCTGAAAGCAGCACAGGTAAAGCAAAAAGTTACTTACAAAGGACAACGAATAAGAATAAGTTCTGATTTCTCAGCAGAAACCATCCAAACAAGAAGACAATGAGATGGTATATATAAAACCCCTAAAAGAGAACCAAGAATTATATATTCAGCAAAACTGTCCCTCTAATATGATGGTGGAGTTAGGAGATTTCCAGATAAGCAGAAATTAAGGGAATTTGAGAAAACCAGACCAACCTTACAAGAGATACTAAAGGGAATCCTTTGAACAGAGAACCAATAATAGCAAACAACAACTGACCATTAATATAAAAGATAACGTAACCTAGAAACCAACACAACTATGAATGTATCCAAAGTAAAATAAGCTTACAAGATTGTAAACAGGGAACCAGAGACATCAGTTGACAAATGAGGACAACTACAAACCAAAAAGAGGAGGAAAATAGCGTAGTTATAGAACTTCTAAATGGTGAGGAATTCAAGAGAATTGCAAGATAGAAGGGACTGTTCTAAACTTGGGGAGAAAATTATAAATCACAGGGTAACCTCAAAAAAAAATGATAAACCTTCATATCACAATAAAAAAGAGGACAAGCACAAATATTTAGCAAATAATAAAATAATAACAACAAAGGAAATAACAAAACTCATAAACATAATGAGCTCAGCACAGAAAATTATATAGAAGAAACCAGGAACACCATGAAAAAACACATAACAAAATGACAGCAACCAATTCATACCTGTTGATAATTACACTGAATGAGTTGCAGACTGGATAAGAAAATGTCACCCATCAATATGTTGTCTACAAGAGACAAGGAGAGAGGCGGGGCAAGATGGCGGACTAGGCAGAAGGATTGCACAGACCCTCTTCAACAAAGAAAAGGGAAACGAATTAACACAGACACAGAAGATAAT
>NW_006921597.1:10170517-10226696 GCF_000298275.1 Orycteropus afer afer
CAAATTTAACAAAGGAAAAGAGGGAGAGAATACAAATAACATGAATAAGAAATGAAATGGGTGACATCACAACAGAAGCAACTAAAATAAAAAGGATAATATCAGGATACTATGAAGAACTGTACTCTAATAAATTTGAAAATCTGGAAGAAATGGATAGATTTGTAGAAACATACCACTTACCTAAACTAACACAGATTGAGGTGGAAAACTTGAAGAGATCCATAACAAAAGAAGAAATTGAACAGTTCATAAAAAAATTACCAACTAAAAAAAGTCCTAGCCCAGATGGTTTCACCGGATAATTCCACCAAACATTCAGAGAAGAATTGACACAAATCCTACTCAAACTATTCCAACACATAGAAAAGGTTGGAATCCTCCCTAATTCATTTTGTGAAGCAAGCATAACCTTGATAACAAAACCAGGCAAAGACACCACTCAAAAGGAAAACTACAGACCAATATCCCTCATAAATACAGATGCAAAAATCTTCAACAAAATCCTAGCCAACAGATTCCAACAATGTATAAAGCAAATAATTCATTATGATCAAAGTGGGATTCGTATCAGGTATGCAAGGATGACTCAACATTAGAAAAACAATCAATGTCATACACCATATAAATAAAACAAAAGAAAAGAACCCCATGATCATATCAATTGATGCAGAAAAGGCATCTGATAAAATCCAACACCAATTCCTGATCAAAAGTCTCAGCAAAATAGGAATAGAAGGGACATTCCTCAACATAATAAAGGGTATATATGCAAAACGAACAGCCAATGTTATTCTCAATGGAGAGAGACTGAAACCATTCCCTTTATGAAAAGGAACCAGAAAAGGATGCCCTCTATCACCACTTCTATTCAGTGTTGTATTGGAAGTCCTAGCCAGAGCCATAAGGCAAGAAAGGGAAATCAAAGTCATCCAAATTGGTAAGGAAGAAGTCAAACTATCCTTATTTGCTAATGATATGATCCCACTCCTAGAAAACCCAAGAGACTCAGTCAAAAATCTACTGGAACTAATTGAGAGATTTAGCATCGTGGCAGGATACAAGATCAACATCCAAAAATCAACTGGATTCCTCTACACCAGCAAAGATATTGATGAATAGGAAATAAGGAAATCAGTACCATTTACAATAGCTACCAAAAAAATAATATACTTGGGAATAAATCTTACAAGGACACAAAAGACGTGCACAAAGAAAACTATAAAAGACTACTTCGAGAAACCATAAGAGATCTACATAAATGGAAGAACATACCATCCTCGTGGATAGGAAGACTGAACATTGTGAAACATGTTCTACCCAAAGCAATCACTACATTCAATGCAATTGCAATCCAGATCCCATCAACATTCTTTAAGGATATGGAAAAACCAATCACTAATTTTATATGGAAAGGAAAGAGACCTTGGATAAGCAAAGCACTACTGAAGAAGAAAAACAAAGTAGGAGGTCTCACACTGCCAGATCTCAAAACCTACTATACAGCCACAGTAGTCAAAACTGCCTGGTATTGGTATAATGACAGACATATAGACCAATGGAATAGAACTGAGAACCCAGAAATAGATCCATCGACCTATGTTCAGCTGATCTTTGACAAAGGGCCAAAGTTCATTAAATGGGGAAGAGATTGTCTGTTTAACAAATGGTGCTGGCAAAACCAGATATCCATTTCCAGAAAAATGAAGCAAGATCTGTACCTCACACCATACACCAAAACTAACTCCAGATGGATCGAAGACTTAAATGTGAAACCAAAAACTATAAAGTTCCTCAAGGAAAAACCAGGGGCAAATTTAGGGTCCCAATATATGGCAGGGAGCTCTGGTAGCATAAAACAGACTATCAAGTACAATCCAAAATGCACAAACAGCAGAAGAGAAACTAGATGAATGGGACCTTCTAAAAATCAAATTTTTATGTGCTCGCAAAGATCTCTCCAAAAGAGTCAGAAGAGAATCTACAGATTGGGAAAAAATATTCGGCAATGACATATCTGACAAGGGACTTACCTCTAAAATTTATAGAAAGCTCCAACACCTCAACAACAAAAAACAAATAATTCAATTAAAAAATGGGCAGAAGACATGAATAGACACTTCACCAAGGAGGCTATTCAGGCGGCCAACAAATATATGAAGAAATGCTCACGATCATTAGCCATTAGAGAGATGCAAATCAAAATAAAAATGAGATACCAGCACTAGTATCAAAGTTCAACAAGACAGAAAATAACAAATGCTGGTGAGGATACAGAGAGATTGGGACTCTCATACACTGCTGGTGGGACTGTAAAATGGTACAACCATTCTGGAAAGCAGTATGGCAATTCCTTAAAAAGTGAGAAGTAGAAATACCATTTGACCCAGCCATTCCATTACTAGGTACATATCCTAAAGAAGTGAGAGCCAGGACAAGAAGAGACATATGCATACCCATGTTCATCGCAGCACTATATACAATAGCCAAAAGATGGAAACAACCTAGGTGTCCATCAATGAAGAATGGATAACCAAACTATGGTACATACACACAATGGAATACTATGCAACCCTAAAGAATAATGGAGAATCTGCAAAACACCGCATAATATAGATGAACTTGGAAGATACTAGGCTGAGTGAAGTAAGTCAATCACAGAAGTAGAAATATTGTATTAGTCCGTTATTGTAAAAAGTCAAGAAAAGGTTTACATATGGAAGGAATTTTCTTTGTTGGTTACCAAGGGTGGGAGTGGAGGGGAGGAACACTGTTAGATATGTAGAGACAAGTATTGATTTAGGTGAAGAGAAGGGCAATATACCAAATATGAGTGATCCACACAGTGGCATTGAGGAAAAGGAAGACACAAAGAGGTACAGAGGAGGTACAGAAAACAAAGATGAACCCTTTTGCACATACAGTACTGCATTGTCAGTGAAGGCAAACATGGATAGATGGGTGGACAGATGGGTGGACAGGGTGAACTACTAGTTATGTCTATGCAGAGGGAAGTGTGCCTAAGACCATGTACAGGGTTGGCAGACAATGTTTCTACAATTGCATTGCTATGTTCTGTAAGAATTCCCAGGTATATAGTAGAGCTGGCAAGGACAAGGTTGTAGTCACTTCTTGGCCACAGCCAGCTACCCAGAGGGAGTAAGTAGTTGGACCAGTTGGCTCGGGACCATAGTTGCAGAAGATATTGAGTTCAACTGGCATAACATACTACACAAAACATTGTTCCACCTCCTACTTTGGCGAGTTGCAACTGGGATCTTAAAAGCTTGCATGCGGCCATCTAGATGCAACAATGGGTCTCTCCTCATCCAGAGCAAAAAGAATGAAGAAAACCAAAGATTCACAGAAACAATTAGTCTAAGCGACTGGTACACCATGTGATCCTCAGCCTATATGACTATGAGACCAGAAGAACTAGATGGTACGCGGCTACCACTGTTAACCACTCAGAGGGGGATCTATGTAGGAGATCCTGGATAGAGTGGGAAAACTAGGTGGAACAAAAAATCATTAAAAAAAAGAAAACAGGGACCAGGTTTGCTGGTCTGATGGAACCACTGAGACTATGGCCCCTAGCTGCCCTTCAGGTCTGGAACTTAACCCACTCCTGTGGCTTTCAGCCAAACAAAAGACAGGCATATGAGGTGAACATTTACACTAGGCAGATACACTCCTTGCAGAGAACAATCATGGGAGAAAAGAGAAGAGCTCTGTATGCACAGGGAGACAGCTCAGGGTGCAGGAATGCACAGAGAGAAAGACACAGGGAAGAGGTCACTATGGGGAGAAAGTGGGAGGGGAGCTGTTGCATTGTGGTAAATTGTAGTCAATGCCATGAGACAAAGTGTATGTGAGCTGCTGCATGGAAAGTGAATTTGCTCTGTATACTTTCACCTAAATCAAGAATAAAAATAAAATCTGTTGGATCACCTTATTTCGAATGGGCACAAATATGAATCTCTTCTAGTTGGTTAGCCATGTAGCTGTCTTCCAAATTTCTTGGCATAGATGAATGAATGCTTCCATCATTGCATCCATTTGTTGAAATATCTCAATTGGGACTGTGTCAATTCCTGGAGACTTGTTTTTTGCCAGTACCTTCAGTGCAGGTTTGACTTATTCCTTCAGTACCACCAGTTCTTAATCATATACCACCTCCTGAAATGGCTGAACGTCAACATATCTTTTTGGTACAGTGACTCCGTGTATTCTTCCATCTTCTTTTGATGCTTCCTATGTTGTTCAATATTCTGCCCATGTTACCAGTGACACAGCTTCCAGCACACAGCAACACACAAGCCACAGCATAACAACCTGACAGATGAGTACATCACACATGGTGAGCATTCACAAAATGATTATACATGTGCTCATGTGTTCTTAAAGCAGTGACCTACTCAGAGGTTGTAGTCATTCTGGAACCAGACAACCTAGGTTCAGGTACTGGCTCCCACAATGACAAACTAGGTGTCCCTATGTGACAAACTTACTTAACTTTTCTGTGCCTCAGTTTCTTCATCAAAAAATTGGAATCACTCCTCATCATATTGTTGTTGTTGTTGTTATGTCCCATGGAGTCAGGCCCGACTCATAGAGACCCCTCCTTGGGTTTCCAAGGCAGTATCACTATGGAAGTAGATTGCCCAACCTTCCTTCCAAGGAGTGGCTGGTGGGTTTGAACCGCCAGCCTTCTGTTTAGCAGTCAAATACCTTAGGCACTACGCCACCAGAGCTCCTGTTGTGAAGATTAGAGAGTTAAATGTCAAGAGCTTAGAAAGTGCCTGGCATACAGGAAGGACAATGTAATTGTTAGTTGTTCAGCTTTTTGTCATTTCCTTGATTGTTGTACATCTCAGTCAGTCAATTACATGAGCTTCTATGCTTTAGGATTCACAATATTTCCCTTTAAAGGTTTCAAAACTGAGACATTTTTAATTAGGATAATTGTCATTTTGGGTCTCTTCTCTCTGTTCTTCTGGCTTTCACCCCATTTCTCAGCACCAGACACAGTCCGATTTCTAACCACTAGTCTTATGTGAAATCTAAGAAAAGTTCACAACTCAGTTTGAGAACAGTGCCAAGAAAAGTGCCAAGTGAAGAGTGTGTGAGAAGTCACAAAGCATATACACAGAGACACCAAGATGTGATGCACAGGATGGTGTTGGTGCCTTGTGACCTTGAGCAGGTCCCTTAGCATGGAGCAAAGGATCCTTAACTGTAAAATGGGGACACCACTACCCCAATTTCTCCCAGGGTAGCAAAGAGGAGGAAATGAGACCAAATATGACAAATCCTTTGTAATCCCTAAGGCACCATGCAAAGGTTAGAAAGTAGCATCATCTATTTGTGGTATTTGACTTTCTGCAACAACAGCCTTTCCATTTCTGAAAGTTCTCAAATAAGCCCACTGCCTGCCAACAAGCAGGGCATGGCAAGTATCCATTAGAAGAACTAACAAGAAGCACATTTTCTGTAAGAACCCAAAAAGCAGGCATTCTTTTGACAGCTCTCAAAAATAGCTCACTCAACTCAATAAAACTGTCTTTGGAAAAAGAAAAATAGAATTCACCAGAGGTCTGCATCTAAGCCCAATAGGTAGCTGCTAAAAGGAAAGCTGTACATAAAGGCAAAATGGAACAGCTGTCTTTCCACTGCGTCTGATAAAGACCTGCTATTCTGATCCCCCGAGTCTCTGTCTTTGCCTCTCACGACTCCTTCCCTTCTGTGTCCACACTTTACAAAAGGCACTTAGAAGTCATATTTCTGGCTCAGTGACTCTTCTAGCCACCACTGGGTTTAGGCCAGATTTAGCCCAAGGGCTGGTGGGTGACTGAACCTGTACAATACTGGGAGGGCATGATGCCAAGCTTTGCCCGACTTTCACAGACTGGCTGTCCTACAAGCACTGACTGTGCCCAAGGGCTCCATTTGTGACATCTTTTTTCCAACCCATAATCCACCAGGATCCCCATGTGAAGGACAAAAGAGCATTATTAAAGGAAGAAGGGGGAGAAAAGTAAACAGCCCTAAAGAAAAGCCGAAAGGAAGGTACTGTGGGTCCCACACATGCTCTCCCCATGGCTGCTGGGAACCTGCCATCATCTAGGTCTCCCAGGATCTAGGATTACTGGTTTCAATGACAGAACTAGGCAGTTGCTGGCTGTGGTACGAATAGACCAAGAGTTTTGCAGCAAGCCTGCAAGTCCTGCACCATGATTGGTCCGGCTGCAGGATCAGCCCTGCCTCTCCCACCCACTTCTGGTCCCTCCAGCAGAGCTACATGGTAAGACGCCAAGGCCGCTGCCAATAGCATATCACAAGCATTACTTTCCTGGGGCTGTTTTGTCTCTCCTCCCTGCAACCACCCTGGTCTAAAGGGCAGATCAACCAGGCACGGAGGGAGAGCAAAGTCCTGATCCCACCAAAGTGGGAGTCCATGGAAAGGGAGTCATGGAGTCAGTCCTATCATCCAGAATACCAGGAGAGAAGATGTGCTTTCCCTTCTCACCTCCACAGCTCTGGATTCACACACCTAAGACTGACGTGCCAGAACACAGCAGGCCTCGCTGCTGGCTAGTGTCTTGGTTACATTTACAGAGTCCAGATCTCACTCATTTCCACCGTTACCAGAGCTGACTTTTGCTCCACCACTTAACCTTCAGCAAAATCTATCCTGAGACAAATTATTTCCCACTGGCCTTTATCACTGCTACTGCCTGAAATTCACCTCATCCTCATGTGTTCCTACGGCCCTGTACTAAGGCATGCTTCAGCACTTACCCCACAACAGTGCTCTGGTCTTGGCTCACCAAATGCGCTGTAAGCTCCTCAAGTTCCAAAATAAAGACCTTTGAGGGCAGTCATCCTTGTCTTCCCACAGCCCAGTCTACTGCCCATGGGACCAGTACTAGCTGCCATCAAGGCAACTCTGACTCATGGTGACCCCATGTGTGTCAGAGCAGAGCTGTGCTCCATAGCATTTTCAATGACTGATTTTTTGGAAGTAATCATGAAATCTTTCTTGAGTTGCTTCTAGGTTGACTTGAACCATCTACCTTTCAGTCAGCAGATGTCTAATACAAGTCTGTTGGCCATTCTCCAAAGTATGTTGGAAGAGAAAGCTGTCTGAGACAACTAAGTGGCAGCGACTTGTTTTCAGAGTCCTGTGGGTATTTACAAAGGTTCTCCAAACAGAAATAAACAAAGGTCTGCAGATTTTGTTGCAGAGACCATGTGACTCCAAAACCAATTCCCTCTGTGGATCAGTTAGGGTGGCAGCTCTTTTGAACACAAAACCACTCAATCCTCAAGTGGTACTAGCAGAGCTAGAGGAATGAAAGCTGGTGTGTGCCATCAGAGATGGTTTGGCAGTGAGACCTGACTCTACCTCCTGGGTACAGCCAAAAATATGACAAAGCCAATTGCTTTGATATCCACTAAGGTGCCCTTGCCGATTTTGGCTGCTTTGTCTGCCACGACATCACAGCAGTAAAAGCTACAATTTACTAAGTGCTTATAATGTGCCAAGCAGGTTATACAAATCAGCATTTACTACCTAAAGAGGCACAAGAGTCCAGGGGGAAGGGCAAAGACTTTGAAGTCATACCTCTCAGATTATTCATTCTTTCAGTGGCCATTTGAATGCCAACTTTGTGCTATGCTTTGGGCAAAGTGCAGAGGATGCAAGCAGGAGAAGACATAGCCCCTATCCTCAGGGAGTTCATCATATGTGGAGGAAAACAGGTAAGAAAAATAGACCAGTAAATACTAAGTGAGAGATGCTATAACAGGGGCACTTAACTCAGCCATGGCTTCATAACATCTGGGGTGAATCCTAAAGGAGGCTGGCCATATTCCTGTATACAAACCACTTAAATCCTTCAAACTTCAGTTTCCTCATCAGTAACATATAAACTAAGAATACCAAAATTGCAAGGTTCTGAGAAGACTAAATTTGACAATCTATACAAAGTACTTACTTCAATGTAAATAATAAAATGATGATTGGTACTCTTTTAATTAACCACTAAACATTATTTGATTTATGCATAGATTTAAAGTATGACATCCCAGTTCATCACTACCTTTTTCTCATGCATCCATTTTCAAAACAGTCATCCATTGTGCATTTAGTCTCTAAAGCATACTTAATTCTTTATTGGCAGGTTACAAAGGTAGCTATATAATTTATTGGCCAAACCAGGGCACTTCTATGAGTAGAAAAAACAGAACAACTAAGAATTATATTGGGACAGCCGGGTATACCAGGTGTACCGTTTTGAGCAAAAGGGAACTGCGAATGACTTTATCCATCACCCACAGGTCAATTTCAGCGGCAAGATCAGCAGTCATCGCTATGGATTCATTATATATCACTTTGGGGAGCCACCAACAACTTTGAGAATAGACCCAGCAAAACCTCAACCTGGATGCAAGCTAGCAACCCCCCCACCCCACTCAGAACTCAGGAGAGTCAAGACACGTGAATAATCCCCTACACACACCCTCTCCAGACACACTCCCATAGCTTCTCCCAAAACCAGAAAAGAAGAACACAGCCATAGTCCTGGCACATAGCATCAGTCACTATCCCCCATGTGATGAGGACCAGCTGTCATCTATCAAGGTACCAGGGACCCTTTTCTCCCTCTCCAGTATCTCCCCTTACCTCAAGTGTCCCAGGCTGTAAAAGCGTGACTCGCCGTCAGTAGAGCGGACCACCTGCAGTGTGAACATGGGCTGCAGCTGCCTGAGCTCCAGCAGGACGATGGCCAAGTAGTGGATGAAAAGGAGGGCGTCCACGAGGGACACTGCATATTGCACAATGCCCTGGTAATTTCGGTCCCGAGAGTCCAAAATGCGGACCCCATAAAAAAGCCAATAGGAAATCACAAACAGAAAAATGAGGACCATCAGAAGGGCACGGAACACGAACACCCGTGGCACATCAGCTCTTTGCTTGCGGCAGAAGAGTGCCCAGGTTCCAATGAGCAGAATGAGGAGTTTGAAAGCCACAGAAATGAACAGTCCCTCACAAATCGTGCCACAAGGTTCCAGCTCCTCCCTCCACAGGATTGGGGGTAAAAGAATGAAGGCAATGGGGGTGAGGAAAACTAGAAGTCCAAGAAAGGTGGCCACAGTGAGGGCCAGGTAGCGTCTGCAGTCCAGTCCCACACTGTCCTCCATGTCCTTGCTGATCCTAGCAATGTCCTCTTGTGATATACTGTGCTCTGAGGTGCCTGTGATGGCCGTGGTGGTCTCTCCCCAGTTGTCATCCTGATGGGGAGAAAGCAGTAAGAATGAAGAGCAACTCGCACACATCATCTGTAAAAACCCCAGATGGCGACAAGGACAACATGGAGGGCTCTCCTCACTTAACCAACCCACAAGTATAGGCCTGCTCAAAAATGGATGCTGAACTCTTTAAATACAAGAATGTTGAACATTAACAATACTCATTGAGATGTTTTCAAAATGTGTTATCTATCTATCTGATCTAACCGAGAACACATGACTTAACCTTGTTATTTGTTTGTTTTGGCTATTTATTACTACATATACTATAACAGTGAATATCCTGCTATGTTGAAATTCCCTGAGAAGCTGAGGGACCAGAGGCTGTTTGTCCTACAATAAACAATCTTGTGCTTAGAGTAACCATGTGAGGACTCACCTATGGCATAGTAAGAAAATTCTCTGCATTTTGTTCTTAATTCATGGCTGGGTTATAAAGGGTTACTAAGTGTACCTTCTGTAAGTGGGAAGTCTTACTATACCCTCCAGTAGCTCTGAAGGGCTAATGCCATAACGAGGGAACTAATAGCACTGTACCCAGTCAATTCTCATTATTCACAGATTCTATAGTTGTTAATTCACAGAGGGAAAGGGGAAGGCCCTCAACAAGATGGATTGACACAGTGGCTGCAACAATGGGCTCAGGTATAGCAAGGATTGTGAGGCTGGCACAGGACCAGGCAGTGTTTCGTTCTGTTGTACATAGGGGTCACCATGAGTCAGAGCCAACTCGACAACACCTAACACCACCATCAACAACAACAAAGCTCAAACCTATTGCCATTGAGTCGATTTCAACTTGTAGCAACACTAAAGGACTGGGGAGAACTGCCCCATAGGCTTTCTAAGGCTGTAAATCTCTAAGAAGCAGATTGCCACATCTTTCTCCAGCAGAGTGGCTGGTGGGTTTAAACCGATGACCTTTTGGTTAGCAGCTGAGCACTTAAATGCTGTGCCATCAAAATTTATTTGTAACCCCCAAATCAATACACAAGCCCTTTCACAGTCATGTGCAGAACAGCAAAAAAATTGACATGCCCAATGCACATGTTCCCAGCTGAGGTCAAACAAGGTGACACTCCTTTTTGTTTCAGCTTTCAACAAGTGTCCATTTAGTGTCTATCTAGTGCCATGTTTAAATTTTTGTTATTGTTGTTTGTTGGTGACTCTGCTATTTAAAATGATCCCCAAGCATAGTGCTGGAGTGCTACCTAGTGCTCACAAGCCCAAGAAGGCTGTGATGTGCCACTCAAAGAATACACATGTGCTTGTTAAGCTTTAGGACCTCTGGTGGCATAGTGCCTAAGGCATCTGACTGCTAACCAGAAGGCTGGTGGTTCAAATCTATCAGCCACTCCTCGGATGGAAGGCTGGGCGATCTACCTCCATAGTGATAGCACCTAGAAACCCAAGGAGGGGTTGCTATGAGTCAGATCTGCCTCGACAGCAGTGCATGAGATAAGCTTTGTTCATGCATGAGTTATAGTGCTGCCAGCAGTCAGTTCAATGTTATTGAATCAATAATATTTATTAAACAAGGTGTCTTTAAACGCTTTATTAAATAAGGTGTCTTAAAAAACAGAAACACACATACAACAAGGTTATGTACTGATTGGTTGATGAGAATGTTGTGACCAAAGGCTTGCAAGAGCCAAATTGTGTTTCTCCTAGGAGTATTTGTTAATTCAGTATTCACAGCAACCTTATAGAATATAACTACTGACAATAATGAGAATCAACTGTACAAATAATAGTTTACCTACAAATAGTCTACCTTTTTAAAATCTCTACAAGATGTCAAGACACACTTACAAAGTATCATATTACTCTGACAGCATTTCTCATTGACCATGCTAAGATAATTCAAAAATCTACCTGTGATCAAAATATCTCAAACATTCCCCGCAAAACACATGTTCTTATGACAAACTAAATATCCAGTGTATAGAAATGACCAAGATTATTACAATGTATCCATCTTTTCTTGTTTTCACTCTTTTTAAACTTCTAAATAGTTTCTAGTTGGAACAATTAGTCTATTCATTTAACAAAATCCAATTGGGAGGATTTTAAATCATTTTGCTATTTCACTGGCAACTGAGACTATTCCAAAGCAGCAACAGAGCAGAAAGAAAAAAAGTCACATGAGCTTCACAGAGGTTTTATGGTTTAACTTGGAAAAAACAATCCAGATGCAGTAATAAGTTGGGTGGAACTGATGAGTAGGATACCGACTTAGAAAAACCTCGTTTAAGTTAATAGCTGACTCGGCAAGGTAGAAATCTCTTATAACAGAAAAATGAGCTCAAATCCATGATGGACCAAAATCATAAGATTTATGAAATGTACAGACTGTAACAAAGGATAGTGGTAGTGGTGAAGACTCAACCTAAGGAAGTTAGGAGTATCATATACCACTAAAGAAACTGCTGTCCAAGACAATGGGTGAAGCAATCTGGACTCTCTTCACTTTGGAAAATGGTCTGGCACGTTTTATATCAATTTAAATATACATGTATCTATATGTATGGCCTAGAAATCCCATTTCTATGTTTTTACCCAAAGAAATGAAAACACTTCCACAAAATAATTTGTACAAAAATGTTCATACCAGCTTTATTCACAATGTCCAAAAACTGTATAACCCAAACATTCATCATCAGGAATGGATAATGAATTGTGCTAGGTACTCATACAATGGAATGAATACTGTTCAGCAAAAAATAACGAAAGAACTACTGATACTCACCAAAACATGGATAAAGCCCAAAGTTATTATGCTGAGAGAAAAAGAAAAGTCTAAAAAAAAAGATTAATTCCAAGCATATTAAATTCTAAAAGACACAAAACTAATCTGAGTCAATTCCAACTCGTAGCAACACTAAAGGACTGGGGAGAACTGCCCCATAGGGCAGGAGTTGTGTTGGATGGATAGAGGTCAGGGCAGGATTGACTGGGAAGAACATTAAGAGAATTTTCTGGAGTGATGGAAATATGTGTCTTGATAGGGGTGTGGGTTATACAGGCATGTGTTGCTGTTTGTTGTTAGGCGCCGTCAAGTCAGTACCAAAATTCATCGCGACCCTACATACAACAGAATGAAACACTACCTGGTCCTGCACCAGCCTCACAATCCTTGCTATACCTGAGCCCATCATTGCAGCCACTGTGTCAATACATGCCATTGAGGGTCTTCCCCTTTTTTTGCTGACCCCCCACTTTACCAAGCATAATATCCTTCTCCAGGGAACAGTCCCTTCTGACAATATGACCAAAGTAGGTGAGATGAAGTCTGGCCATTCTCACTTCCAAGGAGCATTCCAGCTGCACTTCTTCCAGGACAGATTTGTTACTTCTTCTGGCAGTCCATGGTACTCTCAGTATTCTTCACCAACACCCCGCATCAACTCTTCTTTGGTATTCCTTATTCATTATCCAGCTTTCACATGCATATGAGGCAAACAAAAACACCACGGCTTGGGTTAAGTGCACCTTAGTCTTCAAAATGACATCTTTGCTATTCAGCACTTTAAAGAGGTCTTTTGCAGCAGACTTACCCAGTGCAATATGACATCTGATTCTTCTAGACTGCTGCTTCCATTGGTGTTGATTGTGGAATCAAGTAATATGGAATCTTTGACAACTTCAATCTTTTCTCCATTATCACGAGGCTGTTTATTGGTCCAGTTGTGAGGATTTTCATATTCTTTCTTTTGCAGTGTCCATACTGCAAACTGTAGTCTTTAATCTTCATCAGTAAGTGCTTCAAGTCATCTTCACTTTCAGCAAGCAAGGCTGCGTCATCTGCATATCTCAGGTTGTTAATGTCTTCTTCCAATGCTGATGTCAAGTTCCTCTTCATATAGTCCAGCTTCTCAGATTATTTGCTCAGCATACAGATTGAATAAGTATGATGAAAGGATAAAACCCTGACACACTCCCTTCCTGATTTTAAAACATGCAGTATCCCCTTGTTCTGTTCAAACGACAGCCTCCTAGTCTATGTACAGGTTCCTCATGAGCACAATTAAGTGTTCTGGAATTCCCATTCTACTCAATGTTATCCATAATTTGTTATGATTTACACAGTTGAATGCCTTTGCATAGTCAATAAACCACAAGTAAACATCTTTCTGGTATTCTCTGCCTTCAGCCTCTTCTGAATCCAGTTTGTATTTCTGGAAGTTACTGGTTAATATGTTGCTGCAACCATTTTTGAGTTATCTTTGGAAAGATTTTACTTGTGTGTGATATTAATGCTATTGTTCAATAATTTCCACTTTCTATTGGAATATGGAAACATAGGCATATACATTTCTTAAAGCTCATCATACTGTACCCTTCTGTTCATTTTACCATATGTAAATTTAGTTCAATTTATAAAGAAAAAAAAAAATGGGAGTGAGGGTTTAAAACCACAAACTCAAAAGATGTACAATATGGTTTAAGATAAGGTGAGTTCACAGTCCATATAAATAACTTACTTTGTAATACTGATTGTAGGCAAGTACTAGATTCCAAGTTTGACACTGGACCTAACATTCAATTGATTATCAATGCTAAACTTATTACTATTAATACCTTGTGTTTACTTTTTGTGATTACAACACTGCCATGATCTAGCCACTCACCCTCTGTCCTGCACACAGGGCTATTAACTAAATCTCAGTTCATTTTAAGAAATTGTACCTAAAATCTGTGCCTAAAAAAGGAGCTCTGGTAGTGCAGTGGTTAAAACTAGACTGCTAAGTAAAAGGTCAGTGGTTGGAACCCACCATCCACTCTGCAGGAGAAAGATGTGGTAGTTGGCTTCTGTAAAGATTTACAGCCTTAGAAATCCTATCTATCCTATGGAGTCTCTATGAGTTGGAATCTACTGGACAACAGTGGGTATCTGGTGCCTAAAAAACGTAGGATGTCCAAAAGGTCCTCTTAAACTTGAAGCTCTTAGAACAGAAAGGATCTAAAATCCTCTAACATAATGCCATAGTTTTAATGAAGCCACTGAGGCCTACAAAGGTTGTGAATGCCCAAGGTCACAGCTACTGAGAAGTGCAGCCTCCGAATGCCCATTTCAATGATTTTCCTACTATATCTTCCTGGTGTAAACACGAATAGCTCCCAATGCAGCTTCCCAGTGAGCTACAAGTTATACAGTGGCTGCAAAGAAAGAAATGCCTTTGCAATGGCACCTCCAAATCCACACATCAAAGGAAACTAACCTCCTATGGCACTTATTGGGAGCTCTGATAGCATAGTAGCTAAGGCATTTGACTGCTAACCAGAAGGCTGGCAGTTCAAACCCACCAGCCACTCCTCAGAAGGAAGATGGGGCAATCTACTTCCATAGTGATACTGCCTCGGAAACCCAAGGAGGAGTCGCTATGAGTCGAGTCCAACTCGACGGCACATAACAACAACATAGCACTTATTAAGGAGTTCCGGTGGCAGAGTGCTTAAGGCATTTGACTGCTAGCCACAAGGTTGGTGGTTCAAACCCATCAGCCACTCTGCAGAAAGAAGACTGGGTAATCTACTTCCATAAAGATTTAACACCTCAGAAACCCAAAGGGGGTTGCTATGAGTTGGAATTGACTCGATAGTAGTGAATTTGGTTTTTATAGCACTTATTGGTGGTGCGGAAATATAATCCTAGAATTGGCCCCATTTATCCATCATCATCCCTCCACCTATCACCAAGGCAAGCACTATAGCAGCACAGAGAGCATTTGCTTATCACTAAACAAATTCCACATTCAACCCACAACTGCAGCGTTGGGTCCAGGAGCACCTTGTGTGCTCTGAGGAATTCCAACTTCAGTACATATTTCTGTTTCAAAATGCATACCTATGTGCACCTCCAGCTGTGTACAGATATATGCTTATTCTTATATCCTTACAGCTGTGCATGCATACTTTACTTTGTTTATTAGAGGCAAGGCTGGACATGCATATATTTCAGGAGCTGTAGAGGGTGTGCAAACATGTTTCTGAGTATAGCTCAGATGTTTATTTAAATCTGGTGGGCTGCCAGCCAGTTGAGACTGGGAGAAGAACCCACACAGTGTCTTGTAAAGAAATTAATAAACTGCCAATATTTAAAAATTGGTTGATTTCACATAAAATCCTAATTTCTACCTTTCTTAGAAAATCCAAGACCCAGTAACACTGAACCTGCAGTTCTAAAAGGTAGTAAGTGTCTGGATCTAAGGAGCTGCTACTTCCTTCACACAGGAAATGCAGTCTTCAGTCTGCTACAGACTCTATCATGCCACACCCCTAAACACTGAGGTATGGTACTGATTGTTATTCATACCCAAGGTGCTTCATAGCTTTGAAAACCCTATGGAATGGATTTCTACTCTCCACATATGGGGTCACCAAGAGTCAGAATCAATTAGATGACAACTGATTATTTTTAACCAAGTATCAAACCCAGGAAGATAAAGCAATCTACTTCTATAAAGATTTACAGCCTTGGAAACCCAATGTGGGTTGCTATCAGTCAGAATCTACTCACCGGCAGTGGGTTTGGTTTTACTTTGTTTATCTAAGCATATAGCCCCTGATTTATTTTATCTATCTATAAGGGATGCTCAGTCTGGGGTGTCTCAAACCTTTCCTTTTCTTCCCAACACTGATTTAGGTTTTCTGGATAGGGAGTTTCCTTCCCTCTCTTACACTGTTCCATTTTGGAATGAGACTCCAGAGATCTTAGCCTGTAATTTTTCCCTTCCCTGCCCTGTCATCAACCTTGCTGGCTTCTTTTCAACACCACTCAAAGCAAGCCAGCCTATCACACTTCAGAAGACTCTCCAAGCTAGCCAACAGCGACACAGATTGTCCTTAGACCAACAAGAAACCATGGGACATAGATAAACTAATTAACATGCTAGAAAAACAAAGATTAAAAACCCAAGAGAACCTACCACAACAAGACTTAGGAAAACATTTACCAAAAGGAGCTTTGGTCAAGTGGCAGTATGCTCCAGGACGCCTTTGATCCTTACCTGAACTTCCTCTGTCCGAGTAGAATCATTGGCCAACAGGGGCTCTCCAGTGGGAGCTTGGATGGTGACAGATTTTTCTGATCCTCTAACATCTTTACTCCGGGGTGATTTGTGTCTCTCTCTATTTCTCTCCCTGAAGAAAAAAAAAAAAAAAGTTAATCAACTAGTAAATTTATGCCATGTTAGTTAACTCTGTGGTCTATCAAACATCACAAATTTCATTTTGAATGTATTCTACAGGTCCAGGCAGACACGCATGCATGTACACCCATGTGCACATATACACACAGACAGTGCCCCAATACCCACCCATCCCCACCCCCTGGCAAAGAGAAGAAGCTGATGTTTATTCCCTCCCTACTTAGTATTTTCCTTCTGCTATTTCATTCCAAGACCCAAAACAAAGCCCATCTCTCCTCCTCTATCAAGTGGTTCTATTTTTCCAAAGTCTAAAGATGTATATTTTAGAATTTCCGGAGCTAAGGCTTATTTTATTGTAAAAATTACTGACTGGATTTGGTTATCATTTGCCTAAGCTAGTTTTCTAGAACACTGTCACAAGGACAACACTGAACACAGAATATTGAAACTTTGGTCTGCCCCCAAAAATCTGGGACACACTGTCACCCTACACCTTTGGACAAGAAGGGAAGAAAGGATATTCTAAACCAGAACAGAGAATTGTTTATTCTTTGTTCCCACAAATATAAAACTAGGAGCCATTCCCATAGGGTTCTAGCTGACCTCAAAGACACCCACAGGAACAATAAAGCTGGGACAAATGACACCAAGAGGCTTTGCATGTGTGTATGTGTGTGTGTGGGGGGGATATTTTCATGTCTCCAAACGAAAACAGGCCACTGCATCATTTGACCCCTGATGAATCTCCTGAGTGGTTCATGGTGACTGTGGAGCACCCTGCTATAGGTCAATCTTGAAATTACAAAAGGAATCAATCACTGTGCCAAGCCTAGAGGTCACCACCTAGACATTAAACACCTATGAAAACTGGCACTCCCACTCCCAGCTGCTGCCAACAGCAAACTCAGGAGCTCCCACCAAAGGAACCCCTTGGTGTTCAACAGTAAGTTCAGTGTCTTCAGTCTTCTGTCCTCACAGGCTGCCTTTATAACAAACCTCCTTCCTACAATCACTTGCCTTCATTCCCAAGGTTTCCTCAGCAGGATAGAGGAAGCATTATACAGATTTGAGAGACCAACAGTCAAATCTCAGCTCTGCCCCACTAGACGTGTGACCTTGCACAATTTATTCAAACTTTGAAAACTTGATTTTCTCATCTGTGAAATGGGGAGAATACTTACCACATATATAATGCTCAATACAAGGCTGTAGGGTGATGCAAAACAGTGAAGTGCTCAACTACTAGATCAAAGGTTGGTGCTTCAAAGCCACCCAGAAGGATCTCAGAAGACAGGCCTGGCAATCTACTTCTAAAAGGTCAGCCCTTGAAAACCCTATAGAGCTATTCTGGTCTGTACACTTGAGGTCAACATGTAGTAGTTAAGGTTATGTATCCACTTGGTGGGGCCTGGTTGAGGGGCGGGCAGCTGGGTGCTCATGCTGGATTCCTCATGCTGAGATTGGTAAAAAAAAACTCCATGGTGAAATCTCTGGAGCAACCGAGTAACTGCCTTAGGGATGTGGTCTGCTTCCGGTATACAATGAGAAGTTTTGAGGTCTCTGCAGCTTTTTGCCATACTTGGACCCTGCATGTAGCTAAGTCTTTATTTAGCAGCCTGCCATGCTTCCTGCTGATCTTGGGACTGTCTCTTGACTTGAATTAGTATCCTGCCATGTTGTTTGGTAATCTTGGGACTCTGCCATTTTATTTTTCGACCATGGGTTTGTCAGCCTCAGCAGCCAGCAGCTGCCTGAGTGAAGGGACACCTCTAGCTCCAGTGGGCCGGGAGGAAGAGGCAGAGCTGAAGCCCAAGGTCGAGAGGCTTTCACCCAACCCCTAGCACCTGGCACTTTGAACTCGGACTTCTAGCCTCCAAAACTATAAGGGAATAAACTACTGTTTGTTAAGGCCATCCCATTTGTGGTATTTTCTGTTGGAGCGGCATGAAGTAACCAAAACACCATGTGTTGGAAAGGACTTGATAGCAATGACAACAATGCTATGCTGAAGAGCAGCTGGAAGATTTTGTAGCATAAATATTCCTAATGCTCATCCTCATGTCTGACAAAGACTATAGCTATGAAATAAGCCTCAGAAGCCACTGTCAGGAGTCAAGGCTGGTCTGTGACCTTAGATAGCACAAAACTGTGTAACCAACTACACTTGGTTACAAAGGCATTCAGTGTGAGAAACTATTTGGGAGTGATTTCCGACTGCTTGGTCAGTCTTTAGGATGAATGCTAGACTAAGTCAAGAACTGCTGCTCCACCAGCCCCATCTCCTTCAGCCATTCAGTGGGGGTCTGTCCTCTTAACTCCATTTCCCTTATCCCCAACTATTTTTAACAACTATCACTTCCTCTGCCATCAGCCAAGTCACATGCTCACTGACTCATCTCTCTATTCTCTAGTCCCACAGGGTCAAATCCTACAACAGCAAAAATTCCACAGGTAATCAAAGTTCTTTCACAGACTGCCAATTCCTCGAGCTTGAACACTACCAGGACAGAAGCACAGGTGGGGAGACCCTCAGGGCTGGACACAGTCCTTCAGAGCCAGCCACTACTCCCAACCAACCTCCAACTCCCACCAACAGACTAGCTCTTAAAGAGGCAAAAACAGCCAAACAAATACAAAATAATTGTCTAAATAATTTTCCTGGTGACTTCCACAGCAAATTAGATAAGACCTATTATTTGACAACCCAACATTTCCACTCTCTGGACCTTGAAAACCTAACTAGTGCTTCCTAAACTTGAGTGGGCAAAAAAAACACCAGGGGTGGGGTAAGGTAGGGGGCAGATTTAGTACAGATTGATGTGTTGGCCTCAATGCCAAAGAATTAACTCTAGAAGGAGCAGGAGTCTACATTTTCACCAGCAGCCCAGGTGATCTGGATGTAGTTGGTCCAGCAAAATGGTCCCCATCCAAATACTCCAGCAGGGAGGGATGGTGTAGTGGAGGGACTGCCTAGGATGTCCACCTGTTTGTAAAATACATCATGCCCTATACACAGCAAACACCTGGTAGTGGGAGCCATGGACAAAATGTTGAGCTGTACAATGTAACATGGCTTTTTTTATTAAAATATTGTGAAGTGGGTGAGGCTGGGGGAAGGGCTCAGGCCAGGATGTAATCATGACTGGGTGATGCCCAGTGCCAGAAGCCTTCTATTTGCTGCCCAGTAAGGGTGAAAGTAAGAAAGGTCCTATCAACTCAGCATCCCACACAAGCCACTTATTGTACTGGTTCTCATTATCAAAGGAGCAAGCTCTGTAATGTGGCTGTTGTAAAAATCACTGGTCCTGAATGACTGCTCCAGGAAGGTCTGTGAGCCAAGCTGGGACTTAACAGGAAGTCCAATAAAAATACTGCTGTTCAGTGCTTTCTAGTTTGCAGAGCTACGAGTCAGAGGATGGCTGCTTTGCTGCAACAAGTACCCAAATGCTCCTCCTCATAGTTCCAGATGCTATAACACAATGAAAAATGGCAGCTGCCATGTGCCCTCTGGGAGAAGGAATGATGAAGACAATCAGTTCCTGGTATCCAAAAATATGGGAATAGGAGAAGAAGGAGTAAACAGGCTATCAAACTGCTGAAAGGGATGGGGTGTGTTAGGAACACATGGACACTTGGGTGTTTTCAAGCCAGCTAAGCATTTTAGATCTCCTGATGTGCCTTTGTTTGGCAGGTGTGCGTCCAGTACAGGAATCTTTGTATCTTTATCTCTGTATCTGTCTCCACGTAACTTCTGCCCATATGAATAAAGATAAGTCTATCTGTGCGTGTGCCTGCGTGTGAGAGGTGAGAAGAGCGAGAGACAGTGTGTAGGAGGCGTGGGCATGGGTCTGTACCTGCTTGTGTGTGTGTAAATGTCTCTATTTAAGTGAGTCTAGAGCTGAGTCTTAGGGAGCTGCTTTAAACTCCCTCCCATTCAAGCCAGAATCCCTGTCAATTCCATACCATCCCCATAAGGTCAGCATTTTCTGGGAAGATTATTTAGTCCTGTTTCTGTTGTTTGTCTATTTCTATTTGGGGAAAGCTGGCCCCACCGGTTACTCCTCCCTTTCCTTCACACCACCCACCACCTCTCTCTTCTGTCAGCTCTGGGCTGTTTGGCTGTTTCCTCTAGCACTGACTGGGACAAGAGGGCCGGGCACAAAGCAAAGCGAAGCAGGCTTTGAACAAAAGCAATGATTCCTCCATACTACAGGCAACCCTATTTTGGACAATGCACTTAAACATATTCATCACATTAGTTACCCTCCAATTTCCTTCTTTTCCCCTTACCAGTTACACCTGCCCTCTCCAATCCACACAGCCCTAAGGGGGAAAAAGCACAGGCTTCCAAAGGAGTAACGAGTCTGATGTGAAACCTTCTTAAGGCACCTAACTTTGAACTTACAGCCTCTCCACAGTTCAGTTTCACCACCTATAAAATGGGGTACCACTACCCACCTTTCCCAGACTATTGTGAGGTTAGGAGATGATAACTGCGAGGGGTCTGGCAGTGCCTGTATTTGATTCAGGGCACTGGGGCTCTTTCCTCAAAGGTTAAGAGAGGTCTGCTGGCATCTGAACCAGTTTCCCAGCAAGCTAGCTGGATGCTCTCTGGAGACTGTAGGCATTGCAAAACCCAGCCACTGACCTCTTTGTTAGAACAGTCACCTGTCATTTGCCTGGAACCTGGCCCAATCTCTAAAGACAGTCACAATGTCATTAGACATATTAAGTTTGGTGCAATTTATCATCCCTTTAAGTTGGATTTCTACTAAAATTACCAAAAAGCGAGATCCCTCCCCTTTCCTACTCTTCCACTCAAATTCCTAACACAACCAAAAGGTCAACAACTACTCTAAAGCAAAGATGAGACAATAAGGGGACAGAGAAACTAGAGTAACAGAACAACAGAACCGAAAGAGGATGCAGACACACTGTGAAAAATATAGCATGTCAATGAATAATCTGTATAGCAATTATCAAATGGGAACTTAATTTGCTATGTAAACTTTCACTGAAAACACAGTAAAATATTATTTATGAAATTAAAAAAAAGGAAATTCCTGATACATCATTAAAGAAAAGCAGCTTTCACAGGAACACTCTTGGGTGATACAATACATTTGGGTGGGTCTAGGGACCTCTCTGCACAAGCCTGCTGAGGGGTCCCATTACTGCTTAATATTCTTACAGGAGCCCCAACCAAGTACTCCATGCACATACACTCTACAGGTTCCTTTACCCCACAATTACTGTACGGATTGAACTGTGCTTCCCCAAAGCAGATGTGTTGAATTCCTGACTCTTGAAACTGTGGATGTGATCCTGTTTGGGCGGGGGGGCGGGGGGGGGACGACTTTCCTTTTTTTATGTTAATGACTTATCAGGATGGATCCCAAACCTAATCACTTCTGAATTATAAAAAGACCAGGATAGACAGAGGGAAGGGATAGGGAAGATGCCATGTTAAGGATCATCTATAAACCAAGGAATGCCAGGGCAAAGACAACGAAGGAATCCACCTGATTCCTGAGACTCCTGAGTCCAAGTTTTGGACTTTGAGCCTTCCAAAGTGTAAGAAAATAAATTTCTGCTCTTTAAATGCTGCCCACATATGGTAATAGTGTCAGAGCAGCACTAGGAAACTCAGACAATTACTATATCCTACACTTGCCTGGGTCATATCCTTCGGTCACAGAATTTACCACCCATGGATGTTTGTTTGTTAAAGAACCCACGGAGTTCACCTCTAATGCTCATGCTTTCAGCTTTCCCGAGAGTAGGCATTCAGTAATATTCCTTTGTTAATTGATTCAGTCTCCACTTGTATTGTATTATTGTTTGCCAAGCACTTTCCACATGGGTCCAAGAAAGCACTAAGAGTTCTACATGGTGTTTTAATTGAAAATTATAGTCTCTTAAAGTTACCACAAGAGCATTAGAGTATCAATTTCTGGAGCCCCCAAGAGAACTGAGAAAAACAACAGAGAGTAGCATTGGGCCCTGAAGTGTGACAGTTGGGATGTGAGTATAGATAAAGGGAATCAGAGATGGTTCCCTCCCAGAATCCTCCCAGCAGCCCCCACCCCGCTACATCACCAAGCACCACAATACTCTGAGTTCCTACTTCTGTCACTGTAGTGTGGGCAAGGGAAGCCTGGCACATCAACAAGGAAACTGTTTTCTTCAGTCAGTTCCAAAGATTGGTTATTTTAAAACAGCAGTTTTTGGTACTTTATCATTAATCTGATATGTTTACCCATTGGTTTAAATTTATGACTAAATATTCACCACCAGAGGGTTTCTGACTTTCTCAGGATTCTGGCTCTGGTTTGTGACTTAAGGCCCCACTCAGCAGCACACTGTCAGTGCTGCCTACACTAGAGTCCATTTCCCATCCTGACTAGAAAGTTGGCCCAGGCTCCAGCATAAGATTGATTATATCTTTTCCCAAAGTTTTTATAAGCACTATATAGAAATTTGGGAGCTCTGGTAGCATAGTGGCTAAGACACTTGCCTGCTAACCAGACGGCTGGCAGTTCAAACCCACTTGCCACTCCTCGGAAGGAAGGTTGGGCAATCCTACTTCCGTAGTGATACTGCCTCGGAAACCCAAGGAGGGGTCGCTATGAGTCGGGGCCGACTCGACGGCACATAACAACAACAACAACAACATATAGAAATTTAAGGAGCTCTGGTGGCACAGTGCCTAAGACATTAGACTGCTAACCAGAAGGTTGATAGTTCAAACCCACCAGATGCTCTGCAGAAGGATGATGGGGCAATCTACTTCCATAAAGATTTACCATCTCATAAACCCAATGGGGGTCGCTATGAGTTGGAACTGACTTGGTGGCAATGAGTTTGGTTTTTTGGAGTTACATACAAATTTAGAAAATAATGAAGTTTAAAGTAAAACCACTCACAATCCCATATGCACAGTTATGATCAAAATGTTGATATTCATCTTATATAACTACAATAACATACAGTCTTAAATCCTTTTTCCACAACATGACCTCAGGAACATTTTCTCATGTCATCAAATAACCCTTAAAAATTCTACATTTACATTCTTTAATTCCTTTTTTTTTTTTAATTACAAAATACAAACTTATGAAAAATCGAACCAGTGTAGAAACAGAGTCCAAAGGGACTGTTCCATCAGCCACTGTCTTCTGCTGAGCCCCTTCCCTACAGCTGACCACTCCAGGCAGCTTGGAGAATACCCTTCCAGACCTCTGTGTGTGAACAACCATACAGACATGGAGATAAATAAGTAAATTAGATATACGTATCTTTTTGCTGTTTTACACAACAAACCCTGCCCCCATTCAATGCTTGTATAAGGAATTGCTCAGTAAGTGAACCTCCACTGAGCTGTCGCTACAGGTGTGCCCTGAGTGGCATGACCCTTCCCTTTGGGCTGAGGCCAGCTTGTGCCTACAAACAGGTTGCTAAAGTGCTAAAGCTATTAATAACCTTAATATGTGGTTGTTGTTGTTTTGTGCCATCGAGTCAGACCCGACTCACAGCGACCCCTCCTTAGGTTTCCAAGGCAATATCCCTATGGAAGTAGATTGCCCAACCTTCCTTCTGAGGAGTGGCTGGTGGGTTTGAACTGCCAGCCCTCTGGTTAGCAGTCAAGTGCCTGAGGCACTATGCTACCAGAGCTCCCACTATTTATTGACCTCCGACTCCGTGCTGTATTAAATGTTTTACAAATATAATCTCACATAATCCTCTCAACAACCTTATAAAGAGAATATTGCTGTACCCATTTCACAGATGAGACTAGGTAAGTGGTGGCATTGAAATTTCACAACTGCATTCTTAACCCTGGAGCTCTGGAAGTATAGTGCCTAAGGCACTTGACTGCTAACCAGAAGGCTAGTGGTTCAAACCCACCAGCCACTCCTCAAAAGGAAGGTTGGGCAATCTACTTCTGTAGTGATACTGCCTCAGAAACCCAAGGAGGGTCACTATGAGTCGAGTCCTACTCCATGGCACATAACAACAACATTCTTAACCCACATGGGACCACCTCTTCATTCAGTCATTGCCTCCCTCCCCTACTCACTAAACATGCTGCGGGCCAACACAGCCGGCACTGTGAATACCAGAGCAGAGGAGGGGGATTTGGCTGCAAAGCTGAGATAGTCCCCATCACCCAGGGTGGCCTTTTCAAGACCCAGAGCTATTCATTAGGAAGATTCCTCAGAGAGAAAAAAGGTGTAAGGCCAATTCCACCAGTTCAGTATACTAGCATCACTATGAGGGCATAACAGATAATGAGTCAGCAGCTTTGAGTGAAAAACAACAAATTAACAGTCTTTTAAAACTTTCATTTACATTCTCAGTAAAGCTTTGGGAGCTGGTGCTATCTATGGGAAGTACTTAGAAATGAAAAATATTTTGGACAGCAGGGAGAAACTTTAATTTAAAATCAATTGTGAGAAATTAAGGTCATCAACTGTAATGGTGGCTATAAAATGTAAATTGGTGGCGAAGTTACTCACAATTCATGTTAAATGCTCTTAAAGCTCAGTTTCTCACGCACCAATGGACCCGAACTTCCAGTCATCAACAGCCCTGCAAGCTGGAATCATTTTGCAAGGTGAGTGGAGAAAACCTCAGCCAAGAGTATCATGGCCAACCTGCAAGTTTCCCCACAACAAAAAGTGAAACAATCAACAGCTTACATACCCTTGTCTGTGGGATTTTTTTGAATGACTCGAATAGTAAGAGTATCCAGAATATGTGGATTCGGTATCCATAGCAAAGGAGAGTAAAGCAGGAATTGTTTCTCCTCAGAGGCAGAGAACTTTCATCCACTATATTCCTTAAATCTCAAGGAGTCTGGGAATCAGAGGAGGAGCAACTCTTCAACAGGAACAAATTCTGGGAAAAGAGAGAAATTTTAAAAAGACATAAATTTTCATAGCCGATCAAAAAATGACAACAGTAGTGTTCAGCGCAGAGATCTCTTTTCTGGGGTCTCTGTTATGGAACAAATGACTCTAAAGGTCCCACTAGGGCAGGACGGAACTTCCCCAGGTGTCTGGGAGGGAGACAGGATGGGAGCTGAGCAAAGCAATCCTGTCACAGCAGAAGGAAAATGGGAAGTGGCAGGCCTCTGCACCTGCCCATTTCCTGAGCACAGCCTCAACTCTCACTGTGTCCAAGGCTGTAGGATGGGACCCACACACAGAGACAGCCCTGGACACTGTGCCCAGCCACCCAGCACCAGTTTCCTGGTTTGCAGAAACAATACCCAGGGAAGGGTCTTTTAAGGAATTTGGTCATAGTTTCCAAAGGCCAATTTAAAAAAACGAAATACATGGGTTCCTTGATCCATGAATCCAAACACATGAGAATTTGTGTTAGAGACCTAATCTCCTTTTTAAGAATTACTATTAATACTACGGGGAGCTCTGGTAGCATAGTGCCTAAGGTACTTGACCGCTAACCAGAAGGTTAGCAGTTCAAACCCACCAGCCACTCCTTGGAAGGAAGATGGGGCAATCTACTCCCATAGTGATACTGCCTAAGAAACCCAAGGAGGGGTCGCTATGAGTCGGGGCCGACTTGACAACACATAACAATAAAAACAACATTAATACTACGGGGTCCCTGAACTGCTAACCGAAAGGTGGGAGGTTTGATTCTACTCAGAGGTAAAACGGCCTGGTGATCTAATGAAAAATCAGCCACTGAAAACCCTATGGAACAAATTCTACTCTGACACACATGGAATCATCATTAGTTGTAACTGACGAAAGGGCAACTAGTTATTATTACCATCTTGTACTAGTGAAAAGCTAGAAACAATCTAAATGCCCCCAAAAGCTAAGGAATAGATTAAGAAAAACATGGTTCATCCACCCAAAGAAGCAGCGTAGTGCTTAAGGCACTTGACTGCTAACCAGAAGGCTGGTGGTTCAAACCTACCAACCACTCCTCAGAAGGAAGGGTTGCTATGAGCCGGGGCTGACACGACGGCACATAACAACAACACAACATTTAAAATTATAATTATGGAGGAAAATTGTTATGATATAATGGTAAATAAAAGCAGGATAACAAGATTGCAGATACACCCTGAATCTTACCTTATAGTTACCATCATATAAAAACACTTTTGCAAGGATGAGGATAGAAGAATGCATCAGAAAATGAAAGCAAGTGATTTATTAGTGGCAGGATTCTGGGTCTATCCCACCATTTTCACTGGATATTGGTTCGTGATAAAAATAAACTGAAAACATTTCCAAATACATTCCTTTCACCTGAGCCCCCAAATGCTAAACTTTTACTTCTAGAAAACTGAGATTCACTAGTTATGTCTCTCCCTGCACCCCCACCTCAGAGCTGGTCTCAGCCCAGCAGGGCTCCTCCCCTAGCACTCCCTCTGGAAGCTGTAACTGCAAACAAAGCCAGTGAGATAAGTGTGAAGAAAAAACAAAGGAGCTGCAAATGCCATGCTGCTGCCCCTACAAAGAAGGGGCCAAGTTTCCCTGACCCCAGCAACTACATGCAAAAAGTCTTGAGGGAATCAGGCCAGGACTCTGACTGTGCCTGTAAATCACACCAACACAGCCTCCAAACCCTCTAATACAGGTTAGGATGTGTATGCCCTTCCCATTCATTCTGTCTGGACGTGAGGTACATTAACTCACAAGGTCTGTGACCCAGGGCTAACTTCCCTGGTCCTAGATGCCTGACTCATCATTTCATTTCTCCTCTGCCTACAGAAGCCCAAGGCTAGCAGTGGGGAAGAAGACCTGAGTTCTAGCCAGAGCTCCACCACTGCCTAGGCCCAACCTTGAATTAGCCACTTGACTTCTTGAGGCTCCATTTGCTCATTTGTAAAAGGAGGGATAAGACAACCTGCCATCATCCTCAGAGGGTTGATCGGAAGACATAAGGACATTGAGTATCCAGAGCTGGGTTCTAATCCTGGATTTTGCTCACTTTTAGCTATGTGATCTCAGCCAAATTATTCAACTTCTCTGAACCTTCACCTGTAAAATGTGAATAACAGGGTTGCTGTGAGGATCAAAAGCGTGAATTGTGAAAGCACCCAGGGCCAGCTCCAGCACATGTTACCTTTGCAAAACTTCATTTAACTGCTGCATAAATGAAAGTGGTAGCTATCAGTATTTCTTTGCTGGCTGCTTTCCTTGTCTTCCCCAGTAAGAGAAAGGAGCAGGGCAGAGGGCCAGAGTTCATGCTGGCCTCCACACCACGAGGCTTACCTATAGGCTTGCAGTCAACAGAATTGGGCTCTCATCTCAGTTCACAGCTTACTAACTAGCTGTGTACTTGAGCAAGTCAGTTTCCCCTTGGAACCTCAGGTTTCCTCATTTGTAAAATGGGATAAACAGTAAAGAGTAAATGTGGAAACAAACATAGCAGGCATTCTTTTAAATGTTTGTTTTACTCTTGGATCTACCTCCACTTTCCTAGAAGACTATACTAGTTGGCTCATCTTTTTTCTCCCACCATTTCCACTAGCAACTAGCAACTGCAACAAAGATACCAATGAGTTTCAGCACCTTAAATTCTCACCTCCTTTCTGCTCTAGGGCTCTGCTGCTTTTTCATCTGCTTCTTACCTGGCAGACACTAACATGAAGCAGTGCAGCCAAGATCCCCAGCCCTGCCCTGAATAGAGCTGGTTCCCTGATTCGCCCTCTCCCCACATTCTGCTGACCTGCAGATCCTAAAGCCCAGTTTCTTCATCCAGACAACTGACTGCCCTTTTCTACGTTCGTCATTAACCCTTTACAACCCCTACACTTTTTTCTGCCTGGTAACCTATTTTTAAAAAATGTTTATTTTATTTTTGGTGAAATGTACACAGCAAATCAAACATCCATTCAATAATTTCTATGTGTACAGTTCAGTTCAATACAACCCGTCACTCTTGATTGCCCTTTCCATTCCAACTTCTTAGCCAATTCCCTTCCTTCTAGGCCCCTCCGGTTAACTGCTGCCGCGGAGTCTCAGGAGCAGGCAGCCCAGATCCCACAAACCTAGGCTGGTTCAGCTTCCTGCTTGCTAGTAGCAAAACCTTCAGGTGGACGCCTACCTCTCCGAGCGTCTGTTCCGCCCCGCTCCCAGCCCAGTAATATGAGGTCATTTAATACTATCTCTTTGTAGGATTGCTGTGAGGATTAAAAGAGACTCCCTTTGGGAAGCCGCTGGCATATGGTAATGCAAGTGTCATTTTTCCCCCTCCTCCACACACAAGAGGACGTCATTCCATGTGCTCATGAAAAATGCGGCCATCCATTAAGGCAACTCCAGGCATGTCCCTCAAAGGAAAAGCTTGGGCTCCCCAGTGTACTTTGGGGAAAAGCTTTACCTAACTGCAACCACCCTTGCCCAGTGTCTCTCCCACAAGTCCTGCCTCTCCTCACCAAAGGGGAGATCAGTGCATGCTGCCACTCCTTCCTTCCCAATTGTTACTGTGAATCCTCCATCCTCAACATTCCACTGAAAAACTCTAGGATGGCCAGAGAATGCTGTGTGCCAAATCCAAAAGTCTCATCTTCCACTAGATCTCATTCATTGTATTAATAATAATCAATGGCAAGGCCAATCCCCCAAATGCTAACTAACCAAAGATAATTCACTTCCCCCTTTCCCACTTCTCCATCTCTGATATCAGCCACCCACGGGGCATTTTCTTCCTAGGTTTTTAATAAAATGACTGTCCACACAGCCCTCTTCTGTCCACAATCCACCCAAGGCTACAGTCTTCACAAGTTGGGTTTCTCTACTTCTAATCAACTGCCAAATAGGCAGACAACAGGCCCTGCTGGCCCTCACAGGCCCTGGTGTGTTTGGTAATTCCCAGTTGTTGTTGTTGCTGTTGTTATTTACCATAGAGTCAGACCCAACTCGTAGCGACCCCTCCTTGGGTTTCCAAGGCGGTATCACTACGGAAGTAGACTCACTCACGGAAAGGGGTTTACTCACTACAACCTTTTTTATAAAAATATAACCACAAAAGGAGATGCACAAAAGGGAGGAGTTTTCACCACAGAGCTGCTTATCCTCAGAGACATGCAGGTCCTCCCACGTGCGTATCAATCTGGAAGCTCAGAAGGAAGCTCCAAGGTCCAGGGTCCTATAGAACAGTCTTGGGGGCCTCAATTGTATAGGCATGAGTGGGGCCTGAATACATAGTCAATGGCTGATCGAATCACTGAATATGCATGACTGCATTGGAGGGGGGGGGTGTCCTTTCTCCTGATGTTAACTCCCTGCCAAGTGTGGTCCTTGGGCTGCCACCTCCTTTGCACAAGTTTAAGTGTCACCTGGCTGTTTTAGATAAACAAAGGAGCCATGGATTTGCTGAGGAATTCCAAGGACTATTTTCAGAAACCAGAGACAAAAGAATAAATCGAGTTCCCCAGGTCCCACACGCGTATTCATCCACCTTGGGAGGGGCAGGGCAATGCAGAGGTCTCAGGTCTTAGCAGCTGGTTACCCTCCTATTTGATGGAACTCATACTACTCATTGGGAGCTCTGGTGGGGTAGTGCCTAAGGCAACTGACTGCTAACTAGAAGGCTGGCAATTCAAACCCACCAGCCACTCTTTGCAAGGAAGATTGGGCAATCTACTTCCGTAAAGATACCACCTCGGAAACCCAAAGAGGGGTCACTATGAGTAGAATCAAAATCGATGACAGTGAGTTTGGTTTTGTTTTATAATACTACTTCCCCAACACTCCTCCTCCTGCCCCCATCAAATTCTCTCTTAAGACTCAAAACTCACCCTGCTACTCTTCTAGAGTATCCTTGGAGATAGGAATTATGGTTGACTTACAATCTGGATACTTTAAATGTAAACGAAATTTCCAACAAATACTTATGTTGTTGTTGTTGTTATATGCCGTCAAGTCAGCCCCGACTCATAGCGACCCCTCCTTGGGTTTCTGAGGCAGTATCACTATGGAAGTAGGATTGCCCAACCTTCCTTCCGAGGAGTGGCTGGTGGGTTTGAACCGCCAGCCTTCTGGTTAGCAGTCAAGTGCCTTAGGCACTATGCTACCAGAGCTCCTACAAATACTTACGGAAAAAATAAATTCCAAATTTTTATTTCCTTCTCAGATGCCTCTTACTCAATTTGGGATTACTGTCATCAGTCACAACTGCTTCTCAGGGTATAGGCCTATCCTTCCCAATGCCCTCTTCCAGGTCGAAGAAGCTCCAGTGGTACAACGGGTAAGCGCTCAGCTGCTAACCAAGACGTTCCTGGTTGAAGGCCACCCTGTGGCTCTGTTGTAGAAAGGTCTGGCTATCTGCTCCCATAAAGATTACAGCCTAGAAAATCCTACAGGGCAGTTCTACTCTGTCACATTGAGTCATTTTGAGTCAAAGATCAACTCAATGGCACCTAACAATAGCAACACTGATCCTACAGAGCCAACCCTTTGCCATTTTAAACACACTCCTCTCCCCTTCACCCCATACACTCAACCATCACTAAGTCCTGCCTGGCCTCAGGGATCCTCCTCTCATGCTCTCAGTTCACTGTAACTCACTTCCTCTAGGCTTCCATCAATACAGGGCTGAACCACTACAAAAGCCTCTAGGTTTCCTAATCAAATCCAATCTATACAAAGACCAGGCATCTTCTTCTAAATCACACCAAGTCTAAAGAGCCATCAACTGGTATCCAAGATCTTAGTGAGGATTAAGGAGAAGCAGTAAGGGGTAAACTATCAAAACTCAGCTGGATTCATTTTAAAAGAGGGATTGAGTGAAACTTCCCTATACAAAAAAAAAAAAAAAAAACATTGCTATCGAGTTGATTCCAATTCATAGCAACACTTTAGGACATAGTAAAACTGCCCCACGGCTGTAAATCTTTATGGAAGCAGACTGCCTAGTTTGTCTTCTGTGGAACAGCTGGTGGGTTCAAACTACCAACCTTGTGGTTAGCAGCCGAATGCTTTAACCACTATGCCACCAGAGCTCCTTAGCATCAATATATGTTGCTGATGTTGTTATGTGCCGTTGAGTCAACCCCGACTCATAGCGACCCCTCCTTGGGTTTCTGAGGCGGTATCTCTACAGAAGTAGGATTGCCCAACCTTGTTTCCGAGGAGTGGTTGGTGGGTTTAAACAGCCAGCCTTCTGGTTAGCAGTCAAGTGCCATAGGCACTATGCTACCAGAGCTCCCTAGCATCAATATATATAGTTAATAGAAAATACACTCTGAAGCTTATCATTGAATGATATATTGATAAGATGGTCCCCTTGTATGCACAAGAAATTAACAGAACTCAGATAAAGTCAGAAAGGATCCCTTATCAGGAAAGATAATAAAGTAATGAAAAGGAGTTAGTTTCCCTGGGTAATAAAACTAATGGCTGCTGCACTGCTCTCAGTGGGAGGAAACATAGAAGGTGTGAGTATGAACTCTAGAAGCTAAGTGTCTTTCATACTGACCTCTCACATGACACTATTTAAAATCAATCCTTCTATGATGTCTTACTGTACTTCGAATAAAATACAGACTCTTCCATTTGGTCTGCAAGGCCCTCCATCTCTCCAGCTTCCTTCTCCTCCTGCTCCAGTTCCTCTAAGACACCAAGCTCTTTCCTGCCTTGGCACCAAGGCAGAGTCTAGTATCTGCCTGCTACTCACTCTGTACATGCTCCATTTTGCCTAATTCCTACTACTCATCCCTCTGAGCTTCACTACAGCTTCTAACAGTCTTCCCTGATCCCCCAATCTAAATTAGGTCCTTTTACGGCACTTTTCCTTTACATCACAATTTCCAATCACGTATTTTTGTGCACAATTACTCAATACCGACTTCCGTAATAGACTGCAAGCTCCATGAGACCAAGGACCACTATTATTACAGTTTCTCTAGTGCCTAGGACACAATCCACCACCACCACTAGTTGCTGTTGCATCAACGCCAACTCACGGCATCCTCCTGTGTATTAGAGAAGAACTATACTCCATAGCATTTTCAGCAGCTAATTTTAGTTCCAAGATGTCTCTGGTCCAATCTTTTAGATTCACCAGAGCTGAGGAAAAAGATGCCAGCATTAGATTGATTCAGCAGGAAGTGTCAGAACTACCAACAGTGAAACTGCACTGATGGTGTGCATGGCTGATTCTCTCAGTGACTCGAGTTTATATTCCAGACACAGGAAGTTAAAAATCTGCAGCAGCCCCTTTTAGCTACTGCCCAAGGGCACCCTGACCAGCTGCTTCCTCCTCCCAGTGCTGGCACCCACCCCTGAAGACCTACAGGCACTGCTTGGGTGGGGCCTGAAGCTTGTCAAAGTACATCGCAGGAGAGCAAGACCACTGTTGAAACAGGTGCACAGTGTGCTTTTGTCTGAGTGGCAGCATCTTAAATTCCCACATTCCCAGGCAAAAAATGTCAGAAAGAACCCTTTATTAAAAGCATAGTAAGGATCAGTGGCCTCAAACAGAATCTGCCCCTAAAAATATGTTCGTTCATATAAAATATGACTGATTATTACTTAAAAGTACAGTATTCAGGAAAATCATAAGAGGAAAATAATATGTTATGGTAATGACAATGGTAAACACAAGCTAACCTTCACCAAAAGGAAATTATAAAAACATCAACAGCTCTGCCTAGAGCTATTAAGTAATTAAGGGAGACCTGGTTTGGAGGGCAAAAAGGTACCTTGCAAGAAGTGCGGAGACACACACTAAATTCAAAAAGCCATTCTGTTCCCTCTCTAGTGGATGTATTTCCAAGGGGAAGGTTTGATACAATTGTTTTTGCATTTGACCTGTACCATGCACATTTCTTTGAATATTAGATTTTTATCATACATAGAAATTTAAAGATTTATTGCATCTTAAAGGAGCTCAGGTGCCATAGTGCCTAAGGCATTTGACTGCTAACCAGAGGGCTGGCAGTTCAAATTCAACAGCCACTCCTTGGAAGGATGGTCGGGCAGTCTACTTCGGTAGTGATACCACCTCACAAACCCAAGGAGGGGTCACTATGGGTCAGATCCAACTCGATGGCAGTGTGTTTCATCTCGTTATTACATCTTGAAGCTAACCTTTTCCTCAAGGTACCCATTTTTAATTATATATACTCAGAGGGAAAATGACAATTCAATAAGTAGCAATGTACACAGGTTTGGTCTAGAGTTAAGACTTGTTTTAGCTGCATTCAAGTAGCACCCACCCCCACTCCAACCCCTGCCACTCATGGTGACCCTATGGGATCAAACCTTTCTGCTCTATAGAGGGTATTCACTAGCTGATTTCTCAAAAGTAGATCGCAAGGGCTTTCTATGACAGTTCAAATCCTGGCTCAGGTTTATATCAGCTATGTTTAAATCACTTAATCTGAGACTGTTTCCTTAACTGTAACAAAAATATTGCATTTTACCTACAATACAGGAGTGTGGTGGGTATTTAACAAGATCATTCATGAAAATCACTTAGATGCCTAGCACATAGTAAGCACTCACAACTGTTAGCCATTATTACTACTCTTCAAAGTAAAATTCCTTTAGTTAGGATGAATACTTTGTATGGCACACAGCACATGTAGTGTCCTCATTGAACTAAAGTAAATTTTTTGACCCATGCTGTTAATTTTCTAATCCACCTTTAACCAATACTTAACCATAGTTAAGTTACTTAGTGATTCCATTCTGTTCCTTGCAGTCCTCTTTTTACTGTTCCTAGTTTGGAAGTGAATGTCACAGAGCAGAGAAAACTGTTTCAGTGGGTTTATTATGGAGGGTGCAGAGAAATATAGCAAGGTCTCCAAAAACGTTTTGCTGAACCTGTGGTTTGTAAACCATAAAGCACTCATCTAAGTCACCGGTATGGGAATCAGCAGGACTTGTGGCACTTGTCACAAACCCAATGATTCTTTCATTACAACAGAGCTCCTATAAATGAATGATTCTTGGCCATTATTCACAAGGAAGAAAATGTCAACCTCATTTTACCTGTCTTGCCAATGATTTCCACTAACTTTCCCAGAATAACTGCTCCTGGCTCTAGTCATTAATTAGCTCTGATGCACCTCCAGCAGCTGGGTATAGATTTCTGAAGAATGTGAATGGTTAACATGTCTGAGTTCTAGGATGAATATTAGTTTCCAAGTGATTCCTTTCTTCCCTGCTAGATTTTAAGCTTCAGAAAAAATAGGCCATCTCCTTTGTAAATAACGTAGTGCTTGGGTTCAATGACTGCTCTGTCCAGTAAGTGAGACTCAGAAGGATTCTGATGGAGACAGCAGCACAAGTATGGACCTTTGCATCAGGCTTCAGGAACAGCAAGACAGCTGATAGAAACATCTCCAGCACCAAGTCCACTAAAGCATTTGATTGCTGACCAGAAGGCTGGCTGTTCAAACCCACCGGCCACTCCTCGCAAGGAAGATTGGGCAATCTACTTCGGTAGAGATACTGCCTCAGAAATGTAAGAAGAGGTTATGAGTCGGAACTGGCTCAACAGCAGCAAGTTTGGTTTAGTTTAGTCTACCTTATGAAAAATACTCAAATCAAACCTCAGGAACAGCTAGCTCCCCTAACCATAGCTAGTTCACTTTACAGAGAGTTTATGGCAATAACAATCTGATAGCTTAAAGTTCAGTGCTTCTAACGTATGTGGTTTAAATCATTTGTATGTAACATCTCACTTAATCCTTAGAATAAGCTGTTAACATAGGTAAAATATTATTCTCATGTTACAGTTAAGGATACCAAGGACACATACCTAGTAAGCGTGAACCAGGACTTGAACTCTGATAGTTCAACTCCAAAAACCTTTGCTCTTAACTATGGGAAATTTATAGCAATGTAGCAATTACCAGAATTGCTTATTTGCATAAAGGGGGGTAAGCAACAATCATACTTGTTCCTAACCATACATAACCCACAAAGAATTTTGCAATTTCAAATCCTACTCATAGGTTTGGTGTCCCAAGCTTTGTGCAGTCTAAGGAGAAAAGAAATTAATCCGAAATAGTGCTAGCACCTAAGGAGCTCACGCCCAAAGGTGAAGACAGTGGATTGAAAAACAATGTGATAAAGGCTCAGCCAACCCAAATAGCTGTTGAAACTTAGAATAGCAAACAAGGTGTTTATGTGTGTTTGAGGGGAGGGACAGGGAGGATACCTTCTTCACTCAACACTTGTTCAATATACAAGGGTGACATGGAATTATTGCTTGGTAAGAAAACTTTAAATTTCCTTTATGGCTTCCATCCTATTGCTCAAATACATAAGACAATCAAAATGCACTGCCTGGCAAGCAGTCCTTACAAATATGCCACTCTCAACATTTCTTGTCCCGTTTTATTTACAAATTAAGTGGCAACCAAGTCACACTGCCAACACTGTTACCAGCTCACAGTGAGAATTTCACAGTTTTCACTAATTATGGAGAGACACTGAAGTTTGGTAATGCTAAACACTCGTACATAACTAAAGTGTGTTATTTCTTTAAACTGTAGAATAAAAGTTTCCTCCCACAAACAAAAGTCCCAACTATATCACACTGATTTAATTCAACTCTAAATTAGCGGTTACATAAAATGGCTAATTACGTCTCCCTCTCTTCAAGCAGTTCCTGCCATCTCACTTAAAGAGCTGAGAGGAGTGGTATAATCAAACAACCCACCCACTGTAAGCAGAACAGTAATTAGCGTTGTTGATTGGTGACGCAAGTTATAGTATTTTTTCAGTAACCCTGTAAAATTTATAATCATATCAGTGAAAATGCCAATTTCTTTACAGCTTGCTAGCTTTCGGAATAAGTGTCTAAAAATACATGCCTTACCAACCACAGACCCGACAAGGGTTTTAACAAAACGCACGTGGCCAGCTTCACAATCATCGTAAAAATGCGCTCTAACGATTTGATTCCGAAAGGTCACTGCCTTGAAAACCCTACGGAGCAATACTACTCTGCACACATGGGGTCGTCAGAAGTCAGAATCAACTGGACAGCTACTAACAACAAACAACGGCAAAACACCTCTTAACGAGCAGCTAAACCAGCTCACGCTACCTTCGCCGCGAGGGCTTGATACCTGGTTTGGAGAAGTGAAAACTAAGTAACACACTTCCCATTCCCAGCTTCAAGTCTCACCAGCTCCTCACCGAGCCGCCAGGCCGCGGCTCCGCCCCACTCCTACCTCTACCAACAACGCGTTTAAATTTTTATAAAGCTTCACACTTCTCAGGGCGCACTGCTCCGGGCAGTTCAAAGACTGTAGGAGGAAATGAGGTCCTGCCTACGGTTAAGGCTGCCAGGCGAAGTGAAGTTTCTTCAAACAGGGACATCTCCGGACAGACTTGCCAGACGCCTTCAGCTTCACTACGGCGTTTTTGAAAGTAAACTCCTACCTGCCTGTTGCGCTCTCCGATGCGCAACCGGACTCACCCCCCAGGTTTCAGAGCCGGCTCAATTTGGTAAACGAGGTGTGAACACAGGCCAGCTCTGTCTCGGTTTCTGGCGAAGGGCCAGCAGCCCCCGGGCGCTGGCGGTTAACCCGGGTCGAGCCCCGCAGCGGGGTGGGGACTACGGTGCGCGCCCTGCTCCGGGGAAGCGCAGGGACTGCCCGACCCTCACCCCCCAGCAGCCGATAAAGGCGCCCCGTGCCCCTCCACTAATGCTCCGCCACTCCCTGCCCGCCGACCGCCGCGCACCCGGCGCCCCAGAACGCGCACGCCCAAGGGGCGCACCCCAAAGTCTAGCCGAGGAGAAGGGGTCGTCCGAGTTGTAGAGAGGGAATCATGGGGCCCAAGGAAGTGGGGTAAAGCAGAAAGCGCGGGGCAGGAGCATCACGCCGAGATGGGAGAGGAGTGGGGTCCCGAGAAGCGCGAGATGGGGCGCGGTCTGCAGGAGGCAAAGCCGCTCCTGGCCAGGAACACGAGAGCCGTGAACCTAGGATCTGAATCTGAGGGGGTGCGGAAGGAGGGCGTAGGGGCACGCGGGGTGCGGGTGGGAGCGTCTCCCTGCGGAAGGTCTGCACCCCGCGCCCGCCGCGCCCAGCCTATCGCGGGATTCACCTCTGCGCCGGCCGTGCAGGCTCCGCGGCCCGGGGTCTCGGCTCACAGCGGCCCCGGCTCTGCGGCCTGCGCTGGGCTCCGGTAGAGGCAGAGCCCCGCCGCCGCCGCTGCTGCACTGCTGCTTTCCGCTTCCTGTCCCGGCGCCGCCCCGCAGCTCCAGCCCAGCCCTGAGAGCCCGGCGCGGCCGCGAGCCAAGAGCAGCGAGCGCTGCCGGCCACGCCGCCCGCCCGGACCACCTGCAGCGGAGGGCGGGGCCCGGCCAGCTTGTCCCCTGCACCATCCACCTCCCATTCCCTCTCCCGCCCGGGAACACGCGCGCGCGCGCACACACACACACACACACACAGAGATGCGCGCAAATTCACAGTCACATACACACAGGACCCAGGGGCTAACCCTCCCACCCCCATACACAGATACACACACATTCACCCTCATACACACACTCACACCTAGTAATGACCCTTTCCTGGCAGACACTCACACAGATACACACAAACACACTCATATAATAAACAAATGGCCCAGGGATTGACTCCCCTACTCAGCACCCCAGCACACTGCACCCTCAAGCTCATCCACATATTCATTTTCACACCCATAGATGCGCATGCACCCTCACACTCATATACACTCACACATATGGCTCAGGAACCTCTCTTGGTGCCCTAACACACCCAGATGTGCGTTCACACGCATAAACACTCATACATTCATTCACACGTGGCCTATGGACTGATTCCCACCCCCTCCCTATCTCCCTCACTCCCACTCATGCTCAAGCCTCAAACACCTCAAATACACACACTCTCACATGCACACACAACGTATGCCAGCTTGCCCCACCTGCACCACAAAACACACACATTGACACGACCCAGGGTGTTACTCCCACCTCACACTAATACCCTTACATACACTCTCCCTTTTATACACATGCACAGTAACTAACCCTCTCCTGACAGACACACACATACTAAATGCATCGTAACCACATGGCCTACAGATTGAACACACCCCACATCCCAACATACTTGCACCCTCAAGCTCACATACACCTGCATGCACATACACAGACTCCCAAATATGCACAAAAGTCAAACCCACTTGAATTTATCAGAGTCCCAGTACACATATTTGCTTGACCCAGGGACTAATCCACATATACACACTCATATACACATTCCAACAACTGACCCACAAATACCCACCCGTAGCCAATCTCAACCCATATACACACTCACATAGACTCACACAGAGCCCAGTAAATGGCTTCACAAATAACCATATATCCAGACCCCCTACTTGGTCCCACAGCCAGCCCCCACAGCCAACCTTCTTCCTCCTCCTCCCCTGACTGATCCTCTTTAGACACTGCTTCCCTGCTCCAGTCTCCTAGAAACTGCTGGAAGAGCACTTCTCAGAAGTCAGGCAGCCCTGAGTTCGAATCTCTCTGAAAGTAGGTAACCTGGGTTCAAATACTGATTCAACCAGATCTACTTCCCTCCTAAGTCACTGTTCCTGTCTGTAAAGTGGAGAAGATACAATGCCAACCTTGCAGGATTGTGGTGAGAATTATGGAAAGTGGCTGGTGCCTAGTAGGCGCTGAAAAATTGGCAACTATTTTCATGAATATTTGCACTCTTCACACTTGGTTGTCTATTAAGCCTGTTTGAAGAGTCTTGTGTGGGTAAGGTTAGAGATTCATGTACAGAGTCCCATCTGGCTCTGTCCCACAGGCAGAATTTTCCAGAAGTGCTGTATAATGAAGTGCTGAATTTGTCAGTCATCTGCAGGAGTACTGTGGGAGTCAGGCTGGGGGAATGCATCTCTCCAATTAGTCTTAATCAGGGATCTTTGACCCCAAGGAGTCCTCTTCCTCATTTCCTCTACCTACCACTTTCACCCCCACATATTGCACTTCCTTCAAAGGGCATCCATATGTTCAATGTAGCATCTTTACCACCACCACCCCACACACACACACACAAGATCCATTGCCCCTGTGATCTGCGACACAGATCATATGCCCCAACCTCTCAGCTAGTAGTCAATCAACTCAGATCAGTGCTCAGGGGAAGAATGTAAACCATTATAAAAGTGTGTCTCTTTCATTTTTAAAATGTAGAACCTTCAGTGTTAAAACAGGCCAGGGATTTCCAATTCTACTAATGATGCCCCTGAAAAGTCTCAATGTAATGTACAGATCCTTGATGAATTTACGTGGAAAGAGATTCTAATTGAACTTAGTATGTTATGTCTAGTTACCTTACCATGCAGTGCTTTTGTGGGCAAGAGGAGAAGTGCAAGATAAACTCTCATTTTAAAATAATAAATTCACTGTTAAATACCATTCACTATTTGTGTCTATCCAACAATGTTAATTATTCAAGTTTAAAAGGTAAGCGTTGGAAGACATCTCCATGAACTGAGCAATAATCTTTATAACCTGGAGGTATGTCCTGGCCCATATTGCCTATCAAAGAGTGGGTCACCTCATTCTGGGGTTCAGTGAGCACTGAACTTATTTGGCTTATTTGGCTCTGAACTTGAATCCTCCAGTTTAGCCTTGATCAGTATTAAAGGTACTATTGTGGGCTCTATCTGCTACTCCTTTGTCTCTCCTATTTACTCCAAACTCAATTGGGGAAGCAGGATACTATGTATGGGGTCTTCATAAGACTCCAACATGACTGTATGTTACACAAACACATGTATATATTTCTCCCTCCCTGTCCATCCTCACAGCTTTCCCAATCACTGGAAAGCCACCCACTAAAATTCTTCCTATCTACCAAAACTCCACTCAAATGCCATCTCCTATACCAAGCTTTCTCCAGTTTTCCAAAACCAACACTAATCTCTTTGCCCCACTTGAATTCCCATAACACTCTGCATTTTATGCTTTTTCTTACCTTGTGTTAGTTATTTGCATCTTATTGCCTCAATAATGTGGAAGTGCCATGCCTTATTTATCTTCTTTCTATCACAGAACTTTCTAAATAGTAGTTGTTTTTTAAGAATGTCTAGCAAATGGATGAATGACTGTAAAATACTTCTTACCCTTGGGAAGTTAATAATCTTAGTAGACAACAATCTAAATGAAAAGATGTAACCTCTGCACAGAAGATACTTGTAATGGTTAAGGTTATGTATCAGCTTGGCTGGGCCATGATTCCTAGTAGTTTGGCGGTTATGATATAGACATTCCTCATGATGAGATATGATGTAATGTAATCAGCTCCATGATGAGGTCTGCTAAAAACAGGCTGTCAGTTGAAAGAGCATTTCCTTGGGGGTATGGCCTGCTTCCAATATACATGGAGCTTCTGGCAAAGCTTTCTGCCTTTTTGCTCAATCTGGATCCTGCATCTGGCTCATCATCATCTGACCTCCAGTTCTTTGGACTTGAGCCAGCAGCCTGCCATATTACTTACTAATCTTGGAATTGTTGCCTTCACAGCCTGTGAGCCAGCAGCCAGCAGCCAGCAGCTTGCCGTCTTGGATTCATCAGCCTCTACAGCCAGCAGTTGCTGTGTTGCCTGGTGATCTTGGATTCATTGGCCCCTGCAGCTATGTAAATCAGGAGAAGCTGCTAGCCTGAGATCTGACTTATGGACTTGGGACTTGCCAACCTCTACAACCATGTGACCCATTTCCTTGACATCAATGCTCTCTGTCTATCTATCTATCTATCTATCTATCTATCTATCTATCATCTATCTATATATCTATCGTCTATCTATCTCTACCAGTTGTCAGTTTGTCATACTGTGGTGGCTTGCGTGTTTCTATGAGGCTGGAGGTTATGCCACCAGCATTTCAAATACCATCAGGGTCATCCATGATGGACAGGTTTCAGCAGACCTTCCAGACAAAGACAGACTGGAATGAAAGACAGGGGCAACAACTTTGGAAAAAACTGGCCACTGAAAACCTTATGAATAGTGGTAAAACACTCTTTGATATATTGCTGGAAAACTCTATGAATAGCTGTGAAACATTGTCTGGTATAGTGCTGGAAGATAAGCCTCCATGGTTAGAAGGCACTCAAAATAATGACTGGGGAAGAGCTGCCTCCTCAAAATAGAGTCAACCTTAATGACATGGATGTAGTAAAACTTTGGGGACCTTCATTTGCTGATGGGGCATGACTCAAAACAGAAAGGAAATTGATGGAATACTCATGGAGATATTTCAAGAAATTTGGAAGACAGCTACCTGGCCAATTGACTGGAAGAGTTTGATATTTGTGCCAGTTCCAAAGAAAAGTGGTCCAACAGAATGTGGAAATTATTTAACAATATCCTTAATATCACACACAAGTAAAATCTTGCTTAAAATACTTCAAAAATGGTTGCAGCAGTATATTGACAGGGAACTTCCAGAAATGAAAGCTGGATTCAGAAGACGAGATGGAACAAGGGATATTATAGCTGATGTCAGATGAATTTTAGCTGAAAGCAAAGAATACCAGAAAGATGTCTACCTGTGTTTCATTGACTGTGGCAGCCTGCTGGCTCAAGTCCGAAGAACTGGATCATAACAAATTTTGGATAACATTGAGAAGAATGGGAATCCCAGAACACTTAATTGTGCTCATGAGGAACCTGTACATAGACCAAGAGGCTCTCATTCGAACAAAGCAAGGGGATACTGCATGGTTTAAAATCAGGAAGGGTATACATCAGGATTGTATCCTTTCACCATAGTTATTAAATTTGTGTGCTGAGCAAATAATCTAGGAAGCTGGATTATGTGAAGAACGCAGCATCAGAATTGTAGGAAGACTCATTTACAACCTGCAATATGTAGATGACACAACCTTGCTTGCTGAAAATGAAAATGACTTGAAGCATTTACTGTTGATGATCATAGACTACAGCCTTCAGTATGGATTACTTCAACATAAAGAAAATGAAAATCCTCATAAATGGACCAATAAGCAACATCATGATAATATATTGAATATATATACATTATATACAGAATATATTGAAGTTGTCAAGGATTTCTTTTTGTTTAGATCAACAGTCAACACCCATGGAAGAAGCAGTCAGGAGATCAAACATTGTACTGCACTGGTGAAATCTGCTGCAAAAGACCTCTTTAAATTAAGAAGTAAAGATGTCACTTTGAAGACTAAGGTGTACCTGACATGCAATGGTATTTTCAATCATCTCATATTCATGTGAAAGCTAAACAATGAATCAGGAAGACCAAAGAAAAGTTGATCCCTTTGAATTGTGGCACTGGCAAAGAATACTGAAAATACCATGGTCTTCTAGAAGAATGAACAAATATGTCCTGGAAGAAGTGCAGCCAGAATGCTCCTTGGAAGTGAGAATGGCCAGACTTTGTCTCACCTACTTTGTTATGTTGTCTGAAGTGACCATTCCCTGAAGAAGGACATCATGCTTATTAAGGTAGAGGGTCAGCGAAGAAGGGGAAGACTCTCAACAAGATGGATTGATACAGTGGCTGCAATGATGGGCTCAAGAACAGCAAGGACCGTGAGGATGGTGCAGGACCAGATAATGTTTGGTTCTGTTGTACATAGAGTCATTATTAGTTGGAGCTGACTCGATGGCACTGAACAACAAGAATCTATCCATCCATCCATCCAAGCCTCATTGGTTTTGCTTCACTAGAGAACTCAGCCTAAGACAATACCTAACAATAAAATATATAAAATGTGAAATTCACTCATGACACACTTTTTAAGAAGTCAATTATCAACCTCAAGAACACTGAATACACCCAAAACATAGGTGTTCAGGGAGAAAAACCTCTGATCAACAAAATGTTTTTGTTATTAGCTGCTATTGAGTTGGTGTCCAACTCACGGCAACCCCATGCACAATGGAATGATGTGTTTCCCTGTTCTATGCCATCTCCATGATCTGTGATAGATAAGACCTCTGTGATTCGGAGAATTTTCACAGGCTGATCTTTGGTGGTAGATGACCAGGCCTGTTTTCCTAGATCAACAAAATACCAGGAAAAAAAATGAAAAGAGTTGCCATCCAGTTGTCTCCAACTCATGGGCAGACCCCATGTACATCATCAGAGTAGAACTGAGCTCCATGGGGGCTATTTTCTAAACGCACTGCCATCGAGTTTATTCGACTCTGATTTTCAGAAATAATCATCAGGCCTTTCTTCTAATGCATTTCTGGGTGGACTTGAACTTCCAATCTTTCAGTAGCAATCCCAGTGTCTATCTGAGAGTTTACAGACTTCATATATCGGAGTATCTCTCAGGCCCTCACTTAGATACTGTTTACTCTTAGCTCACATTCTTGTGAAAAAGTTACTAAAAACAAAATCTACTCCAAATCATGATACCCTGTCCATGAACACAGAAGAGGAAGAAAAATTTTATTATTGAATAAGCATTCAACTAGAATATGATGCATCACAGGCAATCCTCTAGAGATTGCAAAGACAGAAAGGAATCTTAACCCTTATATAGCTAACTGGATATAAACTATTACACTTATGTTTCCAAGATAATACTGTTAGTTTTCTGGCATCATTATGGCAGGAGGTAATTTGCAATTTGGGGCTGGGCTGCCTGAGGTAGTGCTAATTTTTCTGCACATTGGAAGGTAGGGGAGAATCACCTGAAGTTATATTTCCAAGACCGTAGCTGCCAGATCCTTGAGGAGACCTCTTAGATTTAATACTTTTCAAAGAGACAAAGAAGGAATTTACAATTATAAGTGAGAGCTCACTTTAGATAACTTCTAATTGTGAATTCCTTCTTTGTCTCTTTGAAAAGTGCGTAAATCTAGTAGTGCCTAAGGCATTTGACTGCTAACCAGAAGGTTGGCGGTTCAAACCCACCAGCCACTGCAAAGAAGGAGGACTTGGCAATCTACTTCTGTAAAGATTTACCACCTCAGAAACCCAAAGGGGGTTGCTATGAGTCAGAATTCACTCAATGGCAGCGAGTTTGTTTTTTGTTTGATTTAAAGTGAGTTCTAAAAGAAGGGAGGAGGGGAGTGTCTTCCTTTATTTTCAACTGGGAGAATTAAAATCTCTTATTTTCAACTTGTCTTTTTCCTTACAACATACAGTTGTAATAAGCTTCATCATCTGATTCATAAACCCACTGTAGGTTAGAAACAGCACATTAAAAGAGCATCAGGGGGTCCCGTCAGGAGACCCCAGGGACTGCAAAGGGGGTCATTATGAAGATTGTTTTATCCCCAAACTCATGCCTTTCCTTTTACCTGCTACTCCTCTAGGCACACTGCCACATTATAGAATCATGATAACCGTGAGTCATGAAAGGTTAGATAGATATTCTGCACTGATAACCAAAAGATCAGCACTTTGAACACACTAGCCACTCCATTGGAGGGAGACTTGGCAGTCTGCTTTCATAATGATCACAGCCTTGGAAACACTCACTATTTGGAAGTTCTACTTTGTCCTACAGGCTCCCTATCAGTCAGAATTGACTCAACTGCAATAGGTCTTGGTATTTTTGTTTTGGTTTGGTTTTGGTTTAATGTTGCCAGAAGGAGTCTTTGTGGCACAGAGGTTAAGCGCTCAGCTGCTAACCAAAAGGTCGATGGTTTGAACCCACCAGCTGCTCAGCAGGAGAAAGATGTAGCAGTCTTCTTCCATAAATATTTACAATCTCAGAAACACTATGGGGCATTTCTACTCTGACCTATAGGCTTGCTATCAGTCAGAGTTGACAGAGTAGAATAGAATAGAATCTCCTGTTTTTAAAGTTTATATTCTAAAGCATTTGGGTTGTGGTGTTGCGCCCAGATCTTGAATCCCCAAAAACCACCAAGGAGCCGATTCCACTGCAAAAGCATAGGGGTTGTTTATTCAAGCTCGAGCTCAGACCCCCAAACATCACCGACGCAGCGGTTCAGGATTGAGAGCCCCGAACTCAGGGGTAACAGGGTTTTTATAGGGGTTACAGCAGAAATGAGGAAGTTTCAATCAGGAAATTACAGGATTGGTTGACATTTTTCAAGTTGTTAGTTGTTCCTACTTGATTGGCTCTGTCTTGGGGGCCAAAGCCGCAGACTGCCATTTCTAACTATTTTAGGTAAGGTATTTTCTTGCTATTTACTGATTGGTTGTTGCTAGCGAGTATGCTAGGGAGTATCGATGAGGTGGGGGTAGTCAGGACTCCTAGTGGTTTTTCCAGTAACTAAAGCCCTAAAGCCTGACATAAATGCTAAGGCATATTGCAAAATGGCTACATACTTAAAAATGGTTACATACAGGGTGGTTATATAGAAACATGGTCTCACATTCCTCCCTTTCTCTTGGTACTAAACTCAATCATGAGTTTGCTGAGTGTTTTCATACATTTGATTATAATGTATCGTACTAACACCCGAATCGTCTTGGTGGAGTAATTGATATCGTTGTCTGAGGACTATGAGTTGTACAGAGTTTACTCTATCTTTTACAAAGTTGACTAATCTGTTTAAAATACAAGGTCCAACTGTCAGTAAAATTAGTCCTATAATGACTCGTCCTGTGAGAGCAGATAACAGAGATTTTAGCCAAGGAGAATTAAACTAATTTTCATACCATCCCTGGTTTTGGGCACGCTCTCTTTTTCTTTTTTCTAGTCCTTCTCTTACCTTAGCCATGGGGTTTTTTATGACTCCCGAGTGGTCTATATAATAACAACATTCTTCTCCTAGAGCGGCACAGACTCCTCCTTGTTGTTGGAAAATGATATCTATACTTCTTTTTAATTGTAAGGTCATTTCCGCTAAAGAGGTTAGGGATTCTTGGAGTTTGGTAATGGATTCTTCTAGTCTTTATATATCCTGATCAATTGCTGCTCTAAGTGAGTTATATTGCTGATGCTGGGTTACGATAGATGCAATTCCTGTTCCAGCTCCCGCTAGTCCTAGTCCTAATAAAACAGTTAAAGTTACAGCAGAAACTGGTTCCCGTTATTTCACACCCCCACGCTTTACAATAAAAGTCTGGTACCCCCCACACCGGTTTGCTAAGGCTCTGTCTCTTCCTCCCCCTGGGCAAACGTAAAATGGTAACTTACGGAGTTTGTGGTGGAGTCCAGAGTGCCCACAACCTATTCCCCAGCTATTGATTCCCCCAGAAGCACATGAAGCACATGACCGCTGGCATGTGGGTTTGCCTGAACATTCAGGAGTACCGTTTTTGTTGGGTTCCTAATTTAAAATGTCCCAGGATCTGGCTGCCAATTGGCATAAGTCAAAGGATAGATCAGGCCACCAGGTTATAGGAGGTGCAGTATGTGAAATAGAGTTTATAACATCCCCCATGGCCAATGTGATTGTCCAGGTTAACTGTTGGGGTGTGTGTGGGCTAGATGAGGGATTTACATAGTTACCAGTTATCAACAGTAACACTAGTGAGGTCCACATTGCTGAATTTTTAGTTTGAGTGGATTGTTGGGGTCCTTGGAGATGTGCCATTTCTGGTCAGAGACTGGATCAGCTTTGCGGGCCGTGGGTATGATGAATCCAGGAGGCTATTCCGTCGACTTTGAGGGCAGTGGGTGTGGTCAGGATTACAATGTAGGGTCCTTTCCAGCGAGGTTGTAGAATTTCTTGCTGATGTCTCCGTGCATACACCCAATCACCTGGTTGGTACTGGTGAAGTTTGGGGGGGGGACTAGATTGGTTGAGGGCCCTTAAGTTTGGCCAGATGTCTTGCTGGGTTTGTTGCAGGGCTTGAAGAGAAAAAATGAGTTCATGATTATCAATTTCAAGTAACAAATCGGACTGGAATCTGGGAGTGATAGGGGGAGGTCTACTAAAGACAATTTCAAAAGGTGTTAATTCTAATTTATAAAGAGAGTTATGGACCCAAAATAGGGTGAAGGGGAGGAGAGTCGCCCAGTCTCCGTCAGTCTCTATGGTTAATTTGGTTAAGGTCTCTTTTAGAGTTCTGTTCATTTTTTCTACCTGGCCTGAACTTTGGGTTCTGTAAGCACAATGTAATTTCCAATTAGCCCCAAGAATAGTTGCTAAACCCTGTATTTCTTAGATACAAATGCCGGTCCATTATCTGACCCTATCATAGTAGGAAAACTATACCTGGGTAGGATGTCTTCCAGTAGTTTCTTGGCTACAATGTGGGCCATTTCTCGCTTGGTGGGGAAGGCTTCCACCCACCCTGAAAAGGTATCTATAAAGACTAACAAATATTTATATCCATATTTCCCTGGTTTTACCTCCGTGTAGTCCACTTCCCAGCAAGTTCCTGGTTTGCTGCCTCTTGATCTGGAACTTAGATTCGGAGGGTTCTCAGTAACATTGGTTAATTGACAGGCTTTACAGTCAGAAGCAATTATTTCAATTTTAGATTGAGCATTTTTAATTACTATGTCTGCCCGTTTTAGTAATTCCTGCATCTTTTTGGTTCCTAAATGGTTGGTCTGATGTATTTTGAATAAAATTTCTTCTCTCAGTTTTTCAGGGAGGATGGCTTTGTGATCTGCTGATTTCCACCAGTTACATACGTACAGAGTTCCAGGTAGTTGTTTAATCCATTTCAAATCTTCTTCAGTGTAATTGGGGTTTGTAGGTAAGGTGGGGCTCCCAGGATCAGGCAAGTTGGCGGTGAGTACTAGATTAGTAGATAGTGTAATCTCTCGAGCAGTTTGATCCGCTAAATTATTGCCTCGGGCGACAGGGGAGGTGGTTTTTTGGTGTCCCGGACAATAAATGATGGCAAGTTTCTTAGGGAGCCATAGGGCGGCTAGTAGATCTAGGATCTCATTTTTGTTCTTAATTGTCTTTCCTTCCGCGGTTGACAGGCCCCTTTCTCGATAAATTGCCCCATGAATATGTGCCGTGGCAAAAGCGTAATGACTGTCTGTATAAATATTTATCTTTTTGTCTTTTCCCAAAGTTAGGGCTTTGGTCAATGCTATTAGTTCAGCTCATTGAGCTGATGTTCCAGCTGGTAATGGCTCAGCCTAAACTATTGCAGTTTCCGTCACCACTGCCGCCCCCGCATACCTTAGTCCATCACGCACAATGCTGCTCCCATCCGTATACCAAGCAACTTCGGCATCCGGTAAGGGTGTGTCTCCTAGGTCAGTTCGGGTTCCGTGCGCTTGAGCCAGAGTGTCGATGCAATCATGGAGCAGAATGCCCAAACCTGGTAACAGGGTGGCAGAGTTCAGTGCTGTAGGTGACTGGAAAATAATCTTAGCTGGGTTCAGTAACAATCCTTGGTAGTGGGTGAGCCGTGCATTGCTGAGCCATCGATCAGGAGGTTGCTTAAGAGTTCCTTCTATGGTGTGCGGGGTTGTGATGTATACCTCTTGTCCCAGTGTAAGTTTGCCCGCATTTTTGACTAATAAGGCTGTTGCTGCTATTATGTGTAAGCACAGGGGCCACCCTGCCACCACTGGGTCCAATTTTTTGAAAGATAGGCTACCGGTCTTTTCCAGGGGCCTAGGTGTTGGATTACAACTCCTTTCGCTACCCCCTTATTTTCATCAATGTATAGATGGAAGGGTTGTGAGTAAGACTGAATGTTGTGCCCCAGTGTCCACCAGGAAGTCAATTGGGGTCCCCTCCACTTTAAGAGTTCAGGGAGGGGGACCAAACCCCGTCGCCCCTAATCACTGAGTTCCCCCAATTCTAGTACCTTAGTCAGTGGCTTTTGAGTTCTTTTATTTGGGCACTCTTTTGTCTAATGTCCATCTTCCTTGCAATAGGCACACTGATTCTTGCCCAGTTTAGGGGGCGTCCTCCTTTGGGGGGGTCCCCCTTACCTTGGTATTTTGCAATTTTCTGCAGCTGCTGTTCTCTCCCTCGGACGTCCCCGGTTGTTGAGGCGAGTAAGATTTTTGCAAGGTTCTGAGTGTTCTGGTCACTGGCTGCCACGGGTGCCTTGGCCTGTTGGTCCTCTGGACTTTCCCTGTGATTATAAACCCTCTCTGCAACTAGCATTAAATCCTGAATACTTTTTTCATTTAGTCTGTCAATTTTTTGTAACTTTCTCCTAATGTCTGAGGCTGCTTGATTCACAAAAGCCATGATCAGTGCAGCCTTAATTTCAGGTGCTTCCGGATCCATGGGGGTATATTGGCGAAATGCTTCCATTAATCTTTCTAAGAAAGCGGCAGGACTTTCATCCCTCCCTTGCTGTACATCACCTACCTTAGCCAAATTGCTGGGCTTCCTAGTGGCTGCCCTGAGACCTCCCATTAGAGTCTGATGGTACACCCGGAGTCTCTCCTTACCTTCAGTCGTGTTGTAGTCCCAATTAGGATGGGTTAAGGGGAAGGTGGTATAAATCACATCTACATTAGTAGTGGGCTGCCCGTTATCCCCCAAGACAGATTTCTGGGCTTCCATCTGGATTCGCTCACATTCCTCAGTGGTGAATAAAATCTGGAGGACCTGTTGACAATCATCCCAGGTAGGCTGATGAGTAAACAAAATAGTCTCTAGGAGGTCAGTTAAATCTCTGGGATTATTTGAGAATTTGGCATTCTGAGTTTTCCAATTGTACAGATCACTAGTGGCAAAAGGCCAATAGTGAAGTTGTTGGTTGCCGGTTGCATCAGCGGGCCCTGCGGCCCACAGTGGCAAGACTGTGGAATCTGCTGGTCCACTAAAGGGGGCTGTGTGCTGCATTCTTCCACGAGTGCCAGCCGCCGGACCTGCTACTGCTGCCATTGCCCCGCCATTGTCCGGCACTTGGGGCAGTGCACCCTCTGCAGCTGCAATACCTGCTGAAGGGGTTTGATAAGGAGGGGGAAAAAGGAGTTCTTCCTCCGTCCCACCCTGAAAGACTGGGTAGGTCGGTGCCGAAGGTTTAATTTCAGGTTCCCTCTTCCGGGCAGTATGAGTTTGTGCTGCCAGGACAGTCTTAGGTGCCTGCTTAGGAAGAGAAAGAGGTAATAACAGCTTTAACCAGGGGGGTGGCTCTTCCAATAAATCCTGCCATATGATAATATATGATCCCTGGTCCGGGTGCCCCCAGCTGGACCAGAACACAACTTCTTTCACCTTTAAAATAATCTGAAGATCGAACGTACCTTCGGCTGGCCATCCTACATTGAACGTAGGCCATTCTGAGCTACACAATGTTACAAATTTTCCTTTTTTGATTTCTAAACTCAAGTCATGTGCCTTCCTTTTAACTTCCTTGAAATTGTCAGTCAGGAGAGAAAGAGGAGTCGTCACAGTTTGTCCCATTTCGTCCATCCACTGATTAAACAAGATTACACACACTAACAAAAACCAAATAGACACACACAAAGACACACAAAATATGCCTCTCGTAGATTGGAAGCAAAACTGAAAGTAGGACGATGGCCTCACGCCGTGCTGCAGGAGCAACCCGCTTCGTCCCTTTACAGGTTCCAGATTGGAGGACGACTTTATCTCCTCCCCAGGTTGAAGGGGTTTTTTAGTCCCCTTCCAGAAGAGGCCCTGGAACGTCTTCCAGGACCTCCAGCTGACAGCCCGCCCGTGCGTCCACTTAGGCCAAAGTCAGCTTTGCAGAAAATGGGCCCCAGGTATTACACAAATACACAAATAACTAAACAAACAACTAAACACTTACCAGCTGGCTGCAACCCCCTGGTTCGGGAGTGCTGGGGTATCTGGGGATCCTGGATGAGCCCCCAAATGTTGCGCCCAGATCTTGAATCCCCAAAAAACACCAAGGAGCTGATTCCGCTGCAAAAGCATGTTGTTGTTATGTGCCCTCGAGTCAAACCCGACTCATAGCGACCCCTCCTTGGGTTTCCGAGGCAGTATCACTACGGAAGTAGGATTGCCCAACCTTTCTTCCGAGGAGTGGCTGGTGGGTTTGAACCACCAGCCGTCTGGTTAGCAGGCAAGTGTCTTAGCCACTATGCTACCAGAGCTAAGCAGAGGGGTTGTTTATTCAAGCTTGAGCTCGGACCCCCAACCGTCACTGATGCAGCGGTTCAGGATTGAGAGCACCGAACTCAGGGGTAACAGGGTTTTTATAGGGGTTATAGCAGAAATGAGGAAGTTTCAATGAGAAAATTACAGGATTGGTTGACATTTTTCAAGTTGCTAGTTGTTCCTACTTGATTGGCTCTGTCTTGGGGGCCGAAGCCGCAGACTGCCATTTCTAACTATTTTAGGTAAGGTATTTTCTTGCTATTTACTGATTGGTTGTTGCTAAGGAGTATGCTTGGGAGTATCAATGAGGTGGGGGTAGTCAGGACTCCTTGTGGTTTTTCCAGGAACTAAAGCTCTGGTAGCATAGTGGCTAAGGCACTTGACTGCTAACCAGAAGGCTGACGGTTCAAACCCACCAGCCACTCCTCGGAAGGAAGGTTGGGCAATCCTACTTCCGTAGTGATACTGCCTCGGAAACCCAAGGAGGGGTCGCTATGAGTCAGGGCTGACTCGACGGCACATAACAACAACAACAACAAAGCACTAAAGCATGATGTAAATGCTAAGGCATATTACAAAATGGCTACATACTTAAAAATGGTCACATACAGGGTAGTTATATAGAAACGTGGTCTCACAGTGGAAGGCTACAGTCTACAGCAGAGCCCTAATTCTATTTTGAGACTTGACCTAAGTTCAGATGCCATTTGAGTTCTTTCTCAACATTAAACCATCATCGTGGCTATGCTTACACAATTCTAGGATAAACCTCCAAAACCAGCTCATAGAGACCACTATTGGATTTCTAAGGCTAAATATTTACGGAAGCAGACTGCTTCATCTTCCTTCTGCAGAGCAGCTGGTGAGTTTGAACTACCAACCTTTTGGTTAGCAAATGCCTTAACCACTGCACCACCAGAGCTCTGGGGGCACCAACTTTCTGGTTACCAGTCAGATGCCTTAGGCACTATGCCACCAGAGCTCCCTGGGGAAAACCTGTTGTTGTTGTGTTGTTATGTGCCGTCGAGTCGTCCCTGACTCATAGTGACCCCTCCTTGGGTTTCTGAGGCAGTATCACTACGGAAGTAGGGAAAACCCAGAGAGTGGTAATTTGCCCTTAGAAAGAGTGTGGTTGAAAGTAGATTAGCCTCACACAAAGAGCTAGGGTACTTGTCTGAGTGTGTCCTTGTCTAATTTAAATTAAAGGTTGGGGTCCTGGTATTGTCTTGTAGCCACATAGTCATGAGTCATACCCTGACCACCATTTAATCAGGTAGTCAAGCCCCAGAACCAATCTTGTAACCCTTTTTAATCTTCACTCATGTATGTATACCAAAATAATCCTTTCCCAGATTCTGTAGTTGCGCCTGCAACACTAATGAACTGATCTGCCACCAATCATGACTTTATGATGATTTCTTTTATACTCTATCAAATACAATGAACACCATGGCTGTGATTCAGTGGACTCCATTCGGCTCTCTGTCCTCTGTACATACTAGTGGCTTCCCTCACCTTTGATGAAGGAATCTCAGATGATTGTCTTTGTCCTGTCTAAGGCTTAATAAAAGGGTCTCCATAGAACAGGCTAGGCGCTCTGGTAGCATAGTGTCTAAGGCATTTGACTACTAAGCAAAAGGCTGGCGGTTCAAATCCACTAGCCACTCCTTGGAAGGAAGATTCTTTCTTTCTTTCTTTTTTAATAGAATAGGTTAGGGAGCTTTGGTGGGTTGCTCAGTGGTTAAAGCATTTGGCTGCTAACCAGAAAGTTGGTGGTTCAACCCCACCAGCTGGTCCATGGAAGGAAGATGAGACTATCTACTTCTATAAAGATTTATAGCCTTGGAAACCCTGTGGGGTCTCTGTGAGTTGGAATTGACTCCATAGCAGTGGTTCTTTTTTTTTTTTTTAAATAGATCATGCTTGGGTCTGGGGTCTTTTTTCCCCTAGCACATTCCCCAGAGAATTTCCAAGCTGTAAATCCTTACAGGAGCAGACTGCTACATTCTTCTGAGAAGCAGCTGGTAGGTTTGAATCTCCCAACCTTTCAGTTAGCAGCCAAAATGCTTTAACCATAATTTGGCCTTCCATCAACCTGTGGCTAGGAGACCTTTTGAGATTTAAATTAGGACATAATGGTTTGATAACTACCCTTTTCTTGCTGGATCAGACAGATTTACACTGCTGTAGAGCTGGGTTAGTGGATAAGGCATTTGGCTGCTAACCAGAAAGTCAGCAGTTCAAACCCACCAGCCGCTCTGCAGAAGGCAGGCGGGGCAATCTACTTCCATAAAGATAAACGCCTTCAGAAACCCAATGGGGGTTGCTATGAGTTGGAATTGACTCGACGGCAGTGAGTTGGGTTTTTTGAGAGCAGTTTCTGACAGGCAATTTTGCAGTTTTGGTGTAGCTTTTGTAGTTAATATTTGATTTCGTGGATAAGCAAAAGCTTAAAATCAAAGTAAGATGACTGTTATTAATTTTCCTCTTCTACAGTAATATAAGTATGAGAAAGATGTCCATCCAAAATCTTTGGAATGTTAAAAAATTTTGATTCTTTAAAGGGCCATGTGCTGTAAAATCTATTTATGTGCAATGTATGTTCACTGGTTAATAAAGCCGGTGGTAAGGTGCTAAGCATGGGTCATTAATGCCCAAGGAGAGAGTCACACAGGCCTGGATGATCAGGGAAAGCTTCCCAAGGGAGGATCAGCTTGTCCTCACCATGAAAAGAGAATAGACACAGGCAGAGGACAGTGACTAGAACAGTGACTGGCCTTTTGCAATTGCTGAATAAATCTGTGCTGAGAAAATGGATTAGTAACGTTTCTGTTTGGTGTGTGGGTAAGACTGTGGAGAGAGCAGTGCTTGGGTTAGAGTCATGGGCAATGGGCAGAACAGCCCAAAACTGATTGGCTGGGATCAGAAGGCAGAGAACTTTGATTCCAACACTAGTGTTTGCATTTTTTGAACAGGCTGGCAACATGGTTAAGTGTTCACTCATCCATTCATTAATTCAAAAACAGATATTTAATACTTATGACATGCCAGACAGTCCCTCCCTGCATTGTGTAAATGCTTATAGTGCTTATAGTGGTTTAAGTGTACCCAGAGGCACCACAGAAGAAAGGCCAGACAATCTACCTCAGAATAATCAGCCGCTGGAAATCCTATGGGGCATAGTAATACTCTGATGCACATGGGATCTCCATGAGCTGAAATTGACACACATGCAACTGGTAGAATTAAAACCTCTTTAATTGGTAACACCTGTCAACATGTTAGGTAATAGGGATATATAGCTAGATAATGTAACATTACTCAATGATTCAATAATTTGTTCAACAAATATTTACTCAACACTTATGATGTGCCAGTCATTATTCTCGGCTCTGGGGATACATCAAAACTGACAAGAGTTTTCACCTGCATAGAAGTTCTGTTCTAGTGGGGAGAGTATGTGTAGTATGTCAGACTGGGATGAGTGTCAAGGAGAAAATAAAAGGGGAAAGGAGATAGGGAGTGAGGGAGGGGATGTACATTCAGTCCTGGAGGAGCCCAGATGCTACTGGATGAGACTGCCATGTAAACAAAGCCTCGCAATGGAAAAGGAGAGTGCTGTGACAGAGACCAGAGACAGGCAGGGAGCATTGTGGGCACACAGGGCCAACACTGCTCAGCTTCACCTGGACTGTGACCCTGGGACCAGAACTTGAAGGATGAGCATTTGGCAGATAAAACAGGAGGAAGCATTCTATGCAGTGACAGAGAAGTGTGACAGAGTATGTCCAGGAAGGCATATCTGTTGACAGTACGCAGTACTGATGAGCTGGCGGAGAATGGGGCCCAGAGAATTCACAGGAGGCTGCTGTAGAACAGCAGGTCTAGAGGGACCAGAACAAAAAATGCAGATGGTGTTATCAGGGAAGGAAGGAAGGCACAGGATGTTGAAATAGAATGATTCCTTAAGGTGCCTGTGTGGGTTTTGACGTGCAGAAAGCATGAGGGAAGAAGCAGTGTTGGGGAGGGAGAAGAGTAGAGATTGGCCTAAAGAGAGAAGCAAGCAGAGGCCAGAGCCCCAGGGCCTTATATGGTAAGCTTACAAGTTTGGATTTTACCTAATCGTCAACGGTAAGCCATTGATGGGCTTTTATAGGGAATGAAATGAGCAGACTTGTGGGTTTGGAAGCTCAATCTGCTTGCAGTGTGGAGAGAGGATTGGTGGGAGGAGAAAGCGAAGGCAGGGAACCAGCTAAGAGGCTGGTGAGACATAGGAAGACTGAAGTGCTAAAGCAGCCCTTATAGACAAACCTTAGTCCCATAAATGAGAAACCAAGAAGTTCAAAGAGTAAGTACAGTTTTAGGCATACTGAATGTAAACTACCTGTGTGAGGTATAAATGAAGGCAATGGCAGTTCACATTTATTGAGCTTGTGCCAGGCACTGTGTGAATTAATTTTTATGTATTATTTATATCTCATTACAACCTATGGTATGCATCTACATTTTACAGAGAAGGTAACTGGAGCAGAGAAAGGTTGAATAACTTGCCTGGATCACACAGCTACTATTTGACAGGGCCAGGCTTTGAACCTAAGCTGGCTGATCAGATTCCACATCTTTAATCCATTTTGGGAGATCTGGTAGCATAGTGGCTAAGACACTTGCCTGTTAACCAGACAGCTGGCGGTTCAAACCCACCAGCCACTCCTCGGAAGGAAGGTTGGGCAATCCTACTTCCGTAGTGATACTGCCTCGGAAACCCAAGGAGGGG
>NW_006921597.1:10226951-10232220 GCF_000298275.1 Orycteropus afer afer
TTTTTTTTTTTTTTTTTGGTATACTTCTTTTTGGCCATTTGGGTTTAGTACTTGAGAGAAGGTAGGCTAGTGATAATAAATGTAGTTTAGGGAGAGTACATGTAGCTGATGATGTTATTGTTGTTTGTTGTTATGTGCTATCGAGTTGGACCCGACTCAGAGCGACCCCTCCTTGGATTTTCGAGGCGGTATCACTACAGAAGCGGATGATGCAGTAGAGAAAAAAGAGCAAGAGATGGATAGAGAAATGCAGGACTTGTGAAGCAGAGAGATTAAGACAGGGAGATTCCTGGTGAGACAGGTAGGTGGTGGTGCTTTGTTTCAACATGTTGCTTTGTTTCAACATTGTTCCTTAGCTTGTTTATATATTAGGGAGAAGAAACCAGAAAGAGAGAGGTTTAAAATTTAAAAAAAGAATGGATAATCTGGAGGGACAAGGAAGACATGTGATCAAGAGAACAGGTGGGAAGGTATAGGCTGAGGAGAGCTGACTGGGTGGACACAGGTCAATGGTGTCCTTCCTGACCATCTCAGTACTCTCCATAAAGTAGGTGGCCAGGATCACAGGAGTCAGACCAGAGAAAGGACATATAGCTGAATGGCTTCTCAGGAGTGTTTTGAGAATCTGACTGTAACTGGGATGGAAACTGCAAAAAAATTCACACTCCTCAAGTTTTAGCACACTCTCTCTCTTTTTCTTTTCCAAACAACTTGAATGGCTTCACAGACTCTGGAGCCCTTCCAGGGACCCAGACATTGTGATCTCCAAAGTCTCTTATATGTGTAAGAATTTTTATCTTTGATGAATTGAGTTCTCTTTATCATAGGTCATATTCAAGTGGAAGGATCATGAAGTAGAAATTTCAAAAGAGCTGTTGAAAAGGTGGGATTTCCTGTTTAAAAAGCTTTGCTTGGGTTTGGGATTAGAGTCTGTGAAGAGAAGATAAATCTGCTCTCTGGGTAAAGCCACCGGGCCGTGGGGGTACCTGAACAAGCAGACATATCCTGCAGACCAGGTGCATTAACTCCCCCACCAGACCAGTCACCAGTCTCCAGCTATACAACTCTGTAGCCTGGTTAGGCAGGCCCACCCCCAGGCCCAGCGACTATGATTACCTTGAGGGTTGGGAGGGTGTAAGGTCAGGTAGAAATCTCTGATCTCAGTGGCAAGATCCTGTCAAATGTCCAGCCAAGCCATGAACTTCTGCAACCTTGTTATCAGTGAAAGGAATATGTTCTGAGAGACAGAGAGCCTGACAAGACTGTCAACTGCACATGGCATTGGGCTTCTTGGTTCCTCCCAAAGCCATTCTACTCGCCTAGTCAGTGCAAAGGCTCACACTCAGGGCCGGTTATGGATGGGGGTATTCTAGGTAAATAATACCTTCCGGGACCTGGAAAATTTTGTTATTTTTTAATCTGTAGAGGCATCATCAGGAGCTCTGGTAGCAAGGCACTTGACTGCTAACCAGAAGGCTGGCGGTTCAAACCCACCAGCCACTCCTTGGAAGGAAGGTTGGGCAATCCTACTTCCACAGTGATACTGCCTCGGAAACCCAAGGACGACGGGTCGCTATGAGTCGGGGCCGACTCGACGGCAAATAACAACAACAACAACAGAGGCATCATCAGTTGTTCATTAACCATTTTGAGAAAAACACCCAACAAACAGTGTTAAACTAATTACTTGGACTCACATCAGGTACCATCATTACTCATGGGCAAGCTAGCCTCTGGCACTGCTAGCTTGGGTGTACACAGTTGCTGGCTGTTCAGGAAATGCAGGCCGGGAAGGAAAGCCTTCATTTCTGGCCCACAAGGAGATCTTCTCTCTCTCTCCTGAGTCCCAAATGGTCTTTAATGGTGCTACAGAGCAGTAGCTTCGGTGGTGGTAGACCAAATGTGGACATGGTGAGACAACACAGCCCATATTAAGGATCATGGTTTCTGTTGAGCCTTTACTGATTGTGAGCTATATAAATGGCCACATAGAAGAAAGTACTATTTATTCTCTGGTAGCGTAGTGCCTAAGACACTTGACTGCTAACCAGAAGCCTGGCCATTCAAACCCACCAGCCACTCCTCGGAAGGAAGTTGGGGCAATCTACTTCCATAGTGATACTGCCCCGGAAACCCAAGGAGGGGTTGCTATGAGTTGGGTCCAACTCAACGCCATAGCAACAACAACAACAAGTATAAGGAAGGCTGCAGAAGAACTGATGCATTTTAATTGTGGTGTTGGCAAAAAATGTTGAATGTGCCATGGACTGCTAGAAAAATGAACAAATCTGTCTTGGAGGAAGTCCAGCCAGAATGCTCCTTAGAAGGTAGGATGGTGAGACTTCACCTCTTGTCCTTTAGACATATTATCAAGAGGGACTAGTTCTCAAGCATAGCAATGATTGTAAGGATGGTGTGGGATTGGACAGTGTTTCTTTCTGTTGTGTAAGAGGTTGCTATGAGTCGAAACCAACTCAAAAGCAGCTAACAACAGCAACTATGTGTCAGGCATTGTGATAGTCTTTTATCTATTATTTTATTTAATGTCACTTTCCTGGTAACACTATGACATAGATATTTTACAGAAATTCTAACATCTTAAATGATCAGACTGGGAGCTCTGGTGGCGTAGTCCCTAAGGCATTTGACTGCTAACCAGAAGGCTGGCTGTTCAAACCCACCAGCCACTCCTTGGAAGGAAGGTTGGGCAATCTACTTCCGTAGAGATACCGCCTCAGAACCCAAGGACAGGTTGCTATGAGTCGTATCTGACTTGAAGGCAGTGAGTGCTTTTTTTCTTTTTTCTTTTTTTTTGTATGATTAATATGCAAAGGGTTCTAGTAGAAAAAGGAAACAACATGCAAGAATAGGTGGTAATGTAGGCAGAAAGATGGAAACTCCAAGAAAGAATCAAATAGTTTAAGTGACTTTCCCAAGGTCACAAAACTGAGGCTAAATTCCATCTAGGGTATTGCCACCACACTGGTCATAGGTAACTAAGAAGAATGTCCTTTTGTTGTTTCTTTATTCCCTTTTCCTTTCCTTGATTGTTGATCACTGCCTATCCCTCCTTTACCAGTTTTCTTTCTTTCTACCTTTCCCTTTCTTCAAAAACTTATTCCTTTGCAATGTTATTTGTGTTTTTCCCTCCTTAGGTGAAAATCCAAAAGACAAATAAATTATAAATTCCAGGATGTAACAAAATTTCTTCCTTTGGTTATAAAAACAAACATGATGTTAAGTTCTGAATTTATCATTATTTTTCACATTTTAGTTCACTGATAAAATCTTCATATAATTTGCTTTGTTTTAAATGCTTTTTTTAAACGCAAGGGCCAAGATAGGCTAAACCAAAAAAACCCAAACTCACTGCCATTAAGTCGATTCCAACTCATAGCAACCCCCATTGGGCTTCCAAGGCTGTTAATCTTTTATGAAAGTAGACTGCCCCATCTTTCTTTCATGGAGCAGCTGGTAGGTTCAAACCTCTGACCTTTTGGTTAGCAACCAAAATGCCTTAACCACCACACCACCAGAGCTCCTAAGGTAGACTAGAAGGGCGAGAGATTTACCCTTCCACCTGATATAACTAAACATTAGGACAAAATATATGAAATAATGTCGTTGTTGTTATGTGCCGTCGAGTCAGACTCAACTCATAGTGACCCCTCCTTGGGTTTCCGAGGCAGTATCACTACAGAAGTAGATTGCCCTATCTTCCTTCTGAGGAGTGGCTGGTGGGTTTGAACCACTAGCCTTCTGGTTAGCAGTTAAGTGCCTTAGGCACTGTGCTACCAGAGCTCCTATATTGAACACCAGGTAGCAAAACACAGTGATCACTGAGAAATAGGACACAAATGAGATGATCCTTCCAATTGCCCTAGCTTGTGATAAGGTCCCTCACTGGTGCAAGGCTGGTGGATTGAAACCACCCAGTGGTATTGCAGAGGAACGACCTGGGGATATGCTTCCATAAAGATTACAGTCAAGAAAATTACATGGAGAAGTTCTATTCTGTAACATGTGGGGTTGTTTTATGTTAGAATCTACTCTATAGCATTGGTCTTGGTGATTTATTTGTTTATTTATATAATGCAGGAAGGAGAAACCCAAGGAGAGCTTAGTGGTCTTTCTGCATTGAAGAAACAGAACTAGGAGTCCAGGAAGGCCAAGGAGACTAGAGTTTGCAGGGCAGAATAACACAGACAAGAGAACTGCAGATAAAGAGAACTCTGTCCACCTCTGGAGTGATTCATTTTAAGCCCAGGGGGATGGCACAACTGACCAATCCCTTTTTTAGGGTTCCATACACCTTCTTGGCATGTTCCCACCCCCACAAGGGTGCCTTGCACCATATTTGCATTATTAGCAAACCATCCAGTGCTCTTGGTGGCCTGCAAACACCACATTTGCATAGCCCCACCCCATGATTTGGTGGGAGTTACAAGACTATGGCTAGAAAGGGCATATAAGAGCAATCCATCACACCACACATACCAATGTTGTTGTTGTTGTTATGTGCCGTCGAGTCGGACCCGACTCATAGGAACCCCTCCTTTGGTTTCTGAGGCAGTATCACTACGGAAGTAGATTGCCCAGTCTTCCTTCCGAGGAGTGGCTGGTGGGTTTGAACCACCAGCCTTCTGGTTAGCAGTCAAGTGCCTTAGGCACTACGCTACCAGAGCTCCCACACATACCAATAGAAACTATCAAAATGAAACACAAAGAGACCTAAGGATTAAAAATAAAAAATAAACAAAATATCATATTAAGCTGTGAGCAAGCCTCAAGTGGCATAATATACATGATAGGAGTGCCCCAGGAAGAGGGCAGAATAAATGAAGAAATAATGGCTTCATATTTTCCAAACATGATGAAACTTCTCAGATCCAAAAAGCTCCAAGCACAAGAAACATGAAGAAAACTACACCAAGAACCCATCAAAATCAAAGTGCTCAAAACCAGTAATAAGGAGAAAAATTGTAAAAGTAACTGAAGAAAAAAGAGGAACAAAGATAATAACAATTGCATATTTTTCATGAAAAAAATGCAAGCATGAAGACAGAGCAGCAACATATTCAAAGTACTGAAAAAAAAAAGCTATTAAGGTAGAATTATTTACAATATAGTTTTTTTTTTTAATTTAATTTTATTTTATTTTTTAATTTTATTTTGATTTGGGTGAAGATTTACAGAGTAAATTCACTTTTCATACAGCAGTTCACATAATATACTTTGTCTCATGTCATTGACCAAAATTTACAATGCA
>NW_006921597.1:10253621-10255522 GCF_000298275.1 Orycteropus afer afer
TATGATATAGATAGGAGCTCTGGTAGCTTAGTGCCTAAGGTACTTGACTGCTAACCAGAAGGCTGGCGGTTCAAACCCACCAGTCACTCCTCGGAAGAAAGATGGGGTAATCTACTTTTGTAGTGATACTGCCTTGGAAACCCAAGGAGGGGTCGCTATGAGTTGGGTCTGACTTGATGGCACATAACAACAACAACATATGATATAGATAGATAGATAGATACATTGTGAAAAATGTAATCAATGTGACTGAACAATATGCATAGAAATTGTTAAATGGGAACTTAATTTTCCATATAAAATTTCACAGAAAGCACAATAAAATCTTATTTTCAAAGCTTGTTTTGTTTTATAGTGGTTGGCCCTAGGCCGGCAATATATATCTTTATCTTATCACATCTGTCTACCAATAGAACTATACTAGATCACATAGAGTGTAACAAATTTACAACAATATACTTCCAATCCTTCCTTCCAATGCTTTTGTGTTATTATGGTTACATATTTTATTTTGATATATGTTACAATTCACAGATTTTTTTTTGTTGTTGTTTTAGTCAGCCAATTATCTTATACAGTTAAAAACAAATAGAAGAATGTCTTTTATGTTTACCTTTTTATGTGCTCTTGCAGCTTTTGAGTGTATTCAGGTTTCCATTTGTTATGTATCTTTCTCCTGAAGAACTTAAAGTTTAGCATGTATTGTAAAACAGGCCTGAAGGAAATTAATTCTATTACCTTTTGTTTTTCTGAAAACATCATTATCTTACCTTGATTTTCGAAATATATTTTTTCTGGGTATAAGTTCTGGTTTGATAGGTTTTTGTTTCAATTCTTTAAAGATATCACTCCATTTTCTTTTGGCTTTTGTAGCTTCTTTTTTTTAATGCATTCTGTTGAAATATAAGTTACGTACACTGAAATACACAAAAGTAAAGTGACAGGGGTCAATGCATCTTTCTTTCTTTTTTTTTTTTTCAGTATTCCCTCCCCTCCCCTCCCACTCCTGGCAACCAACAAAGAAAAGTGTCCCTCCATATATAAGCCTTTCCTTCACCCTTCACAACAACGAATCAATACTATATTTGTCCTGTGATTGACTTATGTCACTCAGCATAATGTCCTCCAAGTTCATCCATATTATGCAGTGTTTTGCAGACTCTACATTATTCTTTAGTGCTACATAGCATTCCATTATGGGTATGTACCATAGTTTGGTCATTCACTCTTCCGCTATAAATCTTAGAGATAAGTCCCTTGCCAGATATGTAATTATTGGCAAATATGAATTTGTGTCATTTTTGTTATGTGCTTTTTCATGGTGTCAATTTCTTTGTTCCATATAATTTTCTATGCTGAGCTCGTTTTGTTTATGAATCGGGTTTATCACTTCCTTCATTGCTATTGTATTTGCTGAATATTTATGGTGGTCCTCTTTTTTGATGTGAATGTTTATTGTTTTTCTTTGAGGTTACCCTGTGATTTATAGTGTTCTTCCCAAGTTTACAACAGTCCTTTCCCTCTTGTAGTTGTCTTGACTTCCCTACCATCTGTAACGACACAGTTTTTTCCCCTCTTTTTGGTTTATAGTTGTCCCCATTTGTCAATTGATGTCTCTGGTTCCCTGTTTACAATCATGTAGGCTTATTTACTTTGGGTACTTCCATGGCTGGGTTGGTTTCTCGGTTATATCATCATGTGTGTTAATGGTCCATTGTTGTTGGCTGTTGTTGTTTCTCTGTCCAAAGGGCTCCCTTTAGCACCTCTTGTAAGGTTGGTCTGGTTTTAACTAATTCCCTTAATTTCTACTTATCTGGAAATGTCCTAATTTCACCATCATATTTGAGGGACAAGTTTTCTGAGTACATAATTCTTGGTTGGAAATTTTTCTCTTTCAGGGT
>NW_006921597.1:10256312-10267907 GCF_000298275.1 Orycteropus afer afer
ACTTGATGGCACATAACAACAACAACATCCTGGGCCTTTGATTCTTCTGCTTTATCTTGCTTCTTTGTGTGGACTGTGATGCTCTGTTGTCTCCAAGGCATTGTGACGTTTTTGTGTTTATATTTAATTGGTGATTGTATGTTGGAGTGACTTGCCCACGATTTTCGTTTTCTTTGTGTTATCTATGTAAGCAGGGTACTGTGCTCCTCTATTTGCTAGTTGAAAGCACTTATATACTTATACACTCACCACCTGTCTCCATTCCGTTGTCAGCCTCTCGAATGCCCCTGCTGAACTTGGCAAACAGATTCTTAGGTTTCTGGAATCTGAATGAGAATGCTATCATTTTAAAATCCAACATGGTTGCCACTTGTAAAGATTCAAAATGGCTGTGCCCTCAGTCACTTTAAGCATCCAAAATGGCCACCACTTGTAAACATTCAAAATGGCTGCACCCTTGGTCACTTTAAATATCTAAAATGGCTGCCACTTATAACCATTCAAAATGGCTGCACCTTTGGTGACTTTAAGTATCCAAAATGGCTGCTGCATGTAAACAATCAAATTGGCTGTACCCTCCAGATAGTGGAAAGTCCACAGCTCAGGTAGTATCCCTCCTTGTTGTTTACTTTCCTTGTCATAGGCCACCAGCGCAGTTGTCCCTGAAGTCTTTGGTGACCAGGGATGATCTTGAAGTCAATTCTCAGGTCTCAACACCACTTGGAAATATTCAGGCTGTTGGTCCTATCAGAGTAGCTGACTGTCTGTAGCTCTGACCATTTCTGTACTCACTGTTTTCGTTCAGGATTTTCCACTAGTTGGTGCCTAATCCACTTCTGTATAGCTCCTTTCAAAGCTCAGGGCTCCAGGATTATCTTCTGTATCTATGTCAATTGGTTTTTCTTTTCTTTGTTGAAGAGAGTCTGCGTCGCTTGTCTGCCTATTCCTCCATCTTACCAGAAGTCCGTCTTTTGTAGCTTCTGACAAGAATATTGCTGTAATTCTAACCTTTGTTTGTCTATACATGATTCTTTTTTTTAGGCCACCTTCAAGACTTCCTCTTTATCTTTTGAATTTAGCAGTTTGGCTCTGATGTGTCTAGGTGTTTTAAAAGTCAATATCCTGTTAAAAGTTCTATATAACTTTTAGATCTATGAGTTCACATTTTTTATTATTTTCAAAAAATACTTGACAATTATGTTTTCAAATATTTCTTCTTCACTGTCCTCTTCTTTCTTTCCTCCTGAGACTTGAATTGCTTGTATGTTAGACTATTTGATATTGTCTTAAAATTCTTAAATATGTTTTTTTCATTCATTTGTTTTCCCTTTGTGTTTTAGTTTGAATAATTTCCATTGACCTTTCTTCAGTTTCACTCATTCTTTTCTCGACTGTGTCCACTCATGGACCCATCACAGGAATTCTTCATTTCTGATATTATGCTTTTAATTTCTGGCAGAGACTCTTTTTCATCATTTCCATCTCTCTATTGAAATTCCTCTGGTAGCATAGTGGCTAAGACACTTGCCTGCTAACCAGATGGCTGGCGGTTCAAACCCACCAGCCACTCCTCGGAAGGAAGGTTGGGCAATCCTACTTCCGTAGTGATACTGCCTCGGAAACCCAAGGAGGGGTCGCTATGAGTCGGGGCTGACTCGACGGCACATAACAACAACAACAACATTGAAATTCCTCATCTCTTCATTCATGTTATTCACCTTTTCCCACAGTCTTTAGCATATTATTATGATACATTTTCTGTCCAATAGTTCTAACATCTGGATCATCTCTGAGTCTGGTTATGTGTATTGCCTTGTATTTCTTGATCACAGGATGTTTTCTTTTGGTATTTTGTTTTGCTCAATTTTTTTTTTTTTTTTATTGTATTCCAGACATCATACATAGAAGAATAATAGACACTAAAGTAAATTACAGTGGAGCACCGGTGACTTAGTACCTAAGGCATTTAACTGCTAATCAGAAGTTTGGTGACTCAAACCCACCAGTCACTCCGTGGAAGGAAGACTGGGCAATCTTTACTTCCGTAAAGATTTACCACCTCAGAAACCCAGTGGGGGTCGCTATGAATTGGAATCTACTCAATGGCAGTGAGTTTGTTTTTTTTGTTTTGGAGGGTAAAATAGAATGGTGGTAGTGGAGGTAGGAGGGATTGTGTAAGGTCAAACCAGTTGGGAGGTGAGCTAATTTGGGCTTCAAATTCTCCTAGTAGTGGGCTACCATTACCATCTGATTAGAATGGGACTAGAGTGCTAGAAGGAGCTCTGGTAGCATAGTGCCTAAAGCACTTGACGGCTAACCAGAAGGCTAGCGGTTCAAACCCACCAGCCACTCCTCGGAAGGAAGGTTGGGCAATCCTACTTCCGTAGTGATACTGCCTCGGAAACCCAAGGAGGGGTCGCTATGAGTCGGCCGACTCGATGGCAAACAACAACAACAACAACAGAGTGCTAGAAACTTTTCCTTAGGTTTCCCTCTACCCCCTCAACTTCTGCTGTTCCTGAGTGTTTGCATCACAATGGGAAATCTCTCTTCAAGCTTTTCCCTCTTCTCTTTCGTAGTAGTTTGCTTGTTATTCAGTGCTAGGTTTATGGTGGGGTCAGGAGGTGTTCTCTCTTGTCCTGATGCAGCCTCAGTTTTGGGTGACCCCTCTGCACCTGGGTTTATCTGTAAACCCAGTGAGGCTTTTAGCCACATTTCTGCCCTCCTCACTGTGGCAGCCAAACTCTACTCTGTATCTATTGTTGATTTTGGGTAGGAATTTACTGTCCCTTTGCATTCCTCTTCTTGGTATTGGTGTAAAATTCTTGGCTTAAAAGGTTCCTGTTCTCCTAGGGGCAAAGGATGTTTGCTGCCGCCCCTCTTTCAGCAATAATGAATCTGTCTGTGCCGTGAAAGAAGGTTTTCTAACTTCTGCAGAGGCAGATGGATTTGACTTCTGTTCCTCCTCAGAAGCTGTGCATCTAGAGGATATGCTACTTTTCCCTCAACAGCTTAAGGTTTTTGCTTCATTGGAGAGATGGGTGCAGAGAAGCAAGCCAGGTTTTGTGCCCATTTCCCTCAGCTAACAATTACCTTCTTCCCTCTTGCACCAGCCAAAAGACTCTTCAGTATCCTGCCCTGCCCTCATCTTTCTTGTGAGCACCCAGTGGAGGCTCATGAAGAAGAGTTTGTAAGTGAGTGCAAGCACTCCTGTGTCTCTAACCCCAGCTACTCAAAACGAACATTCTAGCCCTCCAAACTGATTCTTAGCCTTTAAGAATTTGTTGACACTTTAGTTTAGTTCTTCTTACTCTCTTATTTAGGAACTCTGATAGCATAGTGGCTAAGGCACTTGACTGCTAACCAGAAGGCTGGCAGTTCAAACCCACCAGCCACTCCTCAGAAGGAAGATGGGGCAATCTACTTCCGTAGTGATACTGCCTCGGAAACCCAAGGAGAGGTTGCTATGGGTCAGGTCCGACTCGACGGCACATAACAACAACAACAAGGGGTATGGGTCACACAGAGACTGCCTAGGGGTGAGATATTGACAGTTTTATCAGAGGAAAAAAAATCCCATGATGCTGCAGCTTTCTTTTTCTTTTCTTCTTCTTTTTATTTTTTCCTTTAATTTGAAGCTTCCTTAAACATCACTGGCCAGGAATTTAGCCACACAAGGTGGGGAAAGGAGGACTTGTAAGATTACTATGGAGTCCCTGGTTGGTGCAAATGGTTAACACACTTGGCTGCTAAACAAAAGGTTGGAGGTTCAAGTCTACCCAGATGCTCCTGGGAAGAAAGACCAGGCAATTTATTTTTGAAAATCAGCTATTGGAAACACTATGAGTATAGTTCTACTCTGACACATATGAGGTTATCATGAGTTGGAATTGACTTGACAGCAACTGTTTCTTGTGTTTTTTTGAAGGTTACCTTGATGAACATAGCTGCCATAGTGCTCCATTGCTTACAGGGTAAAGGATGAATATTCCACTGCATACAAGTTAAAGGATGAATGCTTCATGCTCTGCCATATTGCTCTAGTGACCATTACAGCTGTGTTTTCCACAGCACTCCCAACATTCTCCATCAGTCCATCCATCATTTAGACATATTAGCCCACTAGCCATTTCTTAAACCAGTTCTTCCCAGTTCAGTCATGGCCAATGGAGCAAAATTGAAATGGACTCAAATTTGTAAAATACGGATGGACCAGAATGATAATAATCAGAACAGAAAATATTATGGGTCGACACCCTGCTAGAAACTTAATCTTCCTCTTAGAAAACCAAGGCAGTGTGCACATTGCATAGCAACCAAATCTCTTGATCAGCAGATAGAAACAGCAGTGCCTACCTCAAAGATGGCAGCCAACTGTGCCACTTTGAACATGTGTCACCTTCCACAGTCCTGGCAATAATCCAGTCTCTCACATCAGGTTCCTGAAAGGGCTCACTGTATCTCTTCCAAGTCTCCCATCCCAGGGCTTTGACCATAATTTTTCCCATTCTGCTTATTGATCCACATCACCCAAATTTTAAAAATTTAGATCTGTTCTAATTTTGCTTCATCAGCTGTGACTGAACTGGTTCAAACCAGTTCGAAGTCCTGTCTTAAACACACCCTTTCCTTTCCTCCATTATGGCCTTCTTCAAGGTGTTACCTTTTCCTGTAATACCAGCCCCAACCCCATAAGGCTGCTCTCTTCCCAACAATTCTTGCCCAAAGGTGAGGATGGGGAGAAAAAAGCTCTGTGTGTATATTACTGAGAAACACACCCAAACCCATTGCCATGGAGTTGATGCTGACTCATATTGACCCTATAGGGCAGAGTAGAACTGCCTTATAGGGTTTTCAAGGCTATGAATCTTTACAGAAGCAGACTGTCTCATCTTTCTCCTGTGGAGTAGCTGGTAGGTTTGAACTGCCAACCTTTTGGTTAGCAGCTGAGTGTTTAACCACTGTGCAACTAGGGCACCTTGATTGAGAAAGTTATATAAATAAACTGAAAACATGGTCAGAAGACTGAAGAAAGGAAAGAGAGAGAGGGAGCAACTGTGCATATAATTTGTGTGGAATGACAGACAGAAACAGTGTGTGAGTGAGAGAATGGCAGAAGAGTGACCCCTACCTAAGGAAGGTGTGAGATAACTCCAGAGGTCACTCACAATGGAAAAAGACAGACAAAATCAAATTGCTAATTTTGTTGTAGCTTTAGAGCTACGCTGGAGAGAAGTGTCTCATCTATCAGCACTAATTTTTCAGGTAAAGTATAAGTGAGACAGAATGCCACAGCAGGGTAATAATAGCAGCATGCATTAGGACAACACTCTGCAAAGCATCTGCCTGGGTGTCCTCTTTTGAGCCTCCTCACCACCCTATGAAATGGGCTGAGCAAGGCTGGGCTCAGAGGAGTTTCATGGCTTGCCCAAGTCACCCAGTCAACACAGAGTAGAGAAGAGCCTTGAGTCTATATGTTCTGAACACAGAATGCTTCTCATTACTGCAGGCACCTGTGACATCCTACAGGAATCTGCCCACATTAAGAGGAATGTTGTTCTGGGCTGGCTGTGTGAATAAGGGTGTGCTGAGGCCACTCACTCTGCAGACAGAGAGAGGCAACTTTGTGAGATGGCTTGAGGGGTTGGAGAAGGTCTAGTGCCCAAAGTAAATGAAATTCCACCATTAAGGATTCAGTACTTTAGCATGTTCTCCATCTTAGGTATTTCAAAATGTAAATCTGTTTAAGAGGGGTAATATGTTTCTGTTAACAGAATGGGCTGTTAGAATTCAGTTCAAATATTGACTGTAACACGTACCAACCATGAGCACTATTATCTTTGTTTCCAGTTACTAACCCTCCTGAGCCTTCTTTTCCTCATCTGTAAAATGAGGATAACGTTACTCATCTGTATTATTTTCCTCGGGCTATTATAACAATGTACTACAAACTAGGTGGCTTAAAACAACAGAAATTTATTTTCTCACAGCTCTGGAGATCGAAATCAGAGTGCTGGCAGGACTATGCTCTTTCTAAAGCCTCTAGGGCAGAATTCTTCCTTGTCTCTTCAAGCTTCTGGTTGCCCAGAAGTTTTGTGGCTTGTGGCAGCATACCTTCAATATCTGCTGCTGTCTTCACATGGCCTGCCTCCCTTTGTGTCTGTCTCTGTCTCTTCTTCCCTCTTTATTATAAAGATACTGGTCATTGCATTAAGGTCCAATCCATTTCTATATGACCTCATGTTAACTAATTCTATCCTGTACATTGAGAAGTACCAGGGGTTGGGATGTCAACTTCTCTTTTCTAAAAAAAAAAAAAAAAAAAAAAAAAAAAACCAAACTCACTGCTGTTGAGTCTGATCTGACTCATTGCAACCCCTCCCTGGGTTTCCAAGGCAGTATCTTTATGAAAGTAGATTGCCCAACCTTCCTTCCAAGGAGTGGCTGGTGGGTTTGAACCACCAGCCTTCTGGTTAGCAGTCAAGTGCCTTAGCTACTATGCTAACTGAGCAACTTCTCTTTTAAGAGGTCTCAATTCAATCCATGACAGCATCCTACACATTTGTTGTGATTAAATGAGATCATGTACTTAAGATGTCTTACACAGTGTCTGTCACAAGAACCATTTGTTTGTTCATTCACTCACAGCTACTAAGTGCCAGGTGAGATTCTACATGCTGGGGATTCAGCAGTGACCAAGACAAATTCCTTACTTTCATGGAGTTCACATTCTTTAGCAAGTGATAGAAATGAAATAACTAAAGAAGAAAATGCAGATTCCATCAGATGGTAAGGGCTTTGGCCACCTCCTGTCAGCTTGTTGCACGGTGGTGATTTGAGCGTTGCTATGATTCTCAAAGCTGTGCCACCAGTATTTCAAACACCAGCAGGGTCACCAATGATGGACAGATTTCAGTGGCGCTTCTAGACTAAGAATAGACTAGGAAGAAAGTCCTGGTGATATACTTCCAAAAATTAGCCAACAAAAACCTACTGGATCACAACAAAACATTGTCTGACTTGCTTGCTTTGGACACATCAGGAGAGATCAATTGCTGGAGGAAGACCTCATATTTGGTGAAGGAAACAACCAGCGAGGGTGAGGGTGACTCTCAGTGAGATAGACTGGCACATTGGTAGCAGCAATGGACTTGAACATACCAGTCATCTGGAGAATGGCACAGAACCAGGTGATGTTTTGCTCCATTGTACAAATTGCCACGAGTTGGAGTTAACTCAATGGCAGCCATATCTATCTATCTGTCTGTCTATCTGTCTATCTAAGTGCTTTGGAGAACAACAAAGCAGAGGAAGGGTCACTACTACAGTTTGAAACAGGATAGACAAAAAGGCCTTTTCATGAAGGCCTCTCTCATGAAGTGCTTTTTGAGCCTACAGGAATTGAGAAAGTGTGTGTTAGACACATGGGGAGAGAAAGCTGATGGAAGAGGGAAGGATAAACACCGAGGTCCTGAGTTTTTAGCATACTTGTAATGTGAGGAACAACAAGGAGGTCGGGGTAGCTGCAGCAGAGTAAGGATTTGCAAATCATATAGTAAATGAACTTTAATTTCTATTATTGGTGAAATATGACTTCTGTTTTAACAGTGTTAGAGGGGAATGAATGAGGGCCCATATAGAAGCCTGTGGAGCACTGCTCTTCAGAGGGGAAGGGGGCAGAAGATGGGCTGCAGAGCTGCCCAAGGCTGCTCTGAAATTTGGCTCTCCAGGCTCACTCTCTATGAGCCTGACCACTCCAGCACTTAGGGAACCTGTTCATTTTGCTGCTAAAACATGAAAGTTCCAGCTTCCTAAGAGAATTCACTGCCTTTGTAAAAGTGGCCTGCCTCCTTACTTGCATCACAGTCACAGCTGCACAATTCACTGTAGGCTTCAGGCTCTACAACTAACAGAGGAAGGTAATTATTTGACCCTAAACACTCTTACTGTGTGATTGGTGGCCCTTCAGAAAGTGCACTAATGAAGTGGAAACTTTACTTATCTAAGAAAGACATTAAGGAGTGTCATCAGCACTTCAAGTCAAAAGAGGAACTTATGGAACAAATAGGTATTAAATAAAAAACAAAAGCAGTCAAATTAAATTAAGAAAGAATGCAAATCAAGGCATGGATGTAGGACATACTGGCATTTAAATAAAAATGGTCGAGAATTGAGGTAGTTAAGTTTGTGTGTCAACGTAGCTGGGTCTGGTTGAGTAGCTGGGCAGCTGGATGTAGTTATTCCCCATGATGAGATTGGTAATTAACTCCATGGTGGAATCTACTGGAGCAGCTGAGTAGCTCCAGTGGTCTGCTTCCCATGTATAAGAAGCAGCTTTGGGAATGGTCTCTAGCTTATGGCATGCTTGAACCCTGCCTACAGCTGTCATTGTTCAACAGTCTGCCATTCCCTGCTGATCTTGGGGCTTCATCTGGACTTGAATTAGTGTCCTGCCATGTTGTTTGCTAGCACTGGGACTGTGCCTTTTTACTTGTCAACCTTGGGCTTGTCAGCCTCAGCAGCCAGCAGCTGTCTGAGTGAAGAAAAGCTGCCAGCTTCAGTGGGCCGGGAGCAGGAGGCAGAGCTGAAGCTCAAGGTTAAGGGGCTTTCACCCAGCCCCTAGAGCCTGACACTTGGAACTTGGACTTAAAGCCTCCAAAATTGTAAGAGAATAAACTCCTGTTTGCTCAAGCTATTCCATTTGTGGTATATTCCTGTCAGAGTGGAACTAGGTAACCAAAACAAGGATGGTACCCAAGGAGTAGCTCACTGCAAGGGCCTCACCAGTGAGAGGTGAAGCCAGAAGACAATACTATTCACTCCAATTCCCTTACAGCAGGGAATACCCTTCACTGTCTCAAGAGAAGGTATAAACAAGAACCATAAAGGGCAGGGTTCTCAAATTCTGCTGTGCATAAAAATCACCTTTTAAACTAACAGATTCCTGTGTCCATCCCTAAAGATTGAGTAGGTTTGAGATGTGGCTTGGAACTCTGCATTTTTTCAAGCGCTTCAGATGATTCTTCTTCAAGTGATCCATGGACACCCTGGAAAAAACAGTGTTTTGGTAGAGGAGGGTCCCAGCTGAGGAGGTTGGAGATGAATGAAGGGTTTAAGACAGCAGTAGGAGCAGATTTTTAATTGGGCCTGTGCAGGCCCTCTGAGGTGACCAGCTGTTGGGGCCATGCAAAAAAGACAGACTCTCAAAACCAAAACTCAAACCCATTGCTGTTGAGACCATTCTGACTCATAGCAACCCCATAACACAGAGTAGAACTGCCTCCATAGAGTTTTCAAGGCTGTAAATCTTGATGGAACCAAAGAGTGGCTGGTGGATTCAAGGCTCCAACCTTTTGGTTAGCAGCCAAACATTTTAACCACTATGCCACCAGGGCTCCCTGACATAATCTTAGTGCCCCAAATAACAGGCAAGGGAGTGGGGAAACTAGGTAGAAGCAGAGACATGAGGAAGAGGATATCCATGACTATCTGAGATTAACAGAGAAAGGAGAAGCAGACAATTTGCTTCTAAACTATATGATATGCCTACATAATTTATGAGGTGTTTGAGTGTGAGGTATTTGTGTGTGTGCTTCAAGCATGACTAGTTTTGATGTGAAAGAGCTTTGTTTCCAGAAGATTCATTAATGAAAGTGTTAGCACTACCTGGTACTTCCTGGCTGAGTGTAAAAGGACTTGTTTTTGAAGAAAGGATTACATTTATTTAGAAGAAAGCCTGTTATGGCATCTTGTTACTCTAAATGGGGAGATGCACTCTGGAGGGGTGGCCTTGCATAGCATTTTCCCATTTAATCTTTGATGTGGAGGAGAGGTTATATTTCAACCCCAAATGTGTAAACCCAAGCTTTGTATACCAATCTGTGCTTATGAATGAGACCTCAAATATGTATGAACACCCTATGTATAGTGTGGTCTCTTGTACAAGATAACACAGGATATAGAAAAAAACAGTGAGATAGAAGAGGACGTAATAGAAAGGGCGCAGAAGCATCTCAAATAAGACAGCACAACTTCAACCTTCATTTAGTATGAGATCATTCTACTGAGATTGTAATTTTTCTTTTCAACCTTTTATTTGGGTGAAAGTTTACAGAGCAAATTGGTTTTCCATTCAACAATTCATACACAATTTGTTTCATGACATTGATGGCAATCCCTGCAATGTAACAACACTCTTCTTACTTCTTCCCTGTGTTTCCTGTTTCCATTTTCCTTTCTTATACTTTCTTGCCAGGAGCTCTAGTAGCATAGTGCCTAAGGCACTTGACTGCTAACCAGAAGGCTGGCAGTTCAAACCCACCAGCCACTCCTCGGAAGGAAGGTTGGGCAATCTACTTCCATAGTGATACCGCCTTGGAAACCCAAGGCTATGAGTCGTGTCCGACTCGACGGCACATAACAACAACAACAACACACTTTCCTGCCTTCTGCGATTTACCTCTGGGCAAAGGCTGCTCTGTTGATCTCGTACTGTTGATTGTCCTAAGGATTGCATACCTCCCTGATGTTATTGCTCACCTTATCCCTGCCTATCATTTGGCTGAAAGTTGAGCCACAAAAGTGAGTTCCCAGGCTTGAAATGGGACTAAGACCCATAGTCTTGGGGAGTTCCACCAGTCTCTATCAGACCAGTAGGCATGGTCTTTTCATGATTTTGAGTTTTGTTCCACATATTTCTTCCATTCTATCCAGGACTTCTATTGTGACTCCTTTCAGAGAGGTCAGTGGTGGTAGCCAGGAACCAGCTAGTTCTGGTCTCAAGGTCTTGGATGCTGAGGTTCATGTGGTCTATTAGTTCTTTGGACTAATTGGTTTCATGTGTCTTCAATTTTCTTCACTCTTCTTTGCTGCGTGTGGGGAGAGACCAATTGTTGGACCTTTGATGGCTGTTTATAAGCTTCTTCTTCTTCTTTTTAAATTTTTTTTTTTAAACATTTTATTGTGATTTGGGTGAAAGTTTAAAGAGCAAATCAGTTTTCCATTCATGTCATTGATCACAACCCCCTCAATGTAACATCACTCATCCCACTTCCTCCCTGTGTTGTTCATATCCATTTCTCCTCCTTTCCTAACCCTTGCTGTTTTCTGAAGTTTGTCCTTGGGCAAATCCTTCCTTTTTGATCTCAAAGGCTTAATTATTCTAAGGAGTGAGTACCTCCACAGTGTTATTGCTCACATTGTAGATCTATCTATGGTTTGGCCAAAAATTGAGACACAGGGATTACTTCAGTTCCAGGTCCAAGGGATGACTAAGAGCCATAATCTCACAGATTCCACCAAACTCTGTCTAACCAGTAAGCCTGGTCTTTATATCTATCTATCTATCTGTCCGTCTGTCTGTCTATCTATCTATTTATCTATCTATATGGGAGCTCTGGTGGCACAGTGCCTAAGGCAGTTGATGCTAACCAGAAGACTGGCAGTTTAAACCTACCAGCCACTCCTCGGAAGGAAGGTTGGGCAACCTACTTTCATACTGATGCAGTCTCAGAAACCCAAGGAGGGGTTGCTATGAGTCGAATCCGACTCAACGGCAGTGAGTTTTATATATATATATATATATATATATATATA
>NW_006921597.1:10270272-10286586 GCF_000298275.1 Orycteropus afer afer
TTCAGGGTCGCTCAGGTCACTGCCAGACCGCAGCTCTGTGTGTCTCCTTTTTTTGGTATTTTCATGCAAATTCTTCTGCTAGTTGGGGTTTAGTCCACTTTTGTATCCTTCCCTTCAAGGCTCAGGGGTCCAAGATTATCTTCTGTGTCTGTGTTAATTGGTTTCCCTTCTCTTTGTTGAAGAGGGTCTGTTGCTTGTAAGCTTTTAAGATCCCAGTCACTACTCACCAAAGTAGCAGGTAGAACAATGTTTTGTGCAGTATGTTATGCCAATTAAGCTTGATGTCCCCTGTGACTATTGTCCTGAGCCCACAGGTTCAACTACTCGGTCCCTCTGGGGAGCTGGCTGTGACCAAGAAGTGACTACAACCTGGTCCCTTGTCAGCTCTACTATACACCTGGGAATTCTTACAGAACATACAAATACACTTGTAGAATCATTGTCTAGCAACCCTATACATGGTCTTGGGTACACTCCCCACTGCAAAATTCAGCCTGTCCACCCATCTATCCACCCATATACCCATGTTTGCCTTCACTGACAATGCAATACTGTATGTGCAAAAATGGTTCATCTTTGTTTTCTGTACCTCTCATGTACCTTTCTATGTCTTCCTTTTCCTCAATGCCACCATGTTGATCACTCACATTTAGTACAGTGCCCTTCTCTTCACCCAAATCAATACTTATCTCTACCTATCTAACAGTGTTCCCTCCCCTCCTCTCCCACCCCTGGTAACCAACAAAGAAAGTTTCCTTCCATAGATAAACCTTTCCTTGACTTTTACAATAATGGACTAATACAATATTTGTTCTTCTGTGATTTACTTATTTCAGTCAGCCTAATGTCCTTCAAGGTCATCTAGTTCTTCTGGTCTCAGGGTCTTGGAGGTTCAGGTTCATGTATTCCACCATGTTATGTGGTGTTTTGCACATTCTAGGTTATTCTTTAGGGTTGCAGAGTATTCCATTGTATGTGTGTACCATAGTTTGGTTATCCATTCCTCAGTTGATGGACACATAGGTTGTTTCCATCTTTCTGCTATTGTAAATAGTGCTGCAATGAACATGGGCGTGCATGTGTCTGTTCTTGTCATGGCTCTCACTTCCTAGTAATGGAATGGTTGGGTCAAATGGTATTTCTAATTCCAACTTTTTAATGAATCCCTATACTGCTTTCCACAGTGGTTGTACCATTTTACAGTCTCACCAGTAGTGCATGAGAGTCCCAATCTCTCCACATCCTCATCAGCATTTGTTATTTTCTGTCTTGTTGAACTTTGCTACTAGTGCTGGGGCAAAATGGTATCTCATTGTTGTTTTGATTTGCATCTCTCTAATTAAACCTGGTCTTTTTATGGTTTTGAGATTTGCTCCACATTTTCCTCCCACTGTATCCAGGGCCTAATAATGTGATCCCTTTCAGAGGAGTCAATAGTGGTAGCCAAGTCACCATCTAGTTCTTCTGGTCTCAGGGTCTTGTAGGTTCAGGTTCATGTATTCCATTAGTCCTTTGGATTAATTGTTTCCATGTGTCTGATTTTCTTCACTCTTGCTCCAGACATAGAGAAATCAATATTTGCACTTTTAGATGGTCACTCCAATCACTACTCACCAAAGTAGGATGTAGAATACTGTCTTGTGGACTGTGTTATGCCAATTGTGAACTTTCTTGTCCCCCAGGACTATGATCCTGAGCTCCTAGGCCCAGTGACTCAATTCCCTCATAGTGTTTGGTTATGGCTAAGAAGTTTTCATAACATTACCTGCTGTATGTTCTATTATATTCATGGATATATTTGCAGCACTTGTTGTTGTTGTTGTTATGTGCCGTTGAGTCAGCCCTGACTCATAGCAACCCCTCCTTGGGTTTCCGAGGCAGTATCACTACGGAAGTAGGATTGCCCAACCTTCCTTCCGAGGAGTGGCTGATGCATTTGAACTGCCAGCCATCTGGCGAGCAGTCAAGTGCCTTAGCCACTATGCTACCAGAGCTCCCTTACAAATACATATATAGAACTATCGTCTGTCAAACCTATATATATGTGTGGGTGAGGCTGTAATTTTGTTTCCCTTGGTTGGAGGAGTAATTTATGACGCTAAACAGGTATACAAATAAGAATGGAGATGATAAAACATGAAAGCAGAATTGATTCTTTCGAGTGGGTTGTGTTTATATGGGAATGGTAACAAGGCTTGAAATCATTGGGGTTTCTCTCCTTTTCTGTTTTTACCATGTTTGAAATGGGTGAGAGAATCTGATTTATCACATTTACTAGTTTGATTTGTTGATTTACAAATGTGTGTAATTGCTGAGAATAATTTTGCTTGTTAAGTTTGCCTTGACAGGCATTTCAATAGTCTGAAAGAATCAGATATATGAGTTTGTATTTGTAGCTTTAAATGTCTAAGGAAATTTGATTAATTAAAAAATAAGTGGTGTAAATGTTTAAGAAGGATTTAATCCATTAAACTTAAATAGTTGAACATTGATCAAAGAGTAGGTAGAAATTTTTAAAATTCATTTTAATTACTAGATCTGTAAACAGAATAAGAAGGCTTAAAGGCTGAACTTAAAGGCTTAAGATGAATTAGGTTTTAAAAATTACAACTTTAATATTTTGCATGATAGATTAAAAAAACCCAATTAAGTATAATTAGTGGTTTTCCAGTATAAAAGCTCCCCTTCCTCATAGGAGAAAAAAGAAGGAAAAGAAATTACAGCCACATGTTCATCAGCCCCGGCAGAGTTGCCACTGGTCTCGCTGCCACTGATTATCACTCTTACTCATTTCTGCCAACCTTATGAGGCGAAAGTGACATTTCATTATTGCTTTAATTTACATTTCTATGATTACTCTGGGCTTGAACATTTTACATTTTGAATCAGACATTTCTGGTGGTCTCAATTTCTGCTGAAGCCTCAAAGCTTAAAAGCAATGGATGACAAATGCCACTGCATCCTAAAGAGTGGCATTCCACACATCCCCCAGGACTTGCTAAGTGGTGATCAAACTCCTCCTATCTCCAGCCTAAAACAGAGAAAACAGGGAGTCAGTGAGGAAGGAAGGAGATCCTAAAAGGGAACCAGTGGAATGGAGAATGCTCTCTACCTCTTCTCTGTGTGTTCGGAATCCCTTACCACCAAAACACATACGAGGAGCCCAAAGAATGCCACTCTTAGAATTATTGGGGGGCATGCTTTAATCCCAGGAGGTAGGGAGATGTGAGTGACATTGTCCTACCCTGGTGGTGCTGTGGTGAAAGCATCGGACTGCTAGCCAAAGGTTGGCAGTTCAAACCCATTAGTGGCTCTGCAGGAGAAAGATGAGGCAGTCTGCTTCCATAAAGATTTACAGTCTTGAAAACTTCATGGGGCAGTTCTACTTTTTCTATAGGGTTGCTGAGTCAGAATCAACTAGAAGGAAGACAGTTTTTTTTTTTTTTTTGGGGGGGGGTCCGGCTCTTCATGGGGAGTAGGCAACAGAGAAAGTTACGTGCATTCCACCAGGAGGCACAGTAAGGGTTCCACTGAAAATGAAGCTGTAACTAATTCTTGGCCATTTTGATGTCCTTGTGCCAGTTGAAAAAGAGCTCTGGTGGTGCCATGCTGAAGGCATTTGACTGCTAATCAGAAGGCTGGAGATTCAAACCCACCAGCTGCTCCACAGAAGGAAGACGAGACAATCAACTTCTGTAAAAGATTTACTGCCTTGAAACCTAGTGGGAATTGCTATGAATCAGAATCTACTCAATGGCAATGAGTTTTGGGTTTTTTTGGTGCCAGTTGAAAGGAGCCCTGGGGGTGCAGTGGTTAAAGGTCTTGACTACCAACTGAAAGGTTGGTGGTTCTAATTCACCAGTCACTCCACAGGAGAAAGATGTGGCAGTCTGCTTCCATAAAGATTACAGCCTTGGAAACCCTATGGGGCAATTCTACTCTGTCCTATAGTGTTGCTATGAGTTGGGGTCTACTCCACAGCAACATATATATATATATATTTAATTTTTGCCAATTTAGCAGCAGGCAAAGGAAAGAGTTACAATATTGGTTGAGATGAATGGCCCTGATTACCATGAAGAACTAGTGTTGGTGCTGACAGCAGAGGTGGGAGGAAATACATGTGGAAATCAGGGGATTTCCTGGCGTATCCTCCTCATGCCTAATGTTAACCATGGCCCAGCAAGGGCTCTGACCCCTCAGATAAATCACCACACCAGACAAACAATCTAGACCCGCCGGAGAACTGGCTGAGCACAAGGAACATCTAGAAGGAGTGCTAGAAGAGGGACAGAATCAATGTAATTTACAGCTTCGGGCCCAGTTACAGCAGCACATATTCTGTGTTGCCAAATCTTGTGTGATAAGTCTAGCGACAACCTGAAGGCTCTGTAAGTTTGGGCTTAATGTCAGGAACATATCTGAGTGGTGCAAAAGGTGCTTGGTTGTATCAGACCCTGTTCTATCTGTCTTCACATCTGCTCAGCTCACCTTTTGACTCTGGCCATTGCTGCATCAACCAGCCCAGCACAGACATAAACTGACAGTTGCTTACCTAAGCTGCATTGTGTCTCTCTTGTTTTCTCCCCTGAGGTTTTTATGGCACCACCATGTGATTTGCCTGTGTGAACCACTTAGACATTCTTTTCTTTTTTTTTTTTTCAATGGTGCTTTGGTGCAAATTTACACAGCAGAATTTGTTTTACATTCAACAGTTCATGTACAGTTGGTTTCACTCTCCAATTATCATCTCCAACCCTAACCCACTCTCCTCCTCTCCCTTCCCAGTGACCCCCCCATCCCTGTGTCCTTCTTAGTTATGCACTCCTGTCTGTCCAGCTTTTCCTCTATGTGAATGTTGCCCCTCTGGTGCCCCATGGCCGATTGCTCCAAGGGATGTATCTCCCGTAGAGTAGGTGGGTGCAGCTCCCTGGGTTGAGTGTTCTGCATGTAAGTCTTACTACCGTTGGGCTGGGAGCCAGAACTTGGGAGTGAGTTTTATCTCAGGCTCAAAGTGTATCCCAGGGCCATGGTCTTGGGGGTCCTACCAGACTCCATCCGACTGGTCATTATTGTGTTTTTGAAGTTAGTTCCATGTTTTCCCTCCCACTCTATCCAGGATCTCCAGTTTTGATCCTTTCCCACCCAGTCAGCCATTCTGAGGCATGTACAAACTGGAAAGATGCTTTAGTGGCACAATGGTTAAAGCATTTGACTACTAACAAAAGGTCAGCAGTTCTAACCCACCAGCTGCTTTGCAGGAGAAAGATGAGGTAGTCTGCTTCCATAAAGATTTACAGCCTTGGAAACCCTATGGGAGAGTTCTACTCTGCCCTCTGAGGTCATTATGAGTCAGAATCAACTTGATGGCTGTGGGTTTAGTTTTGTTTTTGGGGGCATTCCTTGACTGTATCAGTTAGGGAGCAGAACTGAGATAAAGTTAGGAGTATGAGTGGTTTATTTCCATGTAAGGCCTATGAAAGATAAAAAAGAAGGAGTTGAACTGGATAGGAGACATCTTCAGGCAACACTACTGATCTGACACCTGTGAAGGAAAGGGGGAGGAAGGTTTGGACAGGGAGAACCTCAAGGGGTCATGCAGATCTGACAGTCTTGGCCCACCCAACAGGGAGCTCTGGAACAAAGATTGTCCATTAGAGGAATCCCACGTTGGGAAGGAATGGCAAGGCCCTTGGTCCCTACCAGGCTCACTCATTAACTGGGTGTTGTGGCAGAACAGGACAACCTTGCTCAAAAGTTGAGGCATATGCTGAACGTCCTGCAGCTGGAGGGTTTGGCCTAGTACGCTTCTTGCAGCTAAGTGGTAACTTCACTCTTGAAGGGCAGATCTAAGCAGCACACTTCAATGACTGCCACATAACCAGTGGAGATGGAACCAGTGGATTGAATATTCCCCTCTTTTCTCCCTAGGAGATCCTGGGTAGTGCAAATGGTTAAGTACTTGGATACTAATCAAAAGATTGGCCGTTCAAATCCACCCAGAGGTACCTTAAAAGAAAGGTCTGACAACCTACTTCCAAAAGATCATAGCCACTGAAACCCCTATACTTTTCACACAAAAAAAACTATTCTTTGGTGGTGGGGGAGGGAGGATAAACTACTAACTAGAAGGTAGACACAAATTAACTTGGGCGACGGGAATAAAATAAATAAACAATGAAAACTATATATGCAGTTTTACTCTGGAATGTATGGGGTCATCTTGAGTTGACCACAGCAAGTGGCCTCTTTTTTTTGGTTCTATCCCAAGCAAGCAGCTCTGGTGGTGCAGTGAGCATTCAGCTAACCAAGAGGTCTGGGCAGTTTGAACCCACGTGATGCTCTGCAGGAGAAAGCCGAGGCAGTCTGCTACTGTAAAGATTTACAGTCACAGAAACGCTATGGGGCTACTCTGTCCTAAAGAGTCGCCATGAGTCGGAATCTACTTGATGGCAGTGGGTTTGGTTTTGGTAGTTCCAGGGCAGATGATTATGCATTCTATATGACTCCACAAAGGGTCCCCAGAAAGAGTAAGCCCTAGTTGCCCACAGCTGTTCAGTAATGTACCGTTGTCTTGATTTTCCCTCCTTTCGTTTTGACTTTTCACAGTCCCTTGAGATCATTCCTTAAAGTGTCTGCATGCCAGCCCTAGTCTGAAACTCTACTTTCCTGGAAACCTAGGTTAAGGAACTGCTGGTTTATGAGTTTCTTAATTCAACAGTGCCCTCTTCTGTTAGTACAATGAATTTCAGGTTCTCTGATGAATGGTGCCTCGCTCTGTGAGTGTGTGTGTGTGTGTGTGTGTGTGTGTGTGATGTCTGTGGCATGCCTTCTGATCCTGTGATATTTTTTCTGATATTGATTCCTCCTCTTTTTTTTTTTTTTTACTTTTATGGTGGTGAAAACATACACAACAAGACATTTGCCAATATAACAACTTCCACATTCACAGCTCAGGGACATTGATGATATTTTTCATGTTGTGCCACCATTATTGCTATCCTTTTCCAAAATATACACCACCATTAGCATAAATTCAATGCCCTGCAAACAAATCTTCCCCTTTTCCCCTCCCTGATTCCTCCTTTTTTCCAAGTTACTGCATTCTGTTTCTAAAGTAAGACCTTCCTAAGTCTCTTTCTTTTGCTTTGACCGACTTGATCTCAAACTTATTGGCAGCATTTATCCACTCAGGATTGAAATGTCTCCTTCTGCCGCTGTACTCTGGTTGAGGTTTTTCATCTTCTGCCACCACCTGGATCTTGTTGCATCTCTCATCTGTAAAACCTGCTAGGTTCCCTTTTCCAGAGTGGCCCCTAAAGCTGGCTCTGCTCACTGTATATGTTTATTTCTCACCAAAATTGTCTTGCAGTATAGATGTGGCTTAAGGGTGATTATATTAGTTCTCTTTATTGCTTTGTAGAGTTTTTGGAAGTTGTCTGTAGAGATCCTCTTTTTGGTGGCTGCCATTATTGTTGTTGTTAGGTGCCATCAAATCTGTTCCGACTCTATTATGTACAACAGAACGAAACACTGCCTGGTCCTGTGTCATGCTCACAATTCTTGCTATGTGTGAGCCCATTTTTGCAACCACATCAACCTGTCTTCTTGAGGGTCTTTCCCTTTTGCAACAATGCTCTACTTTATCAAGCATGTCTCGCTTCTAAGGAGCATTCTGGCTGTACCTCTTCCAAGACAGATTTGTTTGTTCTTCTGGCAGTCATGGTATTTTCAGTATTCTCCACCAACACCACAATTCAAATGCATCAGTTCCTCTGTGTTCTGCCATTATCCTATGGGAATTCTGATTCAACTTCTAGTTTCCTATTTTTTCTTGAGTCAGTATGGAAGTGATAACTAGGAAATTGTGCTATCTTGAAGGATAATTTATCTGCATAAAGCTTATTAAATTAAAATATTAATTTATTTATTAAAATCTTTGATACAGTTTTAGCCCTCTCTTCATTACTATTTTGGTTATTTGTGTCTTATCTATATATTTATATGGCAGATAATTGGCGATGTTACATTTTTTTTTTTTGCATTTTCTAGATCATCCTATTAGGTGTTTTCCCAAGTAGTCATACTTTCAAAGAACCAGCTTTTGGGTATACTGATTTGTTATTGTTAGGTGCTGTCAAGTTGACTCCAACATATAGTGACCCTGTATACAACAGAAGGAATTGCCTGGTCCCATGTCATCTTCACAATAATTTCTATGTTTGAGCCCATTGTTGCAGTCACTATGTTAGTCCATCACATTGAGGGTCTGTCTCCCTCTTTTTTGCTGACCCTTTGCTTTTCCAAGCATGATGTCCTTCTCAAGTGATTAGTTTCTCCTGATCATGTGTCCACATGAGCAAGATGAAGCCTTGCCATCCTTGCTTCTAAAAAGCATGCTAGCTATTCTTCCTCCAGGAGAGATTTATTCATTCTTCTGGCAGTCCATGGAATATTAAATAACAACAACATAATTCAAATGCATCTATTCTTCTTTGGTCTTCCTTTTCTATTGTTCAGCTTTTGTATGCATATGTTGTTGTTAAATGCTGTTGAGTTGGTTCCAACTCCTAGTGACCCTACATATGATGGAATGAAACACTATTTCATTCTGCTACATCATCACAATCATTGGTATGTTTGAGCCCCTTGTTGCAGCCACTGTGTCAACCATCTCATTGAGGGATTTCCTCTTTGTCACTGACCCTCTACTTTACCAAGCCTAACATCTTTCTCAAGAGATTGATCCCTCCTGATAACATGTCCAAAGTATGTAAGATGAAGTCTCGCCATCCTTGCTGCTAAGGAGAATTCTGGTTGTATTTCTCCTAACACATATTTGTTTGTTCTTCTAGCAGTCCATGGTATATTCAATATGGGAGATCTGGTGGTGTAGTGCCTCAGGCATTTGACTGCTAACCAGAAGGCTGGTGGTTCAAACCCACTAGCCACTCCTCAGAAGGAAGACTGGGCAATCTACTTCCGTAGATATACTCCCTCAGAAACCCAAGGAGGGGTCTCTATGAGTCTGATTCAACTCGACAGCAGTGAGTTTGTTTTTTTATTTTTAATTTATTTTATTGTGATTTGGGTGAAGATTTACAGAGCAAATTCACTTTCCATACAGCAGTTCACATATACTTTGTCTCATGTCATTGACCACAGTTTACTGCAATGCAACAGCTCCCCTCCCACTTCCTCCTCACAGTTACCTCTTCCCAGTGTCCATCCCTCCATACACTCCTGGCCCCTGAGCTGTCTCCCTGTGTATAAGCAGCCCATCTTTCCTCCATGATTGTTCTCTCCAGGGAGTGTATCTACTTGAGGTAAATGTTCAACTCATATGCCTGTCTTTTGTTTGGCTGGAAACCATAGGTGTGGGTTCAATTCCAGACCTGAAGGGCAGCTAGGGGCCATAGTCTCAGTGGTTCCACCAGGCTCTATCGGACCAGCAAACCTGGTCCCCACTTTTTCTTTTTTCCTCCAAATGATTTTGAGTTTTGTTCCACATTGTTCTCCCTCTCTAACAAGGGTCTCCTACATAGATCCCCTTCCAAGTGGATGACAGTGGTTGGTTTGTTTTTTGATACCATAATTCAAAGGCATCAATTCTTCTTTGGTCTTCCTTATTCATTCTCCAGCTTTCACATGTATATGACATGATTGAAAATACCATGACTTGGGTCAGTTGCACCTTAGTCCTCAAAGTGTTGTCTTTGCTTTCTAACACTTTAAAGAGGTGTTTTGAAGATGGCGAAATATGCAGACAAGCTACCCAGACCCTCTGTAACAAAGGAATGAGAAACCAATAAAAACAGATACAGATAACTATCCTGGAACCTTAAACTTTGAAGGGAATGGTAAAGACGTGGATTATACCAACTGATAGAAGACAGTGAATGAAAAAGTGAACAAGGAGACAAATGGAGCTGTGGAATGTCAACTGGCCTGATGTTATGGACGTTTTGAATATTTGCAAGTGGCATTCCAATTGGGGAAGCAACCTGATAATAGGCTCCATTTGCCTAGGACTGCACAACACCCACAGTGGTGGCTGGTGACAAGAAAAGTGCAATATTACCCTGTTGCCTAGGACTAGGTGAATGGAAGTGTGGCCATCCCCCAACCCCACCCACCTTTGGACTGGCAGGAATTCCTTCCCAGACCAGGTGCCTTGCCACCAGCTGCCTTTTGGGATTGCAGGAATTGGTTCTGGGACAAAGTGCCCTGCTCTGTGATGTGTTTTGGATGAACAGAGACTCTTTCTGGGACCAGATGCCCTGCCTCCAGCTGCTTTTTGGTCCAGCAAGAACTCTTTTTGGAGCCAGGCACCTTGCTCCCAGCTGCCTTTTGGACTGACAAGAGCCTTTTCCAAGTCCAGGTGACCTGTCCCCAGACACCTTCTGGGCTAGCAGGAACTCAGTCTGGCATCAGGCACCCTGCCTCAGTTTCCTTTCTGGGTAGGTAGGAGCTAGTTCTGGGACCAGCTTCCCTGCTCCCAGCCACCATTTGGGTTGGCAGAAACTTTATGGGACCAGCACCCTATACTCAGTCACCTTTTAGGATGGCAGGAACTTTTTCTGGGAAGAGGGGCCTTGCACCCAGCTACCTTTTGGGACAGCCAGAACTTTTGTGAGACCACAACTCTATTCCTAGCTTCTTTTAGGAGGAACTTCTTGTAGAACCAGGTTCCATGCTACCCGCTGCCTTTTGAGCTAGCAGGAACTTTTCCAGGTCCAGGTGTCCTGCCCCCAGTTCTTTCTGGGCCAGCAAGAACTCATCTGGGGTCAGGTGACCTGCGCCTAGTTGCTTTCTGGGTAGGCAGGAACTAGTTGTGGGACCAGGTACTCTGCCTCCAGCTGCCTTTTGGGCTGGCAGTAACTTCTTCTGGGACTAGGCATCCTGTACTCACCAACCTTTTGGAAAGGCAGGAACTTTATTTTGATGACCTAGCCACAATTGCCTTTTGGGACAGCAGAAACTTTTTCTGGGACTAGGTACCCTATGCCCAGCCACACTTTTGGACACCAGGAACTCTGCCTCCAGCTGTCACCTATTGGGCTAGCAAGAAGTCCTTCTGAAACCAGGTGCCCTACTTCCTGCTGCCTGCTCAGCCTGCAAGAACACCACTAAGGTACCCTGTCCCTACAGGTCTCTCTCTCTCTCTTTCTTTTTAAAATTATTCTTTTTTTCCTCCTTTCTTTTTATTTTTTCTTTTGTTTCCCTTCTACAGTTCTTATGTTGTTTTTATTATTCCTTTTCCTTGTTCCATTTTTTTTCTTTTTTCTTTCTTTTCATTTTTCCCATCCCTTGTTTTCCTTTTTGGATTTTTGTTTTTTTCTATTGCACTTTTTTCTCTTTTTCACCTTTCTGCAGATTTTGAGAGTGTTCTTTTTCTCTTTGTCTTTCTCTCTTTTTTCCAGTTCCTTCTACTTTTTGTGGTTGTCATTTGTTTATGCAGTTTGTGTTTTTTGTTCTCTTTTATTTTTCTTTTGGTGTTGTGTTTTTGTCCTACCTGTCTGGAGACAGCAACAGTCCTTGTGACCCAATCACGTCCACACTTCCTGCAGCCCCACTCACTGGACAAGAGCCATCATCTGATTCTGCACCACCTGATCAATGATAGACAGCAGCCAATATCTGCGCATAATTGCTCTAAATGAGCAGAGAACAGAGATATGTGCACACATTCTCATCCTTTATCACATCCACCAAGAGACAGGTGATGAGTGCCTAAGTGCTGCCAAACTAGTGAATAGCATAGCACACAAGCCCTACTCACTCAGATATATCAGTCAATAAAGTAACACTAAAGGAAAAGGTAATCTGGGAAAATAACACCAACATATGTTATTGTTGTTGTTATGTGCCATCGAATTGGACCCAACTCATAGCAACCCTCCTTGGGTTTCCAAGGCAGTATCACTATGGAAGTAGATTGCCCAACCTTCCTTCCGAGGAGTGGCTGGTGGGTTTGAACCACCAGCCTTCTGGTTAGCAGTCAAGTGCCTTAGGCACTACGCTACCAGAACTCCTTCATACCAACATATAATCACCAATTAAACACAAATACAACTACATCACTATGTCTCAGAGAAAACAGACAATCACAGGTGACACAAAAAAGCAGGATAAAATGGTACAAACAGGGCACCAGGATATAGAAAACACCACTTCCCTGAGGAAGAAGTGACATTGGAACTACTAAGGAATTCAAAAGAATTATATATAGTTACCTTCCACAGACTGAGAGACAGATCAAATAAAACAATGACAAAATTAAGGAAAATGCAGACAAAACTCTAGAAGAATTTAGGAAAACAATACAAGATAAACTGACAAACTAAATGAAAAAATTAGAAACCATACAGAAACAGCAAATGGAAATCTAGAAAATTAACATTAAGATTTCAGAAATAGCACACTGAAAGGGCAAAAGAGTAGCAATTAATAAATGGAAGATAGAATTAATGAAATTGAAGACAAACCTCTCAACACTACTTTCTTAAGGGAACAATTGGAAAATAGAACAACAACCAAATAATAATAATGAAGAAAGCCTAAGATTTATGTGGGACACCATCAAAAGGAATAACTTATGTGTAATTGGAATTACAGAACAGGAAGAGATAAATAAAACCATAGAGAAAATTGTCAAAGATTTGTTGGAAGAGAACTTCCCTAATATGATAAAAGATTGAAGATACACATTCAAGAAGTTCAGCAAACTGCAAACAGGACAGCTTCCAAAAGAAAATCACCAAGACATATCATAATCAAACTTTCCAAACCCAAAGACAAAGAAGGAATCCTGAAAGCAATATGGAAAAGTGAAAATTTACCTACAAAGGGCAACCAATAAGACTAAGTTCTGATTTCCTGGCAGTAACCAAGCAACTAAAAAGACAATGGGGTAACATATATATAACCCTGAAAGGAAAAGATTGCCAACCAATTTTACCAGCAAATTTTACCCATCAAAATTATCCCTCAAATATGAGGCAAAATTAGGACATTTCCAGATAAAAAGAAATTAAGGGAATTTGTAATAACCAGATGAACCTTACAAGACACGCCAAAGGGAGACCTTCAGACAGAGAACCAACTACAGCAAACAACAGCTAATGATTAGCACACATGACAACAGAACCTAGAGAACAACTCATATATAGAAGTATCAAAGTAAAATAAATTTACAAAACTGAAGACATTGAACCAGAGACATCAATTTGTAAGTGAGGACAACTACAAACTAAACAGAACTAAACTAAAATAGTGTAGTTATAGAACTTCCAAATGGAGAGGAAGTCAAGATGACTTCAAGATAGAATGGACTTTTAAACTTGGGAAGAAAATAATAAACCACAGAGTAACATCAAAGAAAATTACTAAATGTTTTTATGAAGATAAAAAAGAGGAAGATTTTAAATATTTGGCAAGTACTAAAATAATAGCAATGAAGGAAATGATTAAAAAAATCATAAACAAAATGAGCTCAGCAAAGAGAATTACACAGAACAAAGAAATCAGCAATACCACAAAAAATACATAACGAAAAAACAGCAATAAATTCATACTTGTTAATAATTACAGTGAATATAAATGAATTAAGTGCACCAATCAAAAGACAGAGAGTTGCTGAATGAATAAGAAAACATGAGCACTCAATATATTGTCTATAAGAGACACACCTTACAAAAGTAGACTAAAAACCAAAGATTGGGAAAAAATATATCAAGCAAATGGCAATCAAAAAAGAGCAGGAGTAGCAATATTAATTTCTGATATAATAGACTTTAAGACACAAACCACCATAAGAGATAAGAACTTTATATAATCATAAAGAACCAGTCAAACAAGAGGAGATAAGCATCATAAATATGTATGCACCCAATGAAAAAGCTCCAAAATGCATTAATCAAAGTTTAACAGACTTGAAAAGAGAAATGGACCCCTCTACAATAATGTTGTTTTTAGGTGCCACCGAGTCATCTCTGACTCATAGCCACCCTATGTACAACAGAACAAAACACTGCCCAGTCTTGTGCCAGCCCCATGGTCCTTGCTATACCTGAGCCCATCATTGCAGCCATTGTGTCAATCCATCTTGCTGAGGGCCTTCCCCTTTTTTGTTGACCCTCTATTTTACCAAGTATATCTTTCTCCAGGGAATGATTCCTTCTGACAACAGGACCAAAGTAGGTGAGATGAAGTCTGGCCATTCTCGCTTCCAAGGAGCTTTCCAGCTGCACTTCTTCCAGGACAGATTTGTTTGTTCTTCTGGCAGTCCATGGTATTTTCCGTATTCTTTGCCAACACCACAACTCAAAAACATTGACTCTTCTTTGGTGTTCCATATTCATTGTCCAGCTCTCATATGCATATGAGGTGACTGAAAATACAATGACTTGGGTTAGGCACACCTTAGTCTCCAAAGAGACCTCTTTGCTCTTCAGCACTTTAAAGAGGTCTTTTGCAGCAGTCTTGCCCAGTGCAACATGACATCTGCTTTCTTTACTGCTGCTTTCATTGGTGTTAACTGTAGAACAAAGCTGTGGTAGTTAAGTTTGTGTGTCAACTTGGCTGGGCCTAGTTGAGTGGTTGGGCAGCTGGATGTAGTATTCTCCGTGATAAGACTGGTGATCAACTCCATGGTGGAATCTACTGTGAGCAGCTGGGTAGCTGCCTTAGGGATGTGGTCTGCTTCCTGTATATAAGGAGAGCCTTGGGGAATGGTCTCTAGCTTATGGCACACTTGAACCCTGCATGTAGCTGTGTTGTTTAGCAGCCTGCCATGCTCTGCTGATCCTGGGACTTTCAATGGACTTGATTTAATGGCCTGCCATGTGGTTTGGGGGAGCTCTGGTGGTGTAGTGCCTAGGGCATTTGACTGCTAACCAGAAGACTAGTGGTTCAAACCCACCAGCCACTCCTCGGAAGGAAGGTTGGGCAATCTACTTCCACAGTGATGCCACATTGGAAACCCAAGGAGGGATCGCTATGAGTTGCATCCGACTTGACGGCAGTGCATTGCATTGTTGTGTTATGTGGTTTGGTAACATCAGGACTGTGCCTTATTACTTGTTGACCTTGGGTTTGTCAGCCTTGATATTCAGCAGCTGAGTGAAGAAAAGCCTCCACTTTAGCGGACCTGGAGCAGGAGGCAGTGCTGAAGCCCAAGGTTGAGAGGCTTTCACCCAGCCCCTAGAGCTTGGCACTTTGAACTCAGACTTAAAGCCCCCAAACTGTAGGAAAATAAACTTTTGTTTATTCAAGTCATCCTATGTGTGGTATATTCTTGTCAGAGAGGCACTGGATAACCAGAACACAAGTAATATGAAATCTTTGACAACTTCAGTCTTTTCTCCATTTATCATGAGGCTGCTTATTGGTCCATTTGTGAGAATTTTCATTTTCTTTATTTTGAGGTGTCCATACTGCAGATTGTAGTCTTTAATCTTCATCAGTAAGTGCTTCAAGTCATCTTCACTTTCAACAAGTAAGGTTGTGTCATCTGCATATCACAGACTGTTAATGTCTTCTTCCAATCCTGATGTTGAGTTCTTCTTCATACAGTCCAGCTTCTCAGATTATTTGCTCAGCACACAGATTGAATAAGTATGGTCAAAGGATACAACCCTGAAGCACTCCCTTCCTGATTGTAAACCATGCAGTATCCCCTTGTTCTGTTGGAACAGCAGCCTCCTGGTCTAGGGACAGAATTAAGTGTTCTGGAATTCCCATTCTTCTCAATGTTATCCATAATTTGTCATGGTCCACACAATTGAATGCTTTTGCATAGCCAATAAAACACAAGTAAACATCTTTCTGGTATTCTTTGCATGCAGCCAAGATCCAATAATAGCAGGAGATTTAATACATAACTTTTAACTAAGGTTAGAACAACTAGAAAGGAAATCATCAAAGACACAGAAGAACTAAACAATATAATCAACCAATTGACCTTATGGATATATACAGAGTACTTCACCCAATAATAGCACAATATACTTTCTTTTCCAGTGCACATGGGACATTCTACAGAATAGACCATATGTTAGGCCACAAAACATGTCCCAATAAATTCAAAAACATCAAAGTACTGCAGAGCATCTTCTCAGATCATGATGCTATAAAATTAGAAATAAACAATAGGAAGAGCAAGGAAGCAAACAAACACATGGAAACTAAATAAGACCCTGCTTAAAAAATACTCAGTAACAAAGGCCCCAAATCCATTAAATGGGGAAGAGAATGTTTGTTTAATAAATGGTGCTGGCAAAACTGGAGATCCATTTGCAGAAAAATGAAACA
>NW_006921597.1:10288811-10313711 GCF_000298275.1 Orycteropus afer afer
AAAAAAAAAAAAAATACTCAGTAATACTCTGTGCCATTGAGTTAATTCCAACTCATAGTTACCCCCACTGGGTTTCTAAGACTGTAAATCTTTACGGAAGCAGACTGCCTCATCTTTCTTCTGCAGAACAGCTTGTGCGTTTGAACCACCAACCTTTTGGTTAGCAGCCAAATGTCTTAACCACTTCACTACTAGAGCTCATACTGGGTAATACAATAAATTTCTTAAAAAATGAAATTTAAAAACTCCTTGAATCAAATGAGAAGGAAAACATTAACATTGCAGAATCTCTGGGCCATAGCAAAGGCAGTGTTCAGAGGGCAATTTATAAAAATAAATGCAGATATCAAAAAAGAAGATAGAGTCAAAATCAACACCTTAAGCCAACATCTCCAACAATTAGAAAAATAGCAGCCAAAAAGAAAAGAAACAACAAACCTACCATCACCAGAATAAAAGAAAGAATATATTCAAGCAAAAATAAACGAAACAGAAAATGAAAACAATAGAAAGAATCAACAAGACTAGAAGTTGGGTTTTTGAAAGATTAATAAAATTGGCAAACCACTGGCAAATTTAACAAAGGAAAAGATAGAGTAGATGCAAATAACATGAATAAGAAATGAAATGGATGATGATACAACAGAACCAACCAAAATAAAAAGGATAATGCCAGGATATTGTTAAGAACCATGTTGTTGTTGTTGTTGTTATGTGCCATTGAGTAGGACCCAACTCATAACAACCCCTCCTTGGGTTTCCGAGGCAGTATCACTAAGGAAGTAGATTGCCCAACCTTCCTTCTGAGGAGTGGCTGGTGGATTTGAACTGCCAGCCTTCTGGTTGCAGCCAAGTGCCTTAGGCACTTGTTACCAGAGCTTCCATTAAGAACTATAGTACAAAGAATTTGAAAACCTTGTAGAAATTGACAGATTTCTGGAAATACATTACCTACCTAAATGAACCCATATTGAGGTAGAAAATTTGAACAGATCCATGACAAAAGAAATTGAACAGATCATAAACAACAACAACAACAACAAAAACCCTACCAATAAAAAGAAGTTCTGGCCCAGATGGCTTCACTGGTGAATTATACCAAACAGAGAAGAGCTGACACCAGTTCTACTTAAACTATTCCAGAATATAGAAAATAAGGGCATACTCTTAAATTGATTTTCTGAAGTGAAAATAACTATGATACCAAAATCAGGCAAGGACACCACTAAAAAAGATAATTATAGACCAATATCCCTTATGAACAGAAACACAGAAATTCTCAACAAAATCCTAGCCACTAGACTCCAACAACATATCAAAAAATAAAACATCTTGACCAGTGGGATTCATACCAGGTATGAATGGTTGAAGGATGGTTCACCATTAGAAAAACAATCAATGTGATTCATCACATAAATAAAATGAAAAAAACTACACGATCATATCAATTGATACAGAAAAGGCATTTGACAAAATGCAATACCCATTCCTGATAAAAACACTGAACAAAATAGGAAGAGAAGGGAAATTCCTCAATATAATTAAGGGCATATATACAAAACCAACAGCCAACGTTATTCTCAATGGGGAGAGAATGAATGAACGGGTACCAGACAAGGTTGCTCTGGTGGCATAGTGCCTCAGGCATTTGACTGCTAACCAGAAGGTTGGTGGTTCAAACCCACCAGCCACTTTGCGGAAGAAAGACTGGGCAATCTACTTCCATAAAGATTTACTACCTTGGAAACCCAAAAGGGGTTGCTATGAGTTGTAATTGACTCTATGGCAGTGAGTTTTTTCTTTCTTTAATTCAATATTTAGTGGATGTCCTTGCCAGAGCAATAAAACCAAAAAGAAAAAAAAAGAAAAGAAATAAAAGGTTTCCAAATTGGCAAAGAAGTAAAACTATCTCTGTATACAAATAATATGATCTTCTATATGGAAAATCCCAAATACTCAATTTACAAAAATTACTGGAACTAATTGGTAATTTCAGCAAAGTGACAGGGTGCAATATCAACATACAAAAATCAGTTGGATTCCTTTACACTAATAAAGAGAACTCAGAACAGAATGCATCTGAAAGGGAAATCAGGAAAGCAATACCATTTACAATTACCATCCAAAAAGATGAAGTACTTATGAACAAATCTAACCAGAGACACAAAAGATCTATACAAAGAAAACTAAAAAACACTTTTATGAGAAACTGAAAGAGACCTATGTAAATGGAAGTCTATACCATGACTTAACATCATGAAAATGTCAATACTACCCAAAGTGATGTACAGATATAATGTAATCCCAATACACATTCTATCATCACATCAGCTTTATATGCAAAGAGAACCCATGATAAGTGAAGTACTACTAAAAAAGAACAAACTAGAATGCCTCACACTCCCTCTTCTCAAAACCTACTATATAGCCATGGTTGTCCATGGTAATTCAAACATCTGGTACTGGTACAGTGACAGACACATGGACCAGTGGAACAGAATTCACAACCCAGAAGTAAACCCACCCACCTATGGACAGCTGATCTTTGACAAGTGCCCAAACTTATTAAATGGGGGATGAGCTAGTTTCTTTAATAAATTGTGTTGGTAAAACTGGATATCCATTTGTAGAAAAATGAAACAGAGCCCATATTTCACACCATATGCAAAAAGGAATTCAGGTTGGATCAAAGACCTGAATGTAAATACACTATTGAATATAACTAAAAGTTATATTCTGGCACAAACACCAGAAGACAAAAGAGATGACTGGCACCTCCTAAAAATTAGACCCTTATGTGCACCTAAAGGTTTCACCAAAAGAGTAACAAGAGAACCCACAGACTGGGAAAATACTTTTTGGCAGTGACATATCAGACAACAGGCTAATTTCAAAAAAGAAAATAATCCACTTAAAAAATTGGCAAAGGAGACCGTCAGGCAGCTGCCCGATACATGTTTACAATCATTAGCCATTAGGCAGATGCAAATCAAAACAACAATGAAATATCATCTCACCTCAATACTAATAGCAAAATCTAAAAAAGCAGAAAACAGCAAATGCTGGCTAGTGTGTGGAGAGCCTGGAACCCTCATACACTGCTGGCAGGGCTGTAAAATGGTGTCACCTCTGTGGAAAACTGAATAGCACTTGCTTAAAAAACTGGTAAAAGGAATACCATATGATCTAGCAATCCCACTGCTAGGTAATTCTATGTCCTCTTCAGAATCTAGCTGTTGGTATACTCCTGCAACTATTTTTGAATTTGCTTTAGCAAAATTTTTCTTGCATGTGATACTAATAATAATTGATAATTTCTGCAATTTATTTGATCATCTTTCCTTGGAATCGGCACAAATATGGATCTCTTCCAGTCATTTGGCCAAGTACTTGTCTTCCAAATTATTTGCCATGAGGACTGAGGGCTTCCAGCATTGCATCCATTTGGAAATATTTAGGCTGTCTGTGCCGTCAGGATAGCTGACAGTCCGCAGCTCCATTTGTCTCTATACTCATTGTTTTCATTCAGGTTCTTCTACTAGTTGGTGTTTAATCCACTTCTGTATCCTTCCTTTCAAAGCTTAGGGCTCTAGGATTATCTTCTGTATCTGTGTCAATTGGTTTCTCTTTTCTTTGTTGAAGAGGGTTTATGTAGCTTGTCTGCCTATTCTGCCATCTTATAGGAAGTCCCCCTGTTGCATCCCTTTGTTGAAACATCTCAGTGGGTATTCTGTCAGTATGTGGAGACTTTTCACCAATGCCTTCAGTGAAGCTTGGACTTCTTCCTCTGATACCATTAGTTTTTGATCATATGCTACCTTCTGAAATGGTTGAATGCTAGCAAATTCTCTTTATAGTACAGTGACTTTGTACCAAACATGAAATATGCAAGCTAACAAACACAGTATGATAGACAGATGAGTGGTGGTGAAATGTGATACGTATCACTACACAATGAAAAGACAGCTATTTGCTCAGCACTGTGGTTACTTGGTGTGTTGGATTTCTTCAGAAATGTTACATGGAGGAGACTTACCTCAGAGTCATCTGTAGGAGAGAAAAAGGAGGAAGAATTTATCTTCTCATCTCCCTTTGCATTTTCAATTCCCATTGGTCAAGATTCAGCTTATGAGAAATTCATTACCACACATTTTCAGGGTGTATCGCCAGATCCTTCATTGACTGCTCAGGAAGCTAATCCCATACCGTACAGTGAGGTATTCCTTCAAAGCCCCAAATGGCCAGATAACCTGGTATGGGTGGGCCACTGACTAAGAAAAAGAAAGAAGCTGAGAGACACACAGCTGAAATTGAAGGCACACAGGTTGGTTTCACAAAATGTAAGAGATACCTAATTTCCAGTATGGTTAATTTTTTGACCCATGAGTTATTAAGAAGTAGTTTCTAAGTTTTCAAATATATGGATTTTTAAAACCATTATTTCTTAAAATGGATTTTATATGCACTTCAGGAAAATGTGTTTTCTTTCATTGTTAGGTGCAGAATTCTGTATATGTCCATTAAGTAAACCTAGTTAATTGTATTATTCAAGTCTTCAATATCCTTACTAATGTTTAATCAGGATTGGTCAACTAGTTACTGAGACACTGTAGTAGTAAAATCTATCATTAAAGCCTTGCATTGACTCCATAGATCAATTTTGGGAGAATTAATATCTTAATAATACTGAGTCTTCCAGTCCATGAATAGAGTCTTCCTGTCCATGAATAGAGTATATCTCTCTATTTATTTAGATCCTCTTGGATGTTTTTCATTGATGTTTTGAGATATCCAGCTTATAGAATCTGTACATACTGTTAGATTTGTTGTTGTTGTTGTTGTTGTTATGTGCCATTGAGTCAGACCTGACTCATAGTGACCCCTTCCTTGGGTTTCCGAGGCAGTATCACTACGGAAGTAGATTGCCCCATCTTCCTTCCGAGGAGTGGCTGGTGGGTTTGAACCGCCAGCCTTCTGGTTAGCAGTCAAGTGCCTTAGCCACTCCACTACCAGAGCTCCCACTAAGTATCTCATGTTTTAGGTGCTATAGTAAATGGTACTTTTTCAAAATTTCTAATTGTTTTTGCTAATATATAGAAATAAAATAGATTTTTATATTGAACTGTTACTTTGCAACCTTGCTAAAATCACTTGTTAGTTCAGGAACTTTTTGAAGATTCCTTGGGATTTTCTACGTAGACTATCATGCCACCTGCAATGGAGACAATTGTATTTTTTCCTTTCTAAATGGTACTGCTTTATATTTATTTTTCTTGATTTATGTTACTACAAGTATGGTGTTGAAGAGGTATGGCAAGAGCAGCCATCCTTTTCTTTTAGTAGGAATACATTAAATATAATGTTATTGGTTGTACTTTTGTTTTATGTTTGGTAGGTGGCATAGTGGATAAGGCACTTGGCTGCTAACCGGAAGGTCAGTGGTTCAAGTCCACCAGCTGCTCCGCAGAAGGAAGATGGGGTAATCTACTTCTGTAAAGATTTGCAGCCTCAAAAACCCAATGGGGGTCGCTATGTCTCAGAATCGACTTGATGGCAGTGAGTTTGTTTTATTTTGGTTTTCATCAAATTAGGACTTTTTTTGGCTATTATTTCTTTATCCCTCCCCACTACATCTCTTTCTCCTTCATTTTGTCACTCCACTGACACAAATGTTGGCCCTTTTATGTTATCTCACAAGTACTTGAGACTCTATTCATTTTTTCATATCTTTTTTCTTTCATTTCTACAGATTGGATAATTTCTATAAGTTTGATTCTCTCCCCTGACATCTTTTTCTCTTATTCATCCCATTCAATTAATTTTTCCATTTCAAATATTGTATTTGTTAATTCTAAAAGGACAGAAATAACTAGCTGTGACAGAAACTGTGTGCCTCATAAAGCCTACTGTATATACCATGTGCCCCTTTACAAAATAAATTTACCAACCTGTGATCTAGAAGATGGGAAACCATTGAGGGTTATCAAACAGAGAAGCAACAGATACATCACTCCAGCTGGTGTTATTGTTGTTGTTCTTATATGTTGTCAAGTCAGCCCCAACTCATAGTGACCCCTGCTTGGGTTTCCAAGGTGGTATTACTATGAAAGTAGGATTGCCCAACCTTCCTTCCAAGGAGCGGCTGGTGGCTTTGAATCGCCAGCCTTCTGGTTAGCAGTCAAGTGCCTTAGGCACTATGCTACCAGAACTCCTCCAGCTGGTGTATCAAGGCTGAATTTAAGAGTGAAGACTGAACAAATAAAACCACTTATGAGGCTATTGAATTGTCTACAAAAGAGTAGATAAGGGCCTGAATTCAAAGAGGACATAAATTTATGTGGCAAAATCAGCTTAAAATCTTGACTGAGTAGCTATGGAGAAGTAAAGATAATTTATGGAGTGAAGAATAATTTCCAGTTTTCTGGTTTGATAACTAGAAATAAAATAATGCCTAAAAGTACTAAAAACAGGGACAAAGAGTTATTTGGGGATTGGAGATGAGGTGTAGAGATAAGGGATTCAGAGATAGTCATGTTGAACCTATTGAGTCTATTTCTAGAGATAATCGAGCAACTAATAACAAATAGTCTGAAACTCAGGTGATTTGGCCTGTAGATACAGATTTAGGAGTGGGAAAGTATTGTTCTCAAAACTATGCAAATGTATGTAATTATTCATGCAGAGAAGGCCACTGAGAAGACGCATTCCTTCATGAGAGTTGTTCCTAAGTGTTGTCCAGCGTCCTGCCTTACAATGTCCTGGGACACCCGTTAGAAAAGCAGATTCCTAGATCCCACCTCAGACAAATGAAATTAAAACCTTCGGTTGTGTATCTCGGGGATCTTCATTTTTAACAAGCATCCCAGGTGATTTTCACCTACACCAAAGTCTAAGAATCTCTGCACCATTAAAAAGTCAAACTGGATGCCGAGGAGAGCAGTTTGGCTGGGTGACATGTGGATCTTAAATCACTAGATGGCGCTAGATTCACACTAATTTTCCAATTTTGCTGCTGCTTTAGAATTGAAAAGGACTTGAAAAAGACAAGTTCTTCCAATCCATCCTCACAAGGAGGGAAAGACAAGGGCGGCAGGCTGGCTGCAATGTCTACACTGGCACTATCACTCACCTAAAGTAAGGTCTGCCCAGAAGAGGCTAGCGTTACTGGCTGTTGTTGTAATATGCCACCCGACTCATAGCAACCCCTCCTTGGGTTTCCAAGGCAGTATCACCACAGAAGTAGATTGCCTCATCTTCCTTCTGAGGAGTGGCTGGTGGGTTTGAACCACCAGCCTTCTGGTTAGCAGTCAAGTGCCTTAGGCACTAAGCTACCAGAGCTCCTATTGGCAGGGAACAAATAAATAAAATTCTCTGCTGATTGACTATGTCGGCCCACACTTTCTTCCATTAACCAATTCTGAGATGTAATGATATGAATATCCGAGCTCTGGTAGCATAGTGCCTAAGGCACTTGACTGCTCACCAGAAGGCTGGCGGTTCAAACCCACCAGCCACTCCTCGGAATGAAGGTTGGGCAATCTTACTTCCGTAGTGACACTGCCTCAGAAACCCAAGGAGGGGTCGCTATGAGTCTGGGCCAACTCGATGGCAAACAACAACAACAACAACAACGGCCCAATCCTCGGAAGGAAGATGGGGCAATCTACTTCCGTAGTGATACTGCCTTGGAAACCCAAGGAGGGGTCGCTATGAGTCAGGTCTGACTCTACGGCACATTACAACAACAACAATAAAGACCCAATCAGAGACAAAGCTGTGGAGAACTCAGGGGTCTGACTCCTTTCCCAGACCACCACCCCTCCCAGCCAGGGTGTGCATGTACTACCAGCAGAGGTGATGCTTTAAGTTTTGGGGTCAGGCACCGATCCTGGGTTGTATCCTGACAACCAGACTCTTCTTGTCCTCTTCTCAGAAACAATGCCTCCTTAGGCCTTTCCTTGGGAACCCAATGATACCACAGTCCTCTCTAATGTCCATGCTCAAAACCTTTGCTCCTTCTCCCTCTGTCTCCATACCCACATAGTCTTGCAGGTCTCTAATAGAACTAGGAACCATTCCTTCCTTTGCACCCCACTGTCGTCACCCTAGATCTTTAGTGCCTCACACCTGAACCATTTCTATAGGACTTAATGTGTATCCCTGCTTCTGATCTCCCCTCCAATCTATATCTATCCAGTTGTTAGGTCTTCCTAGAAAGAACAGCACTCCTGTTCAAAAATCTCAACCACTGAGCATAGCATCCAAAGACCTTCATCTTCTGGGTCCTGCAGTATAAAAGATGTCTAGAGTCCCTACTGGAGGTTCAAGTCCACCCAGAGGCACCTTGGAAGAAAGGCCTGGTGATCTACTTCCAAAAACCCAGTCATTGAAAACCCTGTGGATCACAGTTCTACTGTTGACACACACGGGGTTGCCCTATGTTGGACCAATTCAGTGATAACTGTATATTATTATTATTGTTATTAATGGTAGGGGACTGGGAAGTGAGGAAGACACCTAGGAGGCCACTGGATACCTGATTGGGAAGGCAAGAGTATCACAACTGGGGGACAGGAGCAAAATATTGAGTGTATCTGTCAGGAACCTGACGGGAAAGAGAAAGCGTGGTCAAACAGAACAACTGATGGGAGTTTCATGAATAAACAGAGTATAAGGGAATGGGCAGATTAAGGAAAATCATCAAAAGAGGATGAACCACAGTAGTGCTAGCAATAGGAGAAGAGAGCTATTGCCATCCCTAGGCCCAAAGGTCAAGTAGAGAAGCATCACTGAAATCTGGTGTGTGTGAGGCTACAGCTATAGGAGTGAGGTCTGGAGGGAGCAAGGGAAGCTTGTCTCACATCCTCTGTGGGTGATTCCCATTGTCCAGACCCAAGGAAAGTTCCACCTGGGGCAGAGAGCAGGATGGAGCGGGCAGAACAGGCAGGAATAGAGAACATCCCATGCAGGAAGCTGGGACCATGGAAGGCACTTCAATATTCGGGCTTTTGGATGCAGAGGGGCCTGTGTCCTTCTCTAAAACTTGTGGAATTCAGGCTGATTCCTTAATGCCTAACGTGGAATGATGGGAATGACAACACTTAGCTTCCAGGTTTTGACTGAAGTGATGTATCTGGCACATATTAGTTTGAACCACATGAAATGGCTGATATTTGATCATTTTTGAGTTACATAAAAAACAATTTCATATAGTGAATAAGAGATCTTCAGTTCATGTTAGACTCTTCTCCCTTTTTTCCCTTTCCTGTTGTTCCTCTGCTTCCTCTTGAGATTTAGATTAAGTACGGAGAGTCTGGGAGGCTAGACCTCCCTTCCTCACACGTTGGCCTGTCCATTCTGTGCCTTGCTATTCTTAAGGGAACAAATGTCGCTCATCCTTCAGTCTCTCCAGAGAGAAAGCAGCTGAGTCCCCTCAGGCCCCATCTTCCTGTTCTGTTTTGATAAGGAGGATGACAATGTTGTGAGGCTGAGAAAACAGCCGGCTTCTCTATTCCAGGAGTGGAGGAGAGAACTGGGCAGTGAGGTTCTCTCCTCCCACATCTCCCTCAACCCAGGAGCAGCCTCCCCTCTCTGCTAAATACAAACCTCTGCGCAGGGGCAGTGCTCAATGACAATTTGATAAATGAATTAATGAATGACCTTTGGGCATTATTGTGGTCTCAGCCACGGGGAGATGCAGGATCTTGGGCAGAGTCCCTTTCCTTGCCTTTCCCTCATTATATCCCCAGGAAACCAGAGACTCTGCCAGGGATTTCTGTTCCCATGCCTGGACCTAGCAGCCACCCACCTGAGCCAGCCCTCAGTCTGTTTACTGGGCCTCTGGACAAGCATAAGGGCTACTGCTGCCTTCTCTGGACTAAACAACAGTTTGCGGGTACTGAGGCAGAAGGTCAGCCCTAGGATTAGCCAAACTGGGCTGGCCCCACACAGCTACCCTCAACCTATCCCTTTAACACAAAGACCAAGTTGCCTAAGTTTTGCTCTTCCATAGATGAGAGCCTCGATTTTTTATGATTATCTTTTTAGTGTTCTCCCCCTCCCCCTCCCCCAGTGCCTTCTCACTCCTGTCCTCACGTTCTCAGGGCCCAGCAAGCAGCCCCACAAGCCCATGCAGGACTGGCAGTACTCCTGGGGCCTGGGTCCGAGTATGGGAATCTGCCCCTGCAGCAAGGGGACTTGGCAGGCTCCCAGGGTCAAAGAAATGACCATTCACAAATTAATAGGAGACTGGATTGGACTGGCTCCAAGGTTGTTAGAGCTGTTGAAGGGAGAAATGGGGTCCTCTGGTCTTTCTCACACACAGATCACGGGAAACTGTGCCTCCTACACCCAGCACCAACCTGGGACTTGAATACCAGTGCACCTCCTTTCACGTTCAGTCTGCTCCCCTCAGACACATACCACACATTGCCCCACTCCCATCACTTCACTTGGAGAAGACCACACCAGACTAGCAAAGAGTGATGAGGTGGTGAAAAGGGGTGGGGGGAATGGAATCAGGAGGGCCTCGATCTCCTGTTCACAAAAAGCCTGACATTTAACACTGATATTATCTCCAAATATGGTTGTTCAGCTGTTATATTTCTTTTATTAAAAGAATTTATGCAAAATTTATGTATTGCCATTTTTATTTGACTGCTAACCATAAGGCTGATGGTTCAAACCCACCAGCCACTCCTCAGAAGGAAGATACTGCCTCAGAAACCCAAGGAGGGGTCTCTATGAGTTGGGATTGACTCGATGACAGTGAGTTTCATTTTTTGGTTTAGGCATATTAAAAGTAAAATTTTTACTATACTAATTTGTATGAATACTCCCAAGCTTTGTTTTTTAATTCATGAACTGGGGACCATCTGGTCTGGAAATCAGATAGGAATTCTGAAGCCACTTCGACAAGGTTGGTAGGGGTCTTTCAGTTGGTTGTGACTCATAGCAGCCTTATGTACAACAGAATGAAACACTGCGGGTCCATTCTCATGATCTTCGCTATACTTGAGCCCATTGTTACAGCTATTGTGTCAGTCCATCTTGTTGAGGGTCTTCCTCTTTTTTGCTGACCCTCTACTTACCAAGCATGATATGTTTTTCCAGGGACTGGTTCCTCTTGACAACATGACCAAAGTACAAGAAGCGAAATCTCGCCTTCCTCACTTTTAAGGAGCATTCTGGCTGTCTTTCATCCAAGGCAGATTTGTTTGTTCTTCTGGTAGTCCATGGTATAGTTAATATTCTTTGCCAACCCCATAATTCAAGGGCATCAATTCTTGTTCAGTTTTCTTTATTCTTTGTCCAGCTTTCTCATGAATATGAGGTGATTTGAAATACCACAGCTTGGATCAGGCACACCTTAGTTCTCAAAATGATGTCTTTGCTCTTTAACACTTTAAAGAGGTCTTTTGCAGCAGATTTTCCAAGCATTACAATGTTTGATTTCTTGACTGCTGCTTCCATGGGCTTGATTGTGGATCTGAGTAAAATGAAACTCTTGACAACTTCAATCTTTTCTCTGTTTATAATGATATTGCTTATTGGTCCATTTGTGAAGATTTTGGTTTTCTTTACCTTGAGGTGTAGTTCATACCTAAGGTTGTAGTCTTTGATATTCATCAGTAAGTGCTTCAGGTCATTCCTCACTTTCAGCAAGCAAAGTTGTGTTGTCTGCATATATCAAGTTGTTAATGATTCTTCCTCCAATCTTGATGCCACCTTCCTCTTCATATAGTCCAGCTTCTCAGATCATTTGCTCAGCATTCAGATTGAAGAAATATGGTGAAAGGATACAACCCTGATGCGCACCTTTCTTGATTTTAAACCATGTACTATCTCCTTGTTCTGTTTGAACAACAGGATCTTGACTTATATACAGGTTCCTCATGAGCAGAATTAAGTGTTCTGGAATCCCCATTCTTTGCGATGTTATCCATAATTTGTAATGATCCACACAGTCAAATGCCTTTGCAAAGTCAATAAAACACAGGTAAACATCTTTCTGGTATTCTCTGCTTTCAGCCAAAATCCATCTGACATCAACCATGATATCCCTGATCCTACATAATATTCTGAATCTGGCTTGAAATTCTGGCATTTCCTTGTCTATGTACTGGTGTGACCATTTTAAAATTATTTTCAGCAAAATTTTATTTGCATGTGATATTAAAGATATTATTTCATAATTTCTACATTCTGTTGGGTCACCTTTCTTTGGAATGGGCACAAATACGGATCTCTTCCAGTCAGTTGGCCAGGTACCTGTCTTCCAAATTTTGGGGCATAGATGAATGAGTGCTTCCAATGTTGTATCTGTTTGTTGAAATGTCTCAATTGCTATTCTGTCAATTCCCGGAGCCTTGTTTTTCACCAATTCCTTTAGTGCAACTTGGACCTCTTCCTTCAATACCATTGATTCTTGATCATATGCTACCTCCTTAAGTGGTTGAAAGTCAACCAATTTTAGTTACAGTGATTCTGTGTATTCCTTCCATCTTCTTTGATGCTTCCTGCATCATTCAACATTTTGCCTGTAACCCAAAACCAAACTCACTGCAATCAAACTGATTATGATTCAAAGTGACCCCTTTAGGGCAGAGTAGAACTGCCCCATAGGGTTTCCAAGGCTATAAATCTTTATGGAAGCAGACTGCCCCATCTTTCTCCCATGGAGCTGCTTATGGGTTTGAACCGCTGACCCTTTGGCTGGCAGTTGAATGCTTTAACCATTATGCCCTTAGAATCCTTCAATATTGCAACTCAAGACTTGAATTTTTTCCTTAGTTCTTTCAGCTTAAGAAATCCCAAACATGTTCTTCCTCTTTGCTTTTCTAACTCCAGGTGTTTGCACATTTTATTATATAATACTTTGTCTTCTCAAGCCAACCTTTGAAATCTTCTGTTCAGATCTTTTATTTCATCATTTCTTCTATTCACTTTAGCTACTCTAAAGTGCTCTAGTGAAGAGCAAGTTTCAGAGTCTCTTCTGACATTCGTTTTGGTCTTTTCTTTTTTCCTTGTCTTTTTAATGCCTTTTTCTTTCTTCATATATGATATCCTTGATGCCATTCCACAGATCAGCTGCTCTTTAGTCATTGGTGTTCAATACATCAAATCTGTTCTTAAGATGGTGTCTAAATTCAACTGAGATATACTCAAGTTGATACTTTGGCTCTCTTTTAATTTTCTCTAGCTTCAATTCGAACTTGCATATGAGTAATTGATGGTCTGTTCCACAGTCAGCCCCTGGCCTTTTTCTAACTGATGATATTGAGCTTCTCCATCATCTCTTTCCATAGATGTTGTTGATTTGTTTCCTGTGTATTCCATCCAATAAGGTCCACGTGTGTAGTCACTGTTTATGTTGTTGCAAAAAGGTATTTGCAATGAATAAGTTGTTGGTCTTGCAAAATTCCGTCATGTGATTTCTGATGTCCTTTCTATCACTAAGGCCATATTTTCCAACTACTGATCCTTCTTTTGTTTCTAACTTTTGCATCCTAATCACCAGTAATTATCAATGCATCTTGATTGCATGTTTGATCAATTTCAGACTGTGGAAGTTGGCAAAATGGTAAAATTCTTCAATTTCTCCATCTTTAGCATTAGTGTTTGGTGCACAGATTGAAATAATAGTAGTATTAACTTATCTTCCTTGTATGTATATGGATATTATCCTATTACTGACAGCATTGTACTTCAGGATATATCTTGAAATGTTATTTTTGACTATGAATGTGACATCATTCCTCTTCAATATGTTATTCCTGGAAGTCATATTTTAAGTGCCTTCCAACCCGAGAGGCTCCTCTTCTGGTACTATATCAGACAATATTCTACTGGTACTCATAAAGTTTTCAGTGGCCAATATTTTCAGAAGTAATGCCATGTCCTTCTTCCCAGTCTTAGTCTGGAAGCTCCGCTCAAACCTGCCCAACAGGAGTGACCCTGCTGGTGTTTGAAATACTGGTGACATGACTTCTAGCACCACAACACACAAGACACCACAGTACAACAAACTGAAACATCAGTGGTGGCCTAATTGGCTAGGTTAAGTTTGTCAAAGAAGAAAATCTCATACTCCACTAGGAGTCAAAGAAAAGGAATTTTATTGAGAAATAATACAGCTTGAGCTGGGCAGTGTTAAGCAAAAAAGCAGTTGTTGTTGTTGTTATGTGCCATCAAGTCAGACCCGACTCATAGCAACCCCTAAGGGGGTCTATATAGAAAACAAAAGAAAAGTAAGGGGTTAATGATTGATTGTATAAGATCAGCTTCAGTTTGAAGTACTTTGAAATGTAATGATTGGCCATTTATCTAGGAAGGAGTGAGTTACCACTTAGGTGAATAGTGCTAGCTGGTTGGTTATACATGATTGCAGTCAGTTATACATGACTATAGTCAGTTATACATGACTATAGTCAGTTATACATGACTATAGTCAGTTATACATGACTGTAGTCACCTGCACATTTGTTTTTTCTGGTAATAAATTGTTTACATCTTGACACATTCTTCCCAAATGGTTTGCATCCTGACCTTTTGTTTCCTGGGAGTGTGTGTTGGTCCATCATTCTTCTATCTGACATAGTGCCTCCAGTTTGAAACTTTTCTATTGACTGGTTTCTGTTTTCGGGAGAGTCTATTGATCAACCTGGGTTTCAGCTCCTGGGCAGGTTAGGTATTTACAAAAAATAGAAATTAGCTAGGTTTCAGTTTGCTGATGTGGGGCACAGCATATGGAATTCCATCTTGAGCTTAGTATAGTCTAGTTAACAGGTATTTATCCATTATTATTATTATTTTTAATAGAGCAGAAGCTTCAAGAAACAGAAAGAAGCTTCACAAAGCTTCAAGGTTTAGGTGTCTCTTAAATCTAAAAGGACCTCTTTAGATTCTTAGTATCTAAGGACTTTCTTAAGATTCTTTAGATTCATAGAGTATCTAAAATGATGTAGGTGCTTAGTGGCCATGTGTTCTACTTCCCGTTATGTCCCCTTCTCTTCTCTCCAAGGGAATACCTTGAGTTAGGAGAAGCCCACAAAGTAAATTCTAGTCTGTTTGAAGCAGAGTTTCTGAGGGGCTGCCCAGCCTCCCCTATGCTTACTTTAGGTAGGTGGCCCAGCTCTTCTCTAGCACTCTGCATTAAGGCTAAAGTCCATCCAAGAGAGGCTGGGCCTCACAACCTAGCTCTCTGACCTCAGCAATAGCTGCCAATATCCACACATATGGAGTATGCTTGGGACACTGTAGAGACCTTTTCAGGGAACTCATTCCTAGGCGGGTGACATCACTGTTAGCATTCAGAATCTACTGAAGTCCCAGAAATACACACACACACACACTTGTTAGAGAGGAATTATGAATTGTGTGTGAATGCTGACCTCCAGAGGTAAACACTTTGGTTTGTAAATGCAGCCACCAGGGATTAAGATTGTGTTAAGGGAGAACGATTAGGTCAGAAAGCCTATTAACTTTCTAATATAATGCATGCTGGAAATCCTTGAGGGAGGAAGTGATGATGATAACAGTACAATAGCTACCATTTACTTGGTGCCAGTAACTGGGCTAAATGGTTTACAGACATTATCTACTCAAATCCTAACAGCCACTTAGGATATGGATATTTTTTTATCACGCCATAGAAAAAATGAAAGCTAAGAAAGGTTAAGTAACTTGCTGGCTCACATAAGAATATGGGATGGAAGATTCTAGATCAGATCTGTTCCCTAAGCTTTTAACACTAGGGCTTCATATCCCTATCTCTGGGATGAAGGAAGGGGAGGCAGGGTTTGGTAGCAGACCACTACACTGGGCCAATGTGGCTAAAAGGTGGCATTTTCAAGATCACTCTTACCCCTCATTTTAAAATCTGCTGTCTCTGAAATCTCAAGGCACTTGACTGCGAACCAGAAGGCTGGCAGTTCAAATCCACCAGCCACTCCTCGGAAGGAAGATGGGGCAATCTACTTCTGTAGTGATACTGCCTTGGAAACCCAAGGAGGGGTCGCTATGAGTCAGAGCTGACTCCACGACACATAACAACAACAACAACTTAACTGCAAGCCATTTCTTCATTCATTGATTAATCACTCAGTTTCATTCAGTGATTATGCTTCCAATTTCCATGTTGTGCTACAGCTGAGCTTTTCAGGCTAATGAAAATGTCCAAGTACTATGAGAACAGTGGGAGGAAGACATTTTCTGCCTAGAGGAGGAGCTAAAGAATGCTTCCCTGAGGCAGAGTATTTGAGCTTAGACATAAGGGTTGTTTGGGTTTGGTTTAGGGATCCTTCTTATGGAAAGGTGGAGGTAGGGATTTTAGCAGAGGAAATGACATGGAAACTCTCCACCAGATTTCACAGTACCTGTAAATTTCAGTAAATCCCTCTCTTCTTCTTAAGGTCCTCCGAATTTTTGAAGAGTCCTAGTCTTCCAGGTGGAGGGCAAAGAATAAGGCTCCAGGAATTGACAGAATACCCATTGAGAGGTTTCAACAAACAGATGCCCCACTGGAGGCACTCATTCGGTTATGCCAAGAGATTTGGAAGTCAGCTACCTGGCCAACTGACTGGAAGAGATCCATATTTGTACCTATTTCAAAGAAAGATGATCCCACAGAATGTGGAAATTATCAAACACTATCTTAATATCACTCACAAGTAAGATCTTACTGAAGTTAATTCAAAAATGGTTGCAGCAGTATATTGACAGAGAGCTTCCAGAGGTGCAAGCTGGATTCAGAAGAGGATGTGGAACAAGGGATATCATAGCCACTGTCAGATGGATCTTAGTTCAAAGCAAAGAATACCAGAAAGATGTTTACTTGTGTTTTATTAACTATGCAAAGGCATTCAATTGTGTGGATAATAACAAATTGTGGATAACATTGAGAAGAATAGGAATTCCAGAAGACTTATTTGTACTCACCAGGAACCTGCACATTGACCAGGAGGCTGTTGTTCGAACAGAAAAAGGGAACACTGCATTGTTTAAAATTAAGAAGGGAGTGCATCAGGGTTGTATCTTTTCACCATACTTATTCAATCTATATGCTGAGCAAATAATCTGAGAAGCTGGACTATTGAAGAAGAACATGGCATCAAGATTGGAGGAAGAATCATTGACAACCTGCAATACGCTGATGACACAACTTTGCTTGCTGAAAGTGAGGATACTTGAGGCACTTACTGATGAAGACTGAGTAACACAGTCTGCAGTGTGGATTACATTTCAATGTAAAGAAGACAAAAATCCTCACAACTAGACCAATAAGCAGCATCATGATAAATGGAGAAAAGATTGAGGTTGTCAAAGAATTCACATTGCTTGGTTTTACAATTGAGGCCAATGGAAGCAGCAGTCAGGACATTAGACGATGTGTAGCACTGGGCAGGTTGGCTGCGAAAGAACTCTTTCAAAAGCTGAGGAGTGAGGATGTCTCCTTGAGGACTAAGGTATGCCTGACACAGGCCATGATATTTCCAGTCGCCTCATATGCATGTGAGAACTGGACAATGAATAAGGAATACCGATGAAGAGTTGATGCTTTTGAGTTGTGGTGCTGGCAAAGAATGCTGTGGGTACCATGGACTGCCAAAAAAGCTAACAGATCTGTCCTGGAGGAAGTGCAGCTGAGATGCTCCTTGGAAGCAAAGATGGCCAGACTTCATCTCACCTACTTTGGTCATGTTGTCAGAGGGGACCATTCCCTGGAGAAAGATGTCATGATTTGTAAGGTGGAGGTCAATGAAAGAGGGAAGACCTTCAAGGAGATAGATTGACATGGTGGCTGCAACAATGAGCTCAAGTATAGCACGGATCATGGAGTTGGCATGGGACTGGGCGGTGTTTTGTTCTGCTGTGCATGGGGTCGCTATGAGTTGGAAATGAGTCGATGACACCTAACAACAATAATAGTCTTCTAGGAATTGATCTTTGTTAACCTCTGTATACTAGACCCAAGAGGGAGTTACTTATGCTAAGTCCCACATCATGAAACAGAAAATTAAGTCTGTTTCCCATAAATAAGGAAAGAAAATGTTCACCAGCCAATATGAAATTGCCTAGTATAGCTTCCTTGTTCTTGTGTCTCTGTTCCTATAATATAACCCTTGCATTGTTACCTGAAAAAAATGTTGAGGTCTAGCCCTGGTGTAGGAGCTCTGGTAGCGTAGTGTCTAAGGCACTGACTGCCGAAGGCTGGTGGTGACTGTTCAAACCCACCAGCCACTCCTCAGAAAGAAGATGAGGCAATCTACTTCCATAGTGATACTGCCTCAGAAACCCAAGGAGGGATCGTTATGAGTTGGGTCTGACTTGATGGCACATAACAGCAACAAACAACAGCCCTGGTGTGGTTCAGCCAATACTCTATACCAGAGTTCAAGGAGAAGTTTAATTAGGATGTGCACCATTGAGAGATAGATAAAGACTAAGGGACTCCTAACATGCCCTCTTTGCTCAGTGCTTGCATTCAGGGCTCTTATAATAAAGGAAAAATAGGCACAGCATGTATACAGGATTAGTTAATAATTTTCCAAAAGTTAGATAGGGCAACAGGTAATTAAGAAAGGAATGTTTCCTGTGAGTCTCTGGCAGTCAGGTAATCTTTAGGAGGCTCTATGGGTGTTTGTCAAAGCCCCAGTGGCTGGTCCTAAAGTCCAGCCCAGGGACCTTTCTTGACATAGATGGCTCTGTCTTAGATCACAGGATGCATGCAGCAGGAACTGATAACTGTAACTTCGAGGAAGAACAAATTCAACACAAGGTTGATGCCAGATTTTAGAGAAATGGCATCTTAATTAAAAATATGAAGTTATTCTATTAATGTGGAGTCAAACCTAACAAAGCAAAAATCTTTGTCCTCACAATTCCCTCTATGAAGCATCAGTCAGTTCTCACAAACTCTACTGAGCTTCATCCTGGGATGGTCTCATCCTAAATTGAGTGATCTCTCAGCTTGAAGGTGTGAGCAGGTACTTTGAAGGTAAACTGCTGTTGGGTCCAGATAGATCTGTGGAGGGAAAATAGAGTGGTGGAAAGTCCTGTCAGATTTTGAGACACAGACACAGTACCAATCTGGTTAAGTTCACCTCCATTTAGGGGTTTAGAAAGAAAGTTCTCCCATACATCAGCTCAACTGGGCTAGCTTTTGTAGTTCCCTTGGGGACTACTCTCACTCTCAGAAGGACTAAGGGCTAAGGGCAATGCTTCTACCCACAGTAGCTGGTTTCCTGACCTAATTTGGTCAAATGTCTTATAAGAGTCCATCGACTCGACGGCACATAACAACAACAATGACAACAACTTGATTGAGGTCTCCAAATAGAATAGAGTTTTCCATCAATGTTAAAGGCTTCTGAAACACTTTGAGTTATTTGGGAGATAAAATGAGGTCCATTGTCACTTCCAATGGCTCAGGTGAGCCCAAATCTAAGGATAATTTCATTGATACCACCTCGGCAACCCAAGGAGGGGTCTCTATGAGTCGGGTCTGACTCAATGGCACATAACAACAACAACAACAAGAATTTAATTATTTTCCAGGCCTTCATAGTTAGGAAGGGAAAGCCTCAGTCCATCCAGTTAAAGTGTCCAAGAATGTTAACGAAAATTTGAGTCCTCCTTTTGTTCATATTAATTCAGCAAAGTCTATTTGCCAGTTTTCACCTGGCAGTACTTCTACTGCCTGGGGCCCAGCAATTTTAGCATTCCGTAGCTTGAGATTATTCATGGCACAAGTAAGACAGTTGGGCACCATTTGTTGAATGTGGGGCATAAACTTGGACCCTAAGGGTACTTCTTAACATAGTTTTAAGGGGCTTCTGTCCCAAATGTGTAGCTTGATGGAGATGAAAAATGGTATTTCTTATTTGCTCTTCAGGAATCAACACTTTGCCATGGGGAGTATGGCTTCATCCATAAGTGCGTTTTGTTACTCCTCACTCTTGAGCCTTCTTTAAATCTTGGGTGGAATACTAGGGACACTTGGTTCCTAAATCTGGTATCTGAGGAACCAGGGCGAGCACCTAATCAGGTCCCTTCTTAGCAGCCTCCTTTGCAGCTTAGTCAGGGAAACGATTTCCCCGAATAACATCATTTTTTCCTTTTTGGTGAATTTGACAGTGGATCACAGCTACTGTCTTTGCGTGTTCCTCTGCATGAAGAACATGCAGAGTCAGGGAATCACCAAAGCTAAATTTTTCAGTCTCTTGAACAGGATGCTGGTAGTTGCAACTGACCAGAGATAAGCTGTCCATCCTGTGGCCACTTCATCAAAAGTCTTTGAGAAGTCAGTCACAGGACTCCTCCAGGGGCCAAGGGTCTGAGAAAGGATTCCCACTGTCACTCCTTTACTTTCCTGTAAATATATCTCAAAAGGTTTGTCATAGTCCAAGAGTCCTAGCACCAGAGTGCTGGCTAGCAAAATCTTTATTTGGTTGAAAGCACTTTGACACTTGGGGAACATTTGAAAGGATCTTTTTCTATACCCCTAGTGGCCTCATATGGGGACTGGGCAATCACTCCAAAGTACAGAATCCAGATGCTGCAAAACCCAGCCATTCCCAAGAAGCCTTGGAGTTAATGACAAATGAAAAGATCTCTCTGTTCCTCCTTATATTGAATCTTCACTTTTCCTCTCAGCCACTGTTCCCTGGAACTGGAGGGCCAGTCCTTGAGGGGCTTGTCCCTCTTTTGGGCATTCCCTTTCAGTGGCTGCTTCTTTCCAAGGTGGAGTCCCCTGGGATCGTGGTGCCTGGGCCCCCCTGCCCTATCCTATTGTCTTGCCTCCTTAGGCCACAGGAAGGAGGGATACCTGAGATTTCATCTCCTGGCTCTTTGTCTTTTTCTGCACCTGGTCTCAATTGGTAAACATCTTAAAAGTTGCCTCCATGGGCTGGGGAGGGATATGCCCACTCCTCTTCTATTTTCTATAATTTCTTCCTAATATCAGGAGCACTCTGGCCCATGAAAGTCATGTTCACTATGGGAGCATACTCCTCAGCTTCTGGGTCAACAGTAGTATAATGTCAAAAGGCAGCATAAATTCTCTCCAAAAAGGCTGAAGGATTGTGGTCTGGCAGCTGCTGGACTTCTCCTACCTTCTGAAGTTAAGTTGCTTCAGAACTCCATGGTAGAGACTGTACATCAGATACTCTGTGTGTTTGGAGATGAAGCTGGCAGGCATCAGCATTAGGGTCCTACTCAGGTTCAGTAGAGGGCAAGGACAGCCCAGGAGGAACTCCATTTGCCCCCTCCTTAGCATACCAGGCTTCTGCCCTTTTGCAAGCCTTCAGGAAAACCATGCATCTTTCCTCAGATGTCAGAAAAATATCTATCAGAGACTGAAGTCTGACCAGGAGGGGCTATGAGTCCTAAAAATGGAGGAAAAAGAAATCACACGTGGGGCAGGGGTCTGACTGGTAAGGAGTAGGTTATTCTTCGAGTTGAACACGTCAGAAGAAGAGAAAAATGTATGAACCCATAGCATAGGTGTGTCCTCATCCACCCCGGCTACTGGCACCTGTCTGAGAGGAAATAGCCCCCTGAGGTAGGGCCAAATTCCACACCTGAGCAGGTGTGGGAGGGAGACATCATACCTTCTTTGGGCCCACCTATAGCTCCACAGAGTGAGGGACTAGGGTTTATGTCCTGGTGTCCAGAGACCACGGGAGAGGAAGAGCAAGAGGATACAGCCACCTCTGTCCCTCTCTGAGGATTTTTTCCCTTTGCTAGAGGAGCTAAAACTTCATAATCATTTTTAGATACCTCTAAAACAGAAGCTTGAATTTTACATCTGGTTTGCAATTCCTAATCATGCCACAATGTCATAAAGCATTCAATGTATATTTTCTCATCCGATTTCTCCATTCTGCATGAAAAAACACACTGCTGTTGAGTTGGATCCAACTAATAGCGACCCCTCCTTGGGTTTCCAAGGTGGTATCACTAGGGAAGTAGATTGCCCAATCTTCCTGCCAAGGAGTGGCTGGTGGGTTTGAATCACCAGCCTTCTGGTTAGCAGTCTAATGCCTTAGGCATTGTGCCACCAGAGCTCCTTGTACAGTACAAATCAGGCTGTAAAATATCATTAAAATTCAATGACCCAAAGTCCAGCCAGATTTTTCCATCAGAGAGTTAATACTTGGGCCAGGAGTTGGCACACAAAAACTGCATACTACTTTTCCTCATAGGACACCCTGCAAAATAAACTTAATTCTTAAGATTATACTCTAAGACACTGCAGTCCGGGACAGAACTCTTCTTATTTTCCATCTTAAAGAATATTTGCTTTTTCAGTGTCCTCTCACCCAGTTGCTCATGGGACCTAGTCACCCATTCTTGGCTTCCCAGGGCTGTTTTCCCTTCCTAGAGGATACTTGAATGTCTGCTGTTCTCTCACCTGGCTCCTCACAAGACCTAGTCACCTGTTCATATTCTCCGGGGTCTACGAGAAATAGCCCCTGGTTGTCAGGGTCTTATACCAAGTCCTCACCCCTAAGCTGGCAATATGTCAGCCTCTTCCTTCCTGAAGAAAGGTTCATGTCGCCTGAGAGGTCCCCTCTGTCACCAGCAATGAGATCAAGCTCCAAGGGCCTCTCCCAACTAGGCAAAATGCCATGCTTCCCAAGACCTCATTGCTCTCAAGGGGTCCCTAGGAGGGTGACTCCAGGCCTAGGCAACTGGCAAGGCCCCACTTTGGGCACTAGGAAACTGTTACCAGAAAAATGTCAGGACCCAGCCCTAGAGCAGTGCAGCCAATAATCCAAGGAGAAGAAGAGAGTTTAATTAGGAAGTGCCGCAAGGAGAGGTGGATGGGGTCTCAGTGACTACAAAATTGCTTGCTCTGCTCAGCACTTAAAATCATGGGTTCTTATGCTAAAGGAAAAAGAGACACAGCATGTATGCAGATTAGTTAACAATTTTCCAAAAATTAGATAGGACAATGGGTATTTAAGAAAGGAATGTTTCCTGTGAGTCCCTGGAAGTCAGGTAATCTTTAAGAGGCTCCATTGGTATTTGTGAATGCCCAGGTGGCCAGTCCTAAAGTCTGGCCCAAGAGCCTTTATTGACACAGATGGCTCTGCCTTAAGTCACAGGATGCAGCAGGAACTGATAACTGTAACTTAAAGAGAGAACAAGTTAATTTATGATACAAGATTGAAGCCAGGTTTCAAAGCAACGGCATCTTTACAAAAAATATGGAGTTTTATTTTAACAATATGGAATCAGGCTTAACAAAGCAAAAATCTTTATCTTCACGTGCTTTGTACCAATCTCTAAGCTCTTGTCTGACTTTCAAACCAGAATTTCCCAATTCATGAATTACAAATAAAGCTTATGAGTTCATACACAAATTTAATCTTGTGGAAATTTTAATTCTAACACCTTCCTTACCACCTGTGATAATGAGACTATAAGACAGCAACCCAGCCCATATGCCAAGGAGGACTTTGTAGGCATCAGCTCCTTAAATAAAAGTCAACCCTTGTTCCTCAGAGTATCTGGTCATAATACCTAATTCAATGAGGCTTATTCTCCAATATGACAGGTAAGGCTTTGGTTGCACAATCAATTTGTCTGCTTATAGCCTGGCGAGACCTATGTAAAAAATATTGTCATGAAAAGTAAGGAGATTTGGAATTCATGGTTTCTAATTTGGGGTTCAGAGATAATCAGATATCACTTTTCAATATTTTAATTTTCAAAAGTAGAATTTACTAAATTTTTGGATTATAAATAGTTTACGAAGAAAGAGGAAGCATTTCCTATATATGCAAAAAATTACAGCATTAAAACAGTATCAACAACATCTAAAATAAGTAACCACAATAAAAGCTGCCTTATCTCTTATTCAATCTATGCAATTAATTCTCATTCTGCCGGGAGTTAACAGTCTGCTTCCATCTGTTTCTAAAACCATTTGGAAATCCTGACTCAACCCACTGCTATTCTGAAAGTTGTCTAACACTGTTAGCACAGAAGCTTGTACCCAAGAGACCAGTCTTCGAAGTGTCAGTAGTTTATAGGACCTCGTTCAGTCTTTCTGCACAAGCCAAGCTCTGAGACTATACTTTCGTGTGGACACAAACTCTGCAATAACTTACAGCAGAGTCTTTCAGTAAGCATCTGAGTGAAACAAAAACTCTCTGTAGAGGACAGAGACCTAACCGTTAGTGATTAATTTGTAATGGATACTTTTCTATGTGAAAGGTCTCATGAAGGTTCACAATATGAAAAATGCAACTGTCAAAGAAATTTGGTTGTTTTAATGGCACATAAACCAAAGACTAAAAATTCCAAGATTAATGTAATAATTCTGAGGCATAACATTTTCCAGGAATATGAAGAGATTTAGTAAGACTGGAATAGGGCCTATATATCTGTATCTTTACAAAACTCCATGGGTAAGTCATTCATGTGTATCCCCACATAAGAGCCACTGATAGAAGATGCTCTATGCAAATTAGAGAAATATGCTGTGGCCAATTAAAAATTTGAATATGCGAGCTTATTGCTGAAAACATGATGCTGTTATTCCCTGAAGGCAAAGCACCTTCAGAACTTTGATATATGTAGAAATATGCAGAAGAACTATACATTAGAATTTGGTCAGTGTAACTACTGAGGAAAAAAAGCATATTATGGGCAGTAAAGACATTGGTCAATATCCAGAGACTTCACATAAAGCATACAATTCCTGAAATATTTATATTAATTATATTTTACCTATACAATTTTAACCCCAGGCACGTCAATTGTCTTTTCTAATTTGACAACTTTTTTTTTTTTTTAATTTTTATTTTTATTGAGATTTGGGTGAAAATTTACAGAGCAAATACACTTTCCATACAGCAGATCACATACACTTTGTCTCATGACATTGAC
>NW_006921597.1:10320391-10333092 GCF_000298275.1 Orycteropus afer afer
GTTGGGGTTTAGTCCAAATCTGCATCCTTTCCTTCAAGGCTCAGGGGTCCAAGATTATCTTCTGTGTCTGTGTTAATTGGTTTCCCTTTTCTTTGTTGAAGAGGGTCTGTGCAATCCTTCTGCCTAGTCCGCCATCTTGCCCCACCTCTCTTCTCTATTTTTAAAAACATATTTTTTATTGTTATAAAAATATAGATAATATAGCATTTGCCAATTTGACATTTACAGCGAGATCAGTCACATCAGTTGTATTGTGCAACCATTACCAATATCCTTTTCCAAATTTTCCATCACCAATAGCAGAAACTCACTGCTCCCTAAGTAGTGATGTTCTCCATCCTTCTTCCCTTTCACCTCTGGTAACCACTATTATACACTGATCACTAACATTTGCCTAGTCTAAGTATTTCTTTTTAATAAGGTAAAAGAAAAAAATCTTTGTGATTTTCCACAGAAGTGAAAAGATAGTTTCAGGTATAAAAGAGACCCCAAAAGTTTTGTTTTATTTATTTATTTTTCTATATTGAGGATCCAGTTTTGAGTATGCCCCTTCTTCCAAAAAAAGTTGTAAGAGGAGAATTAGACACTTAGGACAGGATCATGGGTGACTGAGAAAAAGTTCTTGGTTACCTATTTAACCAAAGTGTCAATAAAACATTTGAGAACGAATAAAACATGATGGTAACATAATCAAAAAGAACTGTTGTTCTTTCATAAATGAAAAAGCTTTGCTTTGTTTTGTTTTTTCCTTACATAATAAAGCCAACAAAAAGTTCAGAAAATTATTCTGGTAAGACACAATATCTCTACTATTGTATTGTAGAAAAATGCATTGTTCTAGTTACCTAGTGCCGCTCTGACAAGAAATATACCACAAATGGGATGACCTTAACAAACAGGAGTTTATTCTCTTAGAGTTTGGAGGCTTTAAGTCCAAGTTCAAAGTGCCAGGCTCTAGGGGCTGGGTGAAAGTCCTTCAACCTCGGGGTCCAGCTCTGCCTCTTGCTCCCGGCCCACTGGAACTAGAGGCGTTTCTTCACTCAGACAGTTGCTGGCTGCTGAGGCTGAGAAGCCCAAGGTTGACAAGTAAAAAGGCACAGTCCCGATGTTACCAAACCACATGGCAGGCTATTGTAAGTCCCAAGGTCGGCAGAGCATGGCAGACTGCTGAACAACGACATGGTTACACACAGGCTCCAAGCGTGCCATAAGCTAGAGACCATTCCCAAAGCTGCTTCTTATATATGGGAAGCAGACCACATACCCAAAGCAGCTACTCAGCTGCTTGTGGCAGATGCCACCATGGAGATGATTTCTAGTCTCACCATGGGGAATAACTACCACCACTCAAGCAGGCCCAGCTAAGTTGACACACAAACATAACCACCACATGCATCAATCAGTAAACTATGAGTTAAGTCCATCAAAATTGAATGAAATTTCTTACAATTTTAAAACATTTTATTGCTTTTTTTTCTTCTAAACACAGATATATGAAACCAAGTCAAATAACTTTAGCTTTCCAAATTTTGTCCTTCATTATATTCTTTCATATTCTGTAACAAACTGATGCTTTAGGATATCTGTTCTCTCTCAAAGGCCACAAGATGAAATATTAATTTTCAGAATAATACTGAGATGATATCTGTGATGATATGCAATGCACTTATTATTGCCACAGTCAAGGGAATTAATTAGTAAATAAGTACATTAAAAATTTCTCTGTCAGTTTTAATACAGATAATATTGATAAGTGTAACCCACATGGATAAAAGCTTTCTGAGGTCTGTGGTAGGTAGACTCTGAGATGATCAGTAATGGTCCCACCTCCTCTTATTCATGCCTTTGTATAATCTCTTCTCCTTTAAGGTGGGATAGACTTACTGACTTGCTTCAAATGAGAAAAATATGGCCAAAGTGATGGGGTTTCAGTTCTGAGATTAGGTGACAAAAAGACTGTGACTTCCTTCTTGGAGGCATTTTCTCAATCTCTGGCTCACTCATTCTGAGGGAAGCCAGGTTACTGCAGAAGAGGCCCATAGGCAAGGAACTGAGGGAAGTTTCTGGCCAACAGCCAGTGAGGAAGAGAGGCTCTTATTCCAACACTATGTGAAGAACTGAATTCCTCTGGCAATCACATGAGTGAGCATGGAAGAAGAATCTTCCCCAGTCAAGATTCAAATAAGACTGTGTGGTAGTTAAGGTTGTGTGTTAACTTGGTTGGACCTGGTTGAGTGGCTGGCAGCTGGTGGTAGTTATTCCTCATGATGAGACTGGCATTCAGCTCCATGGTAGAATCTACCACAATCATCTGGGTTGCTGCTTTAGGGATATGGTCTGCTCCCCAAAAAAGAAGAAGCTTTGGGAATGGTCTCTAGCTTATGGCATGCTTGAACCCTGCATGTAGCTGAGTCATTGTTCAGCAGCCTGCCATGCTCTACCAATCTTGGGACTTTCAATGGACTTGAATCAATGGCCTGCAGTGTTATTTTGTAACATCAGGATTATGCCATTTTATTTGTCAACCTTGGGCTTGTTAGCCTTGGCAGCCAGTAGCTGCCTGAGTGAAGAGATGCCTCTAGCTTTAGTGGGCTGGGAGCAAGAGGCAGAACTGAAGCCCAAGGTTGAGGGGCTTTCATATAGTTCCTAGAACCTGGCACTTGGAACTCAGACTTCTAGCCTCCAAAAATTGTAAGAATAAACTCCTGTTTATTAAAACCATCCCATTTGTGGTATATTGTTAAAGCAGCACTAGGTAACCAAAACAGACTGCAAAGCTGGTCAACAGCTTAACAGCATCCTCATGAGATATATTGAGCCAGAGGCAAGGACTAAGCTATGCTGGAATTCCTGACCCACAAAAACTGGATAGAAAGTTGTCTATGCTTAGAATCCTATAATCATGAATGTGTGTTTTGAAGTATCAATAGTTGAACGTCCCTGATGCAATCCTTTCCTCAGAGTTCTGAGACTCTCCTACGTGAAGTTTTTATGAAGACTTTTTAGGAAAGTCTTGTGTCTTAGTGAAGACATAAACCCTAGCATGTAGTTTATTGAAGAGCCTAAAGCAAGCATGAGAATATATAAAACAAAAATTATTTCTATATGCCTATGACTGAAAGGCTGACATTAATTTATTATAGTAACCAATAGTATCAGAATGTAGGGAATGTAAGATTCTCTGTTGGCATATATGTTAGTTAATGTTATGTGTCAAATTGATCAGGCTATGAATCTCAGTGGTTTGGCAGACACTGGGATGGGTGCTCTTCTATAATGTAATCACTTCCATCATGCAATCTGATGTGATCCACCAATCACTTGAAAGGGGAGTTTGAGTTTCCTTGGGTTGTGGCCTGCCTCTAGTATATAAATGGGTGTTCTGACAAAGCTTACTTTCTTTCTCCTTCCTTGCTTCCCTCCCTCCTTCTCTCTCTTTCTCTCCCCTACACTCTTCTTGTCAATTGACCTCCAGTTCTTGGGACATGTTGTTGTAGTTAGGTGTCATCAAATTGTCTCCTACTCATAGCAACCCTATGTACAACAGAATGAAACACTGCCAAGTCCTGCAATATCCTCACAATCTTTGCTAGGCTTGAGCCCATTACCACAGCCACTGTGTCAATCTACCTCTTTGAGGGTCTTCCCCTTCTTTGCTGACTCTCTACTTTACTAAGCACGATATCCTTCTCCAGGGAACAGTCCCTGCTGACAACATGACTCTTCCCACTTACCTGCTGTGGTTACCATTTCTGTTCATCCTTCTTTCCTATCCATTTCTGCCTTTGGAGCTTTATCCCTGGGAAAACGTTGCCCTTTTGATCTCTTATAGTTGATTGACTGCATACCTTCCTGGTGTTATAGTTCACTCCATAGACCTATCTACTATTTGGTTGAAAGTTGAGCCAAGAGACTTATCTCTAGAATTTATAGAAAACTTCAACACCTCAACACAAAAAGACGAACAATCCAATTAAAAAATTGACAGTGGACATTAACAGACACTTCGCTGAAGACATTCAGGTGGCCAATAAGCATGTGAAGAAATGCTCTCAATCATTAGCCATTAGAGAAATACAAATCAAAACAACAATGAGATATCATCTCACTCCAGCAGTAATAGCAAAATTCAACAAGACAGAAAACAACATATGCTGGCTAGAGTGTGAAGAGATTGGAACTCTCATACACTGCTTGTGGCACTGTAAAATGTTGCAACAACTATGGAAAGCAGTATGGCGCTTCCTTCAAATTTGGAAATAGAAATAGCATTATATATTTTCTTAGTATAACTGAAACAAACTGACAGTTCAGGACAAAACTATTCTGTTTCCTTTGAAAAACAAAAATGTACAATTTTTTGTTGTCACTATTGTTCCTAGTATGGCTTTAACTCCCCATATTATAATTATTTTTAAATAAAAGAACTAATTTCTCTTTTACAGAGGCATTTGGGAGGTAGGTAATTGAGAGCTGTTTGTCCCATATAAGAATTCTATACCAGCAAAGGTGTTGAATATAAATAACAAAGCTTTGTACAGCTCCCTATCTTTTTATACCTTTTTGAAGTGGCAAAAATGAACATGTTCATTAACAAGACTCAAAGAAATTATATTACTACATTTGATACCATCAAGTCGCCTCCAACTCATAGCGACTCTGTGTACAACAGAACAAAACACTGCCTGGTGGTGTGCCATCCTTACAATCCTTGCTATGCCTGAGCCATCATTGCAGTCATTGTGTCAGTCCACCTCTTTGAAGGTCTTCCCCTTTTCCACTGTCTCTCCACTTTACCAAGCATGATATCCTTCTCCAAGGAATGGTCCCTTCTGACCACATGACCAAAGGTGGGAGGAAGTCTGGCCATTCTCCCTTCCAAGGAACATTCTGGCTGCACTTCTAGAACAGATTTGTTTGTTCTTCTGGTAGTCCATGGTACTTTCAATATTCTTCATCAACACCACAACTCAAAAGCATCAACTCTTCTTTGGTCTTCCTTAATTCATTGTCCAGCTTTCACATGTGTGTGAAGCTATTGAAAATACCATGGCTTGGGTTAGGCATAACTTAGTCTTCAAAGAGACGTCTTTGAGCTTCAACACTTCAAAAAGGTCTTTTGCAGAAGATTTGTCCAATGCAATACGACATCTGATTTCCTGACTGCTGCTTCTATGGGTGTTGATTGTGGATCCAAGTAATAGGAAATCTTTGACAACTCCATTCTTTTTTCCATTTAACATGATGCTGCTTATTGGTCCAGTTGTGAGGATTTTCATTTTCATTATGTTGAGATGTAATCCATACTGCTGACTGTAGTCTTTACTCTTTAGTTTAGTGTTTACTCTAGGTTGCAAGTCATCTTCACTTTCAGCAAGTAAGGTTGTGTTATCTGCATATTACAGGTTGTTAATGACTCTTCCTCCAATCCTAATGCCACATTCTTCATGTAGCCCATCTTCTCAGATTATTTGCTCAGCATACAGATTGAATAAATATGGTGAAAGAATACAATCTTGACGCATATCCTTTCTGATTTTAAACCATGCTGTATCCCTTTGTTCTGTTTGAATGACAGCCTCCTGGTCTATGTACAGATTCCTCATGAGCACAATAAAAGGTTCTGGAATTCCCATTCTGCTCAATGTTATCCATAATTTGTTATGATCCACACAGTCTAGCTTTTGCATAAAAAAGAAAAAAAACCAAACTCACTGCTGTCGAGTCAGATCCAACTCATAGCAGTCTCTCCTTGGGTTTCTGAGGCAATATCAGTATGGAAAGTATGGGAGTAGATTGCCCAATAGTCAATAAAATACAAGTAAACATCTTTCTGGTATTCTTTGCTTTCAACCAAGATCCATCTGACATCAACAATGATATCTTCATTCCATATCCTCTTCTGAATCCAGCTTGCATTTTTGGAAGTTCTCTGTCAATCTACCACTGCAACCGTTTTTTAATTACCTTCAGCAAAATTTTACTTGCCTGTGATATTAATGACATTGTTTGATTATTTCCACATACTGTTGGATCACCTTTCTTTAGAATGGTTACAAATATGGATTTCTTCCAGTCAGTTGGCCAGGTAGCTGTCTTCCAAATTTCTTGGCATAAATGAGTAAGTGCCTCCAGCACAACATCTGTTTGTTGAAACATCTCAATGGGTATTCTGTCAATTCCTGGAGCCTTGTTCTTTGCCAACTCCTTCAGTGCAACTTTGACTTCTTCCTTCAATACCATTGGTTCTTGATCATATGCCATCTTCTGAAATAGTTGAACATCGATCAACTCATTTATGTGCAGTGACTCTGTATATTCCTTCCCTCTTCTTTTGATTCTTCCTGCATCATTCAATATTTTGCCCATAGAATCTTTCAGTATTGCAACTGGAAGCTTGAATTTTCTCTTCAGTTCTTTCAGCTTAAGAAATGCTAGGTGTGTTCTTCCCTTTTGGTTTTCTAACTCCATGTCTTTGCACATTTCATTATAATAATTGACTTTGTCTTCTCAAGCTGCTCTTTGAAATCTTTTGTTTAGCTCTTTTATCTTGTCATTTCTTCCATTTGCTTTGGTGACTCTCCATTCAAGAGCAAGTTTCAGAGTCTCTTCTGACATCCATTTTGGTCTTTTCTTCCTTTTCTGTCTTTTTAATGACCTTTTGTTTTCTTCATGGATGATGCTCTCTTGATGTCATCCCACAATGCGTCTGGTTTTCAGTCATTAGTGTTCAGTGCTTCAAATCTATTCTTCAGATGGTCTCTAAATTCAGGTGGCATATAATCAAGGTCATGTCTGGGCTCTCGTGGACTTGTTTTAATTGTCTTCAGCTTCAACTTGAACTTGGATATCAACAATTGATGGTCTGTTCCACAGTCAGTTTCAGGCCTTGTTTTGGCTGAAGATAATGAGCTTTTCCATTGCCTCTTTCCACAGATGTCATTGATCTGATTCCTATATATACCATCCAGCAAGGTCCATGTGAATAGCCACTGTTTATGTTGATGAAAAAAGGTATTTGCAATGAATAAGTTGTTGGTCTTGCAAAATTCTATCATGGGATCTCCATCGTCATTTCTATCACCAAGGCCAAATGGTAGCATATGAAAATACACAATAGAAGTAATCGAACTTAAAATAATGGTTAGTAATTAATGTATTACCCAATATGTCTTTCATTAACTCATTTTAATATTACTCAATGTTTTAAGTTTCCCACAGAGCTTGCCCACCACCCATTTGTCAGTTTGTTGTACAGGCAATCCCTGGATAAGTTGGAAGAGTTAGGTATGGTTCATATCTGAATATCAATCTTTCAAATGTTTGTCTTAGTATATAGTGTACCTCTCTATGCATAAAAATATTTAAAAAACCACTTCTAGATACATTAAAACATTTTTAACATAATAATAGTAATAATAATATTTTGATACATATGTTAAAATCCAATTTGTTATTTTGAACTTCTGTATGTATCCCAAATTTCTAAGATAGGCTTTACAGGGGTTAGTTCATAACTATGGGTTGTCTGTAAGTCATATGTTTGTACTCTGGGGACTGCCTGTACTGTGGTGGCTTGTGTGTTGCTCTGATGCTGAAGCTATGCCACAGTATTTCAAATACCAGCAGAGCCACCCATGGTGGACAGGTTTTAGTGGAGATTCTAGAAAAAGACATATTAGGAAGAATGGCCTGGTGATCTACTTCCAAAAATTGTTGTTGTTGTTGTTAGATGCCGTTGAGTCATTTCCAACTCATAGCGACCCCATGCACAGCAGAACGAAACACTGCCTGATCCTGTGCCAGCTCCATGATCCTTGCTATACTTGAGCCCATTGTCACAGCCACTGTGTTGAAGGCCTTCCTCTCTTTCATTGACCCTCCACCTTACCAAGCATGACAACCTTCTCCAAGGAATGATTCCCTCTGACAACATGACCAAAGTAGGTGAGACAAAGTCTGGCCATCCTCGCTTCCAAGGAGCATCTCAGCCACACTTCCTCCAGGACAGATCTGTTAGTTCTTTTGGCAGTCCATGGTACCTACAGCATTCTTCACCAGCACCACAACTCAAAAGCATCAACTCTTCTTCGGTCTTCCTTATTCATTGTGCAGCTCTCACATGCATACGAGGCGATTGAAAATATCATGTCCTGTGTCAGGTACACCTTAGTACTCAAGGAGACATCCTTGCTCCTCAGCACTTGAAAGAGTTCCTTTGCAGCTGACCTGCCCAGTGCTACATGTCATCTAATGTCCTGACTGCTGCTTCCATTGGCCTCTATTGTAGAATGAAGCAATGTGAATTCTTTGACAACCTCAATCTTTTCCCCATTTATCATGATGCTGCTTATTGGTCCAGTTGTGAGGATTTTTGTCTTCTTTATATTGAGACATAATCTGTACTGCAGACTGTGTTCCTCAATCTTTGTCAGTAAGTGCCTCAAGTCATCCTCACTTTCAGCAAGCGAAGTTGTATCACCAGCATATTGCAGGTTGTTAATGATTCTTCCTCCTATCCTGATGCCACGTTTTTCTTCATATAGTCCAGCTTCTCAGATTATTTGCTCAGCATATAGACTGAATAAGTATGGGGAAAGGATACAACCCTGAGACACTCCCTTCTTGATTTTAAACCACACAGTGTTCTCTTGTTCTGTCTGAACGACAGTCTCCTGGTCAAGGTACAGGTTCCTCATGAGTACAATCAAGTGTTTGGGAATTCCCATTCTTCTCAATGTTATCCATAATTTGTCATGATCCACACAATCAAATGCCTTTGCATAGTCAATAAAGCACAAATAAACATCTTTGTGATATTCTTTGCCTTGAGCCAAGATGCATCTGACAGCAGCTGTGATATCCCTCATTCCACGTGCTCTTCTGAATCCTGCTTGCACCTCTGGAAGTTCTCTATCAATATACTGCTGCAAACGTTTTTGAATTATCTTCAGTAAGATCTTGCTTGTGTGTGGTATTAATGATATTTTACGATAATTTCCACATTCTGTGGGATCACCTTTCTTTGGAATGAATACAAATATGGATCTCTTCCAGTCAGTTGGCCAGATAGCTGTCTTCCAAATCTCTTGGCATAACCAAGTGAGTGCCTCCAGTGCAGCATCCATTTGTTGAAATATGTCAATGGGTATTCTGTCAATTCCCAGAGCCTTGTTCTTTGCCAATTCCTTCATTGCAGCTTCAACTTCCTATATTCTTTCCATCTTCTTTTGATGCTCCCTGCATCATTCAATATTTTGCCCTTAGAATCTTTCAATATTGTAACTCAAGGCTTAAATTTTTTTCCTCAATTCTTTCAACTTGAGAAATGCCGAGCATGTTCTTCCTTTTTGGTTTTCAAACTCCAGGTCTTTGCACATTTCATTATAGTAATTGGTTTTGTCTGCTTGAGCTGCTCTTTGAAATCTTCTGTTCAGCTCTTTTATCTTGTCATTTCGTCCACTGGCTTTAGCTACTCTCCACTCAAGGGCAAGTTTCAGAGTCTCTTCTGTCATCTGCTTTGGTCTTCTTTTCTTGTCTTTTTAGTGATCTCTTGCTTTCTTCATGGATAATGTCCTTGATATCCTCCCACAATTCTTCTGTTTTTTGGTCATTGGTGTTCAATGTATCAAATCTATTCTTTAGATGGTCTCTAAATTCAGGAAGGATATATTCTAGATCATATTTTGGCTCTCGTGGATTTGTTTTAATTGTTTTTAACTTCAAGTTGAATTTGCATATGAACAGTTGATGGTCTATTCCACAATCAGCTCCTGGCCTGGTTTTGGCTGAAGATATTGAGCTTCTCTGTCACCTCTTGCCACAGATGTAGTCAATCTGATTCCTGTGTGTTCCCTCTGGTGAAGTCCACGTGTAGAACCACCATTTGTGTTGTTGAAAAAAGGTGTTTGCAATGAACAAGTCATTGGTCTTTCAAAATTCTAGCATGCAAGTTCCAGCATTATTTCTGTCACCAAGGCCAAATTTTCCAACTACTGGTGATTCTTGTTTCCAACTTTTGCATTCCAGTCACCATTTATAAATAACACATCCTGATTGCATGTTCAGTCAATTTCAGACTGCAAGAGTTGATAAAAATCTTCAATTTCCTCATCTTTGTCTTTGGTGGTTGGGGCATAAATTTGAATAATAGTCTTATTAACGGGTCTTCCTTGTAGGTGTATGGATATTATCCTATCACCGACAGCATTGTACTTCAGGACAGACCTTGAAACATCCTTTGTGATGATGAATGCCACACCATTCCTCTTTAAACTGTTGTTCCTGGCAGAGTAGATTATATGGTTGTCTGATTCAAAATGGCCCAAACCAGTCCATTTCAGCTCACTAATGCCTAGGATATCAATCTTTATGCATTCCATTTCAGTTTTGACAACTTCCAATTTTTCTAGATTCATACTTTGTACATTCCATGTTCCAATGATTAATGCGCATTTACCATTGTTTCTCCTCAATTTGAGTGGTGCCACATCTGCAAATGGAGGTCTCAAAAGCTTTATGTTATCCATATGAGTAAGGCTGATTTTACTCTGATAAAGCAGCTCTTTCCCAGTCCTATTTTGAGAGATTTCTAAGCTAAGTGTCTCATCTTCCTCCTCTATATTGGACAATGTTTCTGGACTATTCATATAGTTGCGCAGTAATGTATTAGACAGTGTTTCTCTGCTATTCATAAGGTTTTTTTCTGGCCAATTCTTTGGGAAGTGGATAGCCTCCTCCTTCTTCCTAGTCTGTTTCAGTCTGCAAGCCGGGCTGATACCTTTGCACCATGTGCACCCCACTGGATTTGAAACAGCAGTGGCACAGCCTCAAGACTCACAGCAACACATCACCACAGTAGGACAAACTGACAGACAAGTTTGTCTCCCTTAGCTGTTAGACCCTTCCAACCACCCTTACCTGGATCCCTGCAGCTGACTCCTTGATCTGTTCTGGTCCCCTTTGCCTTTTCTGTCCTTTCCCTGCATTCCCACCTCGCTGCTTGTGGGATGTGGCCTGGGTTCCCTCTCCTCACCTCGGTCCCTGCAGCCGACTTCTCGATCTGTTCCAGTCCCCTTTGCCTTTTTCAGTCACTTTAAATATCCAAAATGGCTGCTTCTGGTAAACATGCAAAATGGCTGCGCCCTCAGTCACTTTAAATATCCAGAATGTCCACCGCTTGTAAACATTCAAAATAGCTGTACCCTTGGTCACTTTAAATATCCAAAATGGCTGCCACTTGTAAACAATCAAAATGGCTGCACCCTCCAGACAGCAGAAAGTCCACAGCTCATGTCTCCCTCCTTGCTGTTTCCCTTCCTAGTCATAGGCCACCAGAGCAGTTGTCCCTGCAGTCCTTGGTGACTGGGACTGATCTTTAAGTCAATTCTCAGGTCCCAACACCACTTGGAAATATTCAGGCTGTTGGTCTCGTCAGAGTAGATGACAGTCTGCAGCTCTGACCATCTCTGTATTCACTGTTTTCCGTCAGGTTTTTCCACTGGTTGGTGCCTAATCCACTTCTGTATAGTTCCTTTCAAAACTCAGGATTCCAGGATTATCATCTGTATCTCTGTCAATTGGTTTTTCTTTTCTTTGTTGTAGAGGGTCTGTGTCACTTGTCTGTCTATTCCTCCATCTTACTGGAAGTAAGAAATCAATACACTTATAGAAGCTGGCAAGTTCAAAGTTCCTGGATCAAACATCAAGCTGGACACTTTTCCACGTCAAGCTGGAGGCTTTTCCCAACTCTTGCAGCCACAGGGGCTGAGGAGCTCAAGGCTGGCAGGCAGTACACTGGCTTTTGACTCCAATGAATGATGAATCCCCCAAAAAGATTTATAGTCTTGGAAACCCAATGGGGGTAGTTATGAGTTGGAATTGACTTGATGGCAGTCAGTTTGGTCTGGCACCCCATTTACATCACCATAAGGAGCTCTGGTGGCACAGTGCCTAAGGCATTTGACTGCCAACCAGAAAGTTGGTGGTTTAAAGCCAACAGAAGGAGGAAGATGGGACAATCTACTTCCATAAAGATCTACCAATGAAAACTTTATGGATTGCAACCAAAGACTGTCTAATAATAGTGCTGGAAGATTAGTCCACTATGTTGGAAGATACTACACAATAGCTTTAGCAATGGACTCAAACACAGCAAAGACCATGAAGATGGTGTAGGGCTGGGCAATGTTTATTTCTGTTATACATGAAGTTCCCATAAGTTGAATTCAACTTGGCCACAAATAACAACAACAAAAAATCTTGAAAATTATGTTTAAGTTGACAAGCAACAAAACATAATTGCTTTTGATATAAAAAGTTTGTCAAAATAGTGATTCAATTTATTTTAACACAAATTTACATAGTTTATAATCTTAGACAATATATACGGTTGTTGTCAGCTGATTTGATTAGTAAATGTATATAAATGTAGGAAGTTCAGATGAATTAGATTCTGCATGATAAAATAAATCCAACTACAATAAAAAATAAATTTTTATTATACTTAACATTGATAAGTCAGAGAAAAAAATAGCTATTTTATTTAATCAAAATTACATCAATCTGATTTGCCAAAGATACATTTAATTATGAGCTCTTGGATGATTAAAACATTTCTAAGCTAGTGGTTTCTGAAATATTTTAGTTCTAGCACACTTAAAACATTAGAACTTCTGTTTTCTTATTTTCTGGGAACTTGG
>NW_006921597.1:10333192-10337860 GCF_000298275.1 Orycteropus afer afer
TTATTTAAATCTACATATTTACCTCAGAGCAAACCTTTAATTTAAGAGACAAACACTAAGAGACATAGTAGTGCAATTTATAAATACTCTCCAGAGGGAGGAAAGTATTTCATACTCACATGAGAAGTCAAAACCTTTCCCTATCACAGACACACAGGCACACAGAATGCTTGTGGCTTCAGTTCTACCACTTAGACACAGATCAAAAATAAACAGAAACACAAAACTTGCCAGTACATCTCTCAAAAAGCTGTTCTTCCAGATAAGCCTGAAAATTTTAATTGAGTTCACAGATAGAAAAACAGACAAAAAGAACAAATTATATTCTCTGTTATCTCTCAGTTAATAGAGAATACCAAAACTCATTGTCATCAACTTGATTCTGATTCATAGTTACCCTATAGTACAGAGAGAACTGCCTCATTGAGATTCTTTACAGGATCAGGCTGCCACGTCTTTTTCCCATAGAGTGGCTGGTGGGTTTGTACTGCCAACCTTTTGGTTAGCAGCCCAGAAAATGCTTAACCACTGTGCCACAAGGGTTCTTCAATAGAGAATGATCTCTATAATCCAACTACAAAAATTAACAAATGATTAGACCATTAATCCAAATTTCCATTTGTTGTTACCACCAATGGGAAATAAGATATTGATTATGAATGAACCAGAAGCAAAACAGAAAATTGTAGATGGGAAAAAAAAAAAAAAATCAAAACCAAAACTAGAGAAACAGAAAATCAGAAAATTTAATACTGGTCAAGATTTTCCATGGTTATAGGGGAAATTAAGCTCAACTGGCACAGCATGCTATACAAAAACATTGTTCCACATCCTACTTTGGTGAGTAGCTACTGGGATCTTAAAAGCTTGCAAGCAGCCATCTAGATGCAGTGATGGGTCTTTACTCATCCAGAGCAAAGAAGAATGAAGAAAACCAAAGACACATGGAAACAATTAGTCCAAAGGACTGGTACACCATGCAATCCTCAGCCTACATGACTATGAGACCAGAAGAACTAGATGGTGCCTGACTGCCACTGTCAACCACTCAGAGGGGGATCTCTTAGGTGATTTTGGATAGAGAGGGAGAACAATGTGGAACAAAACTCAAAATCATTTTTTAAAAAAAGGGGGAGCCCAGGTTTGCTGGTCTGATAGAGCCTGATGGAACCCCTAAGACTATGGCTCCTAGCTGCCCTTCAGGTCTGGAATTGAACCCACTCCAGTGACTTCCAGCCAAACAAAAGACAGGCATATGAGCTGAACATTTACATTAGGTAGGTACACTCCTTGGATTGATCAATCATGGGAGAATAGAAGGGCTGTGTATGCACAGGGAGATAGCTCAGGAGACAAGAGTGCATAGGAGGGAAGGACACAGGGAACAGGTGGCTATGGGAAGGAAGTGGGAGGAAAGCTGTGACATTGTGGGAGATTACAGTCATTATGATGAGACAAAGTGTATGTGAACTGCTGTATGGAAGATGAATTTGCTCTATAAGCTTTCACCCTAATAACACACACACACACACACACACACACAATAGATGACTCATGAATTTTGTAAACCATAAAAAACAGTTCAAGATTTTAAGTTACCGAAAGGATTTGAAAAATATATTTAATCTGCCACACAAAAAAACATAATTGTTACTGATATAAAAAGTTTATTGATAAAAAATTAATGTTCAAGGAACAGAGTTTTTAATCCTTGTGGAATCCAGATTTCTGGATTCTATGAATGTTGAATAGGACCTACCCAAACTATCTCCCTGGGATAATCTTTAAACCTTGAAAACCAAAACTGGTCTCCTAAAAGTGACTGTCTTAGGCTGGGTTCTGAGGAGAGCAAAACAAATAAAGTATATAAATGAACATATACCATATTTTTACACAAATATTATGTGCTCATCTTCCACATTTGTTTGTCAACAAAGCCCCCTCATAAGCAGTATGTTAATTTTTCACAAGTTGCTGTAAAAAATATTAGTATAGTGTGCTTAGGATAACAACTTGCAGGAAGGTGGAGCAGTTGGCAAACAAATACAGAAGCTTGTGTTATTTGAGTAAAAATACAGTATCACTCACTCACTCACTGCCATTGAGTCAATTCGACTCATAGCAATACCTCCTTGGGTTTCTGAGGTAGTATCTCTACAGAAGCAGATTGCCCAATCTTCCTTCCAAAAACACAGTATAGAGAGATTTATTTCAAGGAAATGGCTCACTCAATTGTAGGCTGACAAGTCCCAAATTCATGGGTCAGGTGGCAGGCTGGAGGCCTCTCCTGACTCACATTGTAGCAGGGGCTGATGAACCCAAAGTCTACAGGTCAAGTGTCAGGCTGTTGGCACACAGGGTTGCAAGAACTGGCAAATCCAAAATCTGCAGGTGAGGTGTCAGATTGCTGGCTCATATACTAAGAGCTGGAGGTCAGAGGATGACAAGACAAATACAAAATTGAAAGTAGATTGAGAGAGAGCAGACTGTGCTAGAACATACATATATATTGGACATGCCCTCGAGAAAACACCCATTTCAGCTGATTGACTGATCACATCAGATTGCAAAATGGAGGACATTTATATAATATCTGCCAAACCATTGAGAATCATGGCCTAACCAAGTTAACACATAACCTCAACCATCACAGTCTACACTTTGTCAACCTGGCACCTGTACACATCTCCTTAAACCATACATAATCTCTAAATGTGAGCTCTGATGGTACAGTTCCTAAAGCATTTGACTGCTAACCAGAAGGCCAGTGGTTCAAATGCACCAGCCACTCCTGGGAAGGAAGATGGGGCAATCTACTTCTGCAGTGATACCTCGGAAACCCAAGGAAGGGTTGCTGTGTTGGAACCAGATCCAACTCAATGGCAGTGAGTAGTGAGTTTGAATCTCTAAATAAAGGTAATTTTAAAGTTATATTGTGTCTAACATAATACAACTACCATACATATGACTGAAAAACATATTAGCCCCAATTACATCTTATATTTTATAAGAAGTAATAGAATAAGGAAGGCAAGAAAGCAAAGATATTTGTTACACGCACACACATAATGCATACACATATAATAAAAAAAAGAAGAAATACTCATAACAATTACAGTCCTCATTTTGGCAACTGGTCATGAGGTTGTGCCTGATATTTAGAACTACCTTCTTCCATTAGCCATTTTATATTCTCTTTGTCCTCAACAAGCATCTCCCCTGGTTGTGATTCTCTGCCTGATGGGATGATTCAAACCTTTGTTCCTGAAGGATCTGGGCCATAAGCAGTACTGTTGGCATTGGGTTGCTATAGTTTTCCATTGACATAAATCACAGGGCATGGTAGCACTAAGGAACATCCTAAGTTATCTCCTGTATTCCAGACATACTCTTATTTACTTCCATTATATAATATTATATTCATATATAATATTAATTCATGGCATGCTCTAATGACTCCATGTTGGGAGTGTCATCCTGTCCTAAAGAGAAACAGAGGACCACAATAAGTGAGCAGCTTGATTGGAGTCACAGCTCTGCCACAAGGATCCAGATGAGGAGAGAGAACCCAGGCACACCCAAAGCAGCAGGGTGGGAGAGCAGGAAAAAGGGGATTAAAAGCCAGGAACCTGGACAGAGGAGCAGTCAGCCACAGGGATCCAGGTGAGGAAAAGGAACTCAGGCACGCCCAAAGCAGCAGGGTGGAAGAGCAGGAGAAAGGGGATTAAAAGGCCAGGAACAGGGACAGAGGAGCAGTCAGCTGCAGGGACCCAGGGTGGTACAAGAGGTTTCCAACAGGGAGACAAACCTCTCTGTCGGTTTGTCCTACCATGGTGATGTGTTGATGTGAGTTTTGAGGCTGAGCCACTGGTGTTCAAACCCAGTGAGATGCACATGGTGCACAGGTATCAACCCAGCTTATAGACTGAGACAGACGAGGAAGAAGGAAGAGGCTGTCTACTTCTAAAAAAATTGGCCAGGGAAAACCTTATGAACAGCAAAGAAACACTGATACATTACCATGCAACTTTATGAATAGTCTGGTTAGGTTAGAAGGCTCTCAAAATAGGACTGGGAAAAAACTGCATCATCTGAGTAAACTCAGCCTTACTCATATGGATAAGGTAAAGCTTTCGAGACCTCCATTTGCTTATGTGGCACCACTCAAATTGAAGAGAAACAGCTGCAGACATCCATTAATCATCGGAACATGGAATGTACGAAGTATGAATCTAGGATAATTGGAAGTTGTCAAAACTGAAATGGAACACATAAAGATTGATATCCTTGGCATTAGTGAGCTGAAATGGACTGGTTTTGGCTACTTTGAATCAGACAATTATGTGATCTACTATGTCGGGAATGACAGTTTGAAGAGGAATGGCATGGCATTAATCATCACAAAGGATGTTTCAAGATCTATCCTGAAGTACAATGCTGTCAGTGATAGGATAATATCCGTATGCCTACAAGAAAGACCTGTCAATATGACTATTATTCAAATTTATGCCCCAACCACCAAAGACAAAGATGAGGAAATTGAAGATTTTTATCAACTCTTGCAGTCTGAAATTGACTGAACATGCAATCAGGATGTATTAATTATCACTGGTGACTGGAATGCAAAAGTTGGACACAAAGAAGAATCACCAGCAGTTGGAAAATTTG
>NW_006921597.1:10339380-10364544 GCF_000298275.1 Orycteropus afer afer
GAGGATGACTTGAGGCACTTACTGATGAAGGTTGAAGAATACAGTCTGCAGTATGGATTACATCTCAATATAAAGAAAACAAAAATCTTCACAACTGGGTCAATGAGCAGCATCACATTAAATGGAGAAAAGATTGAGGTTGTCAAAGAATTCACATTGCTTGTTTCTACAATCGATGCCAATGGAAGCAGCAGTCAGGACATTAGATGACAGGTAGCATTGGGAAGGTCAACTGTGAAGGAACTCTTTCAAGTGCTGAGGAGCAAGGATGTCTCCTTGAGGACTAAAATGCACCTGACACAAGCCATGCTATTTCCAATTGTCTCGTATGCATGTGAGAGCTGGACAATGAATAAGGAAGACTGAAGAAGAGTTGATGCTTTTAAGTTGTGGTGCTGGTGAAGAATGCTGAAAGTACCATGGACTGCTAAAAGAACTAATAGATCTGTCCTGGAGGAAGTGCACCTGAAATGCTCCTTGGAAATGAGAATGGCCAGACTTCGTCTCACCTATTTTGGTCATGTTGTCAGAAGGAACCATTCCCTGGAGAAGGATGTCATGCTTGGTAGGATGGAGGGCCGATGAAAGAGGGGGAGGCCTTCAATGAGATGGATTGACATGGTGGCTGCAATGATGGGCTCAAGTATAGCAGGGATAATGGAGCCGGTGTGGGATTGGGCAGTGTTTCATTCTGCTGTGCATGGGGTCAGTATGAGTCAGAAATGACTCGACGGCACCTAACAACAACAACATATAATATCAATCTGATTTCCCCTTGGTAATCAGGATTATTCACACTGGCCAGTATGGTAACTCCCTTCTTTGCTTGTTGATCCACAGGTAAGAGGAGCCCCAAGTGTCCAGGTGGCGTTCTTAACTTCCAGTTCAGTGGAATCAGTGTTGTGTCTCTTGGTGGGAGATTTCTCGCCTTTGGAAAGAAGACCTCTAGAACCACAGAGGATAAGGACTTGGTGACTGGAAGCAAAATTCTACAAGTGTGTCATTAGAGGTAATAGTGGTGCCACTCCCATTTCCATCCCTTGATTCCTGGACCCACGAGTCTTGGCTATGGGAGAAATAGCACCATTTATTGGATGCTGGTTTAGAGTTTATACAGTCTCCTGGAGAACATTGCCCCAATGCTGAAAGGTATTGCCACCTAACTGGTGTTGTAATTGTCTTTGGAAGGCCATTCCATTGTTTCATCAAGCCATCTACTTCAGGATGATGGGGAACATGGTAAGACCAATAAATTCCATAAGCATGGGCCCATTGTTACACTTCATGTGATGTGAAGTGAAGTTTTTTGATCCAAGACAATGCTGAATGGGATACAATGATGGTGGATAAGGTATTCTGTAATGGTAGTTTGGGCAGAAATATTGCATGCAGGGAAGGCAAATTCATATTCAGACTAGGTATCTATCCCAGTAAGAATGAAATGCTGCCCTTTTCATGATGGAAGTGGTCCAATGTAATCAACCTGCCACCAAGTTGCTGGGTGATTTCCCCAAGCATGGATCCATACCAGGGACTCAATGTTAGTTTCTGCTATTGGCAGATTGAACCCTCAACAATGGCTGTAGCCAAATCAGCCTTGGTGAGTGGAAGGCCATGTTGCTAAACCCATGCATAACCTCCATCCTTGCCACTACGGCTACTTTGTTCATGAGCCCACTGAGTAATGACAGGAGTGGTTGGGGAAAGGGCATCCACAGAATATGTAAATCCATCTGTTTGATTGTTAAAATCCCCCTCTGCTTAAGTCACCCTTTGGTATGCACTCACATGAAACACAAATATCTTCACTTCTTTGGCCCATTCAGAGAGGTGTATCCACATGGCTTTTTTCCATATCTCTTGTCACCAATTTTCCAATCACGCTCCTTCCAAATCCTGATCATCCAGCCAAATCACTGGCCACAGCCCATGAATCAGTGTACAATTGCACATCTGGCCATCTCTCCTACCAAGCAAAATGAACAACCAGGTACACTACTTGAAGTTCTGGTCACTGGGAGGATTTTTCTTTACCAATGTCCTTCAGGGAGGTGTATAAAGAGGCTTCAGTGATGCAGCTGTCTACCTTCAAGTGGTGCCTGCATATTGCACAGAATCATTTGTAAACCAACCATGAATTTTCCCTTCCTCAATCAACTGATCATAAGGAACTCCCCATGAGGCCATAGGTACAGACTAGGAAAAGGGAAATAATGTGACAGAAGTGGGACCATGGACATTTGGGCCACTTTATCTTGTGATTTATTTATGCCTTCAGGTTTTTCTTAAGCTTGATCTCATATATACCACTTCCATTCAATGATGGAGTGCTGCTTTGCTTATCTGACTTAATGACTCTGTGCATCCAACAACACCCACTTCATATGGGCAGCTCAGACCATATGGTGACTTGGTGGCCCATGGTTAGGTGTTCAGTCTCTACTAAGGCCCAGTAACAAGCCAAAAGCTGTTTCTCAAAAGGAGAGTAATTATCAGCAGTGGATGGCAGAGCTTTGCTCCAAAATCCTAAACGTCTGCACAGTGTTTCACCAATAGGGGCCCACCAAAGACTCCAAAGAGCATCTCTACTTGCCACTGACACTTCAAGAACCATTGTATCAGCAGAATCCAGAGCGGTTTGCATGGCAGTCAGAACTTGTTGCAGAGCTGTCTTTTGTTCTGGGTCCCACTCAATACTAGTAGCTTTTTGAGTCACTTTATAAATAGACTGGAGTAGCACACCCGCATGAGGGATATGTTGCCTTCAAAAATTCAAAGAGATCTGCCAGACATTGTGTCTCCTTTTCAGTTGTAGGAAGGACCAAATGCAATGACTTATCATTCACTTTAGAAGGAATGTCTCAACAACCCCCACACCATTGACCCCCTAGAAATTACAGTGCGATGGAAGGCACCTGAATTTTTGTAGGATTAATTTCCCACCCTTTAGTATGCAAATGTTTTTCCAGTAAGTCTAAAGTCATTGATACTTCTTCCTTACTAGATCTAATCAACACAATGCTATCACTGTAAAGGACCAATGTGATATCTTGCAGAAGGGAAAGGAGATCAAGGTCCTTGTGGACTAAATTACGACTTAAGGCTGGAGAACTGTTATACTCCTGAGGTAGACAGGAGCTTTGGTGGTACAGTAGTTAAGGCATTTGGCTGCTAACCAAAATTTCAGCTGTTCAAACCTACCAACCATTCCACAGGAAAAAGATGAGCTGTCTATTTCTATAAAGATTTACAGCCTTAAAAACCCCGTAGGGCAGTTCTACCCTGTCCTATAGGGTCTCTGTGAATCAAAAGTGACTCAACAGCAGTGGGTTTTTGTGTGTTCAGGTAGGATAGTGAAATTATATTGATGGCCTTGCCGGTGGAAGCAAACTGCTTTTGGTGTTCCTTCAAAACATGTATGGATAAAAAGGCATTAGCCAGATCAACAGCTGCATACCAGGCCAAATGGTATTAAAAATATTAATATTCTCAAGCAACAAAAACACATTGGAAACCACACCTGCAATTGGAGTCACTTCAGGTTAAGGTTATGATAATATACACTGTCTATCTAAGATCCATCTGGTGGATTTTCTTTTTTTTTCTTTTTTTGGCACAGGCCAAAAAAGGTGAGGTTAGAGGAATCACTGCCCGTGCATACTTCAAGTCCTTGGTGGTGGCACTAATCTCTACAGTCCTTCCAGGAATGCAGTATTGCTTGTGGATTACTATTTTCCCAGGTAGTGGCAGTTCTAATAGCTTCCACTTGGCTTTTCCTACCACAATAGCTCTTACTCCATATATCTGGGATCCAATGTAGGGATTTTGCTAGTTGTTGACTATGTCTCTTTCAGTTAAGCATTCTGGAACTGGGAAATCACTACAGGAAGGGTTCAGGGACCCAGTGGATCCACTGTGAGATGGATCTAAGCTGAGATTCCATTAGTAACGTGATCTCCATATGACCCTGTTCTGACTGGTGGGCCATACTGATGTTTTGAGTCTCCCAAAATTACTATCATTTTAGAGCCAAGGTCCATTTATCCCTGAGAATTCTGATTATTTCATTTTCAACAATGAACTGTCAATCTTGCAAAAAACTGAGGATCCCTTTAGGGGTGACTAAGGGAAAGATTAACAGTATAAATTTTTGGCAGTGCGGTGGCATCCTTCCTGAAGGGGGCTCGACCTCCCCTTCATTCAAGGGATTGTGGATCTGTAAACTGGCTCAAGTCTTGGAATTGACTGAGGGGTCATGATTCTATTTTGGTGATTCAGATTGACTAATGGAGAATCTTTCCACTTGTAAGGATCAAGTAAATACTTAGTGGGTTTCCCATCTATTTCACTCCTAGGGACACCAAGGCTAAGGAGCCAATGTCATAAGTACATACTAGACTGACTATTCTGATTACTGCTTTGACTCTGCTGTCTATTATGGTAACCATGCCCATCTTGTCTTTAACAATTAAGTGCCACCATTTTGGTGTCTACCACCCTGGGACCCAATTAGTCCCATTGTAGTTAGGTGTCTTAATCCAGCTCAGGCAGTTCCCATTGTGAAATATGATTTACATAAAATAGGAATCACAGAAGTCTTCAAGGATATAGGGGCTGCCTTCCCAAATTTCTGTCTAACGTTTGTCATGAAAGATGTGTCCTCTGGGCCCTCTGTGGATGGGTCTATGGGTCCAACCTGATAAATCCAGTCTAACATGTCAATTTCCCTAAGCCCTTGGATACCTTATTCTGCATTATACCAAGGCAATTCTGGCATTGCAACTTGATTTAGTTTTGGCCATGCTTAATCCATGCTTCAGTGAACCCACAAAATAAACTATTCTAACCCCTTGAGCTGAAACATTGAATGAAGAATCTGTGCTTAGTGGCCCTATCAGTAAACTTACTCATCCAACTTTATGTTCCTTGCACCATTATACCAAACCCTTAATAACTGTTCCCACACACATTCCCCATGTTTCTGTTTGTATATATTGGAAAATACAAGCAGTTCTTTTGGCATGCAGTACACCCCACCTGAGTCACATTTAGTACTTCATCTCTTGGTGCTTACTGGGATTTACACCTAGTTATAGGTCTGGAAGCATAAATGGGTGGTAGGGCTGGGTTTTGGGGACATTCAGTAATGTCTTGAAGGTATCTGCCTAAAACGATGCCTCCAGTGCCACCTCTGGTGATATCTCAGACAAAGACTCTTCAGGCAGAGCTGAGTTAATCTCATCAGATGGAGATGGAAAGGATAATGGATTCCTGGGAGTATGCCTTAGCAGACAAAGATGGAAAGATCTCTTCAGATGGGAGTAAGGGGGCTGGTTCTGTTGGCAGGAGTGAGTCAATGGAGTTTAGTGGCTCAATGTCCCTAACTTCCTGATTATCTTCCCATATGTCCCCATTCCATGTTTGAGGAACCCATTTTTTTTTTTTTTTCCCATTAATGCCCTCACTGTAACTTGAGAAACATTTGAGTTTGGGAATTCAATTGGTGTTGTAATTTGGCCACTTGATAAGACTCTAGATTTAGTTTATGGTAATATAAGCTCTATTAGTACAGAAAATAAGGCTTTCTTTCAAGGCACACATGGCATCTTTCAGCTCTTTTATGTGACAGTTGAGTTGTGTGGTAGTTAAATTTGTATGTCAACTTGCCTGAGCCTGGTTGAGTGGCTGAGCAGTTGGTGGTAGTTACTCCCCATGATGAGACTGGCAATCGACTCCATGGTGGGATCTCCCACAAGCAACTGTGTAGCTGCTTTGGGTATGTGGTCTGCTTCCCGTACATGAGAAGCAGCTTTGGGAATGGTCTCGAGCTTATGGCATGCTTGGACCCTGCATGTAGCCGTATCATTGTTTGGCAGCCTGCCATGCTCTGCTGACCTTGGGACTTACAATGGACTTAAATTAATGGCCTGCCCTGTGGTTTGGTAACATCGGGACTGTGCCTTTTTACTTGTCAACTTTGGGCTTGGCAGCATCAGCAGCCAGCAGCTGTCTGAGTGAAGTAAAGGCCTCTTAGCTTCAGTGGGCTGGGAGTTGGAGGCAGAGCTGAAGCCCAAGGCTGAGTGAGGAGCTTTCACCCAGCCCCTAGAGCCTGGCACTTTGAACTTGGACTTAAAGTTTCCAAACTGTAAGAGAATAAACTCCAGCTTGTTTAAGCCATCCCATTTGTGGTTTATTTCTTGTCAGAGCAGTACTAGGTAACCAGAACAAGCTGTGACTCTGAATCCCTGAGCTCATCTCTTTCACCACTTTGTCTAAAGAAGTAGGACCAAACCAGCTTCCTTATATTTCTCAATCTGACAAAATTTTAGAAAAGTATCAAATATATAATCCCTCAAAGCCTTGTGTCTCACGAATATTTGATTCAATGGTGATGATATTTTGCATATTTCTATTGCCGTCTTGTGCCCTGGATTGTTGTTGTTCAGTGCCATAGAGTCAGCTCTGAATCGTAACGTACAACAGAATGAAACACTGTCCAGTCCTGTGCCAGTCTCACAATCCTTGCTATATCTAAGCCCATCACTGCAGCCACTGTGTCAATCCATCTTGTTGAAGGGCTTCCCCTTTTTCACTGACCTCCACTTTCACAAGTGAAATCATCCCTTCTGACAACATGGCCAAAGTAGTTGAGATGAACTCTGGCCATTCTCGCTTTCAAGGAGCATTCCAGCTGCACTTCTTCCAGACAGCTTTGTTAGTTCTTCTGGTTGTTGTTGTTGTTAGGTGCCATCAAGTTGGCTCTGGCGTATAATGACCCTAAGTACAACAGAATGAAACTCTGCCTGATCTTGTGCTAGCCTCACAACCCTTGCTACACCTGAGCTCATAATTGCAGCCACTGTGTCAACACATCTTGGTGTGGGCCTTCCGCTTTTTCATTGACCCTCCACTTTACCAAGCATGACATCCTTCTCCAAGGGATGGTCCCTTTGAAAACATAACCAAAGTAGGTGAGATGAAGTCTGGCAATTCTCGCCTCCAAGGAGCATTCCAGCTGCACTTCCTCCAGGACAGATCTGTTAGTTCTTTTGGCAGTCCATGGTACCTTCAGCATTCTTCACCAGCACAACTCAAAAGCATCAACTCTTCTTTGGTCTTCCTTATTAATTCTCCAGCTTTCATATGCATATGAGGCTATTGAAAATACCATGACTTGGGTTATGCACACCTTAGTTTTCAAAGAGACATTTTTGCTCTTCCGCACTTTAAAGATGTCTTTTGCAGCAGATTTGCCCAGTGCAAGATGATGTCTAATTTATTCACTTCTGCTTCAATTGGTGTTAATTGTGGAACCAAGTAATATGAAATCTTTGACAACTTCAGTCTTTTCTCCATTTATTGTGATGCTGCTTATTCAGTTGTGAGGATTTTCATGTCCTTTATGTTGAGGTGTTACCCATACTGCAGACTGTAGTCTTTAGTCATCATTAGTAAGTGCTTCAAGTCACCTTCACTTTCAGTAAGAAAGGTTGTGTTATTTGCATATCACAGGTCGTTAATGACTCTTCCTCCAATCCTGATGCCACATTCTTCACATAGTCCAACTTCTCAGATTATTTGCTCAGCATACAGATTGAATGGGTATTGTGAAAGGATACAACCCTGACACACTCCCTTCCTGATTTTAAACTGCACAGTAACCCCCTTGCTCTGTTTGAATAACAGCATCCTGGTCTATGTACAGATTCCTCATGAGCACAATTAAGTATTTTGGAATTGGCATTCTTCTCAATGTTATCCACAATTTGTTATGATACATAGTCTAATGCTTTGGCATAGTCAATAAAACACAAGTAAACATCTTTCTGATATTCCTTGCTTTCAGCCAAGATTCATCTGACATCAGCAAAGATATCCCTTGCTCCATGTCTTCTTATGAATCCACCTTGCATTTCTGGCAGTTTCCTGTCAATATACTACTACAACTATTTTTTAATTATCTTCAGCAAAATTTTACTTGCATGTGATATTAATGATATTGTTTGATAATTTCCACACTCTGTTGGATTATCTTTCTTTAGAATGGGCACAAATGTAGATCTCTTCTAATCAGTTGGCCAGGTGGCTAGCTTCCAGATTTCTTGGCATAAATGAGTAAGTGCCTCCAGGATGGCATTCGTTTGTTGAAACATCTCAATGGGTATTCCCTCAATTCCTATAGACTTGTTTTTTTTTTTTGCCAATTCTTTCAGTGCAGATTCAACTTCTTCCTTTACTACCACTGGTTCTTGATCATATACCATGGATTAGCAATGCCCTATTTACTATTGAAGATACAGTCATAAGTGTCTTTAAGACTAGCCAGACTTGAGAGCAGATTCAGAAAACTCATCTTTAAGATTTCGTTCCTCTAGAATCACTCTCAATAACAAATGTCTTAAGCTGGGTTCTCTAAAGGAGCAAAATCAGTGAAGTGTATATATACAAATACAAAAACTATAAAACTCAATGCCATTGAATCATATCCAACTCTTAGACACCCCTCCTTGGGTTTCTGAGACAGTCACTATGAAAGTAGATTGCTCAATCTTCTTTCCAAAGAGTAGCTGGTGGGTTTGAACCACCAGCCTTCTGGTTAGCAGCCAAATGCCTTAGGCATTATGCCACCAGAGAGAGACTTTTTCCAAGGAAATGGCTCATGATATTGTGGAGGCTGGCAAATCCTAAACCGGTGGGTCACTTAGCAGAATGGAGGCTTTTCCTGACTCATGATAGCAGTGGCTATTGAACCCAAAATCTGCAGGTCAGGTGGCAGTCTTCTGGTTCACATTTTAAAAACTGGAGGTCAGAGAATGACAAGGTAAAAGCAAGATTGAATGCAGGATTGAAAGTGAGTAAGTTTTGCCAGAAAATCCTTATATATTGGATGCAGGCCCCATCCCCAAGGAAATGCCCCTTTCAATTGATTGGCTACTCACATCAGATCACAAAATGGAGGATGTTTACACAACATCTACCAAACCACTGAGAATCATGACCTAACCTTAACCATCACAGTCACCTTTAAGTCAAACAACGTTGTTGTTGTTGTTGTTATGTGCCATAGAGTTGGACCCGATTCATAGTGACCCCTCCTTGGGTTTCTGAGGCAGTATCATTATGGAAGTAGATTGCCCAACCTTCCTTCCGAGGAGTGGCTGGTGGGTTTGAACCACCAGCTTCTGGTTAGCAGTCACGTGCCTTAGGCACTATGCTACCAGAGCTCCTTTAGAGTTCAACTTAATTGGTAAAGTACATTTGCCTTTGTGAGGCCTGAGTCCTAATGGCCTCCAGGTAAATCTTTAACCAGAAGTCTTTAGTGTCGGGGATTCTAACACTCCCCATGCCTCAGGGCTTTTATCTACCCTCTGGACTCAGCACTTATCAGAGATTTTTCCGGATTCAGCACGTATCAGAGATTTGCCTGGCTCCTGAAGTCTCCCACGTATCAGGGCTCTGCATCCTCCCTAGATAATAATTCCCTAAGCAGACTTTGGAGCTGGGGGATTACAACATGTTCCCCAACATCTCAGACCCCTGCCCTAAACCCCTTAGCAACAACCAATCATCTGTACCCCTTAGCCCTGGTGCTATTCCACCCTATATTTTTCCTATAAAAATGTGATAGTAAAGGAGCACGAGGTCTTTTGCTTAAGCCACTATGTTGGCAAGAGCAGGGACCCTAGCTCGAGCTAGCAAATAAACTTTCCTTTTGCTTTTGCATTATCGTGTTAGTGGTGGCTTCCTCGCGTCGACATTCCTTTCTGAACACGGGCTCAACACCTTGGGCTTTGTGCTTTTTTGAAAGAATTATCTACATGCAGTTTTGATAACAGAAATTCCAAAGGTCAGACTAGGAGTTATGTTTTAGGGTAAATCAGTAATTATCTGAATTCTTCTTCAAGAAAATTTTGTATGTCCAGGAAGTTTGGGTTTTTTTTTTTTTGTGATTTAGGTGTAAGTTTACAGAACAAATTCACTTTCCATACAGCAGTTCACATACACTTTGTCTCATGACATTGACTACAATTTACCCCAGTGCAACAGCTCCCCTCCCACTTCCTCCTGATAGATACCTCTTCCCTGTGTCCATCCCTCCATGTACTCCCACCCCCTGAGCTGTCTCCCTGTGCATAAATATCTCTTCTTTCTCCTGTGATTGTTCTCTCCAAGTAGTCTATTTACCTCAGGTAAATGTTCAACTCATATGTCTGTCTGTTGTTTGGTTGGAAGCCACAGGTGTGGGTTTGTTATCAGAGCAAACGTGGGTCCCTGCCCAGTGTGCAATTAGGCCAAAATAGCTTACACCCCAAGATTGAGAGGAGAGAAAATTGTTTATTGCAAAGCAGTAGTGCAAGGAGTTAGGGGTACTTTAGTACCCAGACCTAAACTCTCCAAGATGCCATGGAAACAATTTTTGTAGGTTTCAGGAGAGAGGGTTGTGCATATTCACAAAAGGTTGAGGAATTTGGGGCATGAAAGTGAAATGGGTGACCTATAGTGGATGGGTCACACTAGTTTCCTGTTATCAGCTGATAGGGGCTTGGGCAGAGGGGAGAGGGTCTGCAAATTAACTTTTGTTCCTTTTGTCTTATTGGCATGTGAATGTCTCCAGATCCCATGTCCGGCCCAGAGTTAATTTACAAGTAGTTTCTAAAATACCTCCCTTCTGCCCTATGGCACATGTCCTTGGGCCAAAGTTAATTTACAAGTTGTTTCTAAAATACTTTTAGCAAATCTTTCATCTGCAGGAAGGAATGTTTTCCATTCAGTTCTTCAAGAAACTGAAGACTCATCTGTTCTGGGTGGGAAAATAGTTGGGGGTAATTTAGTTTATTTAAGTTTACTTATCTATTCTCATTCAGGTGCCAGGGTGGGGGAAATAGTTGGGGGTAATCTAGTCTACCTATCTGTTCCCATCCAGGTGCCAGGGTGGGGGAAATAGTACTCTGTTTCAATTCCCCCTCAGAATAGATACTGTTCCACATTCTGGGGAACAGTCACTGTTCCACATTCTGGGGAACACTTTATTCGACTGTTCCCCATTTTGGCGAACACTTTACTCGGTTTCAGGTTCAATTCCAAACCTGAAGGGCAGCTGGGGGCCATAGTCTCAGTGGTTCCACCAGGCTCTATCAGACCAGCAAACCTTCCTTCCCCCCCCCTTTTTTTCCCCAAATGATTTTGAGTTTTGTTCCACATTGTTCTCCCTCTCTATCCAGGATCTCCAACATAGGTGTCCTCCCAGTGGTTGACAGTGGTAGCCAGCCACCATCTAGTTCTTCTGGTCTTACAGTCATATAGGCTGAGGATCACATGGTTTACCAGTCCCTAGGACTAACTGTTTCCATGAATCTTTGATTTTCTTCATTCTTCTTTGTTCTGGATGAGGAGAGACCCATCATTGCATCTATATGGCTGCTTTGCAAGCTTTTAAGATCCCAGTTGCTACTTGCCAAAGTAGGAGGTGGAACTGTGAGTCAATCTGAAGCCAGAGTTCTAGTAGCCTCCAGGAAAATCTTTAACCAGAAACCTTTTAGTGTCAGCAATACTAACAGGACTTTTGGAATTCTAAACACTCCTTAGGGCCTTTATCTGCCCTCCAGTCTCAGCAGGTATCAAGGAACTTCCTCCGAACTCAGCACACATCACAAAAGCCATCCGGATTCAGCATGTATCAGAGATTTGCTTGGCTCCTGAAAGTCTTCCACAAACCTAAGCCTTGCATCCTCCCTAGATAATATTTTCCTAAATGGACTTTGAAGCCGGGGGGTTTCTTTACGTCCCCCAACATCTTAGATCACTGCCCTAAATTCCTTAGCAACAACCAATCATCTGTATCCTCTCGCCCTGGTGCTGCTCCACCCCATAATTTTCCATAAATTGTGAATATACCGGGGCACGGGGTCTTTTGCTCAAGCTGCTGATCTGGTAAGGGCAAAGACCCTAACTTAAGTTAGCTAATAAACCCTCCTATTGCTTTTGCATTGTCGTGTGTTGGCATATTTCTCTCGCCAAGCAACTCCTTCATAACCTGGGCACAACAGAACAATGTTTTGTGTGGTATGTTATGCCAGTTGAGCTTGATGTCCCCTGTGACTATGGTCCTGAGCCCACAAGTTCAACTACTCGGTCCCTCTGGATAGCTGGCTGTGACTAAGAAGTGACTACAAACTTGTCCCTTGTCAGCTCTACTATACCTCTTGGATTTCTTACAGATCATACAAATACACTTGTAGAACCATTGTCTGCCAACCCTATACATGGTCTTGGGTATGCTCCCCACTGCATAGACATACCTAATTTCTTTTTTTTTTTTTAAAGACAAGTTTCAGTAGAGCTTCTAGATTAGACAAACTAGGAAGAAAGGTTTGATGATCTACTTCCAAAAAATTAGCTAGTGAAAATACTATGAGCACAGTGATCCAAGCTAATTGTGCAGAGGTCATCATGAGTCAGGAGATGTCCATGAATTATTATGTAAATATTATTTTGACCCTGTTTCTGTAGCAATAAATAATTGCTAGCAGTAAGCTGGGATATAAGAATCTTTGAAAGATTTTTCTTCCTAAGAACATTTTTGACTCTCTTGGTGGAAATGTTACACAGATATTTTGGTTCTCTATTGCCGCTATAACAGAAAATACCACAAATGGGATGGTTGGCTTTAACAAACAGAGATTTATTCTCTTACAGTTTTGGAGGCTACAAGTCTGAGTTCACAGTGCCAAGCTCTAGGGGCTGAGTGAAGGTCCCTTGATCTTGGGCTTCAGCTCTGCTTCTTGCTCCTGTCCCACTGAAGCTGAAGGCTCTCTTCACTGATGCAGCTGCTGGCTGCTAAGGCTGACAAACCCAAGGTTGACAAATGAAATGGCACAGTCCCAAGATTACCAAAAAAAATGGCAGGCCATGAGTTCAAGTCCAGAGACAGTCTCAAGATCTTCAGGAAACATGGCAGGCTGCTGAAGGGTTCATGCAGGACCTCAGCTACATGCAGGGTCCAAGCATGCCAAAAAGCTGAAGACTGTTCCCAAACCTTCTGCTTACATACTGGAAACAGACCACATCCCTAAGGCAGCTAGCTATTCGCTGTTCCAGTAGATTCTACCATGGAGTTGATTACCAGTCTCATCATGGGGAATAACTACTTCCAGTAGCCCAGCCACTAAAATAATGAGGCCCAGCCAAGCTGACACACAACTTAACTACCACAACCAATTTACAAATCATATATATAAAATAAATTTATGTTATTGGCTTAATGTGATTTTTGTTTGAACAGATTTGATTATTATTTGGGAGTCACTCTATGAGCTAAGAAAAAATATACCTGGGCTTAATTACCATGAGGTACACATCTCATGCAGTGCGGTTTACCTGTCTCGCTCTGGTGAGGCCATTTGAACTTCTTGGCAGATGATCTGTCTTATTTTCCCAGAGCTACCATGACAAAGTAGCACAGATTAGATGGCTTATAAGAACAGAAATTTATTGTCTCAGAGTTCTGGAGGGTAGGGAGTACAAAATCAGGATATGGGCCATGTTTATTCCTTCTGAGGTGTCTGAAGGCGAATCTGTTCCATGTCTCTCTCCTAGCTTCTAGAGATGATGGCAATCCTTGGTGTTCTTTAGCTTGTAGATGCATCACTCCAAACCTCTGCCCCAATCTTTACATGTCTGTCTTCTCTCTATGAGTTTCTCTGTGTCTCTAAACTTCTTTTCATAAGGATACCACTTGTATTAGATCAGAACCCATCTTACTTCAGTATGATTTCATGTTAACTTAACTGACAACATTCACAGGAATAGGAGTTAGGACTTCAACACACCTTTTGGGGGGACTTAATTCAAGCCATAACAACTTCCAAAACTGCTAAAGTATTGTTTTAAAAATAGCATATTCACAACTCTCATAAAAAGTTAAAGTAAATATGTATCAAAGATTTTATGTAACACTTTAAATAATGAAAGATCCAATAAAATGTGCCTGGGTTTAAGCTACCATGAGGTGCACATCTCACACAATGCAGTTTACCTGTCTCTTGGGCTGCCATAACAAAGTACCATAAATTGGATGTCTTATAAGAACACAAATTAGTTAGAACTAATAAAACTAGTTAAAATTAGTTTAAATCAGGATTTGACTTATAGAGATTTATGGTCTCTATTGGGTTACCATGAGTCCTGCTGATTCAAGGTATATCCTCTTTGGTGAAGTGTCTATTCATTTCTTCTACCCATTTTTAAATTGGATTGTTAATCTTTTTGTTGTTGAGGTGTTGGCTAACAGCATGGGAAAAAATCCATTTGCATAGATATGGACGGGAATCATTTGCATTACTGTGGAAGAAAATATTTGCATTACTGCCTGTTTTCTGCAACTTAACTCCTAATTCTACAGAGTTGTGAAATGGTCTAGTCAATCAAAGACATTTGCAAAAAGGACAAGAAGGTGGCATCTTCTGACCTCCTCTAATTTCACAAGGGAGAGACAGAATCACCATCAGCAGCCTAAGGATTATTCTTGTGAGGCCAGACTTGCCACCACCCTCCAGCCTTTTCACTATTTCTGACACCAACTGTCCCTCCCACAGCACTCACTACTTCTTCACTGGGTTGGATAATTCGTTGCAATGGCCACAACAGAACTCACAGAGAATAGTCAGGATTATGGGGTTTATTCGGGAAGTAACAGGTTACAATTCAGGTTCAGGAATGCTCTCAGGATACAAGTCTCCAATCAGGATGGTCTCCCCTCTGCTTTGCCCTCAGGCATGCCTCCTTGGCCCTTGGACTCTGGACCTGGCCTCTGACCTGCTTTGGCAAGGGTTACAAAACTCTTTTAGCTCTGCTGATAGGGGCACCTAGATGCACCCACTCTGCCAACAAGCCTCCTGCCCTAAGGGGCTCAGCTTTCTCCTTCTGTGGGGCAGCAAGCCTGCTGCTCTGATTTCGCCTTTTGGTTCCTCAGCTGGTCATCTCAGCCAGTCATCTCTGCTGGTCATCTCTGCCAGTGTGTCAGTTGTCTCTCTGCCAAGGAGGTCCAGTGCAGGGATCTTGGGTCCGGGGATATGCTCCATTCCACCTCTGTCTCCTTTCTCTCTCTTTTGAAAAATACATTTTATTGAAATATAATTTATGTACAGTGAAATACACAAAACTAAAGTGACATGAGTCAATGCATTTTTTCCCCCAGTGTTCCCTCCCCTCCCCTCCCACCCCTGGTAACCAACAAAGAAAGTTTGCTTCCATATATAAACCTTTCCTTGACTTTTTACAATAATGAACTAATACTATATTTGTCCTTCTGTGATTGACTTATTTCACTCAGCATGTCCTCCAAGTTCATCCATGTTATGCGGCATTTTGCAGATTTTATATTATTCTTTAGTGCTGCATAGTATTCCATTGTGTGTTTCCTATAGTTTGGTTATTCATTCTTCTGTTAATGGGCATGTAGGTTGTTTCCATTTTTTGCTATTGTAAATAGTGCTGTGATGAACATGAGTGTGATATATCTGTTCTTGTCCTGGCTCTCACTTCTTTAGGATACATACTTAGTAATGGGATTGCTGGATCAAATAGTATTTCTAATTCCAAATTTTTAAGGAAACACCATACTGCTTTCCACCATGGTGGTATCATTTTACAGTGTTACTAGCAGTATATGAGAGTCCCAATCTCTTCACATCCTTGCCAGCATCCTCCACTTTCTGTCTTGTTGAAATTTGCCATTAGTGCTGGGGTGAGATGGTATCTCATTGTTTTGATTTGCATCTCTCTGATGGCTAATTATTGTGAGGATTTCTTCATATATTTGCTGGCCACTTGAATATCTTCTTTGGTGAAGTGTCTATTCATTTCTTCTACCCATTTTTAAATTGGATTGTTAATCTTTTTGTTGTTGAGGTGTTGGAGTTTTCCATAAATTTTAGAGAGAAGTCGCTTGTCAGATAAATCATTGCCAAATATTTTTTTCCCATTTTATAGGTTCTCTTTTGACTTTTTTGGAGAAGTCTTTTGAAGCACATAAAAATTTAAGTTTTAGAAGGTCCCATTCATCTAGTTTCTCTTCTGCTGTGCATTTTGGGTTATGCTCGACAGTCTATTTATGTCATAAATTAGGGCCCTTAAATTTGCCCCTATTTTCTCTTGAGGAATTTTAGTTTTAGGTTTCACATTTAAGTCTTTGATCCATCTGGAGTTAGTTTTTGTGTATGGTGTGAGGTACGGATCTTGTTTCATTTTTATGCAAATGGATATTGCTGATTTCTTTGTTCCATATAATTTTCTGTGCTGAGCTCATTTTGTTCATGAATTATGTTATTACTTCCTTCATAGCTATTGTTTTAGTATTTGCTAAATGTTTGTGCTGGTCCTCTTTTTAATTTTGATGTGAAAGGTTATCATTTTTTTTTTTGAGGTTACCCTGTGATTTATAGTTTTCTTCCCAAATTTCGAACAGTCTGTTCTATCTTGTAGTTATTTTGACTTCCCTACCATTTAGAAGTTCTGTAAATTACACAATTTTTTCTTCTATTTGGTTTGTAGTTGTCCTCATTTGTCAATTGATGTTTCTGGTTCCCTGTTTACAATCTTGTAGGCTTATTTACTTTGGATACTTCTGTAACTAGGCTGGTTTCTGGGTTATGTCATCATGTGTGTTAATGATCAGTTGTTGTTTGCTGTTATGGGTTCCGTGTCCAAAGGACTCCCTTTAGCATATCTTGTAAGGTTTGTCTGGTTTTAACAAATTCCCTTAATTTCTGCTTATCTGGAAATGTCATAATTTCACCATCATATTTGAGGGACAGTTTTGCTGGGTGTATAATTCTTGGTTGGTGCAAAAAGGGCAAGGAGGCCACATGTTCTGACCTCCTAGAACCCCACAAAAGGAAGGCAGAATCACCATCAATAGCCCAAGACCTATTACTGCAAGACCAGACATGCTGCCTCCCTCCAGCCCTTTCACCAGCCATTCCTCCCAAAGCACCCACCACCACTCTCCTGGGTTCAATAATTCACTGCAGTGGCCACACAGAACTCACAGATTATGGGGTTTAGTAGGGAAGCACCAGGCTACAATTCGAGTTCAGGAAAAATGCTCAGTCTCTCTCCCCAGCCCGCCGTCTCTCAGCCAAGTCTCTCACAGTCTCTCCCCCAGCAGTGCATGTCCCTCAGTGTCTTACTCAGCAATGCATGTCTCTTGCATCTCTTTCCCAGCAGCATGTGTCTCTTTCAGGAACACGTGTCTCTTTCGGCAGCACGTCTTCCTCAACCAGAGGAGAGAGTTCTGCCTCTAGGAGACCTCCTTTTGAGCCTGGCAGAGTGGCCAAACTTGCCAATCATAGCATCAGAACTCTAAGCACCTGAGAGAGAACCTCCCATAACATTGCGTTGTGCCACGCCCAACAGAAATAACCCAGGTGGATAACATTTACAATCAGGAGCTCCTCAGTTGCTCTTTCCACCACTGAATTTACAATGACTTATGGGTAGAAAAGCCATACTAAGTAATTTACTACACTGCAGTTGGAAATTTTTCTCTTTCGGGGTTTTATATATACCATCACATTGCCTTCTTGCCTGTATGGTTTCTGCTGAGAAATCTGAGCTTAGTCTTATTCCTTGTCCCTTGTAGATAACTTTTCATTTTTTTCCATGCTACTTTCAGGATTCTTGCTTTGTCTTTGGTTTTGGTGAGTTTGATGATGATATGTCTTGGTGATTTTCTTTTGGGGTCTATCCTGTTTGGGGTTTGTTGAACTTTCTGAATGAATACATTCTCATCTTTTATCATATCAGGGAAGTTCTTTTTCAACAAATATTGGACAATTTTCTCTGTTGTTTTATTTTTCTCTTCCTGTTCTGGAATTCTAATTACATGTAGGTTATTCCTTTTGATGGTATCCCACACGAACTTTAGGCTTTCTTCATTTTGTTTTGATCTTTTTTCTGACTTATCCATTTCCAAAGAAGTATTGAGGTATTTGTCTTCAATCTCACTAATTCTGTCATCCATCAATTCAATTCTACACCTTTGCCCATTCAATGTGTTATCTATTTCTGAAAATTTAGTATTAATCTTCTGGATTTTTGTGTGTAGATTTTGTATAATTTCTAATTTTTCATTTATTTTGTCATTTTATTCTTGTATTATCTTTTGAAATTGTTCTAGGGTTTTCTCTGTGTTTTCCTCAATTTTGTCAGTGTTTTCCTTGATCTGTCTCTCAATCCATTGATGGTACCTAAATATAATTCTTTTGAATTCCTTACCAGGGAGTTCCATTGCTGCTTCTTCTTCAGGGATGTGTTCTGGTTCTGTATCCTGGTCCATTGTTTCTCCTGCTTTATCTTGCTTCTTTGTGTGGACTGTGATGCTCTGCCATCTCTGAGACATTGTGACATTTTTGTGTTTATATTTATTTGGTGATTTTATGTTGGAGTGATTTGCCCATAATTTTTGTTTTCTTTGGATGTTGTCTATGTAACAACGGTACTGTGCTCATTTATTCACTAGTTGGCAGCACTTATACACTCACCACCTGTCTCCTCTCCCATTGTCAGCCTCTTGTGTGTTCCTGCCATTCTTGGCAAACAGAGCCTATTCTTAGGTCCCTGGAATCTGAATGAGAATGCTGTCACTTTAAGTATCCAAAATGGCCACAATATATAAACATTCAAAATGGCTGCACCCTTTGTCACTTTAAATATCCAAAATGGCCACCACTTGTAAACATTCAAAATGGTTGCATCCTTTGGACAGCCAAAAGTCCATAGCTCAGGTTGTCTCCCTTCTTGCTGTTTCCCTTCCTAGTCATAGGCCATCAGCACAGTCATCCCTGCAGCCCTTGGTGAGCAAGGCTGATCTTTAGTTCAATTCTCAGGTCCTGGCACCACTTGGAAATATTCAGGCTGTTGGTCCCATCATAGTAGCTGACAATCTGCAGCTCTGTCCATATCTGTACTCACTTTTTCATCAGGTTTTTACACTAGTTGATGCCTCATCCACTTCTGTATCCTTCCTTTCAAAGCTCAGGGCTCCAGGACTATTTTCTATATCTCTATCAATTGGTTTCTCTTTTCTTTGTTGAAGAGATTCTATGTACCTTGTCTGCCTATTCCACCATCTTACTCCATCTCTTTTCTCTTGATGGCAGTGAGATCCCCCCTTCTACTTCTAGGAAGGCTCATTTTAAGTCTGGCTGAATGACAAAACTAACCAATTCCCACATTAGGGTTCCATACAGTTTATATGCATGGTTCCACCCATGTATCTTATTTACATTACTCACAAGCTACCCAATCCCCTTGGTGGGTCACAAGTATCTTATATTTACATAGTTTCACCCAGTCATCAGGAAGGAGTCACAAAGAGTGTGGCTATACCAAGTTATTCACTGCACTATAACATTAAAAGGTACACAACAGTATAGCATCAAATAATCCTTCAGGGCCCACAAGATGAGGCCAGCATCTCACTGAAGTCACTCCTAGTAATCTCTTTGTTGATTTTCAGTCTTGGATGTTTTTATTTCCCTAAGTAGCTAGAAGATTCTTTTAGAGGAGCTGAAGTATTTGAGTGTATGTATTTGTATGTGGAGAGGTGGGGGATTGCTAATAGTAATGAGACTAAATTGTGAAAGCTTTGAATGTCATGCTAAAATATCTGGACTTTACTTTGGGTTTAATGATGAGTCATGGCATGTTTTGAAGTATAGAGGTGACCTAATTACTTTATATATTTAAGCAGTACCTCTGGTGTCAGTGGTTGGTTTTGAGACAAAAAAATGGAAGCAGGGAGCCTGGTTAAGAGTTTGGTGTAATGGTCTTGGGGAAGAATAATGAAGTCATTAAATAGCAAGAGGATGAAATGAGGCCTCTCAGGGGTAAAACCAATAGGACTTGGCAAAGTATTAGGTTTAGAAATCCAACAATAGAATAAAAAATGGTTCTAAGTTTTCTGCCTTGTATCCATTTTTACAGTCTGGGGATACAGGAAGAACAGTACATTAAAAAGATGATAAGTTCAGTTTTGACATGCTGAGGGAGAGAAGACCTGGAAGCCTTCAATGACAACATCTAATAGGTAGTTGAAAATATGATATCATTGGGACTTCAGAATGGTCAGGCTTGGAATGAAGTGTCAAAGCCAAAGGAATGGAAGCATTACCTAGGGAGTGATTGAGAAGATGAGAGGCCATAAGTGAGATGGCAAAGAGGCAAAGGAGCCAGTGAAGACAGGTGGAAATTAGTAGTCATAGAAGTAGGAGAGCAGTGGAACAATTCCCTCCTGTGAGCTCCTGTATCCTTAATCATACTACTTGTGACATTTATTATATATCCTACTTGTTTTTCTTTTCTGAAAAAAAATTAGCCACTGAGAGCCTTAGGAATAGCAGTGAAACACTGTCTGATATAGTGCCAGAAAATTAACCTTTCAGGTTGAAAGGCACTCAAAATATGACTTGGGAAGAGCTGCCTTCTCAAAGTAGAGATGATCTTAATGAGGTGGATGGAGTATAGTTTTTGGGACTTTCATTTGATGATGTGGCATGGCTCAAAATAAGAAGACACAGCTGCAAAAACCCATTAATAATTGAACATGCAATATAGTAAGTATGAATCTAGGAAAATTGGAAGTTGTCAAAAATGAAATGGAATGCATAAAAATCAATATCCTATGGATTAGTGAGGTGAAATGGACTGGTGTTGGTCATTTGGAATTGGAGAATCATATGATCTACTATGCTGAGAATGACAAATTGAAAATGAATGGTATTACATTCATTGTCAAAAAGAACATTTCAAGATATATCCTGAAGTATAGTGCTGTCAGTGATAGGATAATATCCTTATGCCTACAAGGAAGATTAGTTAACACCACTATTGTTAAAATACATATACCAACCACCAAAGTAAAAGATGAAGAAATAGAAGATTTTTACCAACATCTGAAGTCTTAAATTAACCAAACATGCAATCAAGATGCATTGATAATTACTGGTGATTGGAATGCAAAAGTTGGAAACAAAGAAGAAGCATTTGTAGTTGGAAAACAGGGTCTTGGTGATAGAAAAATGCCAGAGATGCATTATAGAATTTTGCAAGACCAACAACTTACTCATTGCAGATATCTTTTTTCAACAGCATAATGGTGACTACACATATGGACCTCACCAGACAGAATACACAGAAATCAAATCAACTACATCTGTGGAAAGAGGCAATGGAGAAACTCAATATCATCAGTCAGAACAAGGCTAGGGACTGGCTATGGAAGACCACCAGTTGCTCATATGCAAGGTTAAGCTGAAGTTTAAGAAAATGAAAACAAGTACATGAGAGCCAAAATACTTAGAGTATATTCCACCTGAATTTAGAGACCATCTGAAGAATAGATTTGACACATTGAACACAATGACTGAAGACCAGATGAGTTGTGGAATGATGTCAAGAATATCATGCATGAAGGAAGCAAAAGTTTGTTAAAAAAGAAAGGAAAGACCACAATGGATGTCAAAAGAGACTTTGAAACTTGCTGTTGAACAGAGATGAGCTAAAATGAATAGAAGAAATGATGAAAGAAAAGAGCTAAACAGATTTTAAAGGGTGGCTCAAGAAGACAAAGTAAAATATTATAATGAAATGTGCAAATTCCTGGAGTTAGTAAATCAAAAGGGAAGAACACATTCAGCATTTCTCAAGTTGAAAGAGCTGAAGAAAAAATTCAAATCTCATGCTGCAACATTGAAGGATTCTACAGGCAAAATATTGAAAGATGCAGGAAGCATCGAAAGAAGATGGAAGGAATACACAGAGGCACTGTACCAAAAAGAATTGGTTGATGTTCCATTATTTCAGGAGGTAGTATATGATTAAGAACTGATGGTACTGAAGGAAGAAGTTCAAACTGCATTGAAAGAATTGGCAAAAAAACAAGGCTCCAGGAATTGGTGGAATACCCATTGAGATGTTTCAACAAATGGACACAATGCTGGAAGTGCTCACTTGTTCATGCCAAGAATTTGGAAGTTGGTACCTGGCCAACTGACTGGGAGAGATTCATATTTACACCCATTCCAAAAAAAGAGGATGGAACAGAATGCATAATTTATCAAACAGTATCATTAATATCACATGCAAATAAAATTGTGCTGAAAATAATTAAAAAATGGTTGCAGGAGTACATCAACAGGTAATTGCCAGAAATTCAAAATAGATCCAGAGGAGGAAATGGAAAGAGGAATATCACTGCTGTTATCAAATGATCTTGGCTAAGAGCAGAGAATACCAGAAAGATGTCTAGCTGTGTTTTATTGATTATGCAAAGGTCATAAAAAATTATAGATAATATTGTGAAGAATGTGAGTTCCAGAACACTTACTTGTGCTCGTGAGGAACCTGAACATAGACCAAGAGGCAGTCCTTCATATAGAACAAGGGGATACTGAGAGTTTAAAATCAGGAATGGTATGTGTCAGGGCTGTATCCTTACCATACTTATTCAATCTATGTGCTGAGAAGCTGGACTATATGAAGAAGAACAGGGAGTCAGGACTGGAGGAAGGCTCATTAATACGCAGATGACACAACCTTGCTTCCTGAAAGTGAAGATGACTTGAAGCACTTACTGATGAAGATCAAAGACTAAAGTTTGCAGTATGGTTTACACCTGAACACAAAGAAAACAAAAATCCTCACAACTGGACCAATAAGCAGCAGCACGATAAGTGGAGAAAAGATTGAGGTTGTTAGGGATTTCATTTTACTTGGATCCACAATCAACACCCATTGAAGCAGCAGTCAGGATATCAAATGAAGTTTTACATTGGACAAATCTGCTGCAAAAGATCTCTGTAAAGTGTTAAAGGGCAAAGATGTCACTTTAAAGATCGAGGTGTGCCTGATCCATGCTTTGGTTTTTTCAATAGCCTCATATGCATGTGAAAGCTGGACAATGAAGGAGAAAGATGGAAGAAGAATTGATGCATTTGAATTGTGGTGTTGGTGAAGAATATTAAATGTGCCATAGATTGCTAAAAGAAGGAACAAATCTATCTTGGGGAAAGTATAGCCAGAATGCTCCTTAGAAGTGAGGTTGGAGAGATTTTACCTCTTGTACTTTGGTCATGTTATCAGGAGAGAAGGATATAGTGCTTGGCAAAGTGGATGGTCAGTGAAAAAGAAGAAGAGCCTCAATGAGGTGGATTGACATGGTGGCTCTGAGAATGCACTCAAGCATAGCAATGATTGAGGAGGTACAGAACCAGGTGGTGGTTCATCCTATTGTACATGAGGCTGTGAGGATAAACATTTTTGCTTTGTTAGGCCTAACTCCATATTGTTAGAATATTTTTAGTTAAGATGCCATTTCTTTAAAACCTGGCTTCAACCTTGTGTTATAATTAACTTGTTCTCTCTCTAAGTTACAGTTATCAGTTCCTGCTGCATCCTGTGACCGAAGACAGGGCCATCTATGTCAACAAAGTCTCCTGAGCCAGACTTTAGAACTGGCTACTTGGGCTTTGACAAGCACCAAGGAAGCCTCTTAAAGATTACCTGACTGTTGAAGACTTACAGGAAACATTCCTTCCTTAATTAGCCATCGTCCTATCTACTTATGGAAAATAGTTAAATAATGTTTCATACAGCCTGTGCCTCTTTTTCCTTTAGAATAAGAATTCGTGATTGTAAGCACTGAGCAGAGCGGGTGTTCTTGGAGTCACTGAGACCCCATCTCTTTCTAGTTGGTGCACCTCCTAATTAAACTCTCTTCTCCTTGAACTCTGGTGTGGACTATTGGCTGCTCTGCTCCAGAGCTGGACCCTGGGATTTTTTGGGTTACAAGCTCTCTATGAGTCAAAACCTATTTGATGACATCTAACAACACATAGTTTTGTGTGTGTGTGTGTGTGTGATTTGGGTGAAAATTTACAGAGCAAATTCATTTTCCACATAACTGTTCACATACACTTTGTCTCATGGCATTGACTGCAATTTCCCACAATGCAACAGCTCTCTTCCCACTTCCTCCCCATAGTTACCCCTTCCCTGTGTCCTTCCTTCCATGCACTCCTGTCCTCTGAGCTGTCTCCCTGTGCATACATAGCCCTTCTCCTCTCTCATGATTCCAAGGAGTATATCTACCTAATGTAAATGTTCAGCTAGTATGACTGTCTTTTGTTTGGCTGGAAGCCACAGGAGTAGGTTCAATTCCAGACCTGAGGGCAGCTAGGGGCATATTCTCAGGGGTCTCATCAGGCTCTGTCAGACCAGCAAACCTATTCCTTTTTTTGTTAGTTTATGATTTTGAGTTTTGTTCCACATTGTTTGCCTTCTCTGTCCAGGTTCTTCTACATAGATGCCCCTCTAAGTGGTTGACAATGAGTGGTGCTGGGCACGATCTAGTTCTTCTGGTCTCACAGTCATATAGGCTGAGGATCACATGGTGTACCAGTCACTTGGACTAATTGTTTCTATGCGTCTTTGGTTTTCTTCATTCTTCTTTGCTGTGGACAAGGAGAGATGGCCGCTTGCAAGATTTTAAGATCCTGGTTGTTACTTGCCAAAATAGGATGTGGAACAACGTTTTTGTGTAGTATGTTGTGCCAATTGAGTTTGATGTCCCCTGTGACTATGGTCCTGAGCCCACAGGTCCAACTACTTGCTCTCTTTGGGTAGGTGGCTGTGTCCAAGAAGTGACTACAACTTCGTCCCTTGTCAGCTGTACTATATACCTGGAAATTCTCACAGAACATACAAATATACTTGTAGAAACATTACCTGCCAACCCTATACATGGTCATGGGCACACTCTCCCCTGCATGTTGTTGTTGTTGTTGTTGTTAGGTGCTGTAGAGTCACTTACAACTCATGGTGACCCCATGCACAGCAGAACAAAACACTGCCCGATCCCGTGCCAGCCCCATGATCCTTGCTATACTTGAGCCCATTGTCACAGCCACCATGTCAATCCATCTCTTCGAAGGCCTTCCCCTCTTTCGTCAACCCTCCACCTTACCAAGCATGACATCCTTCTCCAGGGAATGGTCCCCTCTGACAACATGACCAAAGTAGGTGAGATGAAATCTGGCCCATCCTCCCTTCCAAGGAGCATTCTGGCTGCACTTCCTCCAGGACAGATCTGTTAGTTCTTTTGGC